>NC_057804.1:191024812-191673561 GCF_018294505.1 Triticum aestivum
ATGCTGGGCTGCTGCGTGTTGCGTTATGCTGGTCAGCTCATGTGGGCTGGGCCTAGCTAAATTTGGTTTCCAGCGATGGGCGGGCCACGGCCCAGGTTGGCCCTTACATCCACGCGTGATGCTCAGCGAAATCAAAAAGAGGACTCTTACAGAGGTCACTCCTACCTTTCAACGTTACGATAAATGGCCTACTGCACTTGTTACTCCCTCAGTCCGGAAATACTTATCAGAAAAATGGATAAAGTGGATGTATCTAGAATTAAAATATGTCTAGATACATCCATCTCTTCGACGAGTATTTCCGAACAGGGGAGTACTCCCTCCGTCCGAAAATACTTGTCATCAAAATGAATAAAAAAGAATGTATCTAAAACTAAAATACATCTAGATACATCTTCTTTTATTTATTTTGATGACAAGTATTTCCGGACGGAGGGAGTACAATCTAAGAGTTTTTCCTTTTTCATAAAAACATTTATTCACAACATTTTATCTCTTAAACCATTCCTTCAAATCTCGAACGCGCTAAGATCTTCAAAAGTAGATCCCATGTTGATAGTTTTCACGAAAAAAAACAGACGAAAAAACCAAGCCGGGAGCATATTCTTTTCCCTCTCCGAAAGAGGCACGTTGTGCCTCTTATGGAAGCAAATTCTGCCTTCACGAGAAGTAAATATGTGCCTTTCATGGAAAGAAAAGGAAAACACATTTCTTTTTTGTTTCCGATAGGCACGGCTATGCCTCTCGCGGAAGGAAAAAAACGCGTTTTTTTTGTTTAAATCCGTGCCTCCCACGGAAGAAAAAACATGTTTTTATTTCATTTTTGAGAAGCACAACTGTGCCTCTCGCGGAAGGGAAAAAACGTGTTAGTTGTGCCTCTCACGAAAGCAAATCCAAGAGGCTTAACTGTGCCTCTCGCGGAAGCTAATCTGTGCCTCTCGTGAAAAAAAGAAAAACGAGTTTAGTCGTGAAAAAAAATGAGTTTTTTGTTCTAAAACCGAAGGAAAAAAGGCCAAAAACATGTGTGAAAAAATAAAAATAAACAAAAATCAAAGAGAGCATCGAGAGTGCGACACGTGACAGCGGCTGAGAGTGGCGCACTCTTAGCCTACCCGAGATGACTCTTGCAGGGGCTTTCGAAGGAGTACTTTTTCGTTAGTTGCTCCCGGTGCTCGGGCAGCGCGACGGTGAGAGGGAGATTTCCTATTTAGCGCTTCAGCCGCCGTTCATAGGCCGTTTGGCAAACTGGCGCACACACCTCCCGCCCTTCCCCCCAGTTGGCCCGATTCGACTTCCACTTTTTTCTGGTTTAATATATAAAAAATGTTGCGCGAGAGAGATTCAAACTCGCGACCTCCACCATAATTGCAACTCGCACTAACCAACTAGACAGACCACACGGTGTGATAATGTATTTACCTTTTATATTTCCTCCAGCTAGTTTTTTTTTCTTTTTGTTCATTGTGGATTTTTTTTCTGGACCAGATTGTTTTGGTTTTTTCTGTTTTTTCCTTTTTGTCTCTATTTTTCTGTTTCTTTTTATTTCTTTTTTCTGAACCGGTTTTATTTTTTATTTCTATTCCTTTTCTTTAGTTTTTTATTTTTTATTATATTTTTCTTTTCGTTTTCAAAATGCATTTTTTCAATATTGATGACCTTTTTCAAAATTGATGAGATTTTTAAATATTTGAGAATTGTTTTTCAAAATAGGTGAATTTTTTCCAAATTCGACGAACTTTATTAAATTTTGTGTACTTTAAAAAAAAGATGAAATTTTAATCAAAATCGGTGATTTTTTCCAAAATCAATGAATTTTTTTTGAAAAATGATGGACTTTTTTCTCGAATTTGATGAACATCTTTTAATTCATGATCTTCTTTTTCAAAAGTACGGTTGATCGATCAACCGTTGACCGAGCGAGCAAATTCTTATTTTAGGGGACTGAGCGAGCGAGCGACTGCGTGATTGCGGGAGCTACCAGCACGTTGTTGGGCTGGCCCACGGGAGCGGCTGCATGGGCACCATTTTCTTGGTACGACAACTCATGAAGAGATATCTCTACTACTTAAAAACAACGTAAGGTTTCCATTTCACATTTTTTTCCCACCACCTCTTCGTCCAACCTTTTATGTATATGATAATCAATCACCTTAATTTACTTACCTTCTGAACCAATTCCACTTTAATTTACTTACCAAACTTCTAATCAAAATATAAGGTAATTCATAGTTAGAATTTGATGAACATTTATTTACACAATCGCATTATTATTGACAAGTAAATCACAAGCTAACGTAATAGAATATTTATATCTTGTTGCAACGCACGGGCATTGTTCTAGTATGGAGCAAAAGGACCTGCATATGGTGTTCATTGATTTAGATAAGGCCTACGATAAGATACCGCAGAATGTCATATGTGATGGCCCTTGAAGAAACACAAAGTCCCAGCAAAGTACATTACCGTCATCAAGGACATGTACGACAATGTTGTGACAATTGTTTGAACAAGTGATAGTGACACCGATGACTTCCCGATTAAAATAGGCCTGCACCAGGGATCAACTTTGAGCTGTTATCTTTTTGCTTTGGTGATGGATGAGGTCAAGAGGGATATACAAGGAGACATCCCATGGTGTATGCTCTTTGCGGATGATATGGTGCTAGTCGATGATAGACGGACAAGGGTCAGTAGGAAGTTAGAGCTATGGAGACAGACCTTGAAATCCAACGATTTTAGACTTAGTAGAACTAAAACCGAGTGCATGAGGTGCGCTTTCAATGCAACTAGGCACGAGGAGGAGGAGGTTAGCCTTGATGGGCAGGTGGTGCCTCAAAAGGACACCTTTCGATATTTGGGATCAATGTTGTAGAACGATGGGGATGTCGATGAAGATGTGAACCATCGAATCAAAGCCAGATGGTGGAAGTGGCGTCAAGCTTCCGGCATTCTCTGTGACAAAAGAGTGCCCCAAAAGCTAAAAGACAAGTTCAATAGGACGACGGTACGACCTGCAATGTTGGATGGCGTTGAGTGTTGATCGACTAAAAGGCGACATCTTCAACAATTAGGTGTGACGGAGATGCGCATGTTGAGGTGAATGTGTGGCCACACAAGGAAGGATCGAGTCCGGAATGATGATATATGAGATAGAGTTGGGTAGCACCGATTGAAGAGAAGCTTGTCCAACATCGTCTGAGATGGTTTGGACATATTCAGCGCAGGCCTCCAGAAGCGTCGGTGCATAGCAGACAGCTAAAGAGATGTCAGGGTAGACCAAACTTAACATGGAGGAGTCCATAAAGACAGATCTGAAAGACTGGAGTATCACCATAGAACTAGCACGTGACAGATCTTATGGGTTTCACCTCTAGTCTACCCCAACTCATTTGAGACTAAAAGCTTCGTTGTTGTTGTTAGGCACTGAGATTTGGGAGAGGAAAGGGTAGAGTGAAGATGGTATGCCACTGGTGGGTGGGCAGACACAAACCTAGTCAAACTTTGAGCCAGAAATGGATCAAAGTTGATAGCAAAACAGACATCAATTTGTTTGTGTCACTACGTTAGGCCATGATTTTTGTCTGTGCAGACAAAAACAGACACAGGCAAATTGGAGGCACAACAAAGCATGCGTCCCCTTCTAGTTTTATTTACAAGCGACAAGCTCGTTTATACGTTGGAAAAAAGACGATGTTACTGCACAAGGACTATTTGTGAGTTATCCTCCCTCCGTCCAGGAATACTAGACTTATTTTAGTTATAGATACATCCATTTTATCCATTTTTAGGACAAGTATTTCTGGACGAAGGGAGTATCTCTCAATTGACCAATTTGTCATAGAAAGGTTACAGCATCAGCTGGAACCGTGGAACATATAGGTACTCAAATATTAAGACCAACCAAGGCTTCAAGACAGGAAGCACATAACACAAGGGCAACCGAGGGAGGAGTAATATCCATTGCCACTGCGATAATTTCAGCATGTCTTAGCCCACATAGGACACAATAACGAAACACTGTTCCCACATTCTACGGCCACTGCAATACCAAGTTCCCACACAAAATAAGCCCTAAACTTCAATTGCAAAAGGAGGGCATCCATAATGCCACGTCAGATTCAAGCAATTTCTGGGCAATGTCCTTTATAACCTTGTCCATGTCGAGCTCCCTCATCTTTTTGAAGGGCCGTGGCATGTTCTGCATGTCAATTTTCAGCATTAAAAATATTTGGAGTGTCATCAAGCTGTGCAACAAGTTTAGGTTCTCGAAGTTGTTGGCTAGTATAAAACCATCAAACTGGAACAAACCAAGAATTTGTATTATACTGTAGTTAGAAAGCTTTCACAGGAAAATAAGGTTCTTTGTTATCTGATCAGTGTAGTATGGTTCAGAAATTAACCCAAAGACAATTAAGATTACCAGCAGTGAAATGAACACATCACCACCTTCCTCCCGTATCTCAAGGCATCCACGCCGTGGCTGAAAAAAGACAAACATATGTCAATACAGGTGTAGATATACACCAAAAAATGCCAATTAAAAGAAGGTGTCAATATACATGAAAAATATGCCAAAAAAGATGTGGCGAAGTTGATGATTATGTAGATGAAACACAGTGAAGATACCTTTTCAGGGTTGATTGTCACAGAAACCCCAGGGACAGCACTTTCAAGATCCTCCTTCACCTTTAAAGCTCTTCTCTTGAACTGTTGGCACTGGGTGCTGGAGAGTTCAAACAAACAAGCAATTGGTAAGAGGAAAGAACAACCATAACTGCAGAGCTTATTGCGTTTACAGTATTGAGCATATAGACAGCTGGAGAAGTCTTGCAGATTATTTAAATGACCAAGGATATTGAAGTACTCCCTCCATTTTTATTTATTTTGCGTATTGGTTTTGGTCAAAGTCAAGCTTTATAAACTTTGACAAAGTTTAGAGACAACAATATTAAAATATAGAATAACAAATCAATATCATTAGATTCATTATAGAATGAACTTTCACATCATATAAATTTGCTATGCTAAATGTTTATACTCCCTCCATTCCTAAATATAGGGTGTATAGTTTTTGGCACGGAAATTAAAGAATGCATGTGGAGGAAAATTTTCACAACTTTTGGGCGAGATTATACCTGACTAATTGACATGAGAAAATAGAGGAACTTGCCCTATATAAGGAAATGTAATCAAATCCCTTAAAAAGTTATTCAAACGAGTGGTGAAACACAATACACCTTATATTTTGGACTTTTTCTCAAAAATCTATACACCTTATATCAAGGGACAGAGGGAGTATTATTTTCTATAAACTTTCAAACTTTACAAGTTTGACTTCAGTCAAATCTAATATGCAGACTAAATAAAAACAGAGGGAGTACATGCTTTGAGTCTTGAGGTATATTCAGATCAAATGTAACCATGTCAGAAATATTTTGAGTATCGAGGTAGAAAACAATGGTTTTTTAGTGGATGATACAGAACAATGGTTGCATCCAGCCAACTAGAATTCACTACTACAGTTTCCTACATAAGTAATCATAAGAAGAGAAATATCTCCAGGAAACAATAAAGAACAGGTTGTTTTGGGTGTAGTTGACTTATATCAAATTACAGTAATGGAAACAAGATGCAGTTAAAGAGAGCACAAATGGGGTATTCTACCACGCTTGTTACTCAAAATCATTTAATCTTTCTATCGAAATTGGTGTGAAAGAAACAAAAGACTATTGCCAGAAAGCCACCAAAGGAGAGGACTTTTTGGAACCAGAAAAAGAAGATGGCATAACCTTCTTTCGGTACCAACTACTCCAAGTTATTTTTTTAATAATATGAGCCGTATGCATCTTTCTGATGCAGAGGCTGGGGTAAAACCCCTTTTTGAAAAGAAAAAAACAACTACTCCAAGTTAACAAGTGTTGCAAAGATATGATTCTCCAAGCCAGCTTAATGGACGTATTTAATCTAACATGATGTTTGGATAGTGGTTAAGATGGCGACTGGCAGAATGAAACTAAAATTTTCAGCAGATGTTTTCATATTATTAATCACATTTTAGAACAGTAACCTAATATATTCCGACTTGTGAATCATATTGTATTTATTTACAGATTGGAACGTGTGCAATACCTATTTGATCATGATCATGCATTATGCATCCCATTTAAATCACACATTTTGATTTTTGCCATGGTTAACTACAGAAGTGAATATGTGATGAAATTCAAGAAGAGTAGAAGTAGTTCCCGTGTGGAACCGTCTGCAAGCAGCAGCATGTATATAATAAAAAAGAAGTGAAAATAACATATCTGCTGAATATCGGTCCGTTCATCTTACCCTAAAATCAGTTTCAACCTTTTCCCCATCTAAACTACGAAATAATAATCTTAGACAACACCTTTTTATCCATTAATCGTACCGAAAGTTCAGCTAAATCCGACCAGAAATCAGTTAAAATCGTCCATAATAATCACCAAAGGCATAATGAACATTCCATTTTTCTAAGGAAACAAATTCTGAAATCTCTACTATTAAGGGGAGTTGGAGATAGTACATCTAGCTCTCTCGCCACCGGAACGGCCCCTCCTCTCTCCTCCATCGATTTTTCTCTCTTCCCTCATCGATTTAATTTCACCTCTCACAAAAATTTGTTACGAACCCGAGGAGCAACCCACCCACCCCTCTCTCCGCCTCAAGCAATGCATGCACTACCCCGAGTCCTGACCCCACCGCGCCCTAGGGTTAGCCCGCCACCCACCCTCACCTCGCTACCTCCTGCAATGGCTATGAGGGGCCGCCGCGTGAGAGATTGCTCATGCAACATCGTGGTGTCTCCCCGTGTCTTCCTCTGGACCGCACCATACGGATTCTCCCGTGAGACCACACCACACCGCCGACTCCCCATACTGGCGGCTTGCCCGCTCTAGACCGCCTCTCATCGGCGCCCCCGCCGACCTACATTTTTAGAGAAAAGGCTACAACCCGACTTTAAATTAATAAAGACACCAGACAACCAAGTAGCACAAACAGATAGGTAGCACAGACATATAGGTAGCACATCAGACACGACATCAACAAATAAGTTTTAATTGGCCACAACCGGCAACATGGCACGCCGGCCAGTACACAATAACCCCAAAAGAGGCACAACTAGAAGTCGACGAGGAGCACCAGCTACTGCAACCTGGCTCGATCTCCACCCAAGATGGTTATCGCCAAAACACGCACACGAGAGATGAGGAGCTCCGCAGCTGCCTAGTCGCCCTCTGATAACCGACGGGTCTAGGGGATCATTTGTAACCTTTTTGGATAAACAAGAGTGTCGAACCCAACGAGGAGCTAAAGGTAGAACAAATATTCCTTCAAATTCTATCGACCACCAATACAACTCTACACACACTTAAACGTTTGCTTTACCTAGAACAAGAATAAAACTAGAAGTACTTTACAAGAATAAAACTAAGAATAAATTTCAAGGTAATAAAGTTAATTGTTTAGTATAAAGGTCTTGTCACACAAGAAAGTTATTTGTCCTAGGCGATCGATAACTAGATTGGTAATCATTATTGCAATTTTATATAAGGGATAGACATGAGCTAACATACTTTTCGTACTTGGATCATATGCACTTATGATTGAAACTCTAGCAAGCATCCGCAACTATCGAAGATCATTAATGTGACGCCCGGATAATTAGGTTACAGTAATCCCGCGTTAACGATGCCACGTCACCTCGGTTATTGTTGCTAATCTCGCGTTAGTTCAAACCGATTCGAATTCAAATTCAAAATCAAGCAAACAATAAAAGTTTTCAAATAATAAAACTAAAATGTTCATCATGTGGCAAATAATCCCTAACTAGTTTTGGTGGTGGAACCAACCTTTTACAAGGTGTTTAAATGCCCTAAACTAATTAAAAACAGTGGCTAAATAATAATTTAATTGCCTTTGAAAGTATAAAAATATTAAACTAATTTAATTTAGGTCCAAACTAGGTTTGGTAGTGGCCTATTTTGATGATACTAATTTAGGTGCTAACTTGGTATTTTAAGGAAACTGAAATAAAATGTAACTAAAATAAAACAAGAAAAGAAATAAAACAAAAATAAAAGGGAAAGGCTAATATAGTAAAAACCACCCCACTACCTTTGGGCCTAGGCCAAGTGGCCGGCCCAGTCAGGCAGCCCACCCGCACGGCCCAGCCGACGCCCCACTCCCCTCCTCCATATCCCCACTCCAGGGGAAACCCTAAACGGTATCCCCCACTCTCTCCCGCACAATCCCCCCTCACGATCTGGATCGGGATCGACCCCAATCCCGTCGCCCCACTCCTCCCACGACCTCTCCCCCCCCTTCTGGATCGCGCCCCTCGTGCGCCTCGACCCCGCCGGCTCGCCTCTACGCCCTATCGCCATCGTCGACCTTCCCGTCGCCGGAGCCTTTCCCCAGCCGGCGCCTCGCCGTCCACGTCGCCAACGACGCCACTCGACTCTGCCCCGCCGCGTCCCCGACGCCTCCGCACCGGTGCCGCCCCGTTTGTGACCGCGCCGTGGCCGGAACCCGCCGGAATGCCTCGTCCCCGTCGCTCGCGTCCCCGTCTCTCCATCACCGGCGCCATCACGCCTCGCCGCCCAAACTCCCCTGCAACGGGGGTGAGAACCCTATCCCCCTGCTTCCCTCTCCTCGTCGTCCTGCTCTTGCTCTGCCCGCGCCCGGTCGCGCTCCGCCACCCCGAGTAGCCCCTGCACCGAGGTCACCACGCATTGGCCTCGCCTGGCCCGCGCCTAAACCCGCCCGACGCGCCATCGTGCGCGCACGCCTATCGCCTCATCGTCCCGCTCCGCCCTGCTACCGTTGCCAGTTGCCGCCGCACTCCACCCAGCCGTGGCCTCGCTGCTGCCATCCCCGGCGCCCGCCCCACGTCGGCGCCCAGCCACACACAGGCGGGCTGCGGCCAGTGCCCGCATGCCCAGTGCCCGTAACCCGCCTGTGCCAGCACCCGTTACGGCCCTTTAGGCCAATGACAACCGGGGCCCACCCCCCTTGAACGTTATAAATAAAAAGAAAAAAATGCATTTAATAAAGATTTTAATTATTAATTAATTAATTAATTAATTAATTAATTAGTGAATTAATTAAGTTAATTAGATCTGTTAAATTAACTAATCACTTATTAAACTAACTAATAGATTAACTACAGAGTATGACACATGGACCCCAACGGTCAGAATTGACCCAGTTAACTGCTGACTGGACCCTCCCGGACCCCACCTGTCAGCCTCACATTGCATTCTGTTGGGTACAACTCTGTGTACCCCTAGCATGTTAATATTTTGTTATGAATTAATAATAATTAAAAAATGATTAAAACTTTGTTAATTAATATAAAATAAACCGTAGCTCGGATCGAAAAACTTTGTACATGAAAGTTGCTCAGAACGGCAAGACGAATCCAGATACGCAACCCGTTCGTCCGCCACACACCCCTAGCATACCGAACACGCAACTTTTCCCCTTCGGTTCCTCTGTCCGAAAACGTGAAACACCGGGAATACTTTCCCGGATGTTTCCCCCCTTCACCGGTATTACCTCATACTGCGTTAGGGCACGCCTAGCATCACGCATTGCTTTGTCATGCATCGTTATGCATCTGTTTGCATTGTATCCATTGTTTCTTCCCCCTCTTCTCTCCGGTAGACTACGAGACCGATGCTGCTGCTGCCCAGTTCGACTACGGAGTTGACGACCCCTCCTTGCCAGAGCAACCAGGCAAGCCCCCCCCCCTTGATCACCAGATATCGCCTATTCTTCTCTATACTGCTTGCATTAGAGTAGTGTAGCATGTTACTGCTTTCCGTTAACCCTATTCTGATGCATAGCCTGTCATTGTTGCTACAGTCATTGATACCTTACTCGCAATCCTAAATGCTTAGTATAGGATGCTAGTTTATCATCATTGGCCCTACCTTCTTGTCAGTCTGCCTTGCTATACTATTGGGCCGTGATCACTCGGGAGGTGATCACAGGTATATACTATGCATACATACATATTATACAGATGGTGACTAAAGTCGGGTCAGCTCGATGAGTACCCGCAAGTGATTCTGATGAGGGGGCTGAAAGGACAGGTGGCTCCATCCCGGTAGAGGTGGGCCTGGGTTCCCGACGGCCCCCGACTGTTACTTTGTGGCGGAGCGACAGGGCAGGTTGAGACCACCTAGGAGAGGGGTGGGCCTGGCCCTGGTCGGCATTCGCGGATACTTAACACGCTTAACGAGATCTTGGTATTTGATCTGAGTCTGGCCATTTGGTCTATACGCACTAACCATCTACGTGGGAGTAGTTATGGGTATCCCGACGTCGTGGTATCAGCCGAAGCACTTCAGACATCAGCGACGGAGCGGCGCGCGCCAGATTGGACTGGAACGCCTGCTAGGCTAGGTCTGCTTCCGGCCGCCCTCGCAACGTGCAGGTGTGCTATGGGCGATGGGCCCAGACCCCTGTGCGCTTAGGTTTAGACCGGCGTGCTGGCCTCTCTGTTGTGCCTAGGTGGGGCTGCGATGTGTTGATCTTCCGCGGCCGGGCATGACCCAGGAAAGTGTGTCCGGCCAAATGGGATCAAGCGTGTTGGATTATGTGGTGCACCCCTGCAGGGAAGTTAATCTATTCGAATAGCCGTGATCTTCGGTAACATGATGACTTGGAGTTGTCCTTGACCTTATGATAACTAGAACCGGATACTTAATAAAACACACCCTTCCAAGTTCCACAGACAACCCGGTGATCGCTTTTCCACATGGCGACGAGGGGAGGATCGCCGGGTAGGATTATGCTATGCGATGCTACTGGAGATGCTACTTGGAGATGCTACTTGGAGGACTTCAATCTACTCTCTTCTACATGCTGCAAGATGGAGGCTGCCAGAAGCGTAGTCTTCAATAGGACTAGCTATCCCCCTCTCACTCTGGCATTCTGCAGTTCAGTCCACTGATATGGCCTCCTTACACATATACCCATGCATATGTAGTGTAGTTCCTTGCTTGCGAGTACTTTTGATGAGTACTCACGGTTGCTTTCTCCCCCCTTTTCCCCCTTTCCTTTATTTCTGGTTGTCGCAACCAGATGATGGAGTCCAGGAGCCAGACGCCACCGTCGACGATGACTCCTACTACACTGGAGGTGCCTACTACTACGTGCAGCCCGCTGACGATGACCAGGAGTAGTTTAGGAGGATCCCAGGCAGGAGGCCTGCGCCTCTTTCGATCTGTATCCCAGTTTGTGCTAGCCTTCTTAAGGCAAACTTGTTTAACTTATGTCTGTACTCAGATATTGTTGCTTTTGCTGACTCGTCTATGATCGAGCATTTGTATTCGAGCCCTCGAGGCCCCTGGCTTGTATTATGATGCTTGTATGACTTATTTATGTTTTTAGAGTTGTGTTGTGATATCTTCCCGTGAGTCCCTGATCTTGATCGTACACATTTGCGTGCATGATTAGTGTACGATTGAATCGGGGGCGTCACAAGTTGGTATCAGAGCCAACTGCCTGTAGGAATCCCCCTTCCAACTCCTTGGCCGAAGTCTAGTCTAGACTTTACAAAACTTTTACTGACATGGCTGTGCGGCCCATGGGCCCACGTCGCCATTGGGTGGTATTAGGATCTTTTACTCCTTGTCTATACTCTGGGACTCTGATCTCTCTTCTATTCGGGTTAAATGGATTTTGCTAAATCTAACATTAGGATCTCGTTATCACTTTCACCCGGAGAGCCCCTTATTACTAATGATCGTTTGCTGCACGTGAAGACCCTGAAGATACTCTCCGCTGTAACCCGAGAATTTGTGTCCGTTGCTTTTGCAATTCCCTACCACCAAAATATCCCTATGGATAAATACATACATCTGTCGTTCTTACTTTTGTTCCCAGTTGATCTTGTCATTGGAAGATACCCTGAAATTCTCTCTATTGATCCGAGAATACTTTGTGCCTACTGCCTTGCAGTTCCTTTCCACCTGAATACCCCTACGGATAATTTCTCACCCTTATCGAGTATCCACTCATCCCCAGTTGTTCATGTGTTTCACAATGGTCTTTGAAATACTATTCGATCCTCCAAAATTCCTCAGTAGCTTATTGCTCTGCAATACTTGTCTGCTTGCATTATGGATGCTTTCCATATGTCTGGCAATATTCGTTAGTATCCTTAGACACCATCATTTTGATCCTATTGATTCAACATGTGTGCAAATGCACACAATCATCAATCGACCCTTCTAAATTATCTTTCCGGCTCAGACGTCATTCTGAACATGAGCTGGTTCTGGACCAAACTATTTGTCGTCAATTGTGCCTCTGGTCTATCCAACTTATCCATCCTTGATCAGAGTGTCTGCTTCTGATCCCTTGTTTTGGAAATCATAATTCCTTTGTTATCTAAGCATCGAATTATTCAGATGTTCTATAATCTGATGCCCGTGCAATCTTTCTTCCTCTGATTGAGTACAGATACTCACATCAGCTCCGTTGTGGATCGCCCGATCCATTGTTGGATTTCATCCGACATCGTCCTTCATATTCAATAACCTTGTGAGCCTTTCCACGGGTGTATATTGCCTTTGGTCAATTGTATCCTCTGCTTGACCAACCATGCTCTGCTTTCGAGCTTGTGTATTTACTTTTGAAACTTGTGGTATATGTTCTAAGATGCCCCGATGGGTTGAACCTATGCCTTCCTTAATATGTGTGAACTCGAAAGTTTTCACGAGTCATACTCTTCTGGTATTTTGCCAGATAAAATTTCAACACTACAGCTTCATCGAACGTGAGAAGTGAATGAAAGATTATACATTGAAGAAGTGGGAGTCGACCTTGAACCTTATGTTCATGCCCATGGACACGATGTAGATCTTATCATTAAAAGCTTCTCTTAAATTAATTATTCCCTTGGTATAAGTTCAGCTTATATCTGGGATCTGGCCTTTTGCAATCGTGGTTCCGACCATATGTTCTTCCTTGATCCCATTTCTTGGGCAAGTTTAAGCACTTGTCCTCTGCAAAGCAGTACCCCAGTCCAACCTCTACGTTGGCCTGTCGTCGAGTATTACCCCTGGTATCTCGAGGATATCATGCCATTGCACTACATTACCCTGTCCTTTGATGGAGTACTACCTTTACCCTGTCTTTGTCACTTCATGCTTCTGGGTTGTTTGTTAACCGAGAAAACCGATAAGTGAATCGATTCAGCACTCCGATTCAATAACTCTTAAGTAATTTTCGTTGCTTACGAGTTTAATAATCCTTTAAGTCATTCCTAGCCTGATCAGCTATATCATCATCATACTAATTTTTTTAACTGTGCTACCTGGTCTTTATTCTCGAAGCACAACTTTCAATGATGAACTAAGCTTGCGTCGATTTTTCGTCGTCATATCATTTCTCCTTGAACAACAAACTTGATTTCGAGTTTGTGTCCTAACCGGGGTTCCAATAACCTTTCGCTTCACCATTCATTTGACTTGATGTCATCGCCGATCGATTACATCTTGAAACCTCTCGACAAATGTGTCGTGATCATCATCAACCTTATGAGCTCTTCCAGGATATCAATCAGATTCATGATGAGAAATACCATCCTTGCCTCGATGATTTGTGTTATCATCAACCACTTTACTGCCTTCCCTCCAACACAAACTTGTTCGTGTTTTGTGTTATACCTTGAGTTCCTTGCTATCCAGCAGTTGATCTTCTTTACCTTGGAGCATTACCATCTCTTATGTCATCAATGTTGTGAGAATTTCACCACCTCTTAAGAATTCTTGATACAGGTGATACTTCTCACCATCACCATTCTTCTTGGTCCTCGTGTTGATTCCAACCGGGGTACCAACAAGTGAATGGTGCAGTTTGGATTCTGCCCTTCTAGCAACCCTATTGCTTTGATGTTAATGGTCGGCCGTTCATTCTTGGACTATTGATTATTGAATCACCATTCTGACGTTGGTCGTGCAACCCAACCATATTTCGGGCGCACCCTTCAACCAATGTTTAATTGTGTATGTTTTCCTTGAGCATACTACATTATATCATTTGAATTGACAAGTGTCATCTTCTTGTTCACCTTATTGTGGAAATCCATCCATTTGGAACTCTCGATGAATTGTCACTGAGCCCATCAGCCACCTCCTCATCCCCTCCTTGGTTTAATGATGAACTCTTATCTCGGAACTCACTTCCATAGTTCATTTCCCGAGAATCTCACATTGTCATCTCGTTAATTGGTGTCGCACCTTCTCTTCTCAGGCATCCTAAGTATGAGGTATCATGACACCAATCGGATCTGAATCTCAATCAGATATGATGGTTGGGACAACTTTCTAGGAGTTATGATGTTGGTCCTTTGATGACCCAGTATTATGATGTCATGCCTAGCCCCCCTGGCTGGAGGACCTATCATTATAATTTCTTTTTCAAGGATAACTATTCTTCCATGAGGAAATAGTAAGACTTATTCTACAAGTTATTCCTGATGGATCCTTTGTGTTTCCAAAGTCTAATCTTCACCTGATGACCATGTCAATGCTATTTCGAAGCATGTCTATGGTACTCCAATTTTCAACAAGAACATTTGAAGCTCAATGCTAAATGTTTCTTGCTCAATTATCCAAACACCGCTGTATGGGTAATGTCATGAAAATTCTCTCCCCTACCTAAAGAGTTTTCTACATTATATCCTGTCATGGATATCATGCTCTGCTTGTCCTTGGGAAGGATATACCCTTGAAATATGTGTTTAAACACATTTTCCTTTCCATTGTTCTGTTTAATCTGATAATCCTAATTTTCCTTTCCATTGGTTGGTTTAACGTTTCTGGTGATCTATATGATCTAAGCAGTAATATTCTCTCCTTATGTAAAACACCTTGGTGTACAACCGTGTCAGTAAGACCCTGCTGCTTTTGTTGATAGCATTTCAGTAGCCACTGATGGACGAGAACTTTGCCTAATGGTCCGCCTCGTTCAACGAGCAGGAAAATGGTTCTCTTCATCCCTTGCCCTTGGTACCGACATTATTGCCGACATAACCGACATGCTATCCTCTGACATGCCTTTCTTGCATGATCACGCAAGACGTCTCCGCCCTTCCTACTTTTAACCCACATGGTGGGCCCATAACCCACAGTTCCACAAGATCGAAACCTGACTCTCCTGTACAACCCTGTTTCTAATGGTTATTCCCCACGCTTGGCTTCGTATTTAATTCATGGGCCACCTTCCTAGTGCTCTATTCAGGTATCGGACGCAATACTTACTCTCGGTACTCTGAACCCCTTTCTCACTCAGGTTCAGACTTCGAGCAACTATCTATCTGCTTGAAACCTCTTATTGTACCTTCAAACTTTACTCTTGATGTGTTATATTTGTTCAACTCGAGAGGTACTTACATGCTCATTCATGGGTTAATCCCAGATTATCACCCTCATAGCATTATGTCGTTGCCGATCTGCCCCGTTACCTATTCGTAAGTACGATGGAACACCCGAAGAAAGGATGATGACTTCATAATGATGACCTGAAGCAGTGAAATGAAGACACCAATGTAATGGATCGACCTCTTCAAGAAGGACAACGAAGACCCGTTAGAATTTCGTAACCATATCCCTTCCCCTAACTCCCCTCTTAAATCTCGGGACGAGATTTCTTGTAGTGGAGGAGATTTGTGACGCCCGGATAATTAGGCTACAGTAATCCCGCGTTAACGATGCCACGTCACCTCGGTTACTGTTGCTAATCTCGCGTTAGTTCGAAACCGATTCGAATTCAGATTCAAAATCAAGCAAACAATAAAAGTTTTCAAATAATAAAACTAAAATGTTCATCATGTGGCAAATAATCCCTAACTAGTTTTGGTGGTGGAACCAACCTTTTACAAGGTGTTTAAATGCCCTAAACTAATTAAAAACAGTGGCTAAATAATAATTTAATTGCCTTTGAAAGTATAAAAATATTAAACTAATTTAATTTAGGTCCAAACTAGGTTTGGCAGTGGCCTATTTTGATGATACTAATTTAGGTGCTAACTTGGTATTTTAAGGAAACTGAAATAAAATGTAACTAAAATAAAACAAGAAAAGAAATAAAACAAAAATAAAAGGGAAAGGCTAATATAGTAAAAACCACCCCACTACCTTTGGGCCTAGGCCAACTGGCCGGCCCAGTCAGGCAGCCCACCCGCATGGCCCAGCCGACGCCCCACTCCCCTCCTCCATATCCCCACTCCAGGGGAAACCCTAAACCGTATCCCCCACTCTCTCCCGCACAATCCTCCCTCACGATCTGGATCGGGATCGACCCCAATCCCGTCGCCCCACTCCCCCCACGACCTCTCCCCCCCTTCTGGATCGCGCCCCCCGTGCGCCTCGACCCCGCCGGCTCGCCTCTACGCCCTATCGCCATCGCCGACCTTCCCGTCGCCGGAGCCTTTCCCCAGCCGGCGCCTCGCCGTCCATGTCGCCAACGACGCCACTCGACTCTGCCCCGCCGCGTCCCTGACGCCTCCGCACCGGTGCCGCCCCATTTGTGACCGCGCCGTGGCCGGAACCCGCCGGAATGCCTCGTCCCCATCGCTCGCGTCCCCGTCTCTCCATCGCCGGCGCCATCACGCCTCGCCGCCCAACTCCCCTGCAACGGGGGTGAGAACCCTATCCCCCTGCTTCCCTCTCCTCGTCGTCCTGCTCTTGCTCTGCCCGCGCCCAGTCGCGCTCCGCCACCCCGAGTAGCCCCTGCACCGAGGTCACCACACACTGGCCTCGCCTGGCCTGCGCCTAACCCCGCCCAACGCGCCATCGTGCGCGCACGCCTATCGCCTCATCGTCCCGCTCCGCCCTGCTACCGTTGCCAGTTGCCGCCGCACTCCACCCCGTCGTGGCCTCGCTGCTACCATCCCCGGCGCCCGCCCCACGTCGGCGCCCAGCCACACACAGGCGGGCTGCGGCCAGTGCCCGCATGCCCAGTGCCCGTAACCCGCCTGTGCCAGCGCCCGTTACGGCCCTTTAGGCCAATGACAACCGGGGCCCACCCCCCTTGAACGTTATAAATAAAAAGAAAGAAATGCATTTAATAAAGATTTTAATTATTAATTAATTAATTAATTAATTAATTAGTGAATTAATTAAGTTAATTAGATCTGTTAAATTAACTAATCACTTATTAAACTAACTAATAGATTAACTACAGAGTATGACACATGGACCCCAACGGTCAGAATTGACCCAGTTAACTGCTGACTGGACCCTCCCGGACCCCACCTGTCAGCCTCACATTGCATTCTGTTGGGTACAACTCTGTGTACCCCTAGCATTTTAATATTTTGTTATGAATTAATAATAATTAAAAAAATGATTAAAACTTTGATAATTAATATAAAATAAACCGTAGCTCGGATCGAAAAACTTTGTACATGAAAGTTGCTCAGAACGGCAAGACGAATCCAGATACGCATCCCGTTCGTCTGCCACACACCTCTAGCATACCGAACACGCAACTTTTCCCCTTCGGTTCCTCTGTCTGAAAACGCGAAACACCGGGAATACTTTCCCGGATGTTTCCCCCCTTCACCGGTATTACCTCATACCGCGTTAGGGCACGCCTAGCATCACACATTGCTTTGTCATGCATCGTTATGCATCTGTTTGCATTGTATTCATTGTTTCTTCCCCCTCTTCTCTTCGGTAGACTACGAGACCGATGCTGCTGCTGCCCAGTTCGACTACGGAGTTGACGACCCCTCCTTGCCAGAGCAACCAGGCAAGCCCCCCCCCCTTGATCACCAGATATCGCCTATTCTTCTCTATACTGCTTGCATTAGAGTAGTGTAGCATGTTACTGCTTTCCGTTAATCCTATTCTGATGCATAGCCTGTCATTGTTGCTACAGTCATTGATACCTTACTCGCAATCCTAAATGCTTAGTATAGGATGCTAGTTTATCATCATTGGCCCTACCTTCTTGTCAGTCTGCCTTGCTATACTATTGGGCCATGATCACTCGGGAGGTGATCACGGGTATATACTATACATACATACATATTATACAGATGGTGACTAAAGTCGGGTCAGCTTGATGAGTACCCGCAAGTGATTCTGATGAGGGGGCTGAAAGGACAGGTGGCTCCATCCCGGTAGAGGTGGGCCTGGGTTCCCGACGGCCCCCGACTGTTACTTTGTGGCGGAGCGACAGGGCAGGTTGAGACCACCTAGGAGAGGGGTGGGCCTAGCCCTGGTCGGCGTTCGCGGATACTTAACACGCTTAACGAGATCTTGGTATTTGATCTGAGTCTGGCCATTTGGTCTATACGCACTAACCATCTACGTGGGAGTAGTTATGGGTATCCCGACGTCGTGGTATCAGCCGAAGCACTTCAGACGTCAGCGACGGAGCGGCGCGCGCCGGATTGGACTGGAACGCCTGCTAGGCTAGGTCTGCTTCCGGCCGCCCTCGCAACGTGCAGGTGTGCTATGGGCGATGGGCCCAGACCCCTGTGCGCTTAGGTTTAGACCGGCGTGCTGGCCTCTCTGTTGTGCCTAGGTGGGGTTGCGACGTGTTGATCTTCCGCGGCCGGGCATGACCCAGGAAAGTGTGTCCGGCCAAATGGGATCAAGCGTGTTGGGTTATGTGGTGCACCCCTGCAGGGAAGTTAATCTATTCGAATAGCCGTGATCTTCGGTAACAGGACGACTTGGAGTTGTACCTTGACCTTATGATAACTAGAACTGGATACTTAATAAAACACACCCTTCCAAGTTCCACAGACAAACCGGTGATCGCTTTTCCACAGGGCGACGAGGGGAGGATCGCCGGGTAGGATTATGCTATGCGATGCTACTGGAGATGCTACTTGGAGATGCTACTTGGAGATGCTACTTGGAGATGCTACTTGGAGGACTTCAATCTACTCTCTTCTACATGCTGCAAGATGGAGGCTGCCAGAAGCGTAGTCTTCGATAGGACTAGCTATCCCCCTCTCACTCTGGCATTCTGCAGTTCAGTCCACTGATATGGCCTCCTTACACATATACCCATGCATATGTAGTGTAGTTCCTTGCTTGCGAGTACTTTGGATGAGTACTCACGGTTGCTTTCTCCCCCCTTTTCCCCCTTTCCTTTATTTCTGGTTGTCGCTACCAGATGATGGAGTCCAGGAGCCAGACGCCACCGTCGACGATGACTCCTACTACACTGGAGGTGCCTACTACTACGTGCAGCCCGCTGACGATGACCAGGAGTAGTTTAGGAGGATCCCAGGCAGGAGGCCTGCGCCTCTTTCGATCTGTATCCCAGTTTGTGCTAGCCTTCTTAAGGCAAACTTGTTTAACTTATGTCTGTACTCAGATATTGTTGCTTTCGCTGACTCGTCTATGATCGAGCATTTGTATTCGAGCCCTCGAGGCCCCTGGCTTGTATTATGATGCTTGTATGACTTATTTATGTTTTTAGAGTTATGTTGTGATATCTTCCCGTGAGTCCCTGATCTTGATCGTACACGTTTGCGTGCATGATTAGTGTACGATTGAATCGGGGGCGTCACAATTAAGGTAAAACCCTACCATAGCATTAAGTATCAAGTTCTTTTTACTCCCATACGCAACAACCCTTACTCGGGTATATGTTTATATCACTCTTGTCACCCACTATAAGAGAATCGTGAATGTATTGCAACACACTACAACAGGGATCCCTTACGTTTGTGTGACACGAGGGCACCATACGACAACACCAAAAACAAATACAACTCAAACCAATCATGATCATCAATCAACCCATTGGACAAAATAGATATACTCAAACATCATATGATAACCACATATCATTGGATAATAATACATAGTGTTGAGCACCATGTTTAAGTAAAGAGTTACAGCGGGGGTAGAGAGGTTACACCATTGCATAGAGGGGGAGTTGGTGTTGATGGTAGCAAGGTTGTTGGTGTAGATCGCCGCCACGATCCTAGCCCCGACGGTAGTCCGACGCCACCGAGAGAGAGGGTAAGAGAGCCCCCACCTTCTTCTTCTTCTTCTTCTTCCTTGCCCTTCCCCCTAGATGGGAGGAAGGTTTCCCCTCTGGTCAATGGCCTCCATGGAGGCGGAGGGGCGAGATCCCCTCCGAGATTGGATCTATCTCTTTGTTCTCTTCTGATTCGCGTTCCTGTTTTCTGGTCCTTCACCGTTTCTTAAATATCCGGAGAACCGTAACTTCGGTTGCGCTGAAATTTTAACATGATTTTTTTTTCAGATATAAGCTTCCTTGTGGCTGAAGAAGAACCCCAAACGACTTACGGTGTTCCTACTAGGCACCACCGCGCTCCAGGAGGGCCCAGTCGCGCCCTGGTGGGTAGTGGAGGTTGTGGGCCTCCATTTGCGTTGATTACACCTCCAAAAAATTGCATATATTCCAAAATAAATCTCCGTAAATTTTTATCATGTTTGGACTTTCGTTTGATATGGGTATTCTGTGAAACAAAAAACATGCAAAACTGACACTGGGTCTTGGATCAATATGTTAGTCCCAAAAATAATACAAAATGTTGCCAAAAGTATGTAAAAGTTATAGAATATTGGCATGAACAATAAAAAATTATAGATATGATGGAGACGTATCAATATTCCTAAGCTTAATTCCTGCTCATCCTTGACTAGGTAAATGATAAAAAAGATAATTTTTGATGTGGAATGCTACCTAGCATAATCTTAATCATATGTCTAATCATGGCATAAATATTAAGACACGAGTGATTCAAAGCAGTAGTCTATAATTTGACATAAAGACATCAATACTCAAGCATCCCAACAAACAATCATGTCTTTCAAAATATCAATGCTAAAGAATGCTATCCCTACAAAATCATATAGTCCTGTCATGCTCCATCTTCTTAACACAAAGTATTTATCATGCACAACCCCGATGACAAGCCGAGCAACTGGTTCATACTTTTTAATGCGCTTCAGCTTTTTCACCCCCCGCGCAATACATGAGTGCAAGAAATGGACATAGCACTAGGGTGGAATGGAGTATGATGATAGGGGTAAACATAGAGAAGACAAAAAGGTAAGGAAGTCTCACATCGACGCGACTAATCAACGGCCTATGGAGATGCCCATCAATTGATATCAATGCGAGGAGTAGGGATTGACATACAACAGATGCACTAAGAGCTATAAGTGTATGAAAGCTCAATATGAAAACTAAGTGGGTGTGCATCCAACTTGCTTGCTCATGAAAACCTCGGGCAATTGAGGAAGCCCATCATCGGGATATACAAGCCAAGAAAATGACTACATAGGAGACTCTCTATATGAAAAATATGGTGCCATTCTAAAGCACAAGTGTGGTAAAGGATAGTAACATTGCACCTTCTCTCTTTTTCTCTCATTTTTTATTTTATTTATTTTTTCTTTTTTTCTTAGGCTCTTTTTGGCTTCACTTTTTTTTATTTTTTATATATATATTTTTATTTTTGGCTGGAGTCTCATCTCGACTTGTGGGGGAATCGTAGTCTCCATCATCTTTTCCTCACTGGGACAATGATCTAATAATGAATAATGATCATCATCACACTTCTATTTACTTACAACTTAATATTACAACTCGATACCTAAAACCATATGACTCTATATGAATGCCTCTGGCAGTGTGCCAAGATGTGCAATGATATAGCATGGCAAAGATATCAAAAAATGGACAAGCCATGAAAATACCATACTAGCTATCTTACGATCATGCAAAGTAATATAAAAATGAATGCTCAAGTCATAAAAACGGTATCATGGAAGTTGCATGGCAATATATCTCAGAATGGCTATGGAAATGCCATAATGGGTATGTATTGATACGTGTCCAACGTATCTATAATTTTTTATTGTTCCATGCCATTATACTATCATTCTTGGATATTTTATATTCATTTTATAGCATCTTTATATCATTTTTTGGGACTAACCTGTTGACATAGTGCCCACTGCCAGTTGTTGTTATTTTGCTTATTTTTTACTTCACAGAATATCAGTACCGAACGGAGTCCAAACCCAGCAAAACTTTTTGGAGTTTTTCTTCTAGACCAGAAGACACCGAGTGGGCCAAAGAAATACGAGAAGGGAGGCCTAGGTGGGCACAACCCACTAGGGCGCGCCAGGAGACCCAGGCACGCCCAGGGGGATTGTGCCCCCCTCGGTGACCTCCCGCACCACCTATTCGCCCTATAAATACCCAAATATTCTAGGAACCATAGGGGAGTCGACGAAACACAATTCCAGCCACCGCAAGTTCCAGAACCACGAGATCCAATCTAGACACCATCACAGAGGGGTTCATCATCCTCATTGGTGCCTCTCCGCTGATGCGTGAGTAGTTCATCATAGGCCTACGGGTCCGTAGGCAGTAGCTAGATGGCTTCCCCTCTCTCTCTTTTGATTCTCAATACAATGGTCTCTTGGAGATCTATTTGATGTAACTCTTTTTTGCGGTGTGTTTGTTGGGATTCGATGAACTTTGAGTTTATGATCAGATATATATCCATGAATATTATTTGAGTCTTCTTTTGATCTCTTATATGCATGATTATTTATAGCCTCGTATTTCTTTTTTTCAAATATTTTGTTTAGTTAGGCCAAATAGATTGATTTTTCTTGCCATGGAAAGAGTTGCTTTATGATGGGTTTGATCTTGAGGTGTTCTTTCCCAGTGACAAAAGGGGCAGCAAGACACACATCTATCGTTGCTATTAAGGATAACAAGATGGGGCTATTCCTACATGAATAGATCTCGTCTACATCATGTCATCATTCTTATTGCATTACTCCGTTTCTCCATGAACTTAATACACTAGATGCATGCTGGATAGTGGTCGATGTGTGGATTAATAGTAGTAGATGCAGGCAGGAGTCGGTCTACTAATCTTGGACGTGATGCCTAAATAATGATCATTGCCTGGATATTGTCATGATTATTTGAAGTTCTATCAATTGCCCAACAATATTTGTTTTCCCACCGTTTGCTATTTTTCTCTAGAGAAGCCACTAGTGAAACCTACGGCCCCGGGTCTCTTCTTTAATATATTTGCCTTCGCAATCTATTTTTATTTGCTTTTATTTTCAGATCTATTAAACCAAAAATACAAAAATACTTTGTTGCACTAATCTTGGACGTGATGCCTATATATTGATCATTGCCTTGGATATCGTCATAATTATTCGATCTTCTACCAATTGCCCAACAGTAATTTGTTTAGCCACCGTGTGCTATTTCCTTGAGAGAAGCCACTAGTGAAATCTACGCCCCCCGGGTCTATTCTTTATCATACTTGCTTTGAGACCTATTTTTATTCGCTTTTATTTTCATATCTATTATTCCAAAAGCCCAAAAATACATTGATGCACTTTTTTATTACTTATTTTATTTCGAGTTTTATCGAGATCTATTTATCCAATCTACACAAAATTTTATCCTGTCAATTTGACAATTTCTGGCGCCGTTACCCGTAGAGGGATTGACAACTCCTCATAAGCGTCAGGTTGCAAGTATTTGTTATTTGTGTACATGTACCGTTTATATAGTGTTGCTTGGTTCTCCTACTAGATTGATACCTTGGTTCCATAACTGAGGGAAATACCTACCGTAGCTGTGTTGCATCATCCCTTCCTCTTTGGGGAAATACCGACGTAGTTCAAGCGACATCAGGTATGGTGGCTGTTTTGAGGAAGAGATAATGAGGCTTATGTGTGATAGAGTGTATCATATCATGGGTTTTGGATGCACCAGCTAATTTTGCACCACATCTCGAGGTGAGAAAGGGCAATGCATGGTGCTGAAGAGGCTAGCAAATTGCAGAAAGGTAATAGTGCGTATAATCCATGAACTCACATTAGTCATAAATGAGTCACATACTTATTGCAAAAGTTTATTAGCCCTCGAAGCAAAGTACTACTATGCATGCCCCTAGGGGATAGATTGGTAGGAAAAGACCATCTCTCGTCCCCGACCGCCACCCATAAGGAAGACAATCAATAATAAATCATGCTCCAACTTCATAGCATAATGAGAGACTATACGTGCATGCTTCGAGAACCACAAACCTTAACACCAATATTCCTACTAAACCATAATCATTCACTAGTACCTCCAACATATTACCATCTCTATATCGCAAAACTATTGCAAGGAATCAAACATATCATATTCAGTTATCTACAAGTTTTATGTAGGATTTTATGTCTAACCATGCAAATGACCAATTCCTGTTGACTCTCTAAATATATATAAGTGAAGCATGAGAGTTTAATTCTTTCTACAAAAGACTTGCCCACACTCTAACAAATATATGTGAAGCAAAAGAGCATTCTACAAATAATGGTTTTCTATATGAAGAGAAACAGGAAACCCAAACTTCAAATGATATAAGTGAAGCAAATGAAGCATTCTATAAAGCCATACTCAAAAGATATAAGTGAAGTGCAATGAGCATTCTATAAATAAACCAAGGACTATCTCATACCAGCATGGTGCATTACTAAAATAAAAATAAAAAGCACACAACGCTCCAAGATTTACGCATATCACGTGAACAAAATAAAAACCGAAACATATCGATACTTGTTGAAGAATGATGGGATGCCTTCCGGGGCATCCACAAGCTTAGACGCTTGAGTCTCCTTGAATATTTACTTGGGGTGCCTTGGGCATCCCAAAGATTGAACTCTTGCCTCTCCTCCTTCTCCTCATATCAAGACCTCCTCGATCTCCGAACACTTCATCCACACAAAACTTAACAAAACCTTCGTGAGATCCATTAGTATAATAATGCAAATCACTACTTTAAGTACTGCTGCAAACCCATTCATATTTTTATTTTTGCATTATCCCTACTGTATTCTAACTTCTCTATGGCTTATACCACTCGATACACTCCATAGTTCTATCAAAACAAGCTAAACAATGCAATTAAAACAGAATCTATCAAAAACAGGACAGTCTGTAGCAATCTGAACACTGACCATACTTATATAACTCTAAAATTTATGAAAAAATAGGAAAAAATAAAAAATTTGCATAGAAGTATTGTGTAAAAATTTCAGAAACTTTTGATGTTCCAGTAAAAAAACGTAAATTCATGCATTACAGCCAAAGTTTCTGTATTTGCACCGCACATACCAACAAGCGATCAGATCATCCTAAAGGCAAATCTTGGCACATTATTTTTATAATACAACGGATTTGTACAAGGGGTAATTATTTTTGTTGAAAAGTTTCTATAATTAAGATTCACAGAGTTTCCATGGGCATGAACAAAGTTCAAGGACGTCCCCCACTTCAACGGTGTTCGTCTTTCTCACTTTCACTTTTCTTTTTGAAAATTTTTAGGGTCCCCGCTATTTTGTTTTTGTTTTTAAACTTTATAAAAGCACACAACAGAATAAAATGACTCTCTTAAATTTCCGGGTTGTCTCCCTAGCAGCGCTTTCTTTAAAGCCATTAAGCTATGCATAAGGTGCTCAAGTAATTGATCCACTCGGATCCCAAGGTATATCAAAGCTAATGTTAATTAACAATGATTTGTGATTTAGTAGTGAGCACAAAGTAATATATATCATGCCATGAGGAAGTCTAACCCTCTTCCTATGCATCGGCATGTCATAAAAGAACAATTCATGCACATCAAGTAAAGGCCAATGCCTAGTATAAACAGTTTCTTGCAATTTTATCATGTTGGAAACATAGATAGGCGGAGATGTGGTTCCTATATCATAATAATTGCAAGTAGGAGCAGCAAGCACATGCATATTATATTCACAAAAACCATCATGTGTAGTAGTAAAACACAACCCATCTATACAATCCTTAATAAGAGCAAACTTCTCCGATATAGTGTAGTTGGGAGAATTCAAAAATATAATAGTACTATAATGTGTGGGTGCAATAGCAACAATTTCATTCTTAACATAAGGAACTATAGCAAGTTCATATCCATAAGCATCATTCATATTGGCATCATGGACATAAGAAAATAGCAAGCATCAAGTTCAACAAAAAGGGATATTTCAAAAGAATCAACGGGATCATAGAAATCATCCTTCGGTAAGCATGAAGGCAAATTAAATAATGTATGAGTTGAAGAGTTACACCCATTAGAAGGTGGGCACGGGTAGCTAATCCACTCTTCCTCCTTTTTGTTCTTCACTCTCCTCCTCATCTTTTTCATCCAATGAGCTCACAGTTTCATCATGTTCTTCTTCCATTGATTCCTGCAAAATATTAGTCTCTTCTTGGACAACGGAGGCTTTCTCAATAAATATACCAATATCGGAATTGTATTTATAATTCTCATAGCAATATTTAAGTATAGCAAAATTTGCAGGTCTATAAAATAACATCATCATAATCTTCATACTATTCAAACAGAGATTCAATTTCATAAGCATCCTTAAAAGCAACAAATTCTTCTATTTGTTCCACATCATAGTAATCATATCTACCATTAGCATAAGAAGCCAAGGTTTCATTATCAATAAATTCACATGAAAGGGAAGGTGTTTAGCCTTCATCCTAGAGCAACAAGTATAATCATATCTCAATCATATATTCCAAGCATACCAATGCAACATTTCAATTTGATCCCATAAGAGTTTCCCTTTTTGAGTCAAGTGATAATCCCTAAAGTATTCACGTTGATCCAACATGTCTCCCATTATCAAGTTGAATGGGGTTTCTCCGGATTATCAAACTAGTGTTTAATATTTTTCACATAACGAGCATCGAGGGTTTTAGGAGGTTCCCCATCTCCATGAGTAGCAAGTACAACTAATTTTTTTGGTATTTCGTGTCCCATATCCATAACTAGAGATAGAGAACAACTTAGAACAGAAAATAAAGTCTACTTAGTGATAAAGCAAACAAGCACACACGAGAATATTCATCCCACGCTATTGCTCCCCGGCAACGGCGCCAGAAAAAGGTCTTCATAACCCACAAGTATAGGGATCGTCTGTAGCCTTTTTCGATAAATAAGAGTGTTGAACCCAACGAGGAGCTAAAGGTAGAACAAATATTCCCTCAAGTTCTATCAACCAACGATACAACTCTACGCACACTTAACGTTTGTTTTACCTAGAACAAGAATAAAACTAGAAGTAATATGCGAGAATAAAACTATGATAAGTTGCAAGATAATAAAGTTAATTGTTTAGTATAAAGGTTTTGTCACACAAGAAAGTTATTTGTCCCTAGGCGATCGACAACTAGACCGGTAATCATTATTGCAATTTTATATGAGGGAGGGGCATGAGCTAACATACTTTCCGTACTTGGATCATATGCACTTATGATTTGAACTCTAGCAAGCATCCGCAACTACCAAATATCATTAAGGTAAATACAACCATAGCATTAAGTATCAAGTCCTCTTTACTCCCATATGAAACAACCCCCTTACTCGGGTATAAGTTTCTGTCACTCTCGCCACCCACTATAAGAGAATCATAATGTATTGCAACACCCTACAGCGGGGATCCCTCACGTTTGTGCTACATGGAGGGCACCATAGGATAGCACCAAAATAAAATATACAACTCAAACCAATCATGATCATCAATCAACCCATAGGACAAAACAGGCCTACTCAAACATCATAGGATAACCACATATCATTGGATAATAATATATAGTGTTGAGCACCATGTTTAAGTAGAGAATTACAGCAGGAGTAGAGAGGTTACACCGCACATAGAGGGGGAGAAAGTTGGTGTTGACGGTAGCGAGGTTGTTGGTGTAGATCGCCGTCACGATCCTTGCCCCAGCGCCACTCCGGCACCACCGAGAGAGAGGGGGAAAGAGCCCTGATGCGGCTTGAAACTGCGTCGGTATTTCCCCAAAGAGAAAGGGATGATGTAGTACAACTATGGTAGGTATTTCCCTCAGTTATGAAACCAAGGTATCAATCTAATAGGAGGCCATGCCAAGCTATGTAAACGGTACCTGAACACAAAGAACAAATACTTGCAACCCGACGCGTAAGCGGGGTTGTCAATCCCTCCTCGAGCAAAATATAGATTGGTTTGTACGATAATGGATAATTAGACCTGAGTAAAACATGAAATAAATAAATAAATAAAAAGTGCAGCAAGGTATTTTTGGTTTTTGGAATAATAGGTCTGAAAATAAAAGTGAATAAAAATAGATCGAAAACAATATGATAAAAGATAGACCCGGGGGCCGTAGGTTTCACTAGTGGCTTCTCTCGAGAAAATAGCATACGGTGGGTAAACAAATTACAATTGGGCAATTGATAGAAGATCAAATAATTATGACGATATCTAGGCAATGATCATTATATAGGCATCACGTCCAAGATTAGTAGACCGAAACGATTCTGCATCTACTACTATTACTCCACACATCGACGCTATCCAGCATGCATCTAGTGTATTAAGTTCATGGAGAAATGGAGTAATGCAATAAGAACGGTGACATGATGTAGACAAGATCTATTCATGTAGGAATAGACCCCATCTTGTTATCCTTAATAGCAACGGTACATGCGTGCCTCGCTGCCCCTTCTGTCATTGGGAGAGGACACCGCAGGATCAAACCCATCACAAAGCACCTCTTCCCATGGCAGTCGGCCTAACTAAAGCAAAGATTAGAAGAAGAAGAAATACGAGGCTATAAGTAATCATGAATAAAAGAGATCAAAGAAAACTCAAATAACTTTCATGAATATAGATTTGATCATAAATCAAACTTCATCGGATCCTAACAAACACACCACAAAAAGTCATTGCATCAAAGAGATCTCCAAGAGCCCATTGTATTGAGAATCAAGAGAGAGAGAGAGGGAGAGAGAGAGGGAGAGAGAGAGAGAGAGAGCCATCTAGCTACTTCCTACGGACCCTTAGGTCTATGGTAGACTACTCACGCATCATCGGAGATGCACCAATGAGGATGATGAACCCCTCCGTGATGGTGTAGATTGGATCTCGTGGTTCTATAACTTGCGGCAGCTGGAATTGTGTTTCGTGATCTCCCCTAGGGTTTCTAGAATATTTGGAAATTTATAGGGCGAAGAGGTCGTGTAGGAGACCTCCGTGGGGCCCACAACCCCCTGGGCGTGCCAGGGGCCTCTTGCGCGCCCTGGTGGGTTGTGCTTCCCTTGTGCCTCCCCTCTGGTGCTTTCTTGGCCCCAAGGTGTCTTCTAGTCCAAAAAAATCTCCAAAAAGTTTCGTGGCATTTGGACTTTGTTTGGTACCGATATTCTGCATAGTAAAAAACAAGCAAAAAACATCATCTGTTATTGGGCACTATGTCAATAGGTTAGTCCCAAAAGATGATATAAAGTTGCTATAAAATGATTGCAAAACATCCAAGAATGATAATATAACAACATGGAACAATCAAAAATTATAGATACATTGGAGACATATTAGCATCCCCAAGCTTAATTCCTGCTCGTCCTCGAGTAGGTAAATGATAAAAACAGAATTTTTGATGTGGAATGCTGCCTAACATGTTCATCACATATTCTTTTTCTTTTGTAGCATGGACATTTGGACTTTTATCTGGTTCAAAGCAATAGTCTATAATTGACATGAATACTTCATTACTCAAGCATATCAATAAGCAACCATGTCTTTCAAAATATCAACACTAAAGAAAGCTATCCCTAGCCCATCATGCTCAATCATTGATCCATACACGAAGCACACTCAAATATTAGCTACATCCAATGCTCAAGTACGATCATAGTGCCCTTAGTTGGTGCTTTATAAGAGAAGATGGAGACTCAAATAAAAATAAAAATGGCATAAAGTAAATAGGTAGGCCCTTCGCAGAGGGAAGTAGGGATTTGTAGAGGTGCCAGAGCTCAAAGCAAAAAATTGAGAGATAAAAACATTTTGAGAGGCATGCTTTTCCTATCAACGAAAACAACCGAGTAGTTCCCAATACTTTCCATGCTAGATATATCATAGGCGGTTCCCAAACAAAAAATAAAGTTTATTCCTTTTTCCACCATTCTTTCACACTCCACGACTAGTTGTATCCACGGGTACCGTCCATACCAACACTTTCCAAGGAATTTATTATTTGACAACATAAATTATTATTTTTTCATTTCAGGACTGGGCATCCCTATTACCGCCGTACTCTCGTGCAATAACAAGTGAATAAACACTCATCTTCAGAATAACACATCTAGCATGGAAAAACATTGGCCACCCCCTGCCGCTTCATGAGTGGTACGGACACACAAAAAGGAAATTATTTTGAAAATTAGAGTTGGCACATAAAAATTTGCTTAGAGTGGTACCACATATAGGTAGGTCTGGTGGACCCATATGGCAAAACTGGGTTAATCGATTTTGGATGCACAAGTAGTATTTCTACTTAGTACAAGTGGAGGCTAGCAAAAGATTGAGAAGCAACCAACCAAGAAATGAAAAATCTCATAAACAAGCATTAAGCATAACTAACCCCGAATAATGCCCCACAAGTAGGATGTAATTTCATTGCATAACTATTGACTTTCGTGCTTGCATAGGGAATCACAAACCTGAACACCAATATTCTTACTAAAGCATAATTACTCACCAACATGACGCACATATTACTATCATCATATCTCAAAACCATTACAAGGAATCAAGTTTATTTTGTCCAATGATCTTCATGAAAGTTTTTATTATAATCCTCTTGAATATCTATCACTTTGGGGTTGGTTTCATATATTGCCATTGCTTTTGACAAGCTCAAATAAATTTAAGTGAAGAACATGAGATAAATATTTTCATCTCTCAAAATAATATAAGTGAAGCATGAGAGAGTTTATTCAAAATTACTAACTCTCAAATAAACCTAAGTGAAGAATGAGAGTATTTCTTCAAAAATATTAAAGCACACCATGCTCAAAAAGATATAAGTGAAGCACTAGAGCAATTCCATAGCTCAAAAAGTTAAAGTGAAGCATATAGAGCAATTCTAACAAATCATAACATAATTTTGGCTCTCTCAAATAGGTGTGTCCAACAAGGATACTTGTGAAAAACTAAAAAGCCAAACAAGTAAAGACTCATATAATACAAGACGCTCCAAGCAAAACTCATGATATGCGATGAATAAACACATAGCTCCAAGTAAAATTACCGATGGTTATTAGAAGAAAGAGGGGATGCCTTCTGGGGCATCCCCAAGCTTAGTTGCTTGGATCTCTTTGGATATTGACTTGGGGTGCCATGGGCATCCCCAAGCTTAGGCTCTTCTACTCCTTATTCCTTCATCCATCGTGATCACACCCAAAACTTGAAAACTTCAATCACACAAAACTTAACAAAACCTTCGTGAGATCCGTTAGTATAATAAAGCAAATCACCACTCTAAGTACTATTGCAAACCCATTCATATTTTATTATTGCATTATACCTACTATATTCCAACTTTACCATGGCTTATACCCCCCGATACAATCCATAGATTCATCAAAATAAGCACATAATGCAACAAAAACATAATCTTTCAAAAACAGAACAGTCTATAGTAATTTGGACTTTAACCATACTTCTGTAACTCCAAACATTCTAAAAAATTAGGAAAATGTAGGCAATTTGTATATCAATCTTGTGTAAAAAAATTCAGATTTTTTTGTCGCTTTTGTGATTTTCTAAAATTCTGCTACTGAACGCAAAAGTTCCTGTTTTTCAACAAGATCAAATCAACTATCACTAAACATGACCTCAAAGGATTTACTTGGCACAAACACTAAATAAAACATAAAAACACAATCATAACCGTAGCATAATTTTTCAAACACTCAAGAACAGAAAGAAAAAAATAAGCAAAAATAAATTTTATTCATTGGGTTGCCTCCCAACAAGTGCTATTGTTTTATGCCCTTAGCTAGCCATAATGCATAGATTCAAGTATTGTCATCTTTAGCTTTTGATCCATAGGTTACACTCATGATTGATTCATTTGGTGGCCTAATTCTTGTTCTAGGGAAGTGGTCCATACCCTTTCTTAGTGCAAATTGGAATTTAATATTGCCTTCTTTCATATCAATCATGACACCTATAGTTCGTAAAAGCGGTCTACCAAGTATAATTGGACAAGACGGATTGTAATCAATATCAAGAACAATAAAATCTATGGGCACATAATTTCAATTTGAAAGAATAAGAACATCATTAATTCTTCCCAAAGGATTTTTAATAGTAGAATCCGCCAAGTGTAAATTTAAAGAACACTCTTCAATATTGATAAGACCAAGCACATCACATAAAGATTTCGGAATTGCAAAAACACTGAGCACATCACATAAAGAAAAACACTCATAATTTTTAATATTGACTTTAATGGTAGGTTCCCATTCATCATGTAATTTTCTAGGAATTGAAATCTCTAATTCCGACTTTTCTTTAAAAGCTTTCATGGCATCAACAATATGTTTAGTGAAAGCTTTATTTTTTCATAAGCATGGGGTGAATTTATCATGGATTGCAACAAATAAATACATTCATTCAAAGAGTAATTATCATAGGTAAAGTCTTTGTAATCCAAAGGAGTGGGCACATCGCTAGTTAAAGTTTTGACCTCTCCAAACCCACTTTTATCAATTTTTTCATCAAGATTTTCACCCTACAAATCATTGGGATGCCCTCTAGCTAAAGTTGACTCTTATTCAGTCCCTTTATCATCAATTTTAATTTTACTAAATAAGGAATCAATATAAGAAACACCAATCACTTTAAGATCATCTTTATGAAAGCAATCGCTAGAAAATGCTCTTTCCAAAAATTCTCTTTGAGCTCTAAGCATGCCGGTTCTTTTCTTACTTTCATCCATAGAAACATATAAAGCTTTAATTGATTCATCAACCTTGGGTGAAAAAGTTTCCAACTTGATATTTTCTACATCATGAGAAATTCTATCAATGCTTCTAGACATATCATCAATCTTATTCAACTTTTCTTCTATCGTAGTGTTAAAAACTTTTTGAGCATTGATAAATTCTTTAATATTATTCTCAAGATCGGAGGGGTTCCTATTATTATTATTATAAGAAGAATTACCATAGAAATTACCATAATTATTAGAGGAATTTCCAGGAAAAGGCGTAGGATTAAAATTACCTCTATAAGCATTGTTATTGAAATTATTTCGCGATATAAAAATTCACATCTACAGGATCACTATTTTGCTCAATCAAAGTAGACAAAGGCACATCATTAAGATCAACAGGAGCATTTTTAGTAGCAACCAATTTCATAAGAGCATCAATTTTTTCACTCAAAGAATTAATTGCTTCAAAATTAACTTTTTTACTAGTAGGTGCTCTTTCAGTATGCCATTGTGAATAATTTGCCATGATGTGATCTAGCAATTTAGTAGCTTCACCCAAAGTAATTTCCATAAAAGTACCACCTGCGGCGGAATCTAAAAGATTTCTAGAAACAAAATTCAATCCCGCATAATTTTTTTGTATAATCATCCAAAGATTTAAATCATGAGTAGGGCAATTTATTAGCACCAATTTCATTCTTTCCCAAGATTGTTCAACATGTTCATGCTCAGGTTGCTTAAAATTCATGATTTGAGTCCTAAGGTAAATATTTTTTGCGGGCGAAAAATACTTAGTAAGGAACGCATCCTTGCACTTATCTCAAGAATCAATACTATTGTGAGGCAAAGAAGAGAACCAAAATTTTGCACGATCCCTCAAAGAGAAAGGAAATAATTTCAACTCCACAATACCATTGTCCACATCAGTTTTCTTTTGCAGATCACACAATTCTAAGAATGTGGTTAGATGGGACGCGACACCCTCGTTAGGAGTACTGGAAAATTGATCTTTCATGACAAGATTCAACAAAGCGGCATTAGTATCACAAGACTCCACACTAGTGGCGGAGGAGCAATTGGAGTGCTAATAAAATCATTATTATTGGTATTGGAAAAATCACACAATTTGGTATTTTCTTGAGACACCGTGACCACGCAAACAAGATTGCAAACAAAAAAGAGATCTGAGAGAAAAAGGGAAACGAAAAAGAAGGCGAATAAAAAGGCAAAATTTGTGAAGTGGGGGAGTTGGAAACGAGAGGCAAATGGCAAATAGTGTAAATTGCAAGGAGATGAGATTTGTGATAAGGAACCTGATAGATCTTGACTTGATCCTCCCCAGCAACAGCGCCAAAAATTCCTTTTGATGCGGCTTGAAACTGCGTCAGTATTTCCCCAATGAGGAAGGGATGATGCAGTACAACTACGGTAGGTATTTCCCTAAGTTATGAAACTAAGGTATCAATCCAGTAGGAGGCCAGGACAAGCTATGGAAACGGTACCTGCACACATAGAACAAATACTTGCAACCCGGCGCGTAAGAGGGGTCGTCAATCCCTCCTCGGGCAAACAATAGATTGGTTTGTATGATAACAAATAAATAGATCTGAGTAAAACACGAAATAAAATAAATAAATAAAAGTGCAGCAATGTATTTTTGGGTTTTTGGAATAATAGATCTGAAAATAAAAGTGAATAAAAATAGATCGGAAAGCAATATGATAAAAGATAGACCCGGGGCCGTAGATTTCACTAGTGGCTTCTCTCGAGAAAATAGCATACAGTGGGTAAACAAATTACTATTGGGCAATTGATAGAAGATCAAATAATTATGACAATATATAGGCAATGATCATTATATAGGCATCACATCCAAGATTAGTAGACCGAAACGGTTCTGCATCTACTACTATTACTCCATACATCAACCGCTATCCAGCATGCATCTAGTGTATTAAGTTCATGGATAAATGGAGTAATGCAATAAGAATGGTGACATGATGTAGATAAGATCTATTCATGTAGGAATAGACCCCATCTTGTTATCCTTAATAGAAATGATACATGCATGCCTCACTGCCCCTTCTGTCACTGGGAGAGGACACTGCAAGATCGAACCATCACAAAGGACCTCTTCCCATGGCAAGAAAAATTGATCTAGTCAGCATAACTAAACCAAAGATTCGAAGAAGAAATACGAGGCTATAAGTAATCATGCATATAAGAGATCAAAGAAAACTCAAATAACTTCCATGGATATAGATCTGATCATAAAATCAAACTTCATTGGATCCCAACAAACACACCACAAAAAGTCATTACATTAAATAGATCTCCAAGAGACCATTGTATTGAGAATCGAGAGAGAGAGAGAGAGAGAGAGAGAGAGAGAGAGAGAGAGAGAGAGAGAGAGAGAGATCTAGCTACTTCCTATGGACCCGTAGGTCTATGGTGGACTACTCATGCATCATCAGAGAGGCACCAATGAGGATGATGAACCCCTTCGTGATGGTGTAGATTGGATCTAGTGGTTCTGGAACTTGCGGCGGCTGGAACTGTGTTTCGTCATCTCCCCTAGGGTTTCTGGAATATTTGGGAATTTATAGGGCGAACAGGCGGTGCAGGAGACCTCCGTGGGGCTCACAACCCCCTGGGCGTGCCAGGGGCCTCTTGCGCGCCCTGGTGGGTTGTTCTCCCCACCGGCCTCCCCTCTGGTGTTTTCTTGGTGTCTTCTGGTCCAAGAAAAGTCTCCAAAAAGTTTGGTGCTATTTGGACTTCGTTTGGTACTGATATTTTGCAAAGTAAAAAACAAGTAAAAAAATACCAACTAGCACTAGGCACTATGGCAATAGGTTAGTCTCAAAAAATGATATAAAGTTTCTGTAAAATGATTGTAGAACATCCAAGAATGATAATATAAAATCATGGAACAATAAAAAATTATAGATACGTTGGAGATGCATCAAGCCCCCTCCTTCTTCCTTGGCCTCCCCCTAGATGGGAGGAGGGTTTCCCCTCTGGTCCATGGCCTCCATGGCGGTGTTCCTATTTCACATTCTTGTTTTCTGTCCCTTCACCGTTTCTTAATATCCGGAGATCCGTAACTCCAATTGCGCTGAAATTTTAACACAATTTTTTTCCAGATATAAACTTCCTCGCGACTGAAGAGGAGCCCCAACCAACTTACGGTGTGCACACTAGGCACCACCATGCGGTAGGGGGCCCCAGGCATGCCCTGGTGGGTAGTGGAGGTTGTGGGCCTCCATTTGCATTGATTACACCTCCCAAAAATCACATATATTCCAAAATAAATCTCCGTAAATTCTTATGGCGTTTGGACTTTGTTTGATATGGATATTCCGCGAAAACATGCAACAAACATGAACTGGAACTGGGAACTGGATCAATATGTTAGTCCTAAAAATAATATAAAATGTTGCCAAAAGTATGTAAAAGTTGTAGAATATTGGCATGAAATAATCAAAAATTATAGATTCAACGGAGACGTATCACCCTCCTTAATCAAATATTTCCACTTCTACAAAAGATTGAAAGTTTGAAAACACAGTCAACCGCCTTGTTAGGGAACACTTGTTCGATTGTAAACTTATTTTGATCGTCCATAGGGTCCAACACATGGCAAGGAAGCCAAACCAAAACAACTGCCCGAATTTCCCAAACAAGGGGGACACTAGCGCCCTCAGATCAGCAAAGTTAGAAGGAGCCCATGACACATCCAACCAATCCCATAAAACATCTCCAAAACAACTGGGCCAGGGGGCACCAGAACAAAATGTGATTAGTATCCTCAAGGCAACCACACAAGGCAGAGAACTACGATCCAAGGTCGTGCCTCTTCTTAATCTTATCCACAGTAGGCAGCCTGCCTCTCAAGGCCCGCCACATGAAAATCTTAATTTTTGGTGGCACCCTAGCCTCCCAAATGGGCTTGAACTTAGATACAACTGGACCACCACACAAAACACGATAACAAGACTTAACAGAAAAATGACCAGAGGTAGAATGGGGCCAAGAGACCACATCCTAAGCCTTCAAGAACACCGGGAGGGGAGCAGCAAGACGATTCCAGTCCTCCAACTCTACAGGAGACATGACCCGGTGAAAGCTAAGGTCCCAACCTTTGCCCGTGAGCTCCGTGATGGAGGCCGAGGGGGACGAAACAAAAGAAAAAAGAATAGGAAAGGAAAACACGAGGGGAGCATCCCCAACACATCAGTGTAGGCAGAATCTAACTGACGCACCATTGCCAACCGAAAATTTAACCAAGGCTCTGAAATCATCCCGAACATTAAGCATACGCAAAAATTGAGACACAGAAGAGCCTCCCATAGGGTTATACATGAGGGGAAAGGAGAGTGGGAAGTACTTGGCCTTAAGGATACACAGCCAAAGTGCTTCAGGAGAAGAAGAGAGAATGTGCCACCATAACTTAAGAATCAGACACTTGTTCATAATGGAAGTATTGAGGATCCCCAAACCCCCATTCTTTTAGGCATGCACATAAGTTTCCACTTGACCAATATGTATGTTTTATTATCGCGTTATTCCAGTAAAATCCACCCCTGTGCTTATCAAAACTAGCATGAGTACCTTCCGGGAGATGATACGTCTCCAATGTATCTATAATTTTTTTATTGTTCCATGCTATTATAGTATCAATCTTGGATGTTTATTATGCAATTATATATTATTTTTTGGGGCTAACCTATTAACCTAGTGACCAGTGCCAGCTGATTTTTTTGCTTGTTTTTGGCTTTTCAGGAAAGCAATATCAAACGGAGTCCAAATGGAGAAAAACCTTTAGATTAATTTTTTCTGGACCAAAAGGGACCCTAGAAGGTTTGGGAGAAGACCTGACGAGCCACGAGGGAGCGACAAGCTGGGGAGGCGCGCCCCACGGGGGGGGGGGGGGGGGGGGAGGGGGTAGGATTGTGGACCCCTCATGGCACCTCTTGACCTAATTGCACCTCTATAAATTCCCAAATATTCCCCATACATCAGAGATCCACCGGAAATACTTTTTCCACCACCAGAAGTTTCTATTCCCGCAAGATCCCATCTGGAGGCCTTCTCTGATACTCTGCCGAAGGGGAATCAATCAGAAGGGCTTCTACATCAACCTTGCCGCCCCTCCGATGATGTGTTAGTAGTTTACCACAGACCTACGGGTCCATAGCTAGTAACTAGATGGATTCTTCTCTCTTTTTGATCTTCAATACAATGTTCTCCTTGATGTTCTTGGAGAACTATTCGATGTAATCCTTTTTTGCGGTGTGTTTGTTGGGATCCGATGAATTGTGGGTTTATGATCAGATTATCCATGAATATTATTTGAGTCTTTTCTGAACTCTTTTATGCATGATTGTTATAGCTTTGTATTTCTCTCCGATCTATCCGTTTGGTTTGGCCAACTGGATTGATTTATCTTGCAATAGGAGAGGTGCTTTGTGCTACATCTTGAGCTTGTGTTGGTTTTCCTTGAAGAGGAAAGGGTGATGCAGCAATAGTAGCGTAAGTATTTCCCTCAGTTTTTGAGAACCAAGGTATCAATCCAGTAGGAGGCTCCTCAAAAGTCCCACGCACCTACACAAACAAACAAAGAACTCACAACCAACGCAATAAAGGGGTTGTCAATCCCCTCACGGCCACTTGCGAAAGTGAGATCTGATAGAGATAGTATGATAAGATAAATATATTTTTGGTCTTTTATAATATATATTGGAAAAGTAAAGATGTAAATAAAAGTAGATTGAAAGCTTATATGATAAAAGATAGACCCGGGGGCCATAGATTTCACTAGTGGCTTCTCTCAAGATAGCATAAGTATTACGGTGGGTGAACAAATTACTGTCGAGCAATTGATAAAAATGTGAATAATTATGAAATTATCTAGGCATGATCATGTATATAGGCATCACATCCGCGACAAGTAGACCGGCTCCTGCCTGCATCTACTACTATGACTCCACACATCGACCGCTATCCAGCATGCATCTAGAGTATTAAGTTCATAAGAACAGATTAACGCATTAAGAAAGATGACATGATGTAGAGGGATAAACTCATGCAATATGATATAAACCCCATCTTTTTATCCTCGATGGCAACAATACAATACGTGCGTTGCTGCCCCTGCTGTCACTGGGAAAGGACACCACAAGATTGAACCCAAAGCTAAGCACTTCTCCCATTGCAAGAAAGATCAATCTAGTAGGCCAAACCAAACTGATAATTTGAAGAGACTTGCAAAGATAACTCAATAATACATAAAATAATTCAGAGGAGATTCAAATATTTCTCATAGATAAACTTGATCATAAACCCACAATTCATCGGATCTCGACAAACACACCGCAAAAAGAGTTACATCAAATAGATCTACAAGAAGATCGAGGAGAACATGGTATTGAGATCCAAAAAGAGAGAAGAAGCCATCTAGCTAATAACTATGGACCCGAAGGTCTGTGGTAAACTACTCACAACTCATCAGAGGGGCTATGGTGTTGATGTAGAAGCCCTCCATGGTCGATTCCCCCTCCGGTGGAGCGCCGGTGAAGGCTCCAAGATGGGATCTCGCGGATACAGAAGGTTACGACGGTGGAATTAGGTTTTTGTTGGCTCCCCTGATGTTCTCGGGGTACGTGGGTATATATAGGAGGAAGAAGTAGGTTGGTGGCTGCCCGAGGGGCCCACGAGATAGGGGGCGCGCCCTGTAGGGGTGGGCGCGCCCTCCACCCTCGTGGCCGGCTCGACTGCTTCTTGACTTGCACTCCAAGTCCTCTGGATCACGTTCGTTCCAAAAATCACGCTCCCGAAGGTTTCATTCCGTTTGGACTCCTTTTGATATTCCTTTTCTTCAAAATACTATAATAGGCAAAAAAACAGCAATACGGGCTGGGCCTCCGGTTAGTAGGTTAGTCCCAAAAATGATATAAATGTGTAAAGTAAATCCCATAAACATCCAAAACGGGTAATATAATAGCATGGAACAATAATAAATTATAGATACGTTGGAGACGTATCAAGCATCCCCAAGCTTAATTCCTGCTCATCCTCGAGTAGGTAAATGATAAAAACAGAATTTTTGATGTGGAATGCTACCTAGCATAATTCTCAATGTAATTTTCTTTATTGTGGCATGAATGTTCAGATCCAAATGATTCAAAATAAAAGTTCATATTGACATAAGAAATAGTAATACTTCAATCATACTAATTAAAGCAATCATGTCTTCTCAAAATAACATGGCTAAAGAAAGTTCATCCCTACAAAAATCATAGTTAGGCTATGCTTCATTTTCATCACACAAAAATGCTCCCAAATTATACACCCCCGATGACAAGCCAAGCAATTGTTTCGTACTTAAATAATCTCAAACGTTTTCAACTTTCACGCAATACATGAGCGTGAGCCATGGATATAACACTATGGGTGGAATAGAATATGATATGGGGATTGTGTGGAGAAGACAAAAAAGGAGAAAGTCTCACATTGACGAGGATAATCAACGGGCTATGGAGATGCCCATCAATTGATGTCAACATGAGGAGTAGGGATTGCCATGCAACGGATGCACTAGAGCTATAAATGTATGGAAGCTCAACAAAAGAAACTAAGTGGGTGTGCATCCAACTTGCTTGCTCACGAAGACCTAGGGCATTTTGAGGAAGCCCATCATAGGAATATACATGCCAAGTTCTATAATGAAAAATTCCCATTAGTATATGAAAGTGACAACATATGAGACTCTCTATATGAAGAACATGGTGCTACTTTGCAGCACAAGTGTGGAAAAGAGATAGTAACATTGCCGCCTTTTATTTATTTGCTTCTTCTTCTTTTTTCTTTTTCTTTTTTTGGGCCTTTCTTTTTTTGGCCTTTTTTCTTTTTTTGGGGACAATGCTCTAATAATGATGATGATCACACTTTTATTGATTTACAACTCATGAATTACAACTCAAAACTAGAACAAGATATGACTCTATATGAATGCCTCCGACGGTGTACCAGGATGGGCAATGAATCAAGAGTGACATGTATGAAAAATTATGCAAAGTGGCCTTGCCACAAATACGATGTCAACTACATGATCATGCAATGGCAATATGACAATAGTAACGCGTGTCATGATGATAAACGGAATGGTGGAAAGTTGCATGGCAATATATCTCGGAATGGCTATGGAAATGCCATAATAGGTAGGTATGGTGGCTTTTTTGAGGAAGATATAAGGAGGTTTATGTGTGATAGAGCGTATCATATCACGTGGTTTGGATGCGCCGACGAAGTTTGCACCAACTCTCAAGGTGAGAAAGGGCAATGCACGGTACCGAAGAGGCTAGCAATGATGGAAAGGTAAAAGCGCGTATAATCTATGGACTCAACATTAGTCAAAATAACTCATATACTTATTGCAAAAATCTACAAGTCATCAAAAATCAAGCACTACGTGCATGCTCCTAGAGGGATATATTGGTAGGAAAAGACCATCGCTCGTCCCTGACTGCCACTCATAAGGATGCACAATGCAAGGACACCTCATGTTTCAAATTTGTTACACAACTTTAACCATACGTGCATGCTACGGGACTTGCTAACTTCAACACAAGCATTCTTTAAATTCACAATCACCCAACTAGCATGACTTTAATATCACTACCTCCATATCTCAAAACAATTATCAAGTATCAAATTGATCATAGCATCCAATTCACTTCCTATGATAGTTTTTATTATACTCAACTTGGATGCCCACCATTCTAGGACCAATTTCATAACCATAGCAAATACCATGCTGTTCTAAGAGACTCTCAAAATAATATAAGTGAAGCATTATACACTAGTAATTTCTACAAAATTAAGCCACCGCCGTGCTCTAAAAGATATAAGTGAAGCACTAGAGCAAAAACTATCTAGCTCAAAAGATATAAGTGAAGCACATAGAGTATTCTAATAAATTCCAATCAAGTGGGCTTCTCCCAAAAGGTGTGTACAGCAAGTATGATTGTGGAAAACTAAAAAGCAAATACTAATATCATACAAGATGCTCCAAGCAAAACACATATCATGTGGCGAATAAAAATATATCTCCAAGTAAAGTTACCGATAAACGAAGACGAAAGAGGGGATGCCTTCCGGGGGCATCCCCAAAGCTTAGGCTTTTGGCTATTCTTGAATATCTTGGGGTGCCATGGGCATCCCAAAGCTTAGGATCTTGCCACTCCTTATTCCATAGTCCACGAAATCTTTACCCAAAACTTGAAAACTTCACAACACAAACCTCAACAGGAAATCTCATAAGCTCCGTTAGTGAAAGAAAGCAAAACCACCACATAAGGTACAGTAATGAACTCATTCTTTATTTATATTGGTGTTAAACCTACTGTATTTCAAGTTCTCTATGGTTCATACCACTTATTACTAGCCATAGATGCATCAAAATAAGCAAACGACACACGAAAAACATAATCTGTCAAAAATAGAACAGTCTGTAGCAATCTGTAACCCTAGAATACTTATGGAACTCTAAAAATCCTACCAAAATAGGAAGTCCTGGGAAATTTGTCTATCAATATACAGCAAAAAGATTCAATGCAAAAGCACGTTTATGTGAATTAACAAAACTATTTTCGTGCGCACAAACTTTCTGTTTTTCAGCAGAACCAAATTAACTATCACCATAGGTTATCCTATAGGTTCTACTTGGCACAAACACTAATTAAAACATAAAAACACATCTAAACAGAAGGTAGATGCAAAAATTATTACTAAACAGAAACAAAAACAAAAAACACAAATAAAATTGGGTTGCCTCCCAACTAGCGCTATCGTTTAACGCCCCTAGCTAGGCATAAAAGCGAGGATAGATCTAAGTAGTGCCATCTTTGGCACTCAATTCATAAGTAGCTCGCATGATAGATTCATAAGGTAATTTAATTTTATTTCTTGGAAAGTTCTCCATGCCTTTCCTTAATGGAAATTGGAATCTAATATTCCCTTCCTTTCATATCAATAATCGCGCCAATCATTCTAAGGAAAGGTCTACCAAGAATAATAGGGCAAGAAAGATTGCAATCTATATCAAGAACGATAAAATCTACGGGCACCAAATTTCTGTTTGCAACAATGAGAACATCATTGATCCTTCCCATTCTCTTTTTAATGGTGGAATCCGCAAGGTGCAAATTTAAAGAGCAATCATCAAGATCATGGAAACCTAGAATATCACATAAAGTTTTCGGAATCGTGGAAACACTAGCACCCAAATCACATAAAGCATAACAATCATGATCTTTAATTTTAATCTTTATAGTAGGTTCCCACTCATCATTCAGTTTTCTAGGTATAGAAACTTCCAAATAAGTTTTTCATCAAAAGATTGCATCAAGGCATCAACGATATGTTTGGTAAAAGCTTTATTTTGGCTATAAGCATGAGGAGAATTCACAATGGATTGCAACAAGGAAATACAACCTTCTAAAGAACAATTATCATAATTAAATTCCTTGAAATCCAAGATAGTGGGTGCAATACTATTTAAAGTCTTGACCTCTCCAATCCCACCTTTACAAAATTTAGCATCAAGATCTAAAAACTCCGAATTATTGGGATGCCTTTTAACTAAAGTTGACTCATCTCCAGTCCCATCATTATTAAGATTAATATTGCAAAACAAAGATCTAATAGGGACACATCAATAACTTTAAGATCTTCATCATTATTTTCATGGAAACTAGAAGAACACGCCTTTACAAAGCAATCTTTCTTAGCACGCAATCTAGCGGTTCTTTCTTTGCACTCATCAATGGACACTCTCATTGATTTGAGAGACTCACTGATATCATGCTTAGGAGAAGTAGATCTAAGTTTCAAAGAATCAACATCAAGCGAAAGTCTATCAATGTTCCTAGCCAAATCATCAACCTTGAGTAATTTTTCTTCAAGCAAGGCATTAAAATTCTTTTGACAGATCATAAGTTCTTTTACACTATTCTCAAAATCAGAGGGCATCTTATTAAAACTACCATAAGAATAATTGTAGGAACTTCCATAATTATTAGAGGAATTACTAGGGAACGGTCTAGGATTAAAGTTTCCTCTATAAGCATTGTTTCCGAAACTATTCCTACAAACAAAATTCACATCCATAGATTCATTATTATTCTCAATCAAAGTAGACAAAGGCATATCACTGGGATCAATAGGAGCACTCTTAGGGCGTGTTCGGGAGCCCTCCCGCTTCTCAACTCCACAACCCCAGGTGTGGAGTACAGCCGAACAATTTAATTCCTGGTTATGGGCACGGGAAGCTGGCTAAAGACGCAGTGTAATATTTGAGGAGTTGTGGAGTTGAGAAATCACAGCTCCTCCAAAACCGGGAAGTGGGAGTTGAGGAGATATTACCGGTCCCTGCCACCGCGAAGTGAGCCCCTCATACCGTTTCGCTTGTTCTTTCTCCTCCACACCCCCGCACGGGCTATTACTTTTTGCTAAAATAGCTACAGCTGACCGGGCCTATGGGCCATCCCATCATTTCCACACTGTATGGACTATTAGCCTACTACAATGTCTATCTGAATGGGCTACAGAAGGGCAATATGCTGGGTTTCAAGCTCGCTCCCTGGTGCGAGCGAGAAGCTGTGTAGGCGTCGCTGGATCCCAGCTCTCTCGTGAGAAGCTGGCGATCAGACGTTGGCGGTGGAGTTTAGGATTTTGTGGCCACGGAGGAGTACCGAACACACCCTTAGTAGCAAACAATTTCATAAGTTCATCCATCTTTCCACTCAAAACATTAATTTCTTCTATAGCATGCACTTTTTTACTAGTAGATCTTTCGGTGTGCCATTGAGAATAATTAGCCATAATATTATCAAGGAGTTTTGTTGCATCTCCTAAAGTGATTTCCATAAACGTGCCTCCAGCGGCTGAATCTAAAAGATTTCTAGAAGCAAAATTCAATCCAGCATAAAAAATTTGTATGATCATCCATAAATTCAAACCATGAGTAGGGCAATTGCGAATCATCAATTTCATTCTTTCCCAAGATTGGGCAACATGCTCATGATCAAGTTGTTTAAAATTCATAATATCATTCCTAAGAGTGATGATCTTAGCGGGAGGAAAATACTTAGAGATAAAATCATCTTTGCACTTGTTCCAAGAATCAATACTATTTTTAGGCAAAGACGAAAACCAAATTTTAGCACGATCTCTAAGGGAAAACGAAAATAACTTCAATTTAACAATATCATTGTCCGTATCTTTCTTCTTTTGCATATCACACAAATCAACAAAGTTGTTTAGATGAGTAGCGGCATCTTCACTAGGAAGGCCGGCGAATTGATCTTTCATAACAAGATTCAGCAAAGCAGTATTGATTTCACAAGACTCAACATCATTAAGAGGAGCAATCAGAGTACTAAGGAAATCATTATTATTGGTATTGGAGAAATCACACAGTTTGGTATTATCTTGCGCCATGGCGACAAGTAATCCAACACTCAAGCAAACAAAAAAGAGGCAAACGAAAGAGAGAGAGAGAGAGGAGATTGGGAAAGAAAGGGCAAATAAAACGACAAGGGTGAAGTGGGGGAGAGTAAAATGAGAGGCAAATGGCAAATAATGTAAATGCGAGGGAGATGAGTTTGTGATGGGTACTTGGTATGTCTTGACTTGAGCGAAGACAACCCCGGCAACAGCGCCAGAAATCCTTCTTGCTACGTCTTGAGCTTGCGTTGGTTTTCCTTGAAGAGGAAAGGGTGATGCAGCAATAGTAGCGTAAGTATTTCCCTCAGTTTTTGAGAACCAAGGTATCAACCCAGTAGGAGGCTCCTCAAAAGTCCCACGCACCTACACAAACAAACAAAGAACTCGCAACCAACGCAATAAAGGGGTTGTCAATCCCTTCACAGCCAATTGCGAAAGTGAGATCTGATAGAGATAGTATGATAAGATAAATATATTTTTGGTATTTTATAATATAGATTGGAAAAGTAAAGATGCAAATAAAAGTAGATTGAAAGCTTATATGATAAAAAATAGACCCGGGGGCCATAGGTTTCACTAGTGGCTTCTCTCAAGATAGCATAAGTATTACGGTGGGTGAACAAATTACTGTCGAGCAATTGATAGAAAAGCGAATAATTATGAGATTATCTAGGCATGATCATGTATATAGGCATCACGTCCGTGAAAAGTAGACCGACTCCTGCCTGCATGTACTACTATTACTCCACACATCGACTGCTATCCAGCATGCATCTAGAGTATTAAGTTCATAAGAACAGGGTAACGCATTAAGAAAGATGACATGATGTAGAGGGATAAACTCATGCAATATGATATAAACCCCATCTAATTATCCTCGATGGCAACAATACAATACGTGCCTTGCTGCCCCTGCTGTCACTGGGAAAGGACACCGCAAGATTGAACCCAAAGCTAAGCACTTCTCCCATTGCAAGAAAGATCAATCTAGTAGGCCAAACCAAACTGATAATTCGAAGAGTCTTGCAAAGATAACTCAATCATACATAAAAGAATTCAGAGGAGATTCAAATATTTCTCATAGATAAACTTGATCATAAACCCACAATCCATCGGATCTCGACAAACACACCACAAAAAGAGTTACATCAAATAGATCTACAAGAAGATCGAGGAGAACATGGTATTGAGATGCAAAAAGAGAGAACAAGCCATCTAGCTAATAACTATGGACCCGAAGGTCTGTGGTAAACTACTCACAACTCATCGGAGGAGCTATGGTGTTGATGTAGAAGCCCTCCGTGGTCGATTCCCCCTCCGACTGAGCATCGATGAAGGCTCCAAGATGGGATCTCGCGGATACAGAAGGTTACGGCGGTGGAATTAGGTTTTTGTTGGCTCCCCTGATGTTCTCGGGGTACGTGGGTATATATAGGAGGAAGAAGTAGGTTGGTGGCTGCCCGAGGGGCCCACGAGATAGGGTGGCCTGCCCTGTAGGGGTGGGCGCGCCCTCCACCCTTGTGGCTGGCTCGACTGCTTCTTGACTTGCACTCCAAGTCCTCTGGATCACGTTCGTTCCAAAAATCACGCTCCCGAAGGTTTCATTCCGTTTGGACTCTGTTTGATATTCCTTTTCTTCGAAATACTGAAATAGGCAAAAAGACAGCAATACGGGCTAGGCCTCTGGTTAGTAGGTTAGTCCCAAAAATGATATAAATGTGTAAAGTAAAGCCCATAAACATCCAAAAGGGTAATATAATAGCATGGAACAATCAAAAATTATAGATACGTTGGAGACGTATCACCTTGTGATGGGTTCGATCTTGTGTTGCTCAACCCCAGTGACAGAAAAAGACATGACACATACTTGTATCGTTGCCATTAAGGATAAAAAGAAGGGGTTTATTCATGTTGATTCAATTTACTTTGTCTACATCATGCCATCTTGCTTACGGAGTTACTCCGTTCTTTATGAACTTAATACTCCAGATGCATGCTGGATAGCGGTCGATGTGTGTGTAGGACCTTGAAGTATGTCTAGAGGGGGGGTGATTAGACTACTTGACCAATAAAAACTTAACCTTTTCCCAATTTTAGAGTTTGGCAGATTTTAGATATTTTAGGACAAGTTAAGCAATCATCACACAATTCAAGCAACTTGCAACTTGCAAGAAAGTAAAGGGAAGGGTTTGGAGGATTCAAACGCAATTGGAGACACGGATGTTTTTGGCGTGGTTCCGATAGGTGGTGCTATCGTACATCCACATTGATGGAGACTTCAACCCACGAAGGGTAACGGCTGGGCGAGTCCACGGAGGGCTCCACCCACGAAGGGTCCGCAAAGAAGCAACCTTGTCTATCCCACCATGGCCGTCGCCCACGAAGGACTTGCCTCACTAGTGGTAGATCTTCATGAAGTAGGCGATCTCCTTGCCCTTACAAACTCCTTGGTTCAACTCCACAATCTTGTCGGAGGCTCCCAAGTGACACCTAGCCAATCTAGGAGACACCACTCTCCAAGAAGTAACAAATGGTGCATTGATGATGAACTCCTTGCTCTTGTGCTTCAAATGATAGTCTCCCCAACACTCAACTCTCTCTCATAGGATTTGGATCTGGTGGAAAGAGGGTTTGAGTGGAAAGCAACTTGGGAAGGCTAGAGATCAAGATTCATATGGTAGGAATGGAATATCTTGGCCTCAACACATGAGTAGGTGGTTCTCTCTCAGAAATGGTAAGTTGGAAGTGTAGGTTCGTTCTGATGGCTCTCTCCACGAATCAAGAGGAGGTGGAGGGGTATATATAGCCTCCACACAAAATCTAACCGTTACACACAATTTACCAAACTCGGTGGGAGCGAATCGTTAAACTCGGTCGGACCGATTTAGTAAACCTAGTGACCATTAGTGATTTTCGGTGGGACTAACATGCATCTTGGTGAGGCTGATTCAGTTAGGGTTAGGGCATAACGTAATCTCGGTGAGACCGATTACACAAACTCGGTGGGACCGATTTGGTAAGCTTTCCAGAGAGTTGGTCAGGTAAACTCGGTGGGACCGATTTGCTCTTTTCGGTGAGACCAAAATGTTACAAAAAGGAAACAGAGAGTTTACATTGCAATCTCGGTGGGACCGATCGCTCACTTTGGTTAGACCGAAATGTTACGAAGGGAAACAGAGAGATTGCAACCCCATCTCGGTGAGACCGAGATCCCTATCGGTAAGACCGATTTGCTTAGGGTTTGTGGCAGTGGCTATGACTTTTGGAATCGGTGGCACCGGATAGAAAGAATCGGTGTGACCGATTTTGGCTTTAGGTTTAGGTCATTTGTGGATGTGGGAAAGTAGTTGAGGGTTTTGGAGCATATCACTAAGCACATGAAGCAAGAGGCTCATTAAGCAACACCTCATCCCTTCTTGATAGTATTGGCTTTTCCTATAGACTCAATGTGATCTTGGATCACTAAAATGTAAAATGAAGAGTCTTGAGCTTTTGAGCTTGAGCCAATCCTTTGTCCTTAGTATTTTGAGGGATCCACTTTCATCATCCATGCCATGCCATTCATTGAGCTTTCCTGAAATAATAGTCTTGGAATAGCATTAGCTCAATGAGCTATATGTTGTTATGAATTACCAAAACCACCTAGGGATAGTTGCACTTTCAATCTCCCCCTTTTTGGTAATTGATGACAACATATAGATCAAAGCTTCGACAAATGATAATAAAATTTAAATAACATCGTCGCTTTGAGAAGTATGTGATAAGCAAGAGCTCCCCCTAAATTTGTGCATAGTTTTAGATTTGCTTTGGACTGCAAATGCACAATGAATTAGGCTCATGGGTTACTCTTCCATGTCACATACATCTTGGTGGAGCGCTCAAAATAATAAACAATGAATACATGCACTCATCACCAAGCATAGTGAGTGATCACATAAGATAGATAGGATAATATCAAGCATGCATAAGTGTAGCTTATGATCAAACACATGATCATCAATGTCTCACAAGCATAGTATCTCAACCAAAAGCAAACAAAGATTGAAAAACCACCAAATAAAGCAAGAGAGAACAAAAGCAACACTCTCTCTCTCGAAGCCTATGATCTATACATTTTTCTCCCCCTTTGGCAACAAGTTACCAAAAAGTTCATAGAAAATGCATAGTGCTAGATCGACTCTCAGGCTTGATCTTCTGGTGGTGGTGTAGAGATGGCTCCTTGGATGAAGGCTTCAGTTGAAGTGGATGGAGCTGGAGGAGTTGGTGCTGGAGCTGGTTGCACTGGAACTGTAGGGGCAGTGGCTGGTGCTGAAGTTGTTGCTCTAGTGTCTGTCACTGGCACTGCAACTGACCTCTGGGCTCTGGGCACTCTGGCAAACACATTGGTGGTAGTCTTGCTCTTCCTCTCCTGCATGTCATCTTGCAGCTGCTCCACAACTGACTGAATCTCAGTTACCTTGACATCTAGATCATAGAATTTTTGTTCCATGATTCTTTCCAGGCTCTCCTGGTTTTGAGTTAGGGTGGACAACCCCTTCTCAATCCTCAGAGATGATGCTATCAAGTAACCAAGCTGCTCCTGTTTGGTTTTCAAGAAATATTCAGATGCCTCCTCTTGAGTTGGCATCTTGGCAGACTTCTCCCTCTTTGCCTTCTCCTTCTTCTCCTGAGCTTGAACTGATTGTGGATCATCTTCATTCATGACAACCTCATTGTCCTCAAAGTCTGGATAAAGTGGAAAGTGTTCCTTATCCAACTGATATTTTCCTGTGCCCATCTTTGAGTTTATCAATTCTTGAATCTGAGGTGCATATCCACAGCTCCTCTTCTGATCTGCTGCAGTCCTCTTGATTGTTTCAATGATCAGGCTCATGACTTTGAACTTCTGTGGCACATCAAACACATGCAACATGTTGATGGCATGCCCTCTGATCATGTTATGGTCACCAGACTTGGGCAACAAAGTGTGCCTCAGAATCCAATTTATGGTTGGCAACCCTGACAGCAGAAAGTGAACTGATCCAAACTTGTGAGTCTCTAAGACCCAACTTCTTCTTTGCATAAATGTCTAGGTCATCCTCATTCTCCTTGGAGGCATTGATCAGACTTGCCCATTCTTCAATAGTGGACTGGTACCTTGTACCTTCAGACATCCAAACTATTCTTCCATCTGGGTAAAAGTGTGCTGTGGAGTAGAACTGCATGATAAGCTCATCATTCCAGTTGGTTAACTTCTGTCCAACAAAACCTGCAACTCCACAAGCAACAAAGCTGTCTTGCACTCCAGGATAGTGCTGTTCATTTTCCTTGATGAATTTCCTGTCAACCCACCTCATGTCACAGACTATGGGCTTCTTGTCCAACAGAATTGTTTCATAGAAGTCCTGCTGTTCCTTTGTGTGGAACCTGTAGTCAACAACAGTTCTTCTTCTTGAAGCATATGGATCTTCCATTCTCCACAGTCTCAGCCCTGAATCCTTCCTGATTCTCATGTCCTCAGCCACAGGATGGGCATCATTGTGGTCTGGTATCTTGGGCTTGAGCTTTCTTAGAACCTGTCCTTCTTCTTCTGAATCTTCAGCAACATTGGGCACTAGGGCCTTGTTCTTCTCAGCAGCTGGAATACTCCTAGTATTCCTCTTTGGAACTTGCTTGGCCTTGGAGGCAGCTTTGGGTGATTCCTTGGGCTTGGATGTTGCAGCCCCTGATCTGATTCCATCTCCGATAAGCTTAGCTGCCTTTGGAGCTGGTGCAGCAAGCTCTTCCTCTTCCATCATGGAAGGTTGACCAACAATTTTGGCCATGGTCTTCTTGACCCTTTCCTTCCTCTTCTTTCCTTCTGCAGCTCGCTCTTTAGGATCAGGCCTTTTAGGCAGTTGAGTTGATGCTCTGGCCTTGGACATTGGTTGTCTTCCTGCAGGCCTTTTGGTCTTCATGCCTGGCTTTGTATTCTTTGCTGAGCCATATTCCTTTTTGAGCACTACTTTCTTGGAAGTAGCCTCATCTTCCTCAGCTTTGTAATCTTCATCCTCTGAATCTGAAGTTCTTTTCCTCCTTTGCCTAGTTGCAGCCTTAGGAAAATTGCTAGGAGTACTTCTGCTCCCTTCATCTAAAGTTGAGGGACTAGTGCCCTCACTCAAGTCCATCTGCTCTTCTGACCTGTTCTGGCTGTCACTTTGATCAGACATACTACAAAAGCTGACTGCTGACCCTGTGAAGAGTTATAGATGAGATAGAAAAGATGAGCATCACAAAATGCAGAGGTTTTTGCAAAAGAATGACTGAAAAGTTCAGTCTTAGTTTTCCATAGAAAGCATTTTGGATCCACCGATTTTCAAACTCGTTGATACCGAAGTAGTTTTGGAACCTAAACTGATGATCTCGGTTGGACCGAGCTTCAGTTCGGTGGTACCGAGACTGCTAGGGTTTCACAGAATCCTCAAATCGGTTGCACCGATTAGTAATTCTCGGTCAGACCGAGAGTCACTAGTGCAATGGCATAAGCCAAATCGGTGAGACCGAGTTTTTCAACTCGGTGGGTCCGAGATGGTTTCGGCGGAAACCTAACCCTAAAATTTTGAATCACATCTAATCTATGAACTACTTTGGCTGGATAGAAGAGTTTCAATCGTGGCAAGAATCAATATGAAAACAATGTGCCAGGAATCAGACGTGGATAGCACAAAGATTAAGTCCATACCCTAACTTGGCGGTGGACTTGCTATGGCGGCAACGGTGGGGACGAAATCCGTTGACGGCGGCGGAGACCAGCGACAAGAGGCTGCTGGCAACGAGGAGACGATCCGGAGACCATGATGCCAGAGCGAGATGTTGTGCGGGCGAAGGGTTTCGGAGAAATATCCAAAATTTTGCCCGTGGCTATTTATATAGCTCGACCCTATCGGTGTGACCGAGTGGAACAACTCGGTGGCACCGAGATGCATAACTGTGTTCAGCTACAGCAAATCGGTGGGACCGAAAAGTTCAAATCGGTTGCACCAAGATTGAAAACTCAGATCAACTTGATGATCTCGGTAGGACCAAAATGGAAGGTTCGGTCAGACCGAGAATCACTAAGAGGTTTTGGAAGTTTAAGTCTATGACGAATCGGGGACTCTGAGTGCTCCTCACACAGAGTGGTTCGAATCTGACTTGATCAAATTTTGTGATGTAGCATGAATAGAGTTTGAGATGAGAAAAGCATAGATAGCTAAAGAAGGTTCCTTGGCATTCTTGTCCATCCACTTGGCACAAAGAAAAGAATCCAAACAAACAAAACAACAAGTGGATGTCCTTGAATGAGTAAAATATGCACCAACATGCTCACACAATAAGATGGCAATTGAAATATGTGGCAAAGCATGCACAACCAATTTTAGCATCTATCAAGCAATTGGCGATGACTAGGCACTACAACAGAAACCCCCCTTCAGCAACATATTTATGCGTTGTCGTATGTCTGTATAACCGTTGGTAAGGTCTACATCAACGGATTATTATGCGTTGCCTTTGGTGGCGTTGGAAGGGTCTACAACAACGTATATAATTGTGTTGGTAATCGAAGTGAAGATGTGTTGCAATGAAGCAACATATATAGTTGCGTCCTAACAACACTTCGTATGCGTTGGTCATAAAATACACCAACTAATTTTCAAGCAGACATAACAAACGCTTCTGTGCATTGCTACGTAGCATGAACTACTATTTTTATATATTGTGAACAATAATTAGGTCGATACCAATAGTGCACAGGAGCAGCAATCCAGTGACCAGAAATACCTCATATATTAAATCAACTGGGTTGCGTTACATTAACACAATCCAAAGAATACACACATGATTTTCTATACATTGACCATGAAAATTACATTCTACTTCTTTGGTGTAAAACTATATGGTAGCAGCCCCATTCTCCACCTTGCAATCAACAACTTAGCCATGCATCAGCCATTCATCTTGGCAATCTTCAGCAACAAAGAATTGACATGAATGAATAAAGTATTATTAGAGAAAAAAAATCAGGTCAAAAGAGAATTAAAAAAGGAGCAACATACAAAGGTTGAAGGCCATGCGTAAGATTTAGTCACTACCATCTTCATCTTCCCACGATTCATGCTGGCTCATAATATTTTCTATGAACTTAATGTGAATACCTTCCATGACAATGTTACTGGATCAATCGTCACCACCCCGTCCATTGCTCAGTATTGGGTCTGAATGGCAAAGTGCCAACCCGACAACTGAAATAAACAGAATAAAAGTTTAGCATATAGAGATGGAAGACCGCATGTAACACTTAAATATTCCGGAGTTGATCCTTTTGTTGAGGGAAGGCTCACATCAGTTCAGTTTAATCTCAATGATCAAGAAAAATCCTTGTCATTTCTTTTTACCATAAGAGACTCGATTTAATTTTAGCAAAACTGTAAATTTTAACAATGCATACATCTGAACTAGGCATCCCATTGTGTTAGGCACTCGTCTAAAATTGTTCCCTTTATTTTTCCTATTCATGTGCCGCAAGCCAAATATACATCAGGATCATATATCTAGCATTGTAGACATGCACGTCAGTAACGAAAATATTTTTTCATGGCACAAAAAGAAAAATCATATCCTAAGGTCAAAGATTATGGTGACGTTAAGGCATCTAGACTGTAATATACACAGAAAATGTAAATGTATACTGCCACTGAGTAATTGTAACTTTAATTAAGATACCCACACATACAATGTTCTTTTTTTCTGTCCAACCATTTAAATAAGGAAGTGTAACTTGAACTAACCTATTTTTTTGCATGGGTAACTTCAACTAACCTGACAAAAAGAAAACTTGAACTAAGATAAAGAAACTGATCCTGTAACTTACATTTAGGTGTACATTTTGTTCCACCAAACTTCTGCAGACCGACACAAGTCCGTTGGACAACACTGTCGTTGTACACCAGAACACAACTTCCTCTCATGAATATAGATTTCCTAAACTAGCCACTAAGCATCATCAATCACACACAAAACTAATCAATCACCAAATATACTAAAATAGCAGATTCATTACAAAAACACTTTCTTGATTGAGAACCAATTCATTGCAATATCCCAAAGAATCCATCCTTCCAAACATAAAAAATAAGTGGATCAATTACATATTATTTTCTTGTGGCAAGAAGTACCATGTGTTGGATTTTTATGTACATTAGTTTGCATTAACAATTTCCACGATTGTACGGCTGCATCGACATGAGTACACTAGCAAATATTAATAAACTCTAATTCAACTTAAGTAAACTTGCAGAAGCGCTACAATATAGTAACTCACGGGTCTCAACAAGTTTTCCGTAGCAGATCTGAGGCCGAAACAAGTTGGACCAAACAACTCCTCTCTCCTACTAAGAATCAAAAGAATAGAATAAATTCTGGATCGAAGCTCTAGTATGTACACCTAGCGGAGGGGATTAAGTGGGCAGATGATGCTCGGATTTAGGATTGGAGGGAGTCGATAGTTAGGGATTATGGTTATCCCATACCTTGGCAGCATGAACAGAGGGCCAAAGGATGTGTCGAGTAGGTCCTTGTCTCTTGTAGTCAATGCATGTCTCCAATGTCGCCATGGTGGCACTAGTACAAGAAAGGGATTGTGGTAAACAAGTGAGCGCTCAGAGTTACAAAGTCTCAAAGGCAGGAACGAAAAGGGGAGGGGACAAACCATCATCGCTAGGCATTCTATGATTTACGAACTGAAGTGACGTGGATGTTGGTGCAAGCTAGCGCCGGCGGAGGTGGATCAGACTGAGTGTTCAAGGTAGCGCAGCCGCTTATTGTCGCCACGATGACCTGCAAAGAATCTGCCATGGCTTGACACACAAACAACAAGATTAGGTAAGAGAAGAGGGTGTCTCTCGCAAATAAAAAAGAAAGAGAAGAGGGTGTCAGGGGAGGAGTGGCTTACTGAACCGTCAGCGGCGTCGGAGTCGAGGTAGCCAAGGCCGAGCCGGCAGCCGTCCGTGCGGAGATGTGCCGCGGGGTAGTAGGGAGATAAACCAGAGGAGGTGCTGGTGAGTGGTGACCCATGTCCACTAGGGCTGCTGCTAGCCGCATGTAGAGGCGCGGAGGATGTCATCATGTCAGGGTATCCGAGGAGGGCGGTGAGGGGTAGCCAGTCCGGTGGGCAGCAGCGTGGTAGAGCGCCGGAGCTAGCCAGATTCGACGGTGGCGGCGGCGGCGTAGTATTCACGGAGAGAAAGTATCTGGCTTGGCTGCGTGGTTCTATTTGGACGGAGAAGTTAGAGATAATGTGGAGTTTTTTCTATCGATAATGTGAAGGTGGGTACAGGGAGGTTAGCGATTCATGTGAGGTGGGGAGGTGGGAGGTGGACCAAACAACACATAGCTAGGATTCGTTGGTATATATGTGTTGCCATAGGGGTGTTTTTGTTGTAGTGAGGTCATCTATATATGAGTATATTGACTTAGGAGTCAAATGAGAACATTTGATCATAGGTCATACTCATCGTTTAAGCTCAAGTGGGGTTACCACTTTTACATAATGCATTAATGTTTTCACACCGTTAGAGTTGCTTTGACTCAATTCTTAGAGTTAAGCTCCCCTAGATGTGAGATCCCCCCTTAGAGGGATGAACTAACCTTGGGTTTTGTCGATGATGACTTCATGTAGGTGTTGAAGATGTAGATGCTCAATGTTGATGTAGATCATTTGGAGCAATCCTTTGGAGTGAGTTGCACTTTCAACTTGCCTACATGGGTTAGTCCCACAAGGAACAAACAAGAATATCCATAGACATAGAGTGATGCACACACAAGATGATGTCCATGAAAACATTAGGTTACCTTGTCCCTTGCCTTACCAACATGAGGGTTTGTGACTCCTTGAACTAGTGCAAGATGTGAAAGTTGATTGCACTTATTCTTGCAAAAATGATATGAGTGAAGAATGTTGGCGGAGTCACCCTCAAGAACTCTCTAGTTCTTCTTCTTCGGGATCCACATCATCTTGATGGGAATCCTTGGAGTTGTAGTTGTACTTGATGAAGTAGAACTTGACTTGGGGACCCAACTGAACGAGGTTTTAGGTGCTTCTTCAAATGCATCAATCTCTTCTTGAAGCTTGTCCTTGCCTTTGTTCTTGTGGTCTTGTGGTGGAAGATCATCTTGAGCTTGTGTCCCCTTGAAGGAAGTAGGATCATACTTCTCTTGTTGAGGAACAAACTTTGTCTTGGGGTATTGATCTTCTTCCCACTCAACTCCATTGGCATTGAACTTTCGTTCAAAACCAACACCTTGATTCTTCCGGTGCCTTCCTTGCTTGCGTACAATTTCCTCGAATCGCTTACTCCCGACAAGGCTCTTGTAAACACCTTTCTCTATAATTCCCTTCAATAAAATATTTTCTTGCTCAAGTGTAACTTGGCTAAGAGAATCATTAGTGGAATCAAGAGAACTACTAGAAGCAACAACATTGGATTTGACATAATTATTGTTACTACTAGAGGAAGTATCTTTCTTGTACTTGTTACTAGACTTGACTTGAGGCATGTAAGTAGATAAGAGTAAACGCTTGGCAATGTAAGAAGAACTTTTCTTGCGGAGATCATCATTGATTGCCTTTAAGAACTCATGCTCTTGCTCAAGATTGAGCTTTTCAAAGCGTAACTTCTCATGAGACCTTAAAAGTTCTCGATGATCTTCGAAGATAGTTTCATGAGCCAACTTAAGAGTGTTTAATTCTTTAGTTAGAAGCTCAATTTCCTCCTTATCATTGTCATTCGTTTGATTAGCATGATTAATTGACGTTTCATCATAGTATTCATCACTAGAGTTGTCAACAAGTAAATCATCATCCACAAGCAAGTCATCTTCATCACTATTAAAATCAACATACTCGGGATGTGTTACCTTTGGACCTTTGGCCATGAAGCATCTTCCAACACCTTCATTTGGTGCGTTAAATATGTCGTAGGAGTTGGTTGACACAAGTGCTAGACCGGCAACACCTTCATATTGAGTATATTTGGAGTCGGAGTGATAGCTTCTCTCGGAGTGATTGTCGGAGTCGAAGCCAGAAACCCATTCACCAACATGAGCTTGATGTCTTCGTTTTGTGTAGCTCCTTGATGACTTTTCCTTTCTTTCCGAATCCTTACTTCTTCGTGAGGGTCTTCGTTCATAACGATCATCTCTACTCCTCCTCTCTCTTGGTGGTGATTCTTCTCTTTTGCTCCTTCTTCTTGGAGAATCTTCTCTTCTTTTGTAGGGTGCCGTGCACTCATTGGAGTAGTGTCCGGGTCTCCCACAATTGTAGCAATTTCGCTCTCGACTAGAAGATCTCTTGTCATTGTAAGACCTTGACTTGGAGCTTCTTTCTTTGCTTCTACTTTTGTAGAATTTGTTGAAGTTCTTCACCGTTAAGCTCAATTCTTCATTGAAGGTTGGTTTCTCACTTGATGATGTGGGGGCTTCACTTGAGGCTTTGTAAGCACCACTTGACTTGTTGTGAAGTTCCTCCTTATCCTTGAGTGACTTCTCATGAGCAACAATCCTTCCAATGACTTCCGTTGGCTTGAGATCTTTGTAGTTTGGCATCATTTGGATCAATGTGCACACGGTATCATACTTTCCATCCAATGCTCTTAGGATTTTCTTGATGATGAATTTGTCGGTCATCTCTTCACTCCCTAAGCCGACAATCTCATTTGTGATAAGAGCAAGCCTAGAGTACATTTCAGTGACACCTTCACCATCCTTCATTTTGAACTTGTCAAGCTGACTTTGGAGCACATCCAACTTGGATTCCTTGACGGACTCGGTACCTTCATGCATATCAATCAAAGTATCCCAAATTTCATTTGCATTCTCAAGACGACTGATCTTGTTGAATTCTTTGGGGCACAATCCGTTGAAGATGATGTCACATGCTTGAGCGTTGTATTGCAGCATCTTCAATTCTTCCGCATTAGCTTCACGGTTCAGTTCTCTCCCATCGAAGAATTCACCATGCAAGCTAATACAAATAATTGCCCAAACGGCGGGGTTATGTCCAATAATATGCATTTTCATCTTATGCTTCCAACTAGCAAAATTAGTACCATCAAAGTAAGGACCTCTACAGTGATAATTTCCCTCGCTAGACGCCATACTCTCCTAGGTTGTGAAACCAAGGCTATGACCACCAAAAGCTACGGAAATCAAAGCAAATGGAAACCTGGCTCTGATACCACTTGTAGAACCTTGAAGTATGTCTAGAGGGGGGGTGATTAGACTACTTGACCAATAAAAACTTAACCTTTTCCCAATTTTAGAGTTTGGCAGATTTTAGCTATTTTAGGACAAGTCAAGCAATCATCACACAATTCAAGCAAGCATGCAAAGAGTGTATAGGCAGCGGAAATTAAAGCATGCAACTTGCAAGAAAGTAAAGGGAAGGGTTTGGAGGATTCAAACGCAATTGGAGACACGGATGTTTTTGGCATGGTTCCGATAGGTGGTGCTATCGTACATCCACGTTGATGGAGACTTCAACCCACGAAGGGTAACGACTACGCGAGTCCACGGAGGGCTCCACCCACGAAGGGTCCACGAAGAAGCAACCTTGTCTATCCCACCATGGCCGTCGCCCGCGAAGGACTTGCCTCACTAGCGGTAGATCTTCACGAAGTAGGCGATCTCCTTGCCCTTACAAACTCCTTGGTTCAACTCCACAATCTTGTCGGAGGCTCCCAAGTGACACCTAGCCAATCTAGGAGACACCACTCTCCAAGAAGTAACAAATGGTGCGTTGATGATGAACTCCTTTCTCTTGTGCTTCAAATGATAGTCTCCCCAACACTCAACTCTCTCTCATAGGATTTGGATCTGGTGGAAAGAGGGTTTGAGTGGAAAGCAACTTGGGAAGGCTAGAGATCAAGATTCATATGGTAGGAATGGAATATCTTGGCCTCAACACATGAGTAGGTGGTTCCCTCTCAGAAATGGTAAGTTGGAAGTGTAGGTTCGTTCTGATGGCTCTCTCCACGAATGAAGAGGAGGTGGAGGGGTATATATAGCCTCCACACAAAATCTAACCGTTACACACAATTTACCAAATTCGGTGGGACCGAATCGTTAAACTCGGTCGGACCGATTTAGTAAACCTAGTGACCGTTAGTGATTTTCGGTGGGACTGACATGCATCTCGGTGAGGCCGATTTGGTTAGGGTTAGGGCATAACGTAATCTCGGTGAGACCGATTACACAAACTCGGTGAGACCGATTTGGTAATAAGCTTTCCAGAGAGTTGGTCAGGTAAACTCGGTGGGACCGATTTGCTCTTTTTGGTGAGACCGAAATGTTACAAAAAGGAAACAGAGAGTTTACATTGCAATCTCGGTGGGACCGATCGCTCACTTCGGTTAGACCGAAACATTACGAAGGGAAACAGAGAAATTGCAACCCCATCTCAGTGAGACCGAGATCCCTATCGGTAAGACCGATTTGCTTAGGGTTTGTGGCAGTGGCTATGACTTTTGGAATTGGTGGCGCCAGATAGAAAGAATCAGTGTGACCGATTTTGGCTTTAGGTTTAGGTCATTTGTGGATGTGGGAAAGTAGTTGAGGGTTTTGGAGCATATCACTAAGCACATGAAGCAAGAGGCTCATTAAGCAACACCTCATCCCTTCTTGATAGTATTGGCTTTTCCTATAGACTCAATGTGATCTTGGATCACTAAAATGTAAAATGAAGAGTCTTGAGCTTTTGAGCTTGAGCCAATCCTTTGTCCTTAGTATTTTGAGGGATCCACTTTCATCATCCATGCCATGCCATTCATTGAGCTTTCCTGAAACAATAGTCTTGGAATAGCATTAGCTCAATGAGCTATATGTTGTTATGAATTACCAAAACCACCTAGGGATAGTTGCATTTTCAGTGTGGAGTGATAGTAGTAGATGCAGGCAGGAGTCGGTCTACTTGTCGCGGACGTGATGCCTATATACATGGTCATTTCCTTGGATATCGTCATGATTATTTGCTTTTCTACCAATTTCCCAATAGTATTTTGTTCACCCACCGCGTGTTATGTTCAAGAGAGAAGCCTCTAGTGAAAACTATGGCCCTCGGGTCTATTTTAATAATATATTAAAATCCAAAAATACCTTGCTGCAATTTTACTTTATTTTATTTTGTGTTCTTGTTTATCTATCTATCACTACGATATTTGATCCTTGCAGTTAACCGCCAAGGGATTGACAACCCCTTGTTTGCGTTGGGTGCAAGTATTTGTTATTTTGTGTGTAGGTACTGCTAACGTGGTGTTGCGTGATATGTCTCCAACATATCTATAACTTTTTATTGTTCCACACTATTATATTATCCATCTTGGATGTTCTATATGCATTATTATGGTATTTTATATCATTTTTGGGACTAACCTATTAACCCAGTGCCAAGTGCTAGTTGCTGTTTTTTCCTTGTTTTTGTCTTTACAGAAAATCAATACCAAACGGAGTCCAAATAGAACAGAACTTTTTGAGGATTTTTCTTGAACCAGAAGACACCCAAGAACCTTCAGGATGAGGTTAGGGGGGCCACAGATTGGCGACAGGCTCACAAGACGCGCCCCACGAGGGCGCCCTGCAAGCTTGTGCCCCCCCGTGGCTCTCCCAACCCTAATCTTTGCTCTATAAATACCCAAATATTCCCCGTATACCAGAGGGCACACCAAAAAAACTTTTCTGCCGCCGCAAGCTTCTGTTCTCATCAGATCCCATCTTGGGGCCTTTTCCGGCACTCCGCCAAAGGGGGATTCGATCACAGAGGGCTTCTACATCAACCTTGCTGCCCTTTCGATGATGTGAGAGTAGTTTACCACATACCTACGGGTTCATAGCTAGTAGCTAGATGACTTCTTCTCTCTCTTTGATCTTCAATACAATGTTCTCGTCGATGTTCTTGGAAATCCATTCTATGTAATCTTCTTTTGCGATGTGTTTGTTTAGATCCTATGAATTGTGGATTTATGATCAGATTATCTATGAATATTATTTGAGTCTTCTCTGAACTCTTTTATGCATGATTAAGATAGCTTTGTATTTCTCTCCAATCTTGAATTGGTTTAGCCAACTAGATTGATTTTTCTTGCAATGGGAGAGGTGCTTTGTAGTGGGTTCAATCTTGTGCTCATACCTAGTGACAGAAGGGGACATGACACGTATTTGTATTGTTGCTACTAAGGATAAAAAGGTGGGGTTTATTCATATTGATTGGATCTATCCATCTACATCATGTCATCTTGCTTAAGGTGTTACTCCATTCTTGTTAACTTAATACACTAGATGCATGTTTTTTTTTGAATATCTACTATAGGGTAAAAACCCCACAGCCGTTTATTAAATCAAGAAAATATCAAAACTGTACAAACCAGGTCTATATTACAAGGCTAAATTAAGTGCTAAACTAAGTTAAAGGGAACTTACATTTACAAGAGGGTATTAACCCAATATACAAGCCTATGCTTAATGCTATCCTTGAGCCTATGGGACAATAGAAGAATATCATGTACAAAATTACATCTCCAAGCAGCAAAAGTAGCCCTTGCCGCTCTAAAAGTTCTCCCATTCCTCAGGATCCAAATGTTCCATGCAGCAGTGAGCATGACCTCAAAGAAATGGATGGCCAAATCTCTGTCTTGCTTGGGAAACACATTGCTGTATATTAGATCCATGGCTCCAATCAATCTAAAGGTAATTCCAAACTCTACACCTAAAGTTACATTGGAAGAATAGATGCACTTTGTCTTGATAAACATAAGCATTGCAGATGACACAAAGATTACCATGCATGGGCGATCTCCAATGTCTTCTCACGAGCATGTCCTTTGTGTTAAGCCTATCAAAGAAAAGAAGCCAGCCAAAAACTTTAATTTTCATAGTGCATCTGCTTTGCCACAGCCACTTGCAAGGTTGGACAATTGGAAGGTTGGTATGCATGATGTCATAAAAACTCTTTGCTGCGTATTGTCCAGACTTCCCAAGCCATATCCAAACATCTGGCAAGGAGGGATCTCTCTTAAGAGATATAAGCCACCCTTCCAAGATTGCCAATTCAGATGCTGCCTCTTGTGAAATTGGCAGGTGAAACATGGAGAACAGATCTTGAGTCATCATGAAATCCTTAACAGAAACCTTGTCATCCATCACAAAAGAAAACAACCTTGGTAATTTGAGATTGAGGGGCCTGGAAGAACCACCCAAATGCCAAGCATCAAGCCAAAAGAGAGCAGAGTCCCCCATATTAATGTGCATTGAGGCAATTGACCTATAAATATAGCAAGCTTGAGGATGTCCTTCCACCAGAAAGAGCCAGTGAGCACAGTGGCATGAAGCACAACTCCATCATAATAACTATCCCAAATCAACTGAACCCATGGAACATTCATCTTGTTATAGAATTTATGCAGATGTTTAAGAAGAAGTCCCTGGTTTTGGATAGCGGTTGATGTGTGGAGTAATAGTAGTAGATGCACACAGGAGTCGGTCTACTTGTCATGGACATGATGCCTATATTCATGATCTTTACCTTGGATATCATCATAACTTTGTGCTTTTCTATCAATTGCTCAACAGTAATTTGTTTACCCACCGTATGCATTCTTTCAAGAGAGAAGCCTCTAGTGAAAACTATGGCCCCTGGGTCTATTTTTATCATATTATTTTCGAATCTATAACCAAAAAACACAAAAATACCTTGCTGCAATTTTATTTACATTTCATTTATTTTGCACTTTTACTTGTCTTTTATATCTATCTCTATCAGATCTCATCCTTGCAAGTGATCGTGAAGGGATTGACAACCCCTTTACATTGGGTACAAGTATTTGTTTGCTTGTGTAGGTGCAATCATTGGGGACTTGTGTGTTCCTCCTATTGGATTGATACCTCAGTTCTTAACCGAGGGAAATACTTATCTCTACTTTGCTGCATCACCCTTTCCTCTTCAAGGGAAAAACCAATGCAAGCTCAAGAAGTATCAGGAAGAATTTCTAGCACCGTTGTCGGGGAGGATCTACATCAAGCCTACCAAGTACCTATAATAAACTCTCATCTCTTGCACTTACATTATTCGCCATTTGCCTCTCATTTTCCTCTCCCCCACTTCTAATTTTTTTAGAAAAACACAAAAATATTTGCCTTTTTTTGCCTTCTTTCTGTTCGTCTTTTGTTTGCCTTTTGTTTGCTTGTGATCTAGATTGTTTGCTTTTGCAAGCATGTCTCAATCTAAAAATCTTGATCTTTACCTTAGAAAGTTGGTAGAGATAGAAAATAATGCTAAGAGTTTCATGTTTTTGCAATTTGAGCACAATAGTTTATGTAAGAATGAACTTAAAGAACAATCTACTATGATAGAGTATATCAATAAAGAGCTTGATGGTGTTAATAAAGAAGTTGTTGGTCTTAGATCACAACTCGTGCATACTTAAGGTTTACTAGGCCAAACTTTCGATAAACAAACTACCTTAGTAAACAAGATGGCTGCTAAGCCTGAATCTTTGAATCATGATTAAGATCTTAAAGTGATTGGTGTGGCTCCTATTGAATATTTGATTGTTAATATAGAAATTGATGAAAAAGGGATTGGATAAGAGTCAACTTTAACTAGAAGGCATCCCAATAATTTGGAGGGTGATGATCTTAATGAAAAAATAGATAAAAGTGGGATTGGCGAGGTCAAAACTTTAAGTAGTGATGAGCCCACTCTTTTGGATTTCAAGCACTTTAATTATGATAATTGTTCTTTGATTGAGTATATTTCCTTATTACAGTCTATGCTTAATTCACCTCATTCTTATGATCAAAATAAGGCTTTTACTAAACATATCGTTGATGCTATGATGCAATCTTTTGAAGAAAAACTTGAGTTGGAAGTTTCAATCCCTAGAAAGATTTGTGATTAATGTGAACCTACTATTAAGATTAAGATTAAATATTGTGGGTGCTATGCTTTATGTGATTAGGGTGCTAGCATTTCCACTATTCCAAAAACTTTATGTGATGTGCTAGGTTTCCATAAACGTGATGATTGTTCTTTGAATTTGCACTTAGCGGATTCTAGTATTAAAAAACCTATGGGAAGAATTAATGATGTTCTAATTGTTGCAAATAGTAATTATGTGCCCATAGATTTTATTGTGCTTGATATAGATTGCAATCCTACATGCCCTTTAATTCTTGGTAGACCTTTCCTTCGAACGGTCGGTGCAATTATTGTTATGAAAGGAGGAAACATTAGATTTAAATTTCCATTAATGAAGGGCATGGAACACTTCCCAAGAAAGAATATTAAGTTTCCATATGAATCTATTATGAGGGCTACTGATGGATTGAATACCAAAGATGCCAATACCTAGATCTATGTAATATGCCTAGCTAGGGGCATAAAACAATAACGCTTGTTGGGAGGCAACCCAATGTTATTTTTGTTTTTCTTGTTTTGCTTCTGTTTTTCAATAAATATGCAATTATACTTTGGTTATGATTGTGCTTAAGAGTTTTAATTAGTGTTTGTGCCAAGTAGAGCCTTTGGGATGATCCATGGTGATAGTCAATTTGATTTTGCTGAAAAACAGAAACTTTTGCGCCCAGTTCTGGATTTTTTTAAATTCACAAAAATCTGATTTTAATATGATATTTTACACAAGATTTATATACAAATTTCCCAGGTCGTCCTATTTTTTAGAATTTTTATAGTTACAAAAGTATGAGCAATATTCTTGTCTTCACAGACTATTCTGTTTTTCATATATTCTGTTTTCTATGCATTGTTCTCTTGTTTTGATGAAACTATGGGTAGTATCAGGGGGTATGTACCATGGTGAAGTTGGAATACAGTACATATAGAGATAGTATGAAATTGTAATGAGTTCACAACATTACCTAAAGTAGTGATTTGCTTTTATTGTACTAACGGAGCTCACGATTTTTCTGTTGAGTTTTGTGTTGTGAAGTTTACAAGTTTTGGGTAAAGTTTCGATGAACTAAGGAATAAGGAGTGGCAAGAGCCTAAGATTGGGGATGCCCAACGCACCACAAGGTAATATTCATTGAAAACCAAGCATCTAAGCTTGGGGATGCCCCGGATGGCATCCCCTCTTTTGTCTACAACCCAGCGCTAAATTACTTGAGGCTATATTTTTATTCACTACATGATATGTGTTTTGCTTGGAGCGTCTTGTATTATATTAATCTTTGCTTTATTTCCTTTTTAGTTTGCCACAATCATACTTGCTATACACACCTTTGGATGGGGACCCTCATTAATCATGAATTTATTAGAATACTCTATGTGTTTCAATTATATCTTTTGAGCTAGGCAATTGCTCTACTGCTTCACTTATATCTTTTAGAGCATGATGGTGGTTATATTTTGAAGAAATTGATGAACTCTCATGCTTCACTTATATTATTTTGAGAGTCTTATAGATAGTATGGCAATTTGCTTAGGTTATGAATTTGGTGCTGATATGGGGTATTCAAGAGGGATATAATAAAAACTTTCATGAAGATATTTGAATATATGAGAAGTGATTCCTTGCATTTGTTTTGAGATATAAAGATGGTGATATTAGAGTCATGCTAGTTAGTAATTGTGGTTTAGTAAGAATACTTGTGTTAAGGTTTGTGATTCCCGAAGCATGCACATATGGTCTCTCGTTATGCGATCAAATTGGAGCATGATTTATTATTGATTGTCTTCCTTATGAGTGGCGGTCGGGGACGAACGATGGTCTTTTCCTACCAATCTACCCTCCTAGGAGCATGCGTATTAGTACTTTGCTTCGAGGGGTAATAAACTTTTACAACAAGTATGTGAGTTCGTTATGACTAATGTTGAGTCCATGGATTATTAGCACTCTCACCCTTCCACCTTTGCTATCCACTCTAGTACCGCGCAACTTTCACCGGTGCATTAAACCTTCCTTATACCTTTCCTCAAAACAACCACCATACCTACCTATTATGGAATTTTCATAGCCATTCTGATATATATTTCCATGTGACTTCCACCGTTCCGTTTTATTATGACACATACCATCATTGTCATATTGCTTTGCATGATCATGTAGTTGGCATAGTATTTGTGGCTTGCCCACCGTTCATATTTTTTATACATGTCACACTAGATCATTGCATAAGGCATTCATATAGACTCATACCTTTGTTCTAGTATCGAGTTGTAATTCTTGAGTTGTAAGTAAATAAAAGTGTGATGATTATCATGATTAGAGCATTGTCCCATGTGAGGAATAAATTAAAAAAGAGGCCAAATGAGCCCAAGAAAAAGAGAGGCCAAAGTGCCCAACAAAACAAAAAAAAAGAGAAAAAAGAAGAACAAAAAATAATGAGAGAAAAAGAGAGAAGGGACAATGTTACTATCCTTTTCCACACTTGTGCTTCAAAGTAGCACCATGTTCTTCATGATAGAGAGTCTCCTATTTTGTCACTTTCATATATTACTAGTGGGAATTTTTCATTATAGAACTTGCCTTGTATATTCCAATGATGGGATTCCTCAAATGCCCGAGGTCTTCGTGAGCAAGCAAGTTGGATGCACACCCACTTAGTTTTCTTTTAAGATTTCATACTCTTATAGCTCTAGTGCATCTGTTGCATGGCAATCCCTACACACTCACATCGAGATCAATTGATGGGCATCTCCATAGCCTATTAATTTGCCTAGTTGATGTGAGAATTTCTTTCTCCTTTTTGTCTACTACCACCTTCTATTCCACCCATAGTGCTATATCCATGGCTCACGCTCATCTATTGCATGAGAGTTGAAAAAGCTAAAGTGCATTAAAAAGTATGAACCAATTGCTTGGCTTATCATCAGGGTTATGCATGATAAATAGTTTGTGTTGAGAAGATGGAGCATATGACAAGACTATATGATTTTGTAGGGATAACTTATTTTAGCCAAGATGTTTTGAAAAGACATGATTGCTTTTTAGTATGTTTGAAGTATTATTGTTTTTATGTCAATATTAAACTTTTGTTTTAAATCTTACGAATCTGAAAATTCATGCCACATACAAGAAATATTACTTGATAAACATGTTAGGTAGCATTCCACATCAAAAAATTCGGTTTTTATCATTTACCTACTCGAGGACGAGCAAAAATTAAGCTTGGGGATGCTTGATACGTCTCCAATGTATCTATAATTTTTTATTGTTCCATCCTATTATATTATCCATCCTGGATGTTTTATATGCATTATTATAAAAATTTATATCATTTTCTGGGACTAACCTATTAACCTAGTGATACGTCTCCGTCGTATCTATAATTTTTGATTGTTTCATGCCAATATTGTACAACTTTCACATACTTTTGGCAACATTTTATATGCTTTATTGGACTAACATATTGATCCAGTGGCCAGTGCCAGTTCCTATTTTTTGCATTTTTTTGTTTCGCAGAATATCCATATCAAACGAAGTCCAAATGCAATAAAATTTTACGGAGAATTATTTTGGAATATTTGTGATTTTTGGGAGGTGGAATCAATGCAAAAGGAGGCCCACAACCCCCACAAGACACCAGGGCGCGGCCCAGGGCCCATGTGCGGGGTGGTGGGTTGTGGCCACCTCGCAAGGCGGTTGCTGCTCTCCTTCGGGTGCAAGGAAGCTTATATCCAGAAAAAAATCGTGTTAAAATCTCAGCGCAATCGGAGTTATGGGTCTCCGGATATTTAAGAAATGGTTTCCAGCCAGATCTAGGAGTGCAAAACAGAAGAGAATAGAGAGGGAGATCCAATCTCGGAGGGGCTCCTGCCCCTCCGCCACCATGGATGCCCGATACGTCCATTTTGCATCATGCTTTTATATTGATATTTATTGCATTATGGGATGTTACTACATATTATATCACAATACTTATGAATCTCTCTCTTATTTTACAAGGTTTACATGAAGAGGGAGAATGCCGGCAGCTGGAATTCTGGACTGGAAAGGAGCAAATATTAGAGACCTATTCTGCACAACTCCAAATGTCTTGAAACTTCACGGAGAATTTTTTTGGAATATATGAAAAATATTGGGCAAAGAAAGCACCAAAGGGGGCCCACCAGCCATTCACAAGGGTGGGGGGGGTGCCCCCTACCTTGTGGGCCTCCTGCCAGGCCTCCGGTGCCCATCTTCTGCTATATGGTGTGTTTTGACCTGGAAAAAATAAGAAGGAAGCTTTCGGGATGAAGGGCCGCCATCTCGAGGTGGAACTTGGGTAGAACCAATCTACGGCTCCGGCAGAGCTGTTCTGCCGGGGAAACTTCCCTCCCAGAGGGGGAAATCATCGTCATCGTCATCACCAACGATTCTCTCATCGAGAAGGGGTCAATCTCCATCAAGATCTTCACCAGCACCATCTCCTCTCAAACCCTAGTTCACCTCTTGTATTTGATCTTCATCTCAAAACCTTAGATTGGTACCTGTGGGTTGCTAGTAGTGTCGATTACTCCTTGTAGTTGATGCTAGTTGGTTTATTCGGTGGAAGATCATATGTTCAGATACTTAATGATAATTAATACTCCTCTAATTATGAACATGAATATGCTTTTGTGAGTAGTTATGTTTGTTCCTGAGGACATGGGAGAAGTCTTGTTATTAGTAATCATGTGAATTTGGTATTCGTTCGATATTTTGATGAGATGTATGTTGTCTCTCCTCTAGTGGTGTTATGTGAACGTCGACTACATGACACTTCACCATGATTTGGGCCTAGAGGAAGGCATTGGGAAGTAATAATTATATGATGGGCTGCTAGAGTTACAGAAGCTTAAACCCTAGTTTGTGCGTTGCTTCATAAGGGGATGATTTGGATCCGTATGTTTTATGCTATGGTTAGATTTATCTTAATTCTTCTTTCTTAGTTGCGAATGCTTGCGAGAGAGGTTAATCATAAGTGTAAGGCTTGTCCAAGGAAGGGCAGCACCCAAGCACTGGTCCACCCACATATCAAGTTATCAAAGTAATGAACGTGAATCATATGAGCATGACGAAAACTTGCTTGACAGTAATTCCCATGTGTACTCGGGAGCGCTTTGCATTATATAAGAGTTCGTCCAGGCTTGTCCTTTACTAAAAAAAGGATTGGGCCACCTTGCTGCACCTTAGTTACTTTTGTTACTTGTTACCCGTTATGAATTATCTTACCACACAACTATGTGTTACCGATAATTTCAGTGCTTGCAGAGAATACCTTGCTGAAAACCGCTTGTCATTTCCTTCTGCTCCTCCTTGGGTTTGACACTCTTACTTATCGAAAGGACCATGATAGATCCCCTATACTTGTGGGTCATCAAGACTCTTTTCTGGAGCCGTTGCCGGGGAGTGAAGTGCCTTTGCTGAGTAGAATTTGGTAACAAAACATTTATATAGTGTGCTGAAATTTACTGTCACTTGTCACAATGGAAAATAATCCTTTGAGGGGCTTGTTCGGGGTATCTTCACCTCGAATGGTAGAGAAAGAAGTTGCTCCTCAACCTACTGAAAATATTTACTATGAAATTCCTTTGGGTATGATAGAGAAACTGCTAGCTAATCCTTATGTAGGAGATGGAACTTTACATCCTGATATGCACCTAATCTACGTGAATAAAGTTTGTGGATTATTTAAGCCTGCAAGTTTGCCCAAGGATGAAGTCAAGAAGAATGTCTTCCCTTTATATTTGAAGGGCAAGGCATTGACATGGTATAGGCTATGTTATGATATTGGATCATGGAACTACAACCGACTGAAACTGGAATTTCATCAGAAGTTTAATCCTATGCATCTGGTTTATCGTGATCGGAATTATATATATAATTTTTGGCCTCGTGAAGGAGAAAGTATCGCTCAAGCTTGGGGGAGGCGTAAGTCAATGTTATATTCATGCCCCAGTCATGAGCTCTCAATATAACTTATTACTCCGAATTTTTATGCCGGGTGCTACGTCTTGAGCTTGCGTTGGTTTTCCTTGAAGAGGAAAGGGTGCTGCAGCAAAGTAGCATAAGTATTTCCCTTAGTTTTTGAGAACCAAGGTATCAATCCAGTAGGAGGCTCCTCAAAAGTCCCACACACCTACACAAACAAACAAAGAACTCGCAACCAACGCAATAAAGGGGTTGTCAATCCCTTCACCCCCACTTGCGAAAGTGAGATCTGATAGAGATAATATGATAAGATAAATATATTTTTGGTATTTTATAATATAGATGCAAAAAAGTAAAGATGCAAATAAAAGTAGATTGAAAGCTTATATGATAAAAGATAGACTCGGGGGCCATAGGTTTCACTAGTGGCTTCTCTCAAGATAGCATAAGTATTACGGTGGGTGAACAAATTACTGTCGAGCAATTGATAGAAAAGCGAATAATTATGAGATTATCTAGGCATGATCATGTATATAGGCATCACGTCCGCGACAAGTAGACCGACTCCTGCCTGCATCTACTACTATTACTCCACACATCGACCGCTATCCAGCATGCATCTAGAGTATTAAGTTCATAAGAACAGAGTAACGCATTAAGAAAGATGACATGATGTAGAGGGATAAACTCAAGCAATATGATATAAACCCCATCTTTTTATCCTCGATGGCAACAATACAATACGTGCCTTGCAACCCTTTTTGTCACTGGGTAAGGACACCGCAAGATTGAACCCAAAGCTAAGCACTTCTCCCATGGCAAGAAAGATCAATCTAGTAGGCCAAACCAAACTGATAATTCGAAGAGACTTGCAAAGATAACTCAATCATACATAAAAGAATTCAGAGAAGATTCAAATATTTCTCATAGATAAACTTGATCATAAACCCACAATTCATCGGATCTCGACAAACACACCGCAAAAAGAGTTTACATCAAATAGATCTCCACAAGAGAGGGGGAGAACATTGTATTGAGATCCAAAAAGAGAGAAGAAGCCATCTAGCTAATAACTATGGACCCGAAGGTCTGTGGTAAACTACTCACAACTCATCGGAGGGGCTATGGTGTTGATGTAGAAGCCCTCCATGATCGATTCGCCCTCCGGCGGAGCACCGAGGAAGGCTCCAAGATGGGATCTCGCGGATACAGAAGGTTACGACGGTGGAAATTGTTTTTCGTTGGCTCCCTGGATGTTTTCGGGGTACGTAGGTATATATAGGAGGAAGAAGTACGTCGGTGGCCGCTCGTGGGGCCCAGGAGATAGGGGGCGTGCCCTATAGGGGTGGGCGCGCCCTGCTATCTCCTGGCCGCCTCGTTCGCTTCTTGACTTGCACTCCAAGTTCTCCGGATCACGTTCGTTCCAAAAATCACGCTCCCGAAGGTTTCATTCCGTTTGGACTCCGTTTGATATTCCTTTTCTTCGAAATACTGAAATAGGCAAAAAAAACCCCAGCAATACGGGCCGGGCCTCCGGTTAGTAGGTTAGTCCCAAAAATGATATAAATGTGTAAAATAAAGCCCATAAACGTCCAAAAGGGGTAATATAATAGCATGGAACAATAAAAATTATAGATACGTTGGAGACGTATCAAGCATCCCCAAGCTTAATTCCTGCTCGTCCTCGAGTGGGTAAATGATAAAAACAGAATTTTTGATGTGGAATGCTACCTAGCATAATTCTCAATGTAATTTTCTTTATTGTGGCATGAATGTTCAGACCCAAATGATTCAAGATAAAAGCTTATAAAACATAGAAATAATAATGCTTCAAAGCATACTAACAAATAATCATGTCCTATCAAAATAGCATAGCCAAAGAAAGCTTATCCCTACAAAATCATATAGTTAGGCCATGCTTCATTTTCATTACACAAAATACTCCCATCATGCACAACCCCGGTTTCAGCCAACCAATTGTTTCATACTTTTGAACGCGCTTCAGCTTTTTCAACTCTTACGCAATACATGAGCGTAAGCCATGGACATAGCACTATGGTGGTATATGGTGGTGGTTGTGAGGACAAAAAGGGAGAAGATAGTCTCACATCAACTAGGCGTATTAACGGGGTATGGAGATGCCCCTCAATAGATATCAATGTGAGTGAGTAGGGATTGCCATGCAACGGATGCACTAGAGCTATAAATATATGAAAGCTCAACAAAAGAAACTAAGTGGGTGTGCATCCAACTTGCTTGCTCACGAAGACCTAGGGCATTTTGAGGAAGCTCATCATTGGAATATTCAAGCCAAGTTCTTATAATGAAAAATTCCCACTTAGTATATGAAAGTGACAACATAGGATACTCTCTATCATGAAGATCATGGTGCTACTTTGAAGCACAAGTGTGGAAAAAGAGATAGTAGCATTGTCCCTTCTCTCTTTTTCTGTCATTTTATTTTTTCTCTCTTTTTTCTTCCTTTTTCTTTCTTTTCTTTTTTTCGTTGGCCTTTTTTTGGCCTTTCTTCTTTTTTTCCTTTTTTTCTTTCTAAAGTCCGAAGTCTCATCCCGACTTGTGGGGGAATCATAGTCTTCATCATCCTTTCCTCACTGAGACAATGCTCTAATAATGAAGATCATCACACTTGTATTGATTTACAACTCAACAATTACAACTAAAAACTAGAACAAGGTATGACTCTATATGAATGCCTCCGGCGGTGTACCGGGATATGCAATGAATCAAGAGCGACATGTATAAAAATTATGAAAGGTGGCTTTGCCACAAATACGATGTCAACTACATGATCATGCAAAGAGCAATATGACAATGATGAAGTGTGTCATAATAAATGGAACGGTGGAAAGTTGCATGGCAATATATCTCGGAATGGCTATGAAAATGCCATAATAGGTAGGTATGGTGGCTGTTTTGAGGAAGGTAAATAATGGGTGCATAATACCGGCGAAAGTTGCGCGGTATAATAGAGGCTAGCAAAGTGGAAGGATGAGTGTGCGTATATCCATGGACTCACATTAGTCATAAAGAACTCATATACTTATTGCAAAAGTCTACTTGCCCTCGAAGCAAAGTACTACTACGCATGCTCCTAGGGAAGGGTTGGTAGGAGTTAACCATCGCGCGATCCCGACCTCCACTCATAAGGAAGGCAATTAAAAGAGCACCTCATGCAACAAATTTTGTCACAAAACTTTTACCATACGTGCATGCTACGGGACTTGCCAACTTCAACACAAGTTTTTCTCAATTTCATAATTACCCACTAGCATGACTCTAACATTATTACCTCTATATCTCAAAACAATTATCAAGCATCAAATTGATCCTAGCATTCAATTCACTTCCTATGATAGTTTTTATTATACCCAACTTGAATGCTCATCATTCTAGGACCAAATTTGTAACCATAGCAAATATCATGCTGTTCTAACAGACTCTCAAAATAATATAAGTGAAGCATGAGAGACTAGCAATTTCTTCAAAATTAAGCCACCGCCGTGCTCTAAATGATATAAGTGAAGTACTAGAGCAAAAACTATCAAGCTCAAAAGATATAAGTGAATCGCATAGAGTATTCTAGCAAATTCTAATCAAGTGGGCTTCTCCCAAAAGGTGTGTACAACAAGGATGATTGTGGTAAACTAAAAATCAAAGACTAATATAATACACGACGCTCCAAGCAAAACACATATCATGTGGCGAATAAAAATATAGCTCCAAGTAAAGTTACCAATGAACGAAGACGAAAGAGGGGATACCTTCCTGGGGCATCCCCAAGCTTAGGCTTTTGTCTATTCTTGAATATCTTGGGGTTCCATGGGCATCCCCAAGCTTAGGCTTTTGCCACTCCTTATTCCATAGTCCATCAAAGCTTTACCCAAAACTTGAAAACTTCACAACACAAAACTCAACAGGAAATCTTATAAGCTCCGTTAGTGAAAGAAAACAAAACCACCACATAAGGTACTGTAATGAACTCATTATTTATTTATTTTGGTGTTAAACCTACTGTATTCCAAGTTCTCTATGGTTCAGACCACCTAATACTAGCCATAGATGCATCAAAATAAGCAAACAACACACGAAAAACAGAATCTGTCAAAAACAGAACAGTCTGTAGGAATCTGTAACTAACGCAAACTTCTAGAACGCTAAAAATCCTACCAAAATAGGAATTCCTGTAAAATTTGTCTATTGATCAGCAGAAAAAAGAATCAACGCAAAACAACGTTTCTGTGATTTAACAAAACTAATTTTGTGCATGCAAAGTTTCTGTTTTTTAGCAGAATCAAATCAACTATCATCATAGGTTATTCTATAGGTTCTACTTGGCACAAACACTAATTAAAACATAAAAACACATCTAAACAGAAGGTAGAAGCAAAATTTATTACTAAACAGAAAAAAAGAAAAAATAAAATAAAATTGGGTTGCCTCCCAACTAGCGCTATCGTTTAACGCCCCTAGTTAGGCATAAAAGCGAAGATAGATCTAAGTGGTGCCATCTTTGGCACTAAATTCATAAGTAGCTCGCATGATAGATTCATAAGGTAATTTGACTTTCTTTCTTGGAAAGTGCTCCATGCCTTTCTTTAATGAAAATTGGAATCTAATATTCCCTTCCTTCATATCAATAATCGCGCCAATCGTTCTAAGGAAAGGTCTACCAAGAATAATAGGGCAAGAAAGATTGCAATCTATATCAAGAACGATAAAATCTACGGGCACCAAATTTTTATTTGCGACAATGATAACATTATTTATCCTTCCCATTGGCTTTTTAATGGTGGAATCCGCAAAGGTGCAAATTTAAAGAGCAATCATCAAGATCATGGAAACCTAGAATATCACATAAAGTTTTCAGAATCGTGGAAACACTAGCACCCAAATCACATAAAGCAAAACACTCATGATCTTTAATTCTAATCTTTATAGTAGGTTCCCACTCATCATTAAGTTTTCTAGGTATATAAACTTCCAAATTAAGTTTTTCATCATAAAATTGCATCAAGGCATCAACGATATGTTTGGTAAAAGCTTTATTTTGACTATAAGCATGAGGAGAATTAATGACGGATTGCAACAAGGAAATACAACCTTCTAAAGAACAATTATCATAACCAAATTCCTTGAAATCCGAGATAGTGGGTTCAATACTATTTAAAGTCATGAGCTCTCCAATCCCACTTTTACCAAATTTAGCATCAACATCTAAAAACTCCGAATTCTTGGGATGCCTTCTAACTAAAGTTGACTCATCTCCAGTCCCATTATTATCAAGATTCATATTGCAAAACAAATATCTAATATGGGACACATCAATAACTTCAAGATCTTCATCATTATTTTCAAGGAATCTAGAACAACACGCCTTTACAAAGCAATCTTTCTTAGCACGCAATCTAGCGGTTCTTTCCTTGCACTCATCAATGGAAATTCTCATGTCTTTGAGACACTCATTGATATCATGCTTAGGAGGAGTAGATCTAAGTTTAAGAGAATCAACATCAAGCGAAAGTCTATCAACGTTCCTAGCCAAATCATCAACTTCGAGCAATTTTTCTTCAAGCAAAGCATTAAATTTCTTTTGAGAAATCATAAATTCTTTCACACTATTCTCAAAATCAGAGGGCATCTTATTAAAATTACCATAAGAATTATTGTAGGAATTTCCATAATTATTAGAGGAATTACTAGGGAACGGTCTAGAATTAAAGTTTCCTCTATAAGCATTGTTTCCAAAACTATTCCTACCAACAAAATTCACATCCATAGATTCATTATTATTCTCAATCAATGTAGACAAAGGCATATCATTGGGATCAAGAGGAGTATTTTTAGTAGCAAACAACTTCATAAGTTCATCCATCTTTCCACTCAAAACATTGATTTCTTCTATAGCATGTACTTCTTTACTAGAAGATCTTTCGGTGTGCCATTGAGAAGATCTTTCGGTGTGCCATTGAGAATAATATTATCAAGAAGTTTTGTAGCATCTCCTAAAGTGATTTCCATAAACGTGCCTCCCGCGGCCGAATCTAAAAGATTTCTAGAAGCAAAGTTCAAACCGGCATAATTTTTTTGTATGATCGTCCATAAATTCAAACCATGAGTAGGGCAATTGCGAATCATCAATTTCATTCTTTCCCAAGATTGGGAAATATACTCATGATCAAGTTGTTTAAAATTCATAATATCGTTCCTAAGAGTGATAATCTTAGCGGGAGGAAAAATACTTAGAGATAAAATCATCTTTGCACTTGTTCCAAGAATCAATACTATTTTTAGGCAAAGACGAAAACCAAACTTTAGCACGATCTCTAAGTGAAAATGGAAATAACTTCAATTTAACAATATCATTATCCGTATCTTTCTTATTTTGCATATCACACAAATGAACAAAGTTGTTTAGATGAGTAGCGACATCTTCACTAGGAAGGCCGGCGAATTGATCTTTCATAACAAGATTCAGCAAAGCAGTATTGATTTCACAAGACTCAACATCATTAAGAGGAGAAATCGGAGTACTAAGGAAATCATTATTATTGGTATTGGAGAAATCAGACAATTTGGTATTATCTTGCGCCATGGCAACAAGTAACAAGCAAACAGAAAAGGGCAAGCGAAAAAGAGAGGAGAAGATTGGGAAAGAGAGGGCAAATAAAACGGCAAGGGTGAAGTGGGGGAGAGGAAAACGAGAGGCAAATGGCAAATAATGTAAATGTGAGGGAGATGAGTTTGTGATGGGTACTTGGTATGTCTTGACTTGAGCGAAGACCTCCCCGGCAACGGTGCCAGAAATCCTTCTTGCTACGTCTTGAGCTTGCGTTGGTTTTCCTTGAAGAGGAAAGGGTGATGCAGCAAAGTAGCATAAGTATTTCCCTTAGTTTTTGAGAACCAAGGTATCAATCCAGTAGGAGGCTCCTCAAAAGTCCCACACACCTACACAAACAAACAAAGAACTCGCAACCAACGCAATAAAGGGGTTCTCAATCCCTTCACCCCCACTTGCGAAAGTGAGATTTGATAGAGATAATATGATAAGATAAATATATTTTTGGTATTTTATAATATAGATGCAAAAAGTAAAGATGCAAATAAAAGTAGATTGGAAGCTTATATGATAAAAGATAGACCCGGGGGCCATAGGTTTCACTAGTGGCTTCTCTCAAGATAGCATAAGTATTACGGTGGGTGAACAAATTACTGTCGAGCAATTGATAGAAAAGCGAATAATTATGATATTATCTAGGCATGATCATGTATATAGGCATCACGTCCGCGACAAGTAGACCGACTCCTGCCTGCATCTACTACTATTACTCCACACATGGACCGCTATCCAGCATGCATCTATAGTATTAAGTTCATGAGAACAGAGTAACGCATTAAGAAAGATGACATGATGTAGAGGGATAAACTCAAGCAATATGATATAAACCCCATATTTTTATCCTCGATGGAAACAATACAATACGTGCCTTGCAACCCTTTCTGTCACTGGGTAAGGACACCGCAAGACTGAACCCAAAGCTAAGCACTTCTCCCATGGCAAGAAAGATCAATCTAGTAGGCCAAACCAAACTGATAATTCGAAGAGACTTGCAAAGATAACTCAATCATACATAAAAGAATTCAGAGAAGATTCAAATATTTCTCATAGATAAACTTGATCATAAACCCACAATTCATCGGATCTCGACAAACACACCGCAAAAAGAGTTTACATCAAATAGATCTCCACAAGAGAGGGGGAGAACATTGTATTGAGATCCAAAAAGAGAGAAGAAGCCATCTAGCTAATAACTATGGACCCGAAGGTCTGTGGTAAATTACTCACAACTCATCGGAGGGGCTATGGTGTTGATGTAGAAGCTCTCCATGGTCGATTCCCCCCCCGGCGGAGCACCGACGAAGGCTCCAAGATGGGATCTCGCGGATACAGAAGTTTATGGTGGTGGAAATTGTTTTTCGTTGGCTCCCTGGATGTTTTTGGGGTACGTAGGTATATATAAGAGGAAGAAGTACGTCGGTGGCCGCTCGTGGTGCCCAGGAGACAGGGGGCGCGCCCTATAGGGGTGGGCGCACCCTGCTATCTCCTGGCCGCCTCGTTTGCTTCTTGACTTGCACTCCAAGTTGTCCGGATCACGTTCGTTCCAAAAATCACGCTCCCGAAGGTTTCATTCCATTTGGACTCCGTTTGATATTCCTTTTCTTTGAAATACTGAAATAGGCAAAAAAACAGCAATACGGGCTGGGCCTCCGGTTAGTAGGTTAGTCCCAAAAATGATATAAATGTGTAAAATAAAGCCCATAAACATCCAAAAGGGGTAATGATAACCCACAAGTATAGGGGATCACAATAGTTTTCGAGGGTAGAGTATTCAACCCAAATTTATTGATTCGACACAAGGGGAGCCAAAGAATATTCTCAAGTATTAGCAGCTGAGTTGTCAATTCAACCACACCTGGAAACTTAGTATCTGCAGCAGAGTGTTTAGTAGCAAAGTAATATGATAGTGGTGGTAACGGTAACAAAAGTAAAGCCAACAAAAGTAATGTTTTTGGTATTTTGTAGTGATTGTAACTGTAACAACGGAAAAGTAAATAAGCGAGAACCAGTATATGGAAAACTCGTAGGCACCGGATTAGCGATGGATAATTATGCCATATGCGGTTCATCATGTAACAGTCATAACATAGGGTGACATAGAACTAGCTCCAATTCATCAATGTAATGTAGGCATGTATTCCGTATATAGTCATATGTGCTTATGGAAAAGAACTTGCATGACATCTTTTGTCCTACCCTCCCATGGCAGCAGGGTCCTATTGGAAACTAAGGGATATTAAGGCCTCCTTTTAATAGAGAACCGGAACAAAGCATTAGCACATAGTGAATACATGAACTCCTCAAACTATGGTCATCACCGGGAGTGGTCCCGATTATTGTCACTTCGGGGTTGCCGGATCATAACACATAGTAGATGACTATAGACTTGCAAGATAGGATCCAGAACACACATATATTCATGAAAACATAATAGGTTCAGATCCGAAATCATGGCACTCGGGCCCTAGTGACAAGCATTAAGCATAGCAAAGTCTTAGCAACATCAATCTCAGAACATAGTGGATACTAGGGATCAAACCCTAACAAAAGTAACTCGATTACATGATAAATCTCATCCAACCCATCACCGTCCAGCAAGCCTACGATGGAATTACTCACGCACGGCGGTGAGCATCATGAAATTGGTGATGGAGGATGGTTGATGATGACGACGAATCCCCCTCTTCGGAGCCCCGAACGGACTCTAGATCAGCCCTCCCTTGAGAGATTAGGGCTTGGCGGCGGCTCCATATCGTAAAATGCGATGATTTCTTCCCTCTGATTTTTTTCTCCCTGAAAGCCAATATATGGAGTTGGAGTTGGCGTTGGAGGGCCACCAGGGGGCCCACGAGGTAGGGGGGTGCGCCCAGGGGGGGGGGCGCCCCCACCCTCGTGGACAGGGTGTGGACCCCCTGGTCTTCATTTTTGGCGAGGATTTTTTATTGTTTTTTCTAAGGTGTTCCGTGGAGTTTCAGGTCATTCCGAGAACTTTTATTTTCTGCACATAAAACAACACCATGGCAATTCTGCTGAAAACAGCGGCAGTCCGGGTTAGTTCCATTCAAATCATACAAGTTAGAGTCCAAAACAAGGGCAAAAGTGTTTGGAAAAGTAGATATGACGGAGACGTATCAACTCCCCCAAGCTTAAACCCTTGCTTGTCCTCAAGCAATTCAGTTGACAAACTGAAAGAGAAAAAGAAAAACTTTTACAAACTCTGTTTGCTCTTGCTGTTGTAAACATGAAAAGCCAGCATTCAAGTTTCAGCCAATATTATGAACTAACCATACTCACAATAACACATAGGTCTCATAATTACTCATATCAATAGCATAATCAGCTAGCGAGCCATAATAATAAAACTCGGATGACAACACTTTCTCAAAATAATCATAACATGATATAACAAAATGGTATCTCGTTAGCCCTTTCTGAGACCGCAAAACATAAATGCAGAGCACCTTTAAAGATCAAGGACTGACTAAACATTGTAATTCATGGTAAAAGAGATCTAGTCAGGTCATACCCAATATAAACCAATTATAATGAATGCAAACGACAGTGTGCTCTCCAGCAGGTGCTTTTAATAAGAAGGGTGATTACTCAACATAAAAGTAAATAGATAGGCCCTTCGCAGAGGGAAGCAGGGATTTGTAGAGGTGCCAGAGCTCGGTTTTGAAATAGAGATAAATTATATTTTGAGCGGCATACTCTCATTGTCAACATAACAACTAAAAGACGACGATATCTTCCATGCTAAACAGATTATAGGCGGTTCCCAAACAGAATGGTAAAGTTTATACTCCCCCTCCTCCAAAAGCATCAATCCATGGCTTGCTCGAAACAACGAGTGCCTCCAACATTCAACGGGTCCTAGTGGGAGTTTTGTTTGCAGTTATTTTGATTTAGTTTGCATAAAGCATGGGACTGGGCATCCCGGCTACCGGCCATTTTCTCGTGAATGAGGAGCGGAGTCCACTCCTCTTGAGAATAACCTGCCTAACACGGAAGATAAGGGCAGCTCTAGTTGACATATGAGCTATTCGAGCATGCAAAACAGAATGTTTATTTGAAGGTTTAGAGTTTGGCACATACAAATTTACTTGGAACGGCAGGTAAATTCCGCATATAGGTAGGTATAGTGGGCTCATATGGAACAACTTTGGGGTTTAAGGAGTTTGGATGCACAAGCAGTATTCCCGCTTAGTACAGGTGAAGGCTAGCAAAAGACTGGGAAGCGACCAACTGAGAGAGCGACAACAGTCGTAAACATGCATTAAAATTAATTTACACCGAATACAAGCATGAGTAGGATATAATCCACCATGAACATAAATATCATGAATGCTATGTTGATTTGATTCAACTACATGCGTGAACATGTGCCAAGTCGAGTCACTCAATTCATTTAAAGGAGGATACCATCCCATCATACCACATCATAATCATTCTAATAGCATGTTGGCACTCAAGGTAAACCATTATAACTCCTAGCTAATCAAGCATGGCACAAGTAACTATAATCTCTAAATGTCATTACAAATATGTTTACTTCATAATAGCTGACTCAGGAACGATGAATCATCATATTTACAAAAACAAGAGAGGTCGAGTTCATACCAGCTTTTCTCATCCCAATAAGTCCATCATATATCATCATTATTGCCTTTCACTTGCACGTCCGAATGATGTGTATAATAATAAGAGTGCACGTGCATTGGACTAAGCTGGAATCTGCAAGCATTCAACTCAAGAGAGAAGACAAGTAATATGGGCTCTAAGTTAAATAAACAATCATGCATGTAAGAGCCACTAAGCATTTTCAATATAGTCTTCTTGACCCCCAAATAAAGGAAAAGAAATAAAAACTATTTACACGGGAAAGTTCCCAACAAGCAAAAGAAGAACAAGAAATATTTTTGGGTTTTCATTTTAATTACTACAGCAAAGAAATAAACTACAACTAATTTTTTGGTTTTTTTTCTTAAGGTTTATTAAACTCACAAGAAGAAAGCAGGAAAAAGAAAATAAACTAGCATGGATATTACAGTGAAAGAGTATGAGCACCGACATCTAGCAATGAGTGTGTGTGAACATAAATGTAATGTCGGTGGGAAATACATACTCCCCCAAGCTTAGGCTTTTGGCCTAAGTTGGTCTATTGCCAGGGATAGCCTGGCGGATACCCGTAGGTGAAGCTGGGGTCATACTGTGACGAAGAAGGCTCCGGCTGCCACTGGCTGGCAACTTCCTCTGGATCCCAAGAATAAACAATAGTCGTGGAGGCTCATCTTGTGGCTCCGGTTCCGGGGCTGGTGTAGGATTCCGATAGGATTGAACGCTGCCCATGGAACGATGTGAGGACCTGCAGATAAGTTAAACAAAGAAGGGGCAGGCAAAGTAATAGTCTCAGGGTGATGTTTATCAAAGTATAATTTGTATTTGAGCTCCCCTTCGCGACTCTTAACAAGAAAATCATGCGCTATCATACTCTTATAATCTAAATAAGCACGGGGCAGTGATGTTTCTTCTTTCTCCTCATGCCTAATAGGTATTTCAAAATGTTCAGCAAGGCATGAAGCATAAATGCCTCCAAAGATGGGGCCCTTAGTACGATTCAGACTTAACCATCTAGCAACAATTCCACCCATACTAACAGAGTTATTGCGGTATAAACCATGGAACAAAATAATAATATCAGGAATACTAAGGTTCCCACAGTTCCCGCGTCCAATCAAGCAACGACTAGCAAATAAGGCAAAGTAGCATAAAACAGGAAAATGTATGCTAGTGATCCTTGCATCAGAAACCTTCCTAGTTTCTCCCACCGTGATGGTGTTAATAAAAGCTTCTACTTCGTTACGGTGGGGTTCATCTAAGGTGCCCTCAAATGGTATTCTGCAAACCTCACATAATTCAGCTAATGTCATCTCTTTAACAACGTCATATAAATGAAACTCTACTATTGGAGGTGATTTCTTAGGGAAAAAGTAGAAGTTTTGCACAAAAGTATTTGTGAGTAAGAGATACTGATGACGTTGGTCGTGGAGGAGGTCGGTGAGGCCAGCATTCTCAATCAATAAATAGAAATCTTCATAAATCCTAGCTCTCCTCAAGAAGTCATCGGAAGGCCATTCACACGGCTGAACCTCCGCGGTGCGAGGTAAATTAAATTTGGGCTTCTGCTCTTCGTCCTTTTGTTTTTCCTTCGAGCTTCGGCTCGACGAGCCCCTCAAAAGTCTCATTATTTCTGAAACAATCTCAAAAGGTGACTATAGACTTGCAATATAGGATCAAGAACACACATATATTCATGAAAACATAATAGGTTCAGATCTGAAATCATGGCACTCGGGCCCTAGTGACAAGCATTAAGCATAGCAAAGTCTTAGCAACATCAATCTCAGAACATAGTGGATACTAGGGATCAAACCCAAACAAAACTAACTCGATTACATGATAAATCTCATCCAACCCATCACCGTCCAACAAGCCTACGATGGAATTACTCACGCACGGCGGTGAGCATCATGAAATTGGTGATGGAGGATGGTTGATGATGACGACAACGACGAATCCCCCTCTACGGAGCCCCGAACAGACTCCAGATCAGCCCTCCCGAGAGAGATTAGGGCTTGGCGGCGGCTCCGTATCGTAAAACGCGATGATTTCTTCCCTCTGATTTTTTTCTCCCCGAAAGCCAATATATGGAGTTGGAGTTGGCGTCGGAGGGCCACCAGGGGGCCCATGAGGTAGGGGGGCGCGCCCAGGGTGGGGGCGCCCCCCACCCTCGTGGACAGGGTGTGGGCCCCCTGGTCTTCATCTTTGGCGAGGATTTTTTATTGTTTTTTCTAAGGTATTCCGTGGAGTTTCAGGTCATTCTGAGAACTTTTATTTTCTGCACATAAAACAACACCATGGCAATTCTGCTGAAAACAACGTCAGTCCGGGTAAGTTCCATTCAAATCATACAAGTTAGAGTCCAAAACAAGGGCAAAAGTGTTTGGAAAAGTAGATACGAGGGAGACGTATCAGGTAATATAATAGCATGGAACAATCAAAAATTATAGATACGTTGGAGATGTATCACTGGGCTTTCTCATAATGATCAATCCATGCTCGATACTTCTTGTACTGGTTCTTTTATGAAGAAGGATATTGAATTAAAATGGGATTTATTGGAAAGAATTAAATGCAACTCTGAAGATTGGAAACTTGATGAAGGTAATGAGTCAAGTATAAAACTTATGTTTGATTGTGTTAAATCTTTTATGGATACTATCGGGGATATACCCTGCGGTGTAACCCGCCGGATGTATGACCCGACTAGAGCTGGAGACTCACTGGCGACCCGCCCGGACCTGGCAGTTTATGGGCAAACTACCTGAACATTGCGACTCGCTGGTAACCTGGCGGGCGGGTCATATAGATGACAAGGCCCAAGGCCCAGAAGGCTGGCTCATGCTATGGTGGGTCGGCTTAAGAGGAAAGGCATAAAGAGCTTTCCCTTAAGGGGGCAAGACTAGGATTCCGCTTGTTATAGAATAGTCCTAGTCCTACTAGGACTCCACATGTAACCCGCCCCTTCAACTTATATAAGGAGGGGCAGGGCACCCCAAGAGGGAGAAGAAATCTCTAAGGCTAGACACAATCAGGAGAGCTGATTTATGCGGTGACTCCCTCATGAGCATAATGAGACCTAGCCACAAACAACATGTAGGGCTATTACCGGATGTTGTTTCCCAGGGCCCAAAGCTGTCTAAATCCTTGTCTCGTGTGTTGATCTGCCTCGCGTCTCTCATCCCGATCAACCCCTCTCAAGCTACCACATAGATGCATTGGCCTCACGACTAAGTCCTCACACTAGGACATCTGCCGTGACAAATCCACGATAGTTGGCACCCACCGCAGGGCTCGCGCACGATGGTGATGAGTTCTTGAAGGGATCCCCAAGGGATCGAGAAGTTTGCAATTTTCCGGGTGAAAAGACCCAGCTCGGAAGGATCTACGTCAGCTTCAAGTTCGTGAGTCCGTATTATGGGACTTTTAAGTTCAAGAAAAATTAGGGCTGCGGTCTTTTGTTCGTCGCCGTCTTGTGATTTACTCTATCATGTATAAGTCGCCAAAGTTCAAAGGCTGTACTGCAGTTATACATTTCACAGAGGCCTCTTGTTTAATGTGTCCATCGACCAGATCAAAGAGAAAGGAAAAGAAGAAAAGGAAAGAAGAGTATGGAAAAGACTCGGACATGACTCAATCGACCATGGCTCGGACTCTGCTTCGTTGCCAAGTTTCCCGCAGCGTGCAAGCTGCTGGTGAGTCGCCTCTTCAACGACGGGTCAACACCGAGCCGCCCCTGTGCCTCGATCATCTGAACCACGCGGCGGATACCTCACAGAGCCGGCCCGTCGAAGCGCTTGTGCCAAACCGCCCGGCCTCGTGCTTGAGCCATCGTTGCCTCGCGCTAATCTAAAGAGCCGCCCCGGGCCTTGCTCCACATTGCCATCCACCTCCACCATGACTGCAGAAGTTATCCCCTTGAGAGTTGGACTTGCGTTCAGTTGCTGGAGATCCTTGGGCAGTGAAGGGTTCAGTTTCAGACTTTAAGTTCAACACTTGGGCCTGTACTTTCAGTGGGATCGGCAAGAACAATATAGAAAATGATGAATGAAACTTGAGCTTTTGATTCTACGCTTGAGCCGTTTCCGTTGAGCTGTCGTGGCCCGGTCCGTCAGCCGCCATCGCCGCGTCTGAGCTACCCCCTACTCCATTAACCCGACGTGACCCACCACAGTCAAGTCACCGTGGCCAGGCCACCACCACCAGTCGCCATGGCCTCGGGTCGGCCCTTTGCTGTGACTCCGAGCCGTGAGCCGCCCGCGGCCTCCCCAAGTATCTGCGCTCTGTTCGGCCCGCGGCGACAGCTCCGCCCCGCGCCATTTGGCCACTGCTACCTCTCGCGGCATAAAGCCGGCTCGTTCCACTGATGAGCTGGCGCCGGGTTGATCTCCTGCCTTGGAGCCTCTCTATGTTAAATCGTCAAACTGCCGACGACGAGCTGCCGGCTGTTTCATCCACTGCGTTGCAGCAGCTGCTGTTCCAGCACTCCGCGGCGGGCCACCGTCGCCTAAGTCGTCGGCCTTGAGCTGTCGTCCGCCTCCTGAGTCGCCTGCGAGCCACCCTGAGCCGGCCTTGCTCCGCTTCGGCCTCGTTTCACCCTGCTCCGAGCGGTCAGTACCGCTACAAGCCGCTCGGGCCCTACCTGGTTATATGTGAGGGTCAGATTAGTACTTTGGTTGGGCTTCGTGAGGTAGGAAGTACTTAAAGCAATCAATGGAGCTCGTACCACTATTTTTCATGCCTTATCCATGAAGATTTTGACCAAAACGGGGGAGAGTGCAGCAAGATCTATTGCAAGGAATTACCGAGGTTTTGCATCGGGGCCAAATATTTTAATGGCCAAGGGGACCTAGAGACAGGGTCTGCGTACGGAGCTTTCGCCTAAATAAATCAGGTGATATTTATCCTATATATTTTTTGTTAAGTACATGTTGATTTATTTGGACAAACAACTACTCTACCCTGCTATATGTTTTGTATACAGGATAATTATGTTTATACCGCGGGTATGGAGCACGAGCTGGCAATATTCTGTACTGGTGTTTGTCTGCGCCATACTGCCCGGGGAACGGACGTGTGCAAACCGCCACCCCCGACCAGTGTTACAATGACTCACCGGGACTGCGCTTGTTTGCTGTTCTACGGATGTGCGTAAACTGTCGTTTTTACGGCCTAATTTACATGACGTGGTTGACTCGCCCATCCACGCTGGCTTACAACGCTACGCTTGTTCATCTATCTGCTCCCGCGTCCGACTCGACCGTGATTGATTTCAGCCTCACCGTGGTGATCATCAACTCCGCGGTGGATAATTTCTGGCCTAACATATCAGGTGAAATCCATCAGTATATTTTTATATTACATATTGCTTTCTTTAAAAGAGCAATTACTTTGGCTTGCAAGTTCTTTAATGCATGACAAGTTGTCTACTGCAAAAGGGACCGTTATGTCACTGAGCTGTTGAATGACTCATACCGGGAGTATATAACAGTCAAATATGGAGAATCTTAAGCCAACTCCTCGAGTCGTCTTAAGACTCGGGGGCTACATGGACATGGCTCAGTAAATGTTGCCAGTTTAAGTAGATTCAAGAACCTCGGGTCATTGGAGGGAAGATAACCCGGTCCCGGAGGCTACTGCTATGTTGATGAAAATTTAAAAGCCGTCAAAAAATTTCTGGCTCAAAATGAAGCATTCTGGTTTAAAATCCGGCTCAAGGGAAATTTGTCTCTCACAAAGCTTTGAAGCTCTCAATATCCGGTTTAAAATTTCGGTCAAGAAGAATTTATCTCTCGCAAAGTTCGAGTTCTCAGAAAGTTAAAGGTTGCCGAAGAGGACCTCCTGCCATGATGTGCGGTTCGAACATGGGTATCCTGCCTTATTGGCTTATCTTATTGGTCACTTGGGGGCTTCCTGCTCAATGAGCATAGCTATGCTTACCCTCTTGATCCGGATTACACGCCTTATTACAAATCACTTGGGGGCTTCCTGCCCAAATTAAAGGATTACCAAAGAGAACTAGCTACACTGCGCAATTTAAACATAGGTATCCTGCCTTGAGGCTCATTATATGTCATTTGGGAGATTCCTGTTCAAACATAGGTGTATTCACCAAAGAGAACATAGCGTCACTACCCTCTTGACTGGCTTGGAACACCAGGTGTATTCACCAAAGTTTCCAGGTTATCTTGTTCAAACATATGTGTATTCACCAAAGAGGACGTAACCTTTTTGGTGTGGAATGCCAGGTGTATTCACCAAAACTTTCTGGGTTATCCTGTTCAAGCATAGGTGTATTCACCAAAGAGAATATAACCCTTTTGGCGTGGAATGCCAGGTGTATTCACCAAAACTTTCCGGGTTCTCCTGCTTTGTAGAGTCTGCCACTCCGTCCAGGTAATCCCGGAATGACCCGCTGAACTTTTGGCAGTCAATCTTATAGACCCTGAACTTGTCAATGTTAAAACAGTGGTTTGTCATGTGAGGCCTGGCTCACAAAGTATAAAAGGTTAACTCAGTGGCTTGGCGGCCTATGAAAGCCTCGTTTTCTGGTTTGTCTTTTGTTTGAACATTTTTTGGAGTTTTGTCTCTTGTCACATATCAATACATGGTTGAAAAACAAAATAGGGCCATGTTGCCTTATGGTTCATGTATACCTTTATCCGGAGTGTTATTAACCCGGCCTGGCTTTGGATTATAAGTCGCCAGGATACAATGATCATATGCTTAGAGCTTTCCGCTCAAGTTTTGGGATATCACCCCTTGCTGCATTCGATGTTATAAGCCGGCAGTATGAATATATTGAACAGAGCATTATGCTTCTATTTATGGGTTGTTGCCTTTACTACAATATTTATGATAAGTCGGCAGTATGAACTGATTTCATAGGCCATGTAGCCTTGATTATATGACATCATTGCGCATCTTTGGATTTGATAACCTGCCATGATGGCAGATTTTAGTCGCCAGGATATTTTGCCTTGAGCAATCAAAATGAGGATATTTCATGACTCCGGGTTGATACTGGCCCCAGATTATAATTATCAAGGCATCACCATGGTATTAATCTACAGGTATGTCTTTCAAAAATGGTATGAATATTTTGGGTTTGGTAAACCGCCTTGGCTATGGACGTTAAGTCGCCGATATACTTTGATTGCGCAATTGGAATTATGCGCTATAAAATCTTTGGATTGCACCCTGGCTTTGGACGTTAAGTCGCCATCATATTTTGGATTGCGCTATTGAAATCATGCACTTATAAATCATTGGATTGTTATCTTCACTGCATATGGCGATGTAAGCCAACAGTATAAATCAATCCTACATGTATGTTTTCCTGGTTATATGAATATACGAGGTTTGATAAGCCGCCCTGGCTTTTGACTTTAAGTCGCCAGTGTGTTTAGACTTGAATGGCCTTAATGCTAATCTTTTCCATAATTTCATAAGATTATATTATGTTTGGGTTGTTACCCGCCCTGGCTTTTGACGTTAAGTCGCCAGGGCATATGTTGTTTAAACTCTATGCAAGATTTACAGAGCTATAACTTACATAAATGATTAAGCTCAAGCCCATCATCAAAAAATGAAATTGGTGTTTCAAAAGGGTTATCAATTATTGATGTTCACAAAAGCTATAAGCCATCGGGTTACAAAAATCCTGGATTACAATGGATGCGCATTAAGTCGCCATCGGCCAAGAGCTACTGAGTATTTAAACTCCGGATTTACTTGTCAACCAATAAGTTATTCAAATCTTTAATAGCCAAACTCGCTGGATTGTCATGATAATATTGAATGATTGAGGTTTTCATACCGAATTATATTATTCAAATCTTGATTAGCCAATATGGCTGGATTTTTATTATGGTTATCAATAACGAGTATTATGATTGAGGTTTTCAAAGTCGCTTCAGCGCAATGGCTATTATTTCTTTATCAATGGATATGATTTATTCTACAATGGAAGGAATAGTCCCGAGTTGCTGCAGGCTTATGATCCGGCACTTGGGGGCTACATTATTCAAGTTGAGATTACATCAAATATGCAAGTCCCATGTCACTGCCAGCATGCACCATGGCACTTGGGGGCTAATGCAAAGTCATTTTTTGCTTGCCTTATTGAATACCCGACTCATCACATCATAATGAGCCGGCCCTTGGGGGCTACCAATTGCTCCTGTCAAAAATTCAAAGTACACAAGCCTTAATCTATTATATTGAATGATATATTGTTCAGTTGGTAGAGCGCAAGGCTCTTAATCTTATGGACGTGGGTTCGATCCCCATGGTGGGGGTGACATCATATGATGTTATTGTCAATGAAGTATATATAAAGTCCCAGATCAGTATTGTCTTGCTGAGCCGGCCTTGGGGGCTATACGTTGTTGTTCAAGTCTACATGATCATATCTACAAAGTCCTGCTCATTATTGCATAATGACCCGGCCCTTGGGGGCTACACTGGTTGAAGTTTTTATGAGAATAAGGCAATTACAAGTCCCAGGTTGCTGCAAGCATGGCAACCCGGCACTTGGGGGCTATATATGTGGAATATTCAGTTATGACTAGTGACTGATATGAGCAACTTGGATTTCTTCAAGGTTGCAACATTTATATTGAAGCGAGTCTTAAGCTGTTACTACGCTCCCGTCTTAAGACTTGGGGGCTACAGGTGATATGAATATAATGGAGGAACATCTTCAAGTTCTCAGTTCTTTGAAACAAATCAGGTATCATATTCTCCATTTTGGCTTGGATAGCTCAGGAAAGTCAACTACATGACCTGTCATCATTTGTTTATAACCCGACAATTTTGGCAATCATAAATTGGCAAGATACATATTTAAGCCGGCTGAATATCAGTTGAATATTCCAAGACCCATATTTTTGTCAAGTCAGAGCATTGAAGGCCGACTCAAATGGATTATTGTTTATAATATTTTTTTGCAAGAAACCAATGTCAGCAAATTGATTATGAAGCTGGCCTATTGACCCGGATTTTTCAGAAGAAGTGCCGGATTTTTTGCATTGGCAAAGTTTGAACATATCTATTAAAGGAAATTTTCTATGATATCATGGACACGCATCCAGGAGGAAATGACAAGGACTTAAGGATGATCAGGTGCCGGATCAGGAGAACTTTTAAACCGGAGTACAACCTATCAAATTTGTTCTTGTGTTTATTGTGCAGGATCAGTTTAACATGGATAAATCCAAATTAAACTGGGGGCTAATGTCGGGGAGATACCCCGCGGTGTAACCCGCCGGATGTATGACCCAGCTAGAGCTAGAGACTTACTGGCGACCCGCCTGGACCTGGCGGTTTACGGGCAACCTACCTGAACATTGCGACTCACTGGTGACCCGGGAGGCGGGTCAAATAGATGACAAGGCCCAAGGCCCAGAAGGCCGGCTCATGCTATGGTGAGCTGGCTTAAGAGGATAGGTGTAAGGAGTTTTCCCTTAAGGGGGCAAGACTAGGATTCCACTTGTTATAGAATAGTCCTAGTCCTACTAGGACTCCTCATGTAAACCACCCCTTAACCTTATATAAGGAGGGGCAGGGTACCCCAAGAGGGAGAAGAAATCTCTAAGGCTAGACACAATTAGGAGAGCCAGTTTATGCGGTGACTCCCTCATGAGAATAATGAGACCTAGCCACAAACAACATGTAGGGCTATTACCAGATGTTGTTTCCCGGGGCCCGAAGCTATCTAAATCCTTGTCTTGTGTTTTGATCCGCCTCATGTCTCTCATCCTGATCAACCCTCTCAAGCTACCACATAGATGCATTGGCCTCACGACTAAGTCCTCACACTAGGACATCTGCTGTGATAAATCCACGACAGATACCGATGCTTTTCGTGAATTTAGCACTAAATATGAACTTGACTCTAAGATAGTAGCTTCTTTCTGTGAATCTTTTGCTACTCATGTTGATCTCCCTAAGGAGAAGTGGTTTAAATATCATCCTCCCATTGAAGTGAAAGTAGTAGAACCTATTAAAGTTGAAGAAGAAACTATTACTTATAATGTTGATCATGTTGTTCCTACTGCTTATATTGAGAAGCCACCTTTTCCTGTTAGGATAAAAGATCATGCTAAAGCTTCAACTGTGGTTCGTAAAAGTTATACTAGAACACCTACACCCCCTGAGAAAATTAAAGTTGAATCTAGTATTGCTTTGGTTAAAGATCTCTTGGCCAATAATATAGATGGGCATGTATTTTATTTCTGTGATGAAGCTGCTAGAATTGCTAAACCTGATATTAAAGATTAACATAGACCCGCTGTTGGCATGCCTGTTGTTTATCTTAAAATAGGAGATCATTGTTATCATGGCTTATGTGATGGGTGCTAGTGTGAATGCAATCCCTTTTACCTTGTATCAAGAAATTATGAATGACAACACACTTGCTGAGATAGAAGATATTGATGTTACTATTTGATGACCCACAAGTATAGGGGATCTATCATAGTCCTTTCGATAAGTAAGAGTGTCGAACCCAATGAGGATCAGAAGGAAATGATAAGCGGTTTTCAGTAATGTTTTCTCTGCAAGCACTGAAATAGTAGGTGATAGATAATTTTGTGATAAGATAAATATTAACGAGCAAAAAGTAATAACGTAAATAAAGTGCAGCAAGGTGGCCCAATCCTTTATGTAGCAAAGGATAAGCCTGGACAGATTCTAATAATGAAGAAGGATCTCCCGAGGACACATTGGGAATTATCGTCAAGCTAGTTTTCATCACGTTCATAAGATTCACGTTCAGTACTTTGATAATTTGATATGTGGGTGGACCGGCACTTGGGTACTGTCCTAACTTGTACAAGCATCCCACTTATGATTAACCCCTATTGCAAGCATCCGCAACTACAAAAAGGAGTATTAAGGTAAACCTAACCACAACATTAAACATATGGGTCCATATCAACCCCTAACGAAGCAACACATAAACTAGGGTTTAAGCTTCTGTAACTCTAGCAACCCATCATCTACTTATTACTTCCCTATGACTTCCTCTAGGCCCAAATAATGGTGAAGTGTCATGTAGTCGACGTTCACATAACACCACTAGAGGAAAGACAACATACATCTCATCGAAATATCGAACGAATACCAAATTCACATGACTACTAATAGCAAGACTTCACCCATGTCCTCAGGAACAAACGTAACAACTCACAAAGCATATTCATGTTCATAATAAGAGGAGTAATAATATGCATAAAGGATCTGAACATATGATCTTCCACCAAGTAAACCAAATAGCATCAACTACAAGGAGTAATCAACACTACTAGCAACCCACAGGTACCAATTTGTGGTTTTGATACAAGATTGGATACAAGAGATGAACTAGGGTTTTGAGAGGAGATGGTGGTGGTGAAGATGTTGATGGAGATTGACCCCATCCCGATGAGAGGATCGTTGGTGATGACGTTGGTGATGATTTCCCCCTCCCGGAGGGAAGTGTCCCCGGTAGAACAGCTCCGCCAGAGCCCTAGATTAATCCCTCCAAGGTTCCGCCTTGTGGCGGCGGAGTTTCGTCCCGTAAGCTTGCCCGCGATTTTTTCCAGGACAAAACCCTTCATATATCAGAAGATGGACACCGGAAGCCCAACAGGGGGCCCAGGAGATAGGGGGCCGCGCCCTACAAGGGGGGGGGGGGCTGTCTCCTGGACAAGGTGTGGGCCCCCTGGCCTATTTATTTTTCCCATAAATCCTTATTAAATCCAAAAAGTTGTTTCGTGGAGTCTTAGGTCTTTTGGAGTTGTGCAGAATAGGTTTCCAACGTTTGCTCCTTTTCCAGCCAGAATTCCAGCTGCCGGCATTCCCCCTCTTCATGGTAAACCTTGTAAAATAAGAGAGAATAGCCATAAGTATTGAGATATAATGTGTAATAATAGACCATAATGCAACAAATATGGATATAAAAGCATGATGCAAAATGGACGTATCAACTCCCCCAAGCTTAGACCTTGCTTGTCCTCAAGCGGAAGCCGAAATCGAAAATATGTCCACATGTTTAGAGATAGAGGTGTGGATAAAAATAAAATACGGACATGAGGGCATCATGATCATTCTAATAACAGCAACATATATGGATTTTATCATATGATTTCCTATGTTCAAGTAATAAGCAATTCACAATGTCAAGTATGGCTCAAAAACTTTATTGGGAACTAACAAACTATAATCTCAGTCATTGAAGCAATTGCAATTTATCGTAACATCAGAAAGAGTCAATAATAGAGCTTTTCAGTGAGCTCACATACTCAACTATCTCATAGTCCCCTATAATTGTTAACACTCAGGCAATACTTGTGGTTATAGAGTTTCAGCCGGACACTGAGAAAGATAGGGGCTTATTGTGTTGCCTCCCAACATATTCACCTTTAGGTGATGTCAACAATAATAGCCTATGCCAACTTACATCCAATTGGATATATGTATCATGATCTTTCAAACACGAGGAGCTTTCCAAAGGATAAAAATAAAAAGGGAGAGGTGAGTATCACCTTGACTCAAGCATAAAGTAAAACATAAAGTAAAAGATAGGCCCTTCGCAAAGGGAAGCAGAGGTTGTCATGTGCGTTTAGGGTTGATGCACAAAATCTTAATGCAAAAGAACATCACTTTATATTGCCCCTTGTATGTGGACCTTTATTATGTAGTCCGTCGCTTTTATTACTTCCACAACAAGTTCGTACAAAGCTTATTTTCTCTGCACTAATAAGTCATGCATATTTAGAGAGCAATTTTTATTGCTTGCACCGATGACAACTTACTTGAAGGATCTTACTCAATCCATAGGTAGGTATGGTGGACTCTCATGGCAAAACTGGGTTTAAGGATATTTGGAAGCACAAGTAGTATCTCTACTTGGTGCAAGGAATTTGGCTAGCATGAGGGGAAAGGAAAGCTCAACATGTTTGGAAGGTCAATGACAATATACTTTAACTGAGATGTCGGAAAACATAAACCATTACGTTGTCTTCCTTGTCCAACGTCAACTCTTTTAGCATGTCATACTTAATGAGTGCTTCACAATCATAAAAGATGTCCAAGATAATATATTTATATGTGAACCCCTCTTTCCTTATCACTTCCTATTAATTGCAACGATGACCAAGGCTACGTTCATCAACTCTCAACAATTTTTATGCCTCATACTTTCTATGTGTGAAGTTATCACTATCCATAAGATCAATATGAACTCTTTTGTTCTTTCTACTTTCTCAAGATCATAGCAACATAGCAAAGCCCTTGACTCAACACTAATCTTTATTATAGATAGCACACAGACTCGATTACATAAAGAGATCACAATGAAAAACTCAAAACTACTTGATATCAAAACTTCAAACTAATAGATCAAGATACTACTAAAGGATCGAACTAAATAAAGCGGTAAAGATAGGAGTGTGATGGTGATATGATACCGGAGCACCTCCCCCAAGCTTGGCAGTTGCCAAGGGGAGTGCCCATACCCATGTGATTATTTCTTCGGAGGTGGTGAAGTAGGAGTTGTTGCATCTTTCTTCTCTAGCTTGCGTCTGAGGTTAAAATTTTCCTCCCTCAGATCCTCATTCTCGAGCTCAAGTTTCATTATCTTTTTGCATAGTGCTGCCTTACTGTCCTGCAAAAAACGTGGTGGGATAGATTGGACCTTAGGGAGGCTTGACTTCCTGAACTCCACATGCATATCATCAGGTTGAGGTAGTGGATCGTCCTCTTCATTGGAGCTTGTCTCCTCCTTCCTCTTTGGATCATAGTCTTCTTCTTCCTCTGTGGTCCAGCCATAATGTTCCACATACCCATATACTTTTGGGTTCGCAATATAATCATCCATGTAGCTCTCTCCCTCCGAATCTTGGGACGACATCTTGCTTTATTCTGCAACAGGAACAGCTCGAAACGAAAACAGAGGATATTCGCGTGATACGGTGGTCAAAACCTTCGGGAGTATATGTAATGAATTTTTTACCGACCAAAATACGTAACATACAAGAAAACGGAGTCCGGGAGGCACACGAGGTGCCCACGAGACAGGGGGCGCGCCCTACAGGAGGGGCGCGGCCTCCTCTCTCGTGGGAGCCTCGTGTCCCTTTCGGACTACTTCTTTCTTCCTAAAATTCTTAAATAATCCAAAACTGATAAAAATTGCCATTAGAGTTGTTTTGGAGTCGGTTTACTTACTGTACCACATACCTATGCCTTTTCGGAGTCTAGATCATTCTGGAAAGTGTCTCTTATGTATTCCTCAGGGGTTATGGTTTCAATAATATTAGTTTCAACATTGATAGGATTACCTGAAATATGATGTTTAATTCTTTGACCGTTTACCACCCTCGGATTTGTGCCTTCGAAGTTGTTGATTTTTATAGCTCTAGAACGATAGATCTCCTCGATAACGTAGGGACCTTCCCATTTTGAGAGAAGTTTTCCTGCAAAAAATCTTAAACGGGAGTTGAACAATAACACATAATCTCCTACGTTAAACTCACACTTTTGTATCCTCTTATCATGCCAGCGTTTGACTTTTTCTTTGAAAAGCTTGGCATTCTCATATGCTTGGGTTCTCCATTCATCAAGTGAGCTAATATCAAACAACCTCTTCTCACCGGCAAGTTTGAAGTCATAATTGAGCTCTTTAATAGCCCAATATGCTTTATGTTCAAGTTCAAGAGGTAAATGACATGCTTTTCCATAAACCATCTTATATGGAGACATACCCATAGGATTTTTGTATGCAGTTCTATAGGCCCATAATGCATCATCAAGTTTTTTGGACCAATTCTTTCTAGATCTATTCACAGTCTTTTGCAAAATTAATTTGAGCTCTCTATTGCTCAACTCTACTTGACCACTAGACTGCGGGTGATAAGGAGATGCGATTCTATGATTGACATCATACTTAGCAAGCATCTTACGGAAAGCACCATGAATAAAGTGTGAACCACCATCAGTCATAAGATATCTAGGGACTCCAAACCTCGGAAAAATAACTTCTTTAAGCATTTTAATAGAAGTGTTATGATCAGCACTACTAGTTGGAATAGCTTCTACCCACTTAGTAACGTAATCAACAGCAACTAAAATATGTGTATAACCATTGGAGGCAGGAAAAGGTCCCATATAATCAAAGCCCCAAACATCAAACGGTTCAATAACAAGAGAATAATTCATAGGCATTTCTTGACGTCTACTGATGTTACCTATTCTTTGACATTCATCACAAGATAAGACAAATTTACGGGCATCTTTGAAAAGAGTAGGCCAATAAAAACCAGATTGTAGTACCTTGTGTGCAGTTCTATCTCCAGCGTGGTGTCCTCCATAGGATTCAGAGTGACACTTGCGTAGGATTTGTTCCTGTTCATGCTCAGGCACACAACGTCTAATAATACCATCTACTCCTTCTTTATAAAGGTGTGGATCATCCCAGAAGTAATGTCTTAAATCATAAAAGAACTTTTTCTTTTGCTGGTATGTGAAACTAGGCGGTATATATTTAGCAACAATGTAATTAGCATAGTCAGCATACCAAGGAGCAGTACGAGAAGCATTGACGACCGCTAATTGTTCATCAGGAAAGCTATCATTAATAGGCAGTGGGTCATCAAGAACATTCTCTAACCTAGACAAGTTGTCTGCAACGGGGTTCTCAGCTCCCTTTCTATCAATAATATGCAAGTCAAATTCTTGGAGCAAGAGAACCCATCTAATGAGTCTAGGCTTAGCATCTTTCTTTTCCATAAGATATTTAATAGCAGCATGATCAGTGTGGATAGTAACTTTGGAATCAACAATATAAGGTCTAAACTTATCACATGCAAACACAACTGCTAAGAATTCTTTTTCAGTGGTAGCATAATTTCTCTGGGCAGTATCAAGAGTCTTGCTAGCATAATGGATAACATTCAATTTCTTATCGACTCTTTGCCCTAAAACAGCACCTACAGCATAATCACTAGCATCACACATAATTTCAAAAGGTAAATTCCAATCAGGTGGCTGAACAATAGGTGCAGTGATCAAAGCTTTCTTAAGTGTTTCAAATGCTTCTACACAATCATCATCAAAGACAAAAGGAATATCTTTTTGCAATAAATTAGTCAGAGGCCTAGAGATTTTAGAAAAGTCCTTAATGAACCTCCTATAAAAGCCCGCATGACCAAGGAAACTTCTTATACCTTTTATGTCCTTGGGTCCTGGCATCTTTTCAATAGCATCAACTTTGGCTTTATCAACTTCAATACCTCTCTCGGAGATCATGTGCCCCAAGACAATGCCTTCATTAACCATAAAGTGACACTTTTCCCAATTCAGGACGAGACTAGTGTCTTCGCATCTCTGCAAAACTCGATCAAGGTTGCTCAAACAATCATCAAAAGAGGATCCATAGACGGAGAAGTCATCCATGAATACCTCACAAATCTTTTCACAAAAATCAGAAAATATAGCCATCATGCATCTTTGAAAGGTAGCAGGTGCATTACATAAACCAAAAGGCATACGTCTATAAGCAAAAGTACCAAAAGGGCAAGTAAAAGTAGTTTTAGATTGATCCCTCGCTGATACAGGTATCTGAGAGAAGCCAGAATAACCATCTAGAAAGCAAAAATGTGTGTGTTTGGATAGCCTTTCTAGCATTTGATCAATAAAAGGTAAAGGGTAATGATCTTTCTTAGTAGCTTTATTTAACTTACGAAAATCAATTACCATCCTATAGCCTGTAATAATTCTTTGCGGGATCAATTCATCTTTATCATTAGGAACAACGGTAATACCTCCCTTTTTAGGGACACAATGGACAGGGCTTACCCATTCACTATCAGCAACGGGATAAATAATACCTGCCTCAAGGAGTTTTAGTATCTCCTTTCTTACCACTTCCTTCATTTTGGGATTTAATCGTCTTTGAGGATCTCTAACTGGTTTGGCATCTTTCTCCACTGAAATTTTGTGTTGACATAATGTGGGACTAATGCCCTTAAGATCATCCAGAGTATATCCAATAGCAGCTCTGTGCTTCTTCAGAGTTTTCAATAATCTTTCTTCTTCTTTCTCTGAAAGGTTAGCACTAATAATAACAGGATATATTTCTTTTTCATCAAGATAAGCATACTTAAGATTATCAGGTAATGGTTTGAGTTCAAACACGGGATCACCCTTGGGTGGAGGGGGATCCCCAAGAATTTCAACGGGAAGGTTATGTTTCAGCATAGGTTCTTGTTTAAGGAACACTTCATCTATTTCTTCCCTTTCCTTCATAAACATATCGTTTTCATGGTCTAGCAAATATTGTTCTAACGGATCAGTTGGAGGAACAGCAATGGAAGCAAGACCAATAATTTCATCCTTACTAGGTGGTTCCCTTTCACGAGGTTGTCTACTAAACTTAGCAAAATTAAACTCATGAGACATACCATCTATGCCAACAGTGACAATATTCTTTTCACAATTAATCTTAGCACTAGCAGTATTCAAGAAGGGTCTACCAAAAATAATGGGACAAAAATCATCTTGTGGGGAACCAAGAACAAGAAAATCAGCAGGGTATTTAATCTTCCCACACAAGACTTCAACATCTCTAACAATCCCAATAGGTTTAATGGTGTCCCTATTAGCAAGCTTAATAGTAACATCAATGTCTTCTAATTCAACAGGTGCAATATCGTGCATAATTTCTTTATAAAGATCATAAGGTATCGCATTAGCACTAGCACCCATATCACATAAACCATGATAACAATGATCTCCTATTTTAACAGAAATAACAGGCGTGCCTACAACAGGTCTACGTGTCTTAGTATCGGGTCTAGCAATATTAGCAGTTTCACCCAAGAAAGAGATAACATGCCCATCTAAGTCCTCATCCAAAGATCTTTAATCATAGCAATACCAGGTTCAACATTAATTTGCTCAGGAGGTGTATAGGTCCTAGTATTACTCTTACGAACAACAGTCGAAGCTTTAACATGATCTTTTATCCTAACAGGAAAAGGAGGTTTTTCAACATAAGCAGTAGGAATAATAGGATCACTATATGTAATAGTCTTCTCTTCGACTGTAATAGGTGCAACTACTTTCACTTCAACAGGAGGATTATATTTAAACCACTTCTCTTTAGGGAGATCAACGTGAGTAGCAAAAGTTTCACAAAAAGTAGCTACTATCTCAGAGTCAAGTCCATACTTAGAGCTAAATCCACGGAAAGCATCGGTATCCATAAAAGATTTAACACAATCGAACTTAGGTGTCATACCTGACTCCTTACCATCGTCGGAACCCCAATCTTCAGAGTTGCGTTTAATTCTTTCCAATAAGTCCCATTTGAAATCAATAGTCTTCAGCATATAGGAACCAGCACAGGAAGTATCGAGCAAGTTGCGATTATCAAGAGAAAGCCGAGCATAAAAATTCTGAATAATCATTTCCCGAGAGAGCTCATGATTGGGGCATGAATACAACATTGACTTAAGCCTCCCCCAAGCTTGAGCGATGCTTTCTCCTTCGCGAGGCCAGAAATTATATATGTAATTACGATCACGATGAACAAGATGCATAGGATAGAACTTCTGGTGAAATTCCAACTTCAATCGCTTATAATTCCAATATCTCGTATCATCACATAGCCTATACCATGTCATTGCATCTCCCTTCAAAGATAAAGGGAAGACCTTCCTTTTGACAACATCATCGGGAATACCTGCAAGCTTAAATAATCCACAAACTTCATCCACAAAGATAAGGTGTAAGTCGGGATGCAATGTTCCGTCTCCTACAAAAGGATTAGCTAGCAGTTTTTCTATCATACCCGAAGGAATCTCAAAGTGAATATTTTCATAAGGTTCAGTAGGTTGAGGAGCATCTCTTTGCTCTTCTGGTTGGGGTGAAGATACCCCAAACAAGCCCCTCAAAGGATTAGTTTCCATAGTGACAAGTAACAGAAAATTTCAGCACACTATATAAATGTTTCCTTACCAAGTTCCACTCACCAAGAGTGCTACGCTCCCCGGCAACGGTGCCAGAAAAGAGTCTTGATGACCCACAAGTATAGGGGATCTATCATAGTCCTTTCGATAAGTAAGAGTGTCGAACCCAACAAGGAGCAGAAGGAAATGATAAGCGGTTTTCAGTAAGGTTTTCTCTGCAAGCACTGAAATAGTAGGTGATAGATAGTTTTGTGATAAGATAAATAGTAACGAGCAAAAAGTAAATAAAGTAAATAAAGTGCAGCAAGGTGGCCCAATCCTTTATGTAGCAAAGGATAAGCCTGGACAAATTCTAATAATGAAGAAGGAGCTCCCGAGGACACATTGGGAATTATCGTCAAGCTAGTTTCCATCACGTTCATAAGATTCGCGTTCGGTACTTTGATAATTTGATATGTGGGTGGACCGGCACTTGGGTACTGCCCTAACATGGACAAGCATCCCACTTATGATTAACCCCTATTGCAAGCATCCGCAACTACAAAAAGGAGTATTAAGGTAAACCTAACCACAACATTAAACATATGGGTCCATATCAACCCCTAACGAAGCAACGCATAAACTAGGGTTTAAGCTTCTGTCACTCTAGCAACCCATCATCTACTTATTACTTCCCTATGCCTTCCTCTAGGCCCAAATAATGGTGAAGTGTCATGTAGTCGACGTTCACATAACACCACTAGAGGAAAGACAACATACATCTCATCAAAATATCGAACGAATACCAAATTCACATGACTACTAATAGCAAGACTTCACCCATGTCCTCAGGAACAAACGTAACTACTCACAAAGCATATTCATGTTCATAATCAGAGGGGTAATAATATGCATAAAGGATCTGAACATATGATCTTCCACCAAGTAAACCAAATAGCATCAACTACAAGGAGTAATCAACACTACTAGCAACCCACAGGTACCAATTTGTGGTTTTGATACAAGATTGGATACAAGAGATGAACTAGGGTTTTGAGAGGAGATGGTGCTGGTGAAGATGTTGATGGAGATTGACCCCCTCCCGATGAGAGGATCGTTGGTGATGACGTTGGTGATGATTCCCCCTCCCGGAGGGAAGTGTCCCCGGCAGAACAGCTCCGCCAGAGCCAAGGTTCCGCCTCGTGGCGGCGGAGTTTCATCCCGTAAGCTTGCCCACGATTTTTTCCAGGACAAAACCCTTCATATATCAGAAGATGGATGCCGGAAGCCCACCAGGGGGCCCAGGAGATAGGGGGTCATGTCCTATAGGGGGGGGCGCCTCCCTGTCTCCTGGACAGGGTGTGGGCCCCCTGGCCTATTTCTTTTGCCCATAAATCCTTATTAAATCCAAAAAGTTGTTTCGTGGAGTCTCAATTCTTCTGGAGTTGTGCAGAATAGGTTTCCAACGTTTGCTCCTTTTCCCGCCAGAATTCTAGCTGCCGGCATTCCCCCTCTTCATGGTAAACCTTGTAAAATAAGAGAGAATAGCCATAAATATTGAGATATAATGTGTAATAACAGCCCATAATGCAATAAATATGGATATAAAAGCATGATGCAAAATGGACGTATCACTATTAAGCTTGCCAATAGAGATACTATATCACCAATTGGGATTGTTAGAGATATTGAAGTCTTGTGTGGGAAAATAAAATACCCTACTGATTTTCTTGTTCTTGGTTTCCCACAAGATGATTTTTGTCCCATTATATTTGGTAGACCTTTCTTGAATACTATTAATGCTAAGATAGACTGTGAGAAGGAAATTGTTACTATAAGTTTTGGGGATATGTCTCATGATTTTACTTTCTCTAAATTTCGTAGACAACCCTATGATAAAGAATGGCCTTGTAAGGATGAAATTATTGGTCTTGCTTCTATTGTCTTGCCTCCTATTGATCCTTTAGAACAATATTTGCTAGACCATGAAAATGATATGTTTATGAATGAAAGAAAAGAATTAGATGAAATATTCTTTAATCAAGGGCTTGTTTTGAAACACAATTTGGCTGTTGAAATCCTTGGAGATCCTCCTCCACCCAAGGGTGATCCCGTGTTTGAGCTTAAACAATTACCTGATACTTTGAAATATGCTTATCTTGATGAAAAGAAGTATTATTAGTGCTAACCTTTCAAGCATGAAGAAAGGAAATTATTGGAAACTCTGAAGAAGCACTGTGATGCTATTGGATATACTCTTGATGATCTTAAGGGCATTAGTCCCACTCTATGTCAGCACAAAATTAATATGGAGCCTGACGCTAAACCAGTTGTTGATTACCAACGACGGTCAAATCCTAAGATGAAAGAAGTGGTAAGAAATGAAATACTAATGCTTCTAGAGGCATGTATAATTTATCCTATTGCTGATAGTAGATGGGTAAGTCATGTTCATTGTGTCCCTAAGAAGGGAGGTATTATTGTTGTTCCTAATGATAAGAATGAATTGATTCCACAAAGAATTATTACAGGTTAAAGAATGGTAAATGATTTTCGCAAATTAAACAAAGCTACTAAAAAAGATCATTACCCTCTACCTTTTATAGATCAAATGCTAGAAAGATTATCCAAACATACACATTTTTTCTTTGTAGATGGTTATTCTGGTTTCTCTCAAATACCCGTGTCAAAAGAGGACCAAGAAAAGACCACTTTTACTTGCCCTTTCGGTACTTTGGGTTATAGAAGTATGCCTTTCGGTTTATGCAATGCATCTGCTACCTTTCAAAGATGTATGACTGCTATATTCTTTGACTTTTGTGAAAAGATTGTTGAGCTTTTCATGGATGATTTCTCTATTTATGGAAGTTCTTTTGATAATTGCTTAAGTAACCTTGATCGAGTTTTGTGGATATGTGAAGAAACTAATCTTGTCTTGAATTGGGAGAAGTGCCACTTTATGGTTAATGAAGGCATTGTCTTGGGGCATAAAATTTCTGGAAGAGGTATTGAAGTTGATAAAGCTAAAGTAGATGCTACTGAAAAGATGACGTGTCCTAAAGATATCAAAGGTATAACAAGTTTCCTTGGTCATGCTGGTTTCTATAGGAGGTTTATTAAAGACTTCTCTAAAATTTCTAGGCCTCTCACTAATCTATTGAAAAAAGATGTTCCTTTTGTTTTTTATGATGATTGTGTAGAAGCATTTGAAATACTTAAGAAAGTCTTGATTTCTGCACCTATTGTTCAACCACCTAATTGGAATTTACCCTTTGAAATTATGTGCGATGCTAGTGATTATGCTATTGGTGCTGTTCTAGGACAAAGTGTTGATAAGAAATTGAATGTTATTCATTATGATAGTAAAACTCTAGATAGTGCCCAGAGAAATTATGCTACTACTGAAAAAGAATTTCTAGCAGTTGTGTTTCCATGTGATAAGTTCAGATCTTATATTGTTGATTCCATAGTAACTGTTCACACTGATCATGCTGCTATTAAATATCTTATGGAAAAGAAAGATGCTAAACCTAGACTTATTAGATGGGTTCTCTTGCTACAAGAATTTGATTTGCATATTATTGATAGAAAGGGAGCTGAGAACCCCATTGCAGACAACTTTTCTAGGTTAGAAAATGTTCTTGATGACCCATTGCCTATTGATGATAGCTTTCCTGATGAGAAATTAACTATCATAAATGCTTCTCGTAATACTCCATGGTATGACCCTCAAAAAAATACTCCATGGTATGTTGATCATGCTAATTATATTGTTGCTAAATTTATACCACCTAGTTTCACATACCAGCAAAAGAAAAAGTTTTTCTATGATTTCAGACATTACTTTTGGGATGACCCACACCTTTATAAAGAAGGAGTAGATGTTGTTATTAGACGTTGTGTACCTGAGCATGAACAGGAACAGATCCTATGCAAGTGCCACTCCAAGGCCTACGAAGGACACCACACTGGAGGTAGAACTGCACACAAGGTATTGCAATCTGGCTTTTATTGGCCTACTCTCTTCAAGGATGCTCGTAAGTTTGTCTTGTCTTGTGATGAATGCCAGAGAATTGGCAATATTAGTAGATGTCAGAAAATGCCTATGAATTATTCACTTGTTATTGAACCATTTGATGTTTGGGGCTTTGATTATATGGGACCTTTTCCTTCCTCTAATGGGTATACACATATTTTAGTTGTTGTTGATTACGTTACTAAGTGGGTAGAAGCTATTCCAACTAGTAGTGTTGATCATAACACTTCTATTAAGATGCTTAAAGAAGTTAATTTTTGCGAGGTTTGGAGTCCCTGAATATTTAATGACTGATGGTGGTTCACATTTTATTCATGGTGCTTTCCGTAAAATACTTGCTAAATATGATGTCAGCCATAGAATTGCATCTCCATATCATCCCCAGTCTAGTGGTCAAGTAGAATTGAGCAATAGAGAGATTAAATTGATTTTTGCAAAATACTGTTAATAGATATAGAAAGAATTGGTCTAAGAAACTTGATGATGCATTATGGGCTTATAGAACTGCTTACAAAAATCCTATGGGTATGCCTCCGTATAAAATGGTTTACGGAAAGGCATGTCACTTACCTCTCGAACGAGAACATAAAGCTTATTGGGCAATAAAAGAGCTCAACTATGATTTCAAACTTGCCAGTGGGAAGAGGTTATTTGACATTAGCTCACTTGATGAATGGAGAACCCAAGCCTATGAGAATGCCAAGTTGTTTAAAGAAAAGGTTAAAAGATGGCATGACAAAAGGATACAAAAGCGTGAGTTTAATGTAGGTGATCATGTTTTGCTATACAACTCTCGTTTAAGATTTTTTGCAGGAAAGCTTCTCTCCAAATGGGAAGGACCTTATATTATCGAGGAGGTCTATCGTTCTAGTGCCATCAAAATCAACAACGCTAAAGGCACAAATCCGAAGGTGGTAAACTGTCGAAGAATCAAACATTATATCTCAGGTACTCCCATAAATGTTGAGACCAATATAATTAATACCATAACACCAGAGGAGTACATAAGGGATACTTTCCAAAATGTTTTAGAGTTCGAAAAGGAATAGATATGTGGTACGGTAAGTAAACCGACTCCAAAACTTTTCTAATGGCAACTTTTCTCTGTTTTGGAATATTTAAAAGATTAGGAAAATTAAAAGTAGTCTGAAGAGTACACAAGGAAGCGGCAAGGCAGGAGGGCGCGCCCCCACCCTTGTGGCCGCCTCGTGTGCCCTCAGGACTTTGTTTTCTTGCACAATACTTCTTTTGGTCGGTAAAAAATCATTATATAATCTCCCGAAGGTTTTGACCATCGTACCACGGCAATATCTCATGTTTTCGTTTGAGCTGTTTTCTGCCAGAGTTTTCAAGGCCAGGCATTATGTATTCTCCCTCCTCCAACAATGGGGATGACGATGCTTGACTAATGAAGAGAGACGAAGAGAGAAGAACTTGGGGAAACCAACGAGGGTGATAAGATCAAGAAGGCCGCGGAAGATCAAGTTCCAGTAGCAGAAGAAGAAGACATCCTTCAACCATACTACAATCATCTTACCCCTATTGAAATTGAAGCTTTTAAGATCATTGAATTAGTTCGTGTGCAATACAAATATCTCACCCGTGAAAATATTCTGTTGCAAGAGCATATCATTACCCTCCAGAGCATCATTCATAGATTGGAGTATCTTCTGCCCACTACTCCATCGACAACTCCATCATCATCACCTCCAAAGACAGAGACATAAATACATGGGTATGGGCACTCCCCTTGGCAACTGCCAAGCTTGAGGGAGGTGCCTCAATATCGTATCACCATCACACCTTTACCGTTATCATTTTTCTTACTTTGAACCTTTTGTTTATGTCTTGATCTAGTAGAATAAAGTTTTTAGTATGATCTAGCTTTGAGTTTTGTTTCGAGATATATCTATGTAATCGAGTCCGTGAGCTATATAATAAAGAGTAGTTTTGAGTTGAGGTCTTTGCTTTCTTGCTATGATCTTGAGGGAATTAAATAAAAGAAAGAAAGAATAAAAATAAATAAAAGGATCATATAATGATCTTATGGAGAGTAATGACTTCACATATAAAGAGTGTGATGAATAAAAGTTGTTGAGAGTTGACAAACATAGTTTTGGTCATTGTTGCAATTAATAGGAAGTGATAAAGAAAGAGAGGTTTCACGTATAAATATACTATCTTAGACATCTTTTGTAATTATGAGCACTCATTAAAATATGACATGCCAAAAGGTTGATGTTGGACAAGGAAGACAACATAATGGGTTGTGTTTGCTTATATCCAAATAGAAGTTATATTTTTATGGATCCTCCAACATGTCGAGATTGCCTTTCCTTCTTATGCTAGCCAAATCCTTTGCACCAAGTAGAGATACTACTTGTGCTTCCAAACACCCCTTAAACTAGTTTTGCCATGAGAGTCCACCATACCTACCTATGGATTGAGTAAGATCCTTCAAGTAAGTTGTCATCGGTGCAAGCAATAAAAATTGCTCTCTAAATATGTATGATCTATTAGTGTGAAGAAAATAAGCTTTATACAAACTTGTGATATGGAAGAAATAAAAGCGACAGACTGCATAATAAAGTTCTTTATCACAAGTGGCAATATAAATTGACGTTCTTTTGCATTAAGATTTTGTGCATCCAACCATAAAAGCGCATGACAACCACTCCTACCCTCTGCGAAGGGCCAATCTTTTACTTTTATCTTCTACCCTTAAGCAAGCGTCATGGTGATCTTCGCCTTTCCCTTTTACACTTTTTATTTTGGCAAGCACTATGTGTTGGAGAGATCCATATATATATATATATATATATATATATATATATATATATATATATATATCCACTCAGATGTAGGTTCTCATAAAGTATTATTGTTGACATTACCCTTGAGGTAAAAGGTTGGGAGGCAAAACTATAAGCCCCTATCTTTCTCTGTGTCTGACTGAAGCTTTGAACACATAAGTATCACGTGAGTGTTAGCAATTGTGAAAGACTAAATGATAGTTGAGTATGTGGACCTGCTGAAAAACTCTTGAATTGACTCTTTCCAATGTTATGATAAATTGCAATTGCTTCAATGGCTGAGATCATAGTTTGTTAGTTTTCAATGAAGTTTTTGATTCATACTTTACCTTGTGATTGTCGGGGACGACACCTATAGGATCCCATGGATCCCTTCTAAGGTTCGGCAAGGAAAAAGGTGTGCACAAAGAGCAGATCCAATGATCAACACGAGGGATTTTAACCCAGGTTCGGACCGCTGAGAAGCGTAAAACCATAGTCCTGCTTTGGTGTATTGGGAGTTCTTGAGCTCTGGCTCATTGCTACGCATGCAAACTAGGCCAGGAAGTCCCAGAAAAAGTCCCTCCCCATATCGCCTTGGGCCTCCTTTTATACGTCTAAGGGGCTACCACAGTGGCGTACAGTGCATACAGGAGGTGTAAAGTTGCTATAGTGTACATGCTTATCACCGACGTCTTAGGACAAACACACTTAATGCACCATTTACGTGTCCCCAACTTTCTTGGGGGATGGAAGAAGAGCCTGTCCCGTCCGTCGCGGCCTCACCCCATATCGACACGCATCTAGGATGACGAGGCCTACAATGCCAGGCTGGCAAGCTAGTCGCTACGCTGGAGCAGTGGCAGGGTAGCGGAACCTTGCCGGTGAGGGTCTTCACAAAGATCTGCATGCCACCACGCAGATGCCCCTGGATCTTAGCCTTGACATTGTCGATGGTGTCAGAGCTCTCAACCTCAAGGGTCATGGTCTTGCCGGGGCTTTGCAAACCATCCCGGCAAGAACCTTGCCGGGAGCCCAGATTTTGGTCTTCTATTTACTGATCACTGGCTTGGATGCCTCCTTGGTCGTCTCATATTCGCTCCTAGTTGTCCCCGTCAGGCCTTGCCGCGGGTATGGCTACAACTGCCAATGCACAAGTATGGGGGTACTAAAGAGCCCAAACTTTAGTACACTAACAGGAGCCCCCGGGCCTGGGCCACACACAGGTGCGAGGCATTGTTGGGCTAGGCCCAAACAATGCACCGGTACACGTGGCAGGGGTTAACTGCCGTAATCATCTCGTCAGCTGTGCTTCCCCACGACCCACATTGAGTGCACGACGTGGGATACGCGCGCGGAACGGCTGCATTAGCAGCACGCCCGCGAAAATGCTTTTGCATCGAACCGTAAAGAGGCAGCCTCACCCCTTCCCCACAAAAAGAGGAATTTGCAGAGGTGCTGCTCATTTACCTCTCGCCCGTTCCAATCTAGAAACCGAAGCCGCCTTCTTCCTCTAGCTCGAAACAGTGTTTTCCCCATCCGTCCGCTGCCACCGCACTTTCATCGTCTTCGGCCCCCCGACCCCCCGCAGTCGCCATGGCGCCCAAGGCGAGAAAGAGCAAGGGAGTGCCGGAGAGCAAACTGGCGAGGCTACGGAAGGAGCACGTCGTCTTCACCCCGATGCTCGATGTGAGCGCCTTGAAGGAGCGGTACTTGTGCATGTGGTCGAGGGAGACAAAGGCTCACCCTGCCACTCGCGTGATTCTAGCTTCCACCAAGGGCGGCCCAAATAAATTCCCCTTCTTTGCCTACTACTTTTATTGTAGGATCTGCCCTCCGTTCTCTGAATTCTTTGTCGACATCATGTACACATTCGTCTTCCACCTTTTGGATTTTGCGCCGAATGCCGTGACATGTATGTCAGTCTTCGCCCACCTATGTGAGAACTTTTTCGAAGTAATCCCCAATACAACCCTCTTTCGCCACTACTTCATCCCGTGTATCCAGGCTAGAGAAGCCCTTTCTGGTTCCATCACTTGGATCCCTAGGGCATGGAACAAAGATACATACCCAGACGGGGTCTTCCGTGAGAAGTGGGATGAATGGCGAGGCAAGTGGTGCTAGATTACAGAGAAAGATCCGCAGCCGTACTATTCACCCTGGCAAGTGAGGCTGACCCGCGGCGAGGATTGGAGTGCCCTCGACCCTCAAGACGAGAAGCTCACAATCGCAATCACCAGGATCAAACGCCTCAGAGCTGTCAGGCTCACAATAGAGATGGTCAGTGCTGATTTCCTCCGCCGCTGCATCGCTCCTCTATAGAACAAAGGGAGACCAGCCTGAGAGTTTTGGAATGCAACAGATATCATGAGGCTGCGCCCTGGCTTGAAAAACAACTTGACGGTCATGCAGCACACAACCCTCTGCCACAAGTTGTTCAGGTCTGACAGGTCGTTCAAGTTGTTGGCAAGCATCATTTCCCTGTGCAACAACTCTGTTCTGTCCTCAATCATCGCCATGATGCCAGTGTTCAACACCCACGGCCTTGACGGAACTTGGATCCAGCCATACGTGGAGCGCGCACAGGAGTTCTTCGAGAACTTGTCGGAGAGGGCCATCCGGGAGGAGTCGCACTTCATCCGCCCAACTACTGATGAAGAAATAGCGTATATCGCCAGCAGGGCGAAAGTGGCGAGGCTTGCCGTGGAGGCTGGCAGCGTTCGCTTCGTGGAAGAGGAAACCAGTGAAGAGGGAAACCTTGCCGATCAGGAGGAAACTGCTGGGGAGCGGAGTGGCAAAGTCGCCGGGGGCTGTTCTATCGAAGATACAGCCGAGGAGCAGCTTTACGAGGAGCCCCCACCTCTGGGGAAGAAGAGGTGTACTCTTCGAAAAGCCATCTCCGGCGAGCCAGTCCAGCAAGTTTCCTCGAGTGGTGAGGTTCCCGACAAGGGGGCGGCAGACAAGGCTGTGCAGCAGCAAAAACCTCAATATCAACTCGTGCATCGTTCAGGGCGCACAATTGCGGCAGCAAATAAAGTAGGCGGGGCGGCTCGCACGACGGCACCAGTGACCGGGGAGGGCCCACATCAGCCTGCCGCCCCCTGCCACCACCAAGCGACCCAGGTCCCCTTCTCCACCCCCTTGCATGGATTCCATAGCGGAGATCAACTTTGACATCTCTGCTTTTAACCCGGGGAGAGAAGAGAGCCCGGAAAGAGACGAGTAATTGTTTCGGCGCCTCCTTTATCCCCTGAGTCTCTGGTTAGGCTTATCTTATTTGTTCTTGCTTTGGCATGTCCCCGCAGAGATACAGAGATGTTGGCGGAATGGATGGCGAAGAAGGCCAAGACTTCGACGGGCGATGAGCTCCTAGCAGGCACCGCAGGTGTGTCGGAGACCATCATCATCAGCCAGGAGTTCAGCCTATGACGTAGTCCCCAACCCAACCCTCTGTGTGAGTCCACTACTCATTTCCTGCTGGCGGGCGTTGGGGTGTACATCTTCACTGCTGACATCACCGGGCTTGCAGGAGAAGAACAACAGTGATGTCTACTACACAACCTTCTTCTTGTAGACGTTGTTGGGCCTCCAAGTGCAAAGGTTTGTAGGACAGTAGTAAATTTCCCTCAAGTGGATGACCTAAGGTTTATCAATCCATGGGAGGCGTAGGATGAAGATGGTCTCTCTCAAACAACCCTGCAACCAAATAACAAAGAGTCTCTTGTGTCCCCAACACACCCAATACAATGGTAAATTGTATAGGTGTACTAGTTCGGCGAAGAGATGGTGATACAAGCGTAATATGGATGGTACATATAGGTTTTTGTAATCTGAAAATATAAAAACAGCAAGGTAACTAGTGAAAAAAGTGAGTGAAAACGGTATTGCAATGCTTAGAAACAAGGCTAGGGTTCATACTTTCACTAGTGCAAGTTCTCTCAACAATGATAACATAATTAGATCATATAACAATCCCTCAACGTGCAACAAAGAGTCACTCAGAAGTCACTAATAACGGAGAACAAACGAAGAGATTATCGTAGGGTATGAAACCACCTCAAAGTTATTCTTTCTGATCGATCTATTGGGCTATTCCTATAATGTCACAAACAACCCTAGAGTTCGTACTAAAATAACACCTTAAGACACACATCAACCAAAACCCCAATGTCACCTAGATACTCCAATGTCACCACAAGTATCCATGGGTTTGATTATACGATATGCATCACACAATCTCAGATTCATCTATTAAACCAACACAAAGAACTTCAAAGAGTTCCCCAAAGTTTCTACCGGAGAGTCAAGATGAAAACGTGTGCCAACCCCTATGCATAAGTTCACAAGGTCACATAACCCGCAAGTTGATCACCAAAACATACATCAATTAGATCACGTGAATATCCCATTGTCACCACAAATAAGCACATGAAAGACATACATCAGGTGTTCTCAAATCCTAAAAGACTCAATCGGATAAGGTAACTTCAAAGGGAAAAGTCAATCCATTAAAAGAAGGCATAGGGGGAGAAACATCATAAGATCCAACTATAATAGCAAAGCTTGCGGTACATCAAGATCATGCCATATCAAGAACACGAGAGAGAGAGAGAGAGAGAGAGAGAGAGAGAGAGATCAAACACATAGCTACTGGTACATACCCTCAGACCCGAGAGCGAACTACTCCCTCCTCATCTTGGAGAGCGCCGGGATGAAGAATATGGCCACCAGTGATGATTCCCCCCTCCAGCAGGGTGCCAGAACATGGTCCGGATTGGTTTTTGGTGGCTAAAGAGGTTTGCGGCGTCGGAACTCCCGATCTCGGTTTTGTTCTGGAGGTTTGGGGATATATAAGATGTGTTGGCATCAAGAATAAGTCAGGGGAGTCCACAAGGGGCCCACAAGGTCAGGGGCGCCCCCCACCCTTGTGGTGGGTCGGGACTCCTCTGGTGCATCTCCAGTACTCTGTGGGCTTCTTTTGGTCCAAAAACAACTGTCGTAAAGTTTTAGGTCAATTGGACTCCGTTTGATATTCCTTTCCCGTGAAACCCAAAAACAAGGAAAAAACAGAAGCTGGGACTGGGCACTAGGTTAATAGGTTAGTCCAAAAATCATATAAAATAGCATATAAATGCATATAAAACATCCAAGATAGATAATATAATAGCATGGAACAATCAAAAGTTATAGATATGTTGGAGACGTATCAAGCATCCCTAAGCTTAATTCCTGCTCGTCCTCAAGTAGGTAAATGATAAAAACAGAATTTTTGATGTGGAATGCTACCTAACATATTTATCCATGTAATTCTCTTTATTGTGGCATGAGTGGTCAGATCGGTATGATTCAAAACAAAAGTTTAATATTGACATAAAAACAATAATACTTCAAGCATACTAACAAGGCAATTATGTCTTCTCAAAATAGCATGGCCAAAGAAAGCTATCCCTACAAAATCATATAGTCTGCCTATGCTCCATCCTCATCACACAGAATATTCAAATCATGCACAACCCCGATGACAAGCCAAGCAATTGTTTCATACTTTTGATGTTCTCAAACCTTTTCAACTTTCACGCAATACATGAGCATGAGCCATGCACATAACACTATAGGTGGAATAGAAGGTGGTTGTGGAGAAGACAAAAAGAAGGAGATAGTCTCACATCAACTAGGCATATCAATGGGCTATGGAGATACCCATCAATAGATATCAATGTGAGTGATTAGGGATTGCCATGCAATGGATGCACTAGAGCTTTAAGTTTACGAAAGCTCAAAAAGAAACTAAGTGGGTGTGCATCCAACTCGCTTGCTCACGAAGACCTAGGGCAATTTGAGGAAGCCCTGATACGTCTCCAACGTATCTATAATTTTCGATTGCTCCATGCTACTTTATCTACTGTTTTAGGCAATATTGGGCTTTATTATCCACTTTTATATTATTTTTGGGACTAACCTATTAACCGGAGGCCCAGCCCAGATTTGCTGTTTTATGCCTGTTTTAGTGTTTCAAGGAAAAGGAATATCAGACAGAGTCAAAACGGAATGAAATCAACTAGAGAAGTTATTTTTGGAAGGAAACCCACCTGATGGACTTGGACCCCATGTCAGAAGATATAGGAGGTGCTCATGAGGGTGGGGGACGCGCCCTCCCCCCTGGGCGCGCCCCCTGCCTCGTGGGGCCCCCGTAGCTCCACCGACGTTCTCCCTGCACCCATATATACCTACGTACCCTAAAACTTCCAGAAAAGAAAATAGATTGGGAGTTCCGCCGCCGCAAGCCTCTGTAGCCACCAAAAACCAACCGGGACCCCATTCCGGCACCCTACCGGAGGGGGATCCCATCACCGAAGGCCATCTTCATCATCCCGGTGGTATCCATGACAAGGAGGGAGTAGTTCACCCTCGGGGCTGAGGGTATGTACTAGTAGCTATGTGTTTGATCTCTCTCTCTCTCGTGTTCCTCTATGGCACGATCTTGATGTATCCCGAGCTTTGCTATTGTAGTTGGATCTTATGATGTTTCTCCCCCTCTACTCTCTTGTGATGAATTGAGTTTCCCCTTTGAAGTTATTTTATCGGATTGAGTCTTTTATGAACACTTGATGTATGTCTTGCGTGGGATAACCGTGGTGACAATGGGTAATTCTATTGATCCACTTGATGTATGTTTTGGTGATCAACTTGCGGGTTTCGTGACACTTGGGAACCTATGCATAGGGGTTGGCACACGTTCTTGACTCTCCGGAAGTAGCTTTGGGGCACTCTTTGAAGTACTTTTATGTTGGTTGGATGAATCTGAGATTGTGTGATGCATATCATATAATCATGCCCACGGATACTTGAGGTGACAATGGAGTATCTAGGTGACATTAGGGTTTTGGTTGATTTGTATCTTAAGGTGTTATTCTAGTACGAACTCTTTTATAGATCGATCCGAAAGAATAGCTTTGTGGTGGTTTCGTACACGACCATAATCTCTATGTTTGTTCTCCGCTATTAGTGGCTTTGGAGTGACTCTTTGTCGCATGTTGAGGGCTTTTCATATGTTCTATATATGTTATTATTGTTGAGAGAACTTACACTAGTGAAAGTATGAACCCTAGGCCTTGTTTCCTATCATTGCAATACCTTTTACGCTCACTTTTACCGCTTGCTACCTTGCTGTTTTTATTATTTCAGATTACAAAAACCTTTATCTACTATCTATTTTGCACTTGTATCACCATCTCTTCGCCGAACTAGTGCACCTATACAATTTGCCATTGTATTGGGTGTGTTGGGGACACAAGAGACTCTTTGTTATTTGGTTGCAGGGTTGTTTGAGAGAGACCATCTTCATCCTACGCCTCCTATGGATTGATAAACCTTAGGTAATCCACTTGAGGGAAATTTGCTACTGTCCTACAAACTGTGCACTTGCAGGCCCAACAACGTCTACAAGAAGAAGGTTGTGTAGTAGACATCAAGCTCTTTTCTGGCGCCGTTGCCGGGGAGGCTAGGTAAGTGAAGGTATATCTTTAGATCTTGCAATTGAATCTTTTTGTTTCTTGTTTTAGCACTAGTTTATTTTATAAAGGAAAACTACAAAAAAATGGAGTTGAGTTTGTCTCATACGCTTCACCTTTTTAATATCTTTCGTGAGTATGATGGAAAAGAAAATTGTGCTCAAGTGCTAGAAGAAGAAATCTATAGAATGATTTTATATGATCAGCATGATTGCAATGTTGTTAGTATGAATTCCTTGAATATCCATGATGCTAATGATATGCAAATCCACAAGCTTGGGGAAGCTATGTTTGATGAATATGATATATTTTGTCCCCCAAGCTCTGATGAGCAAATTTACTATGATGAAAGCATGCCTCCTATCTATGATGATTATTGTGATGATACGTATGCTATAAAGAAAAAGTTTGCTTATGTGGAGAGTAGAAAATTTTCTATGCTTGTAGATCATGAAAAGAATGCTTTAGGTGCTGGTTATATTGTTGAATTCATTCATGATGCTACTGAAAATTATTATGAGGGAGGAACATATGCTTGTAGGAATTGCAATAATGTCAAGTTTCCTCTCTATGTGCTTAAATTCTTGAAGTTATGCTTGTTGTGCCATCCTATGCTAGTTAATTATTGTTCCCATAAGTTGTTTGATCACAAAATCCCTATGCATAGGAAGTGGGTTAGACTTAAATGTGCTAGTCATATGCTTCATGATGCTCCCGTTATGTTTCAATTCTTATCTTTTATGTGAGCATCATTGTCATCATCATGCCTAGCTAAAAGGCATTAAAGAAAATCGCTTGTTGGGATACAATACTATATTTATCCTTAATGTTTTTGTGTGTCCACATTATTATGATACTGTAATAATCATGTTTTATAGCTTTTGTTTCAATAAAGTGCCAAGTAGAACCTTTGGGAAGACTTGGGTGAAGTTTATATGATGTTGCTGTGAAAAACATAAACTTTAGCGCTCACGAGATTAGCTGCCATTTTTTTACTGGAGAGTGATTTTAGGTTGATTCTTTTTGCAGATGATTAATAGACAAATTGCTCAGGTCCAGAAATTTATTTCATAATTTTTGGGGTTCCAGAAGTATACGTTTTATATAGATCACTACAGACTGTTCTGTTTTTGACAGATTCTGTTTTCTATGTGTTGTTTGCTTATTTTGATGCATCTATGGCTAGTATTAAGTGGTATGAACCATAGAGAAGTTGGAATACAGTAGGTTTTACACCAATATGAATTTAGAATGAGTTCATTACAGTACCTAAGTCGTGGTTTTGTTTTCTTATACTAACGGAGCTTACGAGTTTTGTGTTGAGTTTTGTGTGGTTGAAGTTTTCAAGTTTTGGGTAAAGATTCGATGGACTATGGAACAAGGAGTGGCAAGAGCCTAAGCTTGGGGATTCCCAAGGCACCCCAAGGTAATATTCAAGGACAACCAAGCAACTAAGCTTGGGGATGCCCCGGAAGGCATCCCCTCTTTCGTCTTCGTTCATCGGTAACTTTACTTGGAGCTATATTTTTATTCACCACATGATATGTGTTTTTCTTGGAGCGTTATTTTATTTTGTTAGTTTTCATTTGCTGTTAGTTAGAATAGTGTTTTACATCTTTAGTTTCAATAAAAAAGTCAAGGATAGCCTTTGCCATGCTTATTTTGCTAGTATGCATGTTGCTGTTTGAAAACAGAAAGTTTACCGCTGTTGCAAAAATTCCCTAGAAAAGTCAGAGCATGGTATAACGTTGAATCTTTCTGCATATTGATATCTGATAAATTTATTACAGTGGGAATTTTAGTTCATAATTTTTGGAGTTAGGGAAGTATTGATACTCTTGCATTCTTTACATACTGTACTGTTTTGGCAGATTGCTGTTATGGTTGCATTGTTTGCATATGTTTGCTTGTTTAATGATTCTATTTGATGATAGGAGTATTAAATATGCAGAGGCATTTAGTATTCAATGTTGAATAATAATTTAGTGATTTGTTACAGTAGAAATGATAAGGTTTTGCATTGGTTTATACTAACCTATCTCACGAGTTCTTGTTGAGTTTGTTGAGAATGAAGCTTTTGATAAAAAGAAGAGAAACCATGATATGAGAGGAATTAAGGAGACACAAAAGTTCAAGCTTGGGGATGCCCAAGGCACCCCAAGATAATATTTCAAGAAGTCTCAAGCATCTAAGCTTGGGGATGCCCCAGTAGGCATCCCACCTTTCTTCTTCAACAACTATCGGTTAGTATCGGTTGAGCCTAAGTTTTTGCTTCTTCACATGAGTTGTGCTATCCTTGCAATGTAGTTTTCTTTACCTTTTCTTGCTGTTTGAATAAAGTATCAAGATCTGAATTTCTTTAATGAGAGAGAGCCTTACACAAATTGGAATTTGCTAGAATACTCTATGTGCTTCACTTATATCTTTTGAGCTTGATAGTTTTGCTCGTAGTGCTTCACTTATATCTTTTGAGCGTGATAATTTTTGGTCCAGTGCTTCACTTAGATCTTTTAGAGCACGGTGGTGGATTTGTTTTAAAGAAACTATTTGATCTCTCATGCTTCACTTAGATTATTTTGAGAGTCTTTAATAGCATGGTAATTTGCTTAATGTTAATATACTTGGTGTTCAAGATATGTGAAACTTTCTTTTGAGTGAATTGAATACTAAGATAAGTTTGATGCTTAATAATTGTTTTGAGATATGGAGGTGATAATATCATAGTCGTGCTAGTTGGGTGATTATGAATTTGAGAAATACTTGTGTTGAAGTTTGCAAATCCCGTAGCATGCACGTATGGTTAAAGTTGTGTAACAAATTTGAAACATGAAGTGTACCTGGCTTGTGCATCCTTATGAGTGGCGGTCGGGGACGAGCGATGGTCTTTTCCTACCAATCTATCCCCCTAGGAGCATGCGCGTAGTACTTGAATTTTTGATGACTTCTAAATTTTTGCAATAAGTATATGAGTTCTTTTGACTAATGTTGAGTCCATGGATTATACGCACTCTCACCTTTCCGTCATTGCTAGCCTCTTCGGTACCGTGCATTGCCCTTTCTCACCTTGAGAGTTGGTGCAAACTTCGCCGGTGCATCCAAACCCCGTGATACGATACGCTCTATCACACATAAACCTCCTTATATCTTCCTCAAAACAGCCACCATACCTACCTATTATGGCATTTCCATAGCCATTCCGAGATATATTGCCATGCAACTTCCACCATCATCATCATGACATGCATTACTTTTGTGATATTGCCATTGCATGATCTTGTAGTTGACATCGAATTTGTGGCAAAGCCACCATGCATTATTTTTCATACATGTCACTCTTGATTCATTGCACCATCCGGTACACCGCCGGAGGCATTCATATAGAGTCATATCTTGTTCTAAGTTTCGAGTTGTAATCCTTGTGTTGTAATCAATAGAAGTGTGATGATCATCATTATTAGAGCATTGCCCAAAAAAAAGAGAAAGGCCAAAAAAAGAAAGGCCCAAAAAAAAGAGAAAGGCCAAAAAAAGAAAGGCCCAAAAGAAAAGAAAAGAAAAGGGCAATGCTACTATCTCTTTTCCACACTTGTGCTTCAAAGTAGCACCTTGTTCTTCATGTAGTGAGTCTCATATATTGTGCTTCAAAGTAGCACCTTGTTCTTCATGTAGTGAGTCTCATAAGTTGTCTTTTCATACTAGTGGGAATTTTTCATTATAGAACTTGGCTTGTATATTCCTACGATGGGCTTCCTCAAATGCCCTAGGTCTTCGTGAGTAAGCAAGTTGGATGCACACCCACTAGTTTTCTTTTGTTGAGCATTTATAGCTCTAGTGCATTCGTTGCATGGCAATCCCTACTCCTCATGTTGACATCAATTGATGGGCATCTCCATAGCCCGTTGATTATCCTCGTCAATGTGAGACTTTCTCCTTTTTGTCTTCTCCACACAATCCCCATCATCATATTCTATTCCACCCATAGTGCTATATCCATGGCTCACGCTCATGTATTGCGTGAAGGTTGAAAAAGTTTGAGATTATTTAAGTATGAAACAATTGCTTGGCTTGTCATCGGGGGTATAGAAGTTGGGAACATCTTTGTGTGACGAAAATGAAGCATAGCCTAACTATATGATTTTGTAGGGATGAACTTTCTTTTGCCATGTTATTTGAGAAGACATGATTGCTTTGATTAGTATGCTTGAAGTATTATTATTTTTGTGTCAATGTGAACTTTTGTCTTGAATCTTTCGGATCTGAATATTCATATCACAATTAAGAAGGTTCACAATGAAATTATGCCAAAGTATCACTCCGCATCAAAAATTCTTTTTTATCATTTACCTACTCGAGGACAAGTAGGAATTAAGCTTGGGGATGCTTGATACGTCTCCAACGTATCTATAATTTTTGATTGCTCCATGCTACTTTATCTACTGTTTTAGGCAATATTGGGCTTTATTATCCACTTTTATATTATTTTTGGGACTAACCTATTAACCGGAGGCCCAGCCCAGATTTGATGTTTTATGCCTATTTCAGTGTTTCGAGGAAAAGGAATATCAAACGGAGTCAAAACGGAACGAAGTCAACTAGAGAAGTTATTTTTGGAAGGAAACCCACCTGATGGACTTGGACCCCACGTCAGAAGATACGGGAGGTGCTCACGAGGGTGGGGGGCACGCCCTCCCCCCTGGGCGTGCCCCCCTGCCTCGTGGGGCCCCTGTAGCTCCACCGACGTTCTCCCTGCACCCATATATACCTACATACCCTAAAACTTCCAGAAAAGAAAATAGATCGGGAGTTCCGCCACCGCAAGCCTCTGTAGCCACCAAAAACCAATCGGGACCCCGTTCCGGCACCCTGCCGGATGGGGATCCCATCACTGGAGGCCATCTTCATCATCCCGGCGCTATCCATGACGAGGAGGGAGTAGTTCACCCTCGGGGCTGAGGGTATGTACCAGTAGCTATGTGTTTGATCTCTCTCTCTCTCGTGTTCTCTCTCGTGTTCCTCTATGGCACGATCTTGATGTATCCCGAGCTTTGCTATTGTAGTTGGATCTTATGATGTTTCTCCCCCTCTACTCTCTTGTGATGAATTGAGTTTCCCCTTTGAAGTTATTTTATCGGATTGAGTCTTTTATGAACACTTGATGTATGTCTTGCGTGGGATAACCGTGGTGACAATGGGTTATTCTATTGATCCACTTGATGTATGTTTTGGTGATCAACTTGCGGGTTTCGTGACACTTGGGAACCTATGCATAGGGGTTGGCACATGTTCTTGACTCTCCGGTAGTAGCTTTGGGGCACTCTTTGAAGTACTTTTATGTTGGTTGGATGAATCTGAGATTGTGTGATGCATATCGTATAATCATGCCCACGGATACTTGAGGTGACAATGGAGTATCTAGGTGACATTAGGATTTTGGTTGATTTGTATCTTAAGGTGTTATTCTAGTACGAACTCTTTTATAGATCGACCCGAAAGAATAGCTTTGTGGTGGTTTCGTACCCGACCATAATCTCTACGTTTGTTCTCCGCTATTAGTGGCTTTGGAGTGACTCTTTGTCGCATGTTGAGGGCTTGTCATATGTTCTATCTATGTTATTATTGTTGAGAGAACTTAAACTAGTGAAAGTATGAACCCTAGGCCTTGTTTCCTATCATTGCAATACCTTTGACCCTCACTTTTACCGCTTGCTACCTTGCTGTTTTTATTATTTCAGGTTACAAAAACCTTTATCTACTATCTATTTTGCACTTGTATCACCATCTCTTTGCCGAACTAGTGCACCTATACAATTTGCCATTGTATTGGGTGTGTTGGGGACACAAGAGACTCTTTGTTATTTGGTTGCAGGGTTGTTTGAGAGAGACCATCTTCATCCTACGCCTCCTACGGATTGATAAACCTTAGGTCATCCACTTGAGGGAAATTTGCTACTGTCCTACAAACCTGTGCACTTGCAGGCCCAACAACGTCTACAAGAAGAAGGTTGTGTAGTAGACATCAAGCCCATCATTGGAATATACAAGCCAAGTTCTATAATGAAAATTTCCCACTAGTATATGAAAGTGACAATATAAGAGACTCTCTATCATGAAGATCATGGTGCTACTTTGAAGCACAAGTGTGGTAAAAGGATAGTAGCATTGCCCCTTCTCTCTTTTCTCTAATTTTTTTTTGTTTTTTGGGCCCTCTCTCTTTTTTTGGCCTATTATTATTTTTTATTTTTTTCATCCGGAGTCTCATCTCGATTTGTGAGGGAATCATAGTCTCCATCATCCTTTCCTCACATGGGACAATGCTCTAATAATGATGATTATCACACTTTTATTTACTTTACAACTCAGGAATTACAACTCGATAGTTAGAACAAAATATGACTCTGTATGAATGCCTCCAGCGGTGTATTGGGATGTGCAATGAATCAAGAGTGACATTTATGAAAGAATTATGAACGGTGGCTTTGCCACAAATATGATATCAACTACATGATCATGCAAAGCAATATGACAATGATGGAACGTGTCATAATAAAAGGAACGGTGGAAAGTTGCATGGAAATATGTCTCGAAATGACTATGGAAATGCCATAATAGGTTGGTATGGTGTCTGTTTTGAGGAAGATATAAGTAGGCTTATGTGAGACAGAGCATATCATATCACGGGTTTGGATGCACCGGCGAAGTTTGCACCGACTCTCGAGGTGGGAAAGGGCAATGCATGGTACAGAAGAGGCTAGCAATAATGGAAGAGTGAGAGTGCGTATAATCCATGGACTCAATATTAGTCATAAAGAAGTCACATACTTATTGCAAAATCTATTAGTCATTGAAACAAAGTACTACGTGCATGCTCCTAGGGGGATATATTGGTAGGAAAAGACCATCGCTCGTCCGCGACCGCCACTCATAAGGAAGACAATCAAAAAATATCTCATGCTCCAACTTTGTTACATAACAGTTCACCATATGTGCATGCTACGGGACTCACAAACTTCAAGACAAGTACTTCTCAAATTCACAACTACTCACTAGCATGACTCTAATATCACCATCTTCATATCTCAAAACAATCATAAGGAATCAAACTTCTCATAGTATTCAATGCACTTTTTTATGAAAGTTTTTATTATATCCCTCTTGGATGCCTATCATATTAGGACTAATTTTACAAGCAAAGAAAATGACCATGCTGATTAGAGACTCTCAAAATAATATAAGTTAAGCACGAGAGTTCATCAATTTCTACAAAATAAAACTACCACCGTGCTCAAAAAAACATAAGTGAAGCACATAGAGCAAAATTGCCTAGCTCAAAAGATATAAGTGAAGTACATAGAGTATTCTAATAGATCACGATTCATGCATATCTCTCCAAAAAGGTGTGTACATCGAGGATGATTGTGGCAAACTAAAAAGCAAAGACTCAAATCATACAAGACGCTCCAAGCAAAACACATATCATGTAGTGAATAAAAATATAGCCTCAAGTAAAGTTACCGATAGACGAAGACGAAAGAGGGGATGCCTTCCCGGGGTATCCCCAATCTTAGGCTCTTGGTTGTCCTTGAATATTACCTTGGGTTGCCTTGGGCACCCCCAAGCTTAGGCTCTTTCCACTCCTTATTCCATTGTCCATCGAAACTTTACCCAGAACTTGAAAACTTCACAACAGAAAACTCAATAGGAAATCTCATAAGCTCCGTTAGTATAAGAAAATAAATCACCACTTTTGGTACTGTTGTGAACTCATTATTTATTTATATTGGTGTATTATCTACTGTATTCCAACTTCTCTATGGTTCATTCCCTCCGATACTACTCATAGATTCATCAAAATAAGCAAACGACACATAGAAAACAGAATCTGTGAAAAACAGAACAGTCTGTAGTAATCTGTAACTCTCGAATACTTATGTACCTCCAAAAATCCCAAGAAATTAGGAAATCCTTAGAAATTTGTTTATTAATCTTCTTCAAAAATAATCAACTTAAAATCGCTCTTCTTTGAATTATAAAAATTGTTTTCGTGAGTGCAAAAGTTTCTGTTTTTCAGCAAGATCAAATCAACTATTACCGTAAGCCACCCCAAAGGTGTTACATGGCACTTTATTGAAACACAAGCTATAAAACATGAGTACTAAAGTAGCTTAACCATGTGGACACACCAAAATAGTAGGTATAAATGTTGGGTTGTCTCCCAACAAGCACTTTTCTTTATTGCCTTTCTAGCTAGGCATGATGATTTCAATGATGCTCACACAAAAGATAAGAATTGAAACATAATGGGAGCATCATGAAGCATATGACAAGCACATTTAAGTCTAACCCACTTCCTATTCATAGGGATTTTGGGAGCAAACAACTTATGGGACAAGAATCAACTTGCATAGGAAGGCAAAACAAGTGCAACTTCAAAAATTTCAACACATAAAGAGGAAACTTGATATTATTGCAATATGTAAGAGCACATGTTCCTCTCTCATAATAATTTTTAGTAGCATCATGAATGAATTAAACAATATAACCATCACATAAAGCATTATTCTCCTGATGCACACGCATATAAATTTTACTACACATAGGCAAAATTCTTCTTATTCAGAATAGTGGGAGCAAACTCAACAAAATAACTATCATGTGAGGCATAATCCAATTGAAAATTAAAATCATGATGACAAGTTTCATGGTTATCATTATTCTTTATAGCATACATTTCATCATTGTAATAATCATAGATAGCAACTTTGTTCTCATAATCAATTGGAACCTCTTCCGAAATAGTGGATTCATCACTAAATAAAGTCATGACCTCTCTGAAACCACTTTCATGAACATAATCAGCATAAATAGGAGGCATGCTATCATCATAATAAATTTGCTCCTCAAAACTTGGGGGGGGGGGACAAAAAATATCATCTTCATAAAACATAGCATCCCCAAGCTTGTGGCTTTGCATATCATTAGCATCATGGGTATTCAAAGAATTCATACTAACAACATTGCAATCATGCTCATCATTCAAATATTTAGTGCGAAACATTTTATAAACTTCTTCTTCTAGCACTTGAGCACAATTTTCCTTTCCATCATTTTCATGAAAGACATTAATAAGATGAAGCATATGAGGCAACCTCAATTCCATTTTTTTGTAGTTCTCTTTTTTAGACAAAACTTGTGATAAAACAAGAAACAAAAAGATTCGATTGCAAGATCTAAATATATACCTTCAAGCACTAACCTCCCCGGCAATGGCGCCAGAAAAGAGCTTGATGTCTACTATGCACCTTCTTCTTTGAGACATTGTTGGGCCTCCAAGTGCAGAGGTTTGTAGGACAGTAGAAAATTTCCCTCAAGTGAATGACCTAAGATTTATCAATCCATGGGAGGCGTAGGATGAAGATGGTCTCTCTCAAACAACCCTGCAACCAAACAACAAAGAATCTCTTGTGTCCCCAACACGCCCAATACAATGGTAAATTGTATAGGTGCACTAGTTCGGCGAAGATATGGTGATACAAGCGTAATATGGATGGTAGATATAGGTTTTTGTAATCTAAAAATATAAAAACAGCAAGGTAACTAGTGATAAAAAGTGAGCGAAAACGGTATCGTAATGCTTAGAAATAAGGCCTTGGGTTCATACTTTAACTAGTGCAAGTTCTCTCAACAATCATAACATAATTAGATCATATAACAATCCCTCAAGGTGCAACAAAGAGTCCCTCCAAAGTCACTAATAGCAGAGAACAAACGAAGAGATTACTGTAGGGTACGAAACCACCTCAAAGTTATTCTTTCTGATCGATCTATTGGGCTATTCCTATAATGTCACAAACAACCCTAGAGTTCGTACTAAAATAACACCTTAAGACACACATCAACCAAAACCCCAATGTCACCTAGATACTCCAATGTCACCACAAGTATCCATGGGTTTGATTATACGATATGCATCACACAATCTCAGATTCATCTATTAAACCAACACAAAGAACTTCAAAGAGTGCCCCAAAGTTTCTACCGGAGAGTCAAGACGAAAACGTGTGCCAACCCCAATGCATAAGTTCACAAGGTCACAAAACCCGTAAGTTGATCACCAAAACATACATCAAGTAGATCACGTGAATATCCCATTGTCACCACAGATAAGCACATGAAAGACATACATCAAGTGTTCTCAAATACTTAAATACTCAATCCGATGAGATAACTTCAAAGGGAAAACTCAATCCATTACAAGAAGGCAGAGGGGGAGAAACATCATAAGATCCAACTATAATAGCAAAGCTCGCGGTACATCAAGATCGTGCCATATCAAGAATATGAGAGAGAGAGAGAGATCAAACACATAGCTAGTGGTACATACCCTTAGCCCCGAGAGTGAACTACTCCCTCCTTGTCATGGAGAGCGCTGAGATGATGAAGATGGCCACCGGTGATGATTCCCCCTCCGACTGGGTGCCGGAACAGGGCCTTGATTGGTTTTTGGGTGCTATAGAGGCTTGCAGCGACAGAACTCCCGATCTCGGTTCTGTTTTGGAGGTTTGGGGATATATAAGAGGTGGTGGCGTCGAGAACAAGTCAGGGGAGTCCACGAGGGGCCCACAAGGTCGGGGGCACGCCCCCACCCTTGTGGTGGCCTCAAGACTCCTCTGGTGCATCTCTGGTACTCCATGGGCTTCTTTTGGTCCAAAACAATTCTCGTAAAGTTTCAGGTCAATTGGACTCTGTTTGATATTCCTTTCCAGCGAAAACCCAAAAACAAGGAAAAAACAGAAACTGGCACTAGGCTTTAGGTTAATAGGCTAGTCCCAAAAATCATATAGAATAGCATATAAATGCATATAAAACATCCAAGATAGATAATATAATAGCATGGAACAATAAAAAAATATAGATACGTTGGAGACGTATCAGGCAGCAAGGAGGGCCATTGAGGGCCGCCCCCGATGTTCCGCCTCCATCAACCACGCCGCCCAGGGATGGATCCCTGGTAAGGGATTCCACTGACGATCCCACTCGCGTGGAGGAAGAGCCAGTAAGCACAGGCGCCAACAGTCCCCATGCCGGCAACAAATGTTGCCAGGGAAGGAACCACCTCCCAGCTGCTCGCCACGGGCAAGCCACTTGCTTCAGGGCACTTATCATTCTTCCTGTTTGATCTTTTTCTCTTTTCTTTCTGTCATGAACTTCATCCTTGGTCTCATCTAGTTTCTCCTCCTTGTCTTTCAGATCTCACCTTGACGGAACAAATGGACGTCAACGTCATCATCGAGAAGACCACCAAGGATGTTGTCGCCGAGGCCACCAGAACTTCTGCTGACAAGACTGCCAAGGATGTGCGTGAAGAAAACGTGAGGGGGTCTGCTGGGGGGGACAAGGAGACCGGCGACCGTACTGACAACAATCCTACCGCAGGAGCACCCAGCGCTACGCCGGTCCCGGAGCCCTCAGTTTCCGGTGAGGCAGTTGTCGAGGATCAACCGTCAACATCCGAAGTCCCCCCTCAAGCAGATACCTAAAGGTTGGCGACAACCTGTTCATCAACATCCCAGGGATGGCAAGCACTAGAGTGCCAATCAAAGGAGAGACTTTTGACGAGGAAGTTAGTGCTGCTGCCGGGCTCAAGATCGTTGACAAGCCGCACGCCAGCAGCAGTGGATCGAAAGAAGAACAACTCCTCCAGGCCATGAGCGATAACTTCCAGAAGCTCCGGGCGCTTCACCGCACCTGAAAGGAGAAGTTGGACTCTAGGGCAGCAGTTGTCAAAGCAGCAGAGGCAGACTTCCAGAGTCGCATCGAGCAAATGCAGGGTTAGTACACCGAGGCTTGGCAGGAGTTCAGGACTGGTCGGGAGTAGCTCAGCCAAAGTTGGGACGAGCTCCTCCTGAAGCAGTCCGACGTCAAGAAGGCATAGGAAGAGGCCGCTCAACAGGCTATTGCAGAAGAGGCTCGCTTAACAAAACACCGTGTCAGGCTTGATGCTCACGAAGAGGACCTTGCCGCTTGCGAGGAGGCGCTTCCCGCCAAGCCCCGCGGCAAGGACGAAGAAATTGAAAAGCTTGTCACGCAGCGGACCCAAGAGCTGGAGCAGAAGCACAAAGAAGCACTTGACGCTCTGGTCTTGGACCACACCGACAAGCTGAAGGAAGCCATCAAAGCCGCCGAAGCTGTAGAGGCCACCAAGAATGAGTTGGCTGACAAGGTGAAGAAGCTGGAGGCGGATCTGTAGGATCACGACAAGGAGATCTCGACGCTCAAAGATGACAGAGAGAAAACTCTCTATGACTTGGCGGAGATGCAAACTGCTGTCGGATGTTGGGTTCCTGCAGACCCTTAAGGTTCAAACCCTGGGGTGCGCACGAAGATCTCTCCCCTACCGTCCTACGTCCGATCGTCTCGTGAGATCTAAGCTAAAAACGAGGAACAACACAAGGGACACGAGATTTATACTGGTTCGGGCCACCGTTGTGGTGTAATACCCTACTCCATTGTGTGGTGTGGTGGATTGCCTCAGGGGCTGATGATGAATAGTACAGGGGAAGAACGGCCTCGCGAGAGGTGTTCTTGAGCTGGTGCGATGAACTGCTTGTGTGAGTTCGATCACCTCTCTCTCTCTATGTTTTCCCAAAATCTGGATCCCCCTCTATTGTGGTGGCTAGTCCTATTTATAGAGGCCTTGGGCCAGTTCCCAAATATCGAGCGGGAAGGGCGCCAACAACGGCCATTTTGAGGGGAACATCTAGTACAAGTTATCCTGACTAAAGTTGGTCTTCGGCTGCCAAAGGCACTAGCGATGACGCCGTCTTGGGCTCCACGGTGACCTCCATCCTGCCGCTCCGTTGGTCTCGGTATCGTGGCACTGAAATGGCAACCTTTGCCTGATGCCTCGGTACTCCACGTCTGTGCTTGCCCCTTTGCACCAAAGAGGAAACAAGGACACTGCGTGGGCCGGCGCCTGCCTGGCGCCCGCCTGGTCTCGATCGTCATGGCTTGCATCACGAGTACCTCACGAGGTACCCTGCCTTGATCTCTCCGCCTCCTCGCAGGCCTGCCTGGCGAGGTCGTTCCTGAGGAAGCCTCATGTCGTCCGCCCCACGAGGCTTGGCCCCTCGCGAGGGTCTTGAGTCTTGTGCTGATGAAGATGGGCCGTACTGGGCCACCACTTGAGCCACGCCGCAGGCCGTAGGCAGGCAAGTCTGGGGACCCCCGTTCCCAGAACACCGACAGTAGCCCCCGGGCCCAAGGCACGCTCGGACTTGGCTTTGCAGAGAAGCAAAGGGGAAAGTGCGGAGTGCAGTAGGCCCCATCAGCCTGCGGCCTTGGGCGCCGCATGGCGGTTGATTGGACGTGGGAGTCTTTGCTCCCCCACGCTGCCTCGGCAATCGCTCAACTGACAAAAGGCTAATCTGGGGTTAGCCTTACCTTCATTACTCTTGCTCTCCTTGCTCCAGATCCCCTTTCTTGCTCTTCGCCCTTCTGCTTCCAAAATCTTCAGATCTGCCGCATCCTTTCTCCCCCGGCGAGCAATGGTGCCCCGCAGGACCCCGGCTGGGGCCGCATCGGCCTGGTACTCGCTGGCTCTGGTCTCCCCCAACGTGACAGAGAAGAATCTCACCCTCACGCGCCAGATGGTGGCGTCGCAGATCAACGTGATGGGGGAGACTGCGCTGCGACTTGGCTCCGCCCGGCCGGAGGATAAGGGGAGCACCTTCTACCTCCTCTTCATGAACACCATCATCGCTGGTCTGGTTCCTCCCTTCTCTAAGTTCTTCCTTTCCGTCCTTCGCCAGTATCAGTTGCATGCTCTACATATCCACCCCAACTCCATCCTCCTCTCGTTGATCTTCGCCTACTACTATGTGGCGCATGTCGGTGTGGTGCCCTCCGTGGCCTTGCTGCACCACTTCTTCTCCCTCCGGGTCTCTGGCAGCAATATCTCGGTGTGCGCGAGTTTAGTCGCGTACTCCAAGTCCAACACCATCTCGAAGGCCGGGATGAGGGCCGAGGGCTTCCGGAGCAAGTGGGTCATGGTGGACGCCAGGCGCCGCAACCCCCTGCTAGAGCTGCCGACAAAGCAGCCTGAGGCCGTTGAGGCGTGGTCCCGCGTGAAGCTCGATGACCGGCGGGCGAAGCTGGTGTTGGAGAAGATGAACGCCGACCTGAGGCCGGGCAGTCTGAGGGCGGCTAAGCTGACCGGTGCCTCGCTCCTGAGGGAGTTTGTCGCACCGGGTGGCCCCTCTTCAGGCACACTCGCGCCCGCTGTGGAGGCTCGCAGATGCGGATGTCGTCCTCCGCCTGAGCTTGGACGCCCTGAGCGACGAGGATTTGACCGCGGCTCTCCGCTGCTTGGTTGGATAGGAAGTGGCAGGCCCGGTGGATGCTCTGGTCCCTTTGTTCCTCCATGATGACTAGGAGCTGGTGGTGGATGCCATGCCCACCTTTGACGGGGTCGGCCTGGTGCCAGCGGAGGATCCTGAGGCTCAGGCGGCGACTGCGACTGTGAACCTATCCTCTGGTGAATCCAGCGGAGAAGAGGAGGGAGATGACGACGAGGACGAGGAGCGTGACTCGGAGGCGACCTTCGAGGGGACGGGGGAGACTTCCTCCTGGCACAGGTCCAGCGCCCTCTGCTCCTTGCCTGACAACGACGATGCCGGCGCCATGCGAGGGGGGGGGAGGATGCGCCCCTGGTCCCAAGGAAGGACAGGTCTGGGGTGATCCCCCAAGGGTCTACCCCGGCCCTTGCATCGACCGAAGTCAGCTCTAGCCCTTCAGGCGGGCCTTCCCCTGCGGCTGGGCCTCCCGAGGCTGAGCCCCGCAAGAGGCTTTCAGGCTTCAAGCTTGGCCGGAGTCCGTGGGATCCCGCGGCAGTCAATCAGTAAGTGTTCGAATTCCGCCTTGCTCCCGTCTTTTGCTGTCGAGATCTGACATCTTCTATTGGGCAGGATGTTGTCCGCGGCGAAGAGGCTAAAGGGAGATGCGGCGACCCGCCTGGGACGGGCTCCTTGGCCGCTGCCGCGTCTTCACTCGCGGGAAAGGGAGGTAGTGAGGCCCGCATGTCCCCTACCCGATCATCCTCGCGAGGCCGGCAGGGATGCTCCGGCGAGGAGTCAGCCCCCGTGGCCCCGCTTGCTCTGGAGGTGCCTGCGCTTGATGTTGCCGCAATGTTGGCCAAGGCTCGGGAGTCCCTTCCTCCCAAGCCATGATCACGCTGCCGTCCTCTCCTCGTACTCCGCCGGCTCCCGTCTCCTCTGCTTCCTCCACCTCCTTGGATCATGCCGCCGATCAACTGAGTCGGCTACAGGAGGATCTCCGGAGCATGGACTCCCGCCTGGTGGCCGGGCGCCTGGAGTTGGTCTCCAACTAGACTAGTTCTGACGCCTCCATCCGAGCGGCGCTGAGCCAGGCCGTGACGGCTTCCGAGGGGGGAAGGAAGCCACCTCCTAGGCCATTGCCGCCCGTGACGCAGCGCTGAAGGATGCTTCGATCGTCAAGGGCCGCTGCGAGACGCTAGAGGGTGAGCTGGAAGGGCTATGTGCTAAGCTAGCCAAGGAGGTTCGCAACCGCCAGGTGAAGGAGGAGGAGATGAAAGCTCGGGAGGCTGCTGTCAAGGAGCGCGATGCCGGACTGTCAGCCGACCGCGACCAGCTGAAGACGCTGGAGCAGGCGCTGAAGGCGGAGAGGGTCAAACTGGATGCCGAGGCAAAGGTCTTAGCCGAGGACCATGCCGCCTTCGCGCTCTATGAGAAGAGGGCCCGCATAGCGCTGAAAACGCTATATGACGGTGGCCTAGAGAAGCCGTTGTCCGGAGCCAAGGAAGGCCCTGCTAATCTGGTTCCCTTCCTCGTTGAGGCGCTTGAAGAAGTCGTTATCGGCATCGGCCCCATGGCTGAAGTCGAGGCTCACGTCCTCTCCTCCGCAGCGCTGACGCGGATCAGCCACGTCTACCTCCGCAACCCCGACGTCGACCTTGACGACCTGCTGGAGCCCGTGGACGCCAAGCGCTCCACCACTGCTGCTGAAGCCGTCAAGGGTCGAGCAGAGGCCTTACTGTCGAAGTTCCGCGCCTTCAACACTGTGCCCAAGCGAGGCACTCCCGGCCCCGCAGCTCCTGGAGGTGAGGCTGACAAGCGCGACTCCACCACGAGCGGTGGCGCAGCCCAGGGGTGATGTCGGTGTCAAAACCGGCGGATCTCGGGTAGGGGGTCCCGAACTGTGTGTCTAGGCGGATGGTAACAGGAGACAAGGGACACGATGTTTTTACCCAGGTTCGGGCCCTCTCGATGGAGGTAAAACCCTACTCTTGCTTGATTAATATTGATGATATGGGTAGTACAAGAGTAGATCTACCACGAGATCGGAGTGGCTAAACCCTAGAGGCTAGCCTATGGTATGATTTTTCTTCGTCCTACGGACTAAAACTCTCCGGTTTATATAGACACCGGAGAGGGATAGGGTTACACAGAGTCGGTCACAATGGGAGGAGATCTTCATATCGTATCGCCAAGCTTGCCTTCCACGCCAAGGAAAGTCCCATCCAGACACAGGACAGAGTCTTCAATCTTGTATCTTCATAGTCCGGGAGTCTGGCCAAAGGTCTCAGTCCGGCCATCCGGATACCCCCTAATCCAGGACTCCCTCAGTAGCCCCTGAACCAGGCTTCAATGATGACGAGTCCGGCGCGCAAGTTGTCTTCGGCATTGCAGGGCGGGTTCCTCCTCCAAATATTCCATAGAAGATGTTGAACACCAGGGTAGTGTCCGGCTCTGCAAAATAAGTTCCACATTCCATCATAGAGAGAATAATATTTGTATCAATCGGATCTGCTGACGTATTCCGCGGAGTGACATCATGCCACGGCCAGGCTCTTATTCATTTTATTGTTCCACCTCAGCGCATTCAGCGAGGCAGTTTTCTTGGCACGTCTTGTCAAAGCAGAGATCATGTCCCCTTATTCCGGGATTCTCATCAATACGGGCGTGGGTAACCCAACCGTGACTTAGGTATGACTCCCTAATTGAAAGCAAGTCTCAAACGGTTACGGGGAGGGCTCTTGGTATTCACCTCCTTTATAAAGGAACCAAGGCCCGGCTCCCTTGTTCTTAAACCAATCAAATCCACCCCTCGCTTCGAGTTCCAACACCCATAGCTCTAGTTTTAGGCGCTTCGGACCTTCGAAGATGTCCGGCTCTGACCCTCAAGGCCGGTGGATGCCTTCCTCCATTACGGAAGAAGATGTGCGAAAGCTGAGAGATGCCAGGTATCTAACCGGCGAAATCTCGCATAGACTGCCTACTCAAGGGCAAGCTGTTCCCGCTCCCCAGCCTGGTGAAAGCATGGTGTTCTCATCTCACTTCCTTCGGGGACTAGGCTTCCCGATCGATCCCTTTGTGAGGGGGCTTATGTTTTACTACGGGCAGGAGTTCCACGACCTAGCTCCGGAGTCCATCCTCCAGATCTCATCATTCATTGTCGTGTGCGAAGCCTTCCTCCATATCACCCCTCACTTCGGATTGTGGCTAAAAACTTTCAAAGTGGAACCGAAAATGATCGAGGGGCAGCACGCTGAGTGCGGAGGGGCTATAATAAGCAAGATGGACGACGCTCCATGGCCCGAAGGCTCTTTTCAAGAGGAGCTCGACTTATGGCAACGGGACTGGTTTTACATCACAGCCCCTAGGGGCACCACATGGGTGGCACCGCCTACTTTTCGCTTGGGTCCCCCACCACGGCTGGCGTCATGGGTTAATGAAGGACTTATATGGGGGCCGCCAAAAGATGTGCCCTTGCTGCAGGGCCGTATTCGAGATCTCCTAGAAAGAGATATCAATCTGACCGTGGTGGCGCAAGTCATGGTGATTCGCCGCACACTGCCCTGCAAACGTCGACCTCTCCGCCTGTGGGAGTTCAATCCCGAGGGACCACGAGTCCTACAACATTTCATGGGAATGACACCCATGGAGATGTACAAATTGTTCTTCGGATTACAAGCAAGGTGTCCGGATTTGTCCGAGGACGCAGGTCTAAGCTGCAACCGCCCAGATGCTAAAGTAAGTAGCCCCGTATTTGAACACACCATCTATATTTTTATCAAATCTACCCTTTAGCAGAGTTGCCCTTTGAACAGAGTGGATAGCGAAGGCAAAGCTTATCAGGTGTCCAGCCCCCTTGCCCATGCTAACCAGGATGCTGGAGGCCGCGCCGTTTGTGGAAGGCAAAGGGGGGAACCAAGGAGCTACCGCCTCCATGAAGGAGGCCGTTAGGAAGGGAAGAATCGAAAATTCTCCTGACCACGGAAAGAAAAGGACTGCCTCTGAAGACCCGGAGGTGATAACCTCAAAACGGGGAAAGAAATCTTCGTCAGAGGGTTCGACACCGGAGAACGCCCCAGCCGAATCGCCCCCTAAAGGGGACCTGCTCTCCCCCGAGGCGTAAGTGAAGGGAGGGGTTCCATAATGAATCACATTCATGTTTTATTCCTGAGGAAAATAACCGAAACATTATCTTGCAGTTCGGATCTCAACCCTTCTCAGCAGATCTCATCTTCAGGGGATCTTCGTCCAGAGATGATAGAGAGTGAAACGCCTCCCCTTGTTCCATCGTCTCACGAGGCTGGCGACCCCGAGGTATCGTCCCAGAGGGTTTTTTCAAGTCCGAACCCTGGGAAAGGTCGTCAGACTAGTCCGGCACCCTCTTGTGCGCCGGTGGAGGGGCTGAAGGATCTGCTTAGTAGGGCGTCCATCTCAAAAGAACACTGTATGTTGATGGATACGGTGATTGGAAGGATTTCATCCACGGAAGGCGGATTGTACGAGGCTGCAAGGAGTTTATTAACAGGCTTTGAGGTATGTAAAAAGGTGTACCTTTTGGTAGAGCCGCATATTAAATGTGCCCTGTATGAATAGTAGCCCCTGAGACTCTGTGTGTCGTCAAGAGTGACGGTGCACAGAGGATCATAACCCTAGGTATAATGTGCCGCCTATTCCATGAAGGTGGCGAGGCGTTCGGTGGCTAGCTGGACTGATGAATCTGCCGAACTAAAGCGGCAACTTGACGTAGCAGATGCCGACATTGCGCTTATACATAAGCGGCTAGACGAGGCTCAAGGTATGCTCAAAAGACACCCAGTAATAGGAGCTTGATGCTCGAGCCTTATATATGCTTTATGTAGATGGTGCTGCTGCCGTGAAGAACCTTCGGGCGGAGCTTGCCCGAGCAAAGGAGCAAGCAAGGAAGAGTGATGTGGCTGCCATTAAAGCGGCTGAAGAGCTAAAAGCCGAACAGGCTGCTCACTGCCAGAGCAAGAAGGAAATGGCCGAGATGTCCATAAAATTTAAGGATGCTACCGACCGCTGTAGATTTCTTGAACAAGAAGATAGGGCGTCTCAGAAGGATCTTGAAAAGATCACTTCTGAAGCCAAGGATACTCGCTCTGCCATGAGAGCGATGAAGGAGGAGCTGCGTCAGGCCGGAGATATCACGACTGGGAAGCCTTATATGCTGCGGATGAAGTTCGGAGACCCCAAGTATGCTCCATTAGACCGGTAGTGGAGTTCGGAAAACGCTTATCTGGATTTGGCCGCAAGTGCGGCGGACGCGACCCTACACTTCCGCAACCGAGGTGACCATGAATTGGAAGAGCTTTTTTGGTCGCAGTACCACAATCCAAAATTCCCACTGTCAGTATCCGACCATTTAGCCGCCTGGGCGGAGCTGAACAGATTATCCGGACTCGCCATGAAGTATGTTGCGAGTCGTCTGTGGCCGGAGAAGCCGGAGCCGAAGAGTTATTTTGGCTTGGTGCAGCAGTTCCTTGGTTCGGTGCCGCATGCTGATGCAATGAAGAGGTCGGCATGCATAGAGGGCGCACAGATGGCTCTTGCCCGTGTCAAAACATACTGGGCAGATATGAAGGCCAGTATTGTTGCGTCCCAGGATTCGGACGGAAGCCGAGTATCTGCCAAGCACTATTTTGAGGAAGTTCTTCCTGGTGCTCGTATAATAGAGTCGCAGTGCTTGAAGGATGTTGTGTTCGAATAGCTTATACTATTTGTAAGACGAATTGTGTTTTTATGAAAAAAGCTTTTTTATACTTGTGCTTGCAAGAATCATGATGCCTCCTGTGCGGCCATTTAATGTATATATTTGTATATAACCTGAAAGATGGCAGTCATTGGCTTTAGCCCCCACGCATAGAATGCGGGGGTGTTTGCAAAAAGGCGCCTTTTCACACTTAATCCAACGTCTTGGTCCTACAAAGGAGGTGATGGCATGGCGAACTAGGCAACCGGACTATAATGCTTTATCACTTTCACTTAGCCATAGGAGTTTGACAGTGGGGCTACTGAATAGCCCCTAGGGGCACCGCGCTCGCCTGAATTCGGGGCACGAGTGTGCCTGACCGGGAAACGGCCCTTCGTTAATGCGGGGGAATCCGAAAGATTCCGAAAGTCATCGAGTGGTTGACCAGTCTCTCGCTATATCATGACAGTCAGTTTTCGGCTTTCTCTACTGAGGTGCTCACCTGGCGAACCGGGGCACAATCGCAGTAGTTCTCCTGGTGCCGCGTTAGCTGATATAACAGAATGTAAGGCAGCAAAACACAGGAGCCGGGCAAACCCAACATTTGACCAAAGACATGATTCGGAGCTGATGCATATAAGGCCAAACTCGCGACGCCGAACACTCCCTAAGGTATTCAGTCTTTATGAAGATGGGCCGAAATAGAGCCCTTGGTAAAAGAGCCCCTAGTGTCCAGGTACGTGCAAAAATTCTGGCGTGGCCACATGCCAAGACGCCAGCCTCCTCCTCGGCTATAGAGAAAACCGGGGGATGCTATCAACAAGAGACAATAAAAAAGCTTTACGCAGGGTCTTAATCTAAAAAGAATCCTTGAAACGGGTCCCTGCTGCACGTCTGCGCATGTGTCTCCGTTGTGCCGTATCCTGGACGGGCGTAGCACGATGTTCGTCTGCGAAAGAGAGGAACTTAGTAAAAAATAAGCGTGCGAGAAATCTATATCGAAATAAATAAAATATAGTTGGAGCAAGAGTTGGGCCGTATTGTCTCCGGGCGTGAGCACACGGAGCCCCTTGCACGAGGGTATGCGGCTATTTAAGCATGTTGACTCCGGACTCGTCGAGCCGTGTCCGGGATAGTAGGGCTGGATTTGTGGGCGGCTGTCTAGGCAGCCGCACCCCTGCCTGTACTTTGGGGGTCAATTTATGTTCCCTTGTAATGAAATGATGCCCTTTGGGCCGGGCATTTTAAGTGTAAGGGATGCGTAGTGCGGTATTGCGTTAAAGCGGGCAAAAGCTTCACGTCCCAGTAGCGCTTGATAGCGACTTACGAATGGGGTGATGTGGAATGTTAGCTTTTCGCTTCGGAAGTTGTCGGGTGATCCGAACGTGACTTCTAACGTAAGGGAACCCATACTTGGGGTATCCGAACCTGGTGTTACTCCTTGAAAGGAAGTGTTGCCGAGGTGGATTACAACTGGGTTTACCCCGAGTTTGCGGACTGTATCCTGATATAACAGGTTCAAGTCGCTGCCGCCGTCCATAAGGGCGTTTGTAAATTGGAGTCCGTTAATAATTGGATTTACGACCAAGGCAGTCCAGCCTGCGTTCTGGTCTCCTCTGGAGTAATCCTGATGATCGAAGGTGATTGGTTGTAACAACCTGTGGGGTTGCTCCTCCGGGGCTGGCTGTACGGCGCGTGTCTTTGTAGGTGCCGTTCTGCTCTTCCCTTTCGTCACATGAAGTACATTTACTGTCTTGACTTCTTGTGGGAACTTCTTTTGTTCTCCGATGTTCTGCTCGTGGGGTGCATCGTCATCTTCGCTTGGTGTGTTGAGCCCCTTGTGTTCGGCGTTGAGCTTGCCGGACTGCTTAAAGACCCAACAATCTCTGTGGGTATGGTTTGCAGGTCTCCCCGGAGTGTTGTGGATTTGACATATTTTGTCCAAAATTTTGTTGAGGTTGGATAGCTCGTCCCTATCGTATTTTGGGGGTAGCTTTTTCTGATTTTGCCGAGAGCTTTTGAATCCGGCGTTTACTGCCGTGCTCATCAGGCTGTTGTCCTTTATCCGGCATGGTCCTTTGTTATGGCGCGGCTTCCCGTTCCCATCTTTGGGTTCGGACGTATTCGGGTCGGTGGTGCTGCTTCTTGCCAACCAGCTATCCTCTCCTGCACAGAAGCGGGTCATGAGGCTTGTTAACGTGACCATTGTTCGCGGCTTTTCTTGGCCGAGGTGTCTGGCGAGCCATTGGTCTCGGATGCTATGTTTGAAAGCTACTAGGGCCTCTGCGTACAGACAGTCGACTATCTGATTCTTTTTGATAAGGAATCTGTTCCAGAGCTTCCGGGCTGACTCTCCGGGCTGCTGAGTTATATGACTCAAATCATCTGCATCCGGGGGCCGGACATAGGTCCCTTGAAAATTTGCCCGGAAAGCATCCTCAAGCACTTCCCAACTTCCCATGGTGTTTTCGGGAAGGCTTTTAAGCCAATGCCGGGCTGGCCCTTTGAGCTTAAGGGGTAAGTATTTTATGGCGTGGAGGTCGTCTCCTCTGGCCATGTGTATGTGGAGGATGTAGTCCTCGATCCAGACTCCAGGGTCTGTTGTTCCGTCGTATGCTTCTATGTTCACTGGCTTGAATCCGGCTGGGAATTCATGGTCCAGCACCTCATCGGTAAAACATAGGGGGTGTGCGGCGCCCCTGTATTTAGGCGTGTCGCGGTGTTTGGGTATTTTTTGCGTTGCGTCACTCATTGGAGCTTGCTTTCTTGGCCTATAGATGGATCTGGTTGGGCCAGTTTTCTAATGCAAATTCTTGGACGGATCGCGCACCATATTGAGTGCGGCGTCCTTTGATGCGTGAGATTGATCGTAGGGTCGTCTATCCGACCTTGTGGCTTCCTTATTTTTTGACTGTGGGGGCTTTATGGCCTCTTCGTCAAATTCCGGTAGTAGTTTCTGCTTCGGATAGCTCTTTGTGTGGCGACTACTGCCGTACTTGTGTGCGGTATTGAGTACTTTACCCCATCTGATCCTGAGTGCATCTTCTGCTGTCTTGAGCCCCCGCTTCTGCTTTCTCAGGCTGCATGCAGTGGCGACGAGCCTTTGGTGGAGGTTCTGATGTCCCAGCAATTTATCTGGTGTGAGGTCGTCCGGGCTATTATCTTTCCCGGGGATTGGTTGTTCAGATTGTCCGCCCTGTTTGGACGGATGCTCGATGGCATGTTCATCGTCCGTTGAGTCACCCTGCTCTATGGCTGGGTCTTTGTCCAGGTGGGGCTTGGCCTTGCGCTTATGCTACTGCTTTGATTATTTTTCGGGGGAGCGATCCCTGGCCGCATCCTTTTGGTCCTCGTTGTCATTTCTGTTGTATGTGTCCACCATGCATACATCGTATGATGAGGTGGCTTTCCGGCGCCCTATAGGTGCTGGTTCTTGATCATCTCCTTTATCGGCGTCCATACCGTCGATACCTTTGGAGTTGAAATCGAGCATGTCGGTTAGATCGTCGACAGTGGCTATCAAGTGGGTGGTGGGTGGGGTTCGAACTTCGTCGTCCGCATCCCAACCACCCCGACCATAGTCCGGCCGGGGTTCTTTCGACAAAGAGAGGGACTTTAGCGAATTTAAGATATCACCAAAGGGCGAGTGCTGAAAGACGTCCGCGGCGGTGAACTCCATGATCGGAGCCCGATCGAGTTCGATCGAAAGGGGTGCGGAATATTCAGAGTCCGGAATGGAGTCCGGCACCTTGGAGTTATCGGCCTTGCAAAGGACTTGGCTGGTATTCGGCTCTATCGCTGCAGAGATTGCGGCTCCTGGGGCGGCGTCCAACCGTCCGTCCCTGGCTAGCGCAGTCGGCTCCGAACTAATGGTCGGAGAGAACACCTGAGCGGCGCTCTGGTCACTGTCCGGCGGCAGAGCTAGATCATGCCCATCAAGACAGTGCGGCACGCCCGGTCGTGGCCCGAATCCGTCGAAGATCAAGTCCCCGCGGATGTCGGCCGTGTAGTTTAAGCTTTCAAACCTGACCTGATGGCCAGGGGCATAGCTTTCGATCTGCTCCAGATGGCCAAACGAGTCGGCCCGCAGTGCGAAGCCGCCGAATACGAAGATCTGTCCGGGGAGAAAGGTCTCATCCCGGACCGCATCGCGATTGACGAGCGAAGAAGCCATCGGGCCTAAAGGCAACGACACAGAGGAACTCACAATGAAAGCACCAATGTCGGTGTCAAAACCGGCAGATCTCGGGTAGGGGGTCCCGAACTGTGCGTCTAGGCGGATGGTAACAGGAGATAAGGGACACGATGTTTTTACCCAGGTTCAGGCCCTCTCGATGGAGGTAAAACCCTACTCCTGCTTGATTAATATTGATGATATGGGTAGTACAAGAGTAGATCTACCACGAGATAGGAGTGGCTAAACCCTAGAAGCTAGCCTATGGTATGATTGTTGTTCGTCCTATGGACTAAAACTCTCCGGTTTATATAGAGACCGGAGAGGGCTAGGGTTACACAGAGTCGGTTACAATGGGAGGAGATCTTCATATCGTATCGCCAAGATTGCCTTCCACGCCAAGGAAAGTCCCATCCGGACACGGGACGGAGTCTTCAATCTTGTATCTTCATAGTCCGGGAGTCCGGCCAAAGGTCTCAGTCCGGCCATCCGGACACCCCCTAGTCCAGGACTCCCTCAGGTGATCTTCTCACAGCCTTTCTCCTGCTTTGATTCCTGCAACATGCACCATGCTTCGTGGAGGCGTTTAAATTTGTGTCTGGTATTTTGAGAACAATTTATGGTCTGTAATATTTGCTAGATTTTGCGATTTGCTTCCTTTTTGCTTGTGTTCTACGTCGGCAGAGCCTGGCCCCGCGCGTACCTCAGCCGCCGTTAGCCCCGACCGGATCACCAGGACGGGACCAAGGAGTGAGGGGCTACGTGGCAAGTTAGGCTCCTGAGTCGCGATGCTCAGGAGTCCCCCTTGACGAGCAAACAAAAAATAGGGAGGAGGTGAAGGAGAGGATTTGTTGTTCTAGGTCGGCAGGGCCCGGCCCCGCACATACCTCAACCGCCGTTAGCCTTTTGGAACTAAGGGGTGAGGGGCTACGTGACTAGTTAGGCTCCTGAGTTGCGATGCTCAGGAGTCCCCCTTGATGCTCAAATGGGTCTTCATACCTTGGCTCCGCTCGGGGAGGGACGTGCGACGACCAGGTCCAAGGGACCTGGCTGGGTGGCGTGTGCTCGGGCGTGGCCCGGGTGCAGCCCCTGTGTCTAGCCCCCTCGCGCGATGCTCCCGAGGGGAGGTGTTGCGATGAGGCCAGACACTGAGCTCTGGGCTCCGTGAGGTTGACGCAGCCGTGGGCTGCCCTCAGTTGTTTATCACCAGCGCGGAGCATAGCGCTTTCGTATGTGTACGGGCATAGCCGCTCCTCGGCAGTGTCATCAGCCAGCGCGGAGCATGGTGCTTCCACTGGTGCGTGGGAGGGGGGCTCCCCTCTGGGAGGAGCCCCCGGGGCGTGTACAACCCCGCCCTGACACATGGCTGGCACGGTAGGACTAGGAGAGGTGTATCTGGGCACCCATGAGCTAGCGCGAGACCCACGGGGCCCTACCTCGAGGCGGGTTGCGCCTGGCTCTAAGCCTTTATCGGTGGTACATTCCTGCAAGGTGGTTAGAATGCAAATGCTCTACGTCCTCAGGTCCCGGCCCTCGAGCTAGCTCAGCCGCCGCTGGTATGGTAGGTTGTGATGCTGTGGGTCAAGGCCAGGGTGTGAGGGCTGGAGAGCCAGTAAGAGCCCATGAGTCGTGATGCTCAGGCACCCCCTGAGGGAGTCCCGGACTAGGGGGTGTCCGGATAGCCAAACTACCATCATCGGCCGGACTCCAAGACTATGAAGATACAAGATTGAAGACTTCGTCCCGTGTCCGGATGGGACTTTCCTTGGCGTGGAAGGCAAGCTTGGCGATACGGATATGTAGATGTCCTACCATTGTAACCGACTCTGTGTAACCCTAGCCCTCTCCGGTGTTTATATAAACCGGATGGCTTTAGTCCATAGGACGAACAACAATCGTACCATAGGCTAGCTTCTAGGGTTTAGCCTCCTTGATCTTGTGGTAGATCTACTCTTGTAACCCACATCATCAATATTAATCAAGCAGGACATAGGGTTTTACCTCCATCAAGAGGGCCCGAACCTGGGTAAAAACATCGTGTCCCTCGTCTCTTGTTACCATCCGCCTAGACGCACAGTTCGGGACCCCCTACCCGAGATCCGCCGGTTTTGACACCGACATTGGTGCTTTCATTGAGAGTTCCTCTGTGTTGTCACCGATAGGCTTGATGGCTTCTTCGATCATCAACGACGATGCAGTCCAGGGTGAGACCTTCCTCCCCGGACAGATCTTCGTATTCGGCGGCTTCGCACTGCGGGCCAATTTGCTTGGCCAGCTAGAGCAGATCAAAGGCTACGCCCCTGGCCGTCAGGTCAGATTTGGAAGTTTGAACTTCGCGGCTGACATCCGCGGGGACTTGATCCTCGACGGATTTGAGCCACAGCCGAGCGTGCCATACTGTCACGATGGGCATGATTTAGCTCTGCAGCCGGACAGTACCCTGGAGGCCGCACTCGAACCCGCTCCGATCTTAGACTCGGAGCCGGCTGCGCAGACCAAGGATGGATGGCTAGACACCACCTTGGGGGCTGCAACCTCTACGGCGATAGAGCCGAACACCGATCTTGTCCCCCATGAAGCTCGTGACTCCGAGGTGCCGGACTCCTTGCCGGACTCCGGACCTCCCGCACCCCCTCCAGTCGAATTCGATTGGGCGCCGATCATGGAGTTCACCGCGGCGGACATCTTTCAACACTCACCTTTTGGTGACATCTTGAGTTCGCTAAAGTACCTCTCGTTATCAGGAGAGGCCTGGCCGGACTGCGGCCAGGACGGTAGGGATGCGGACGACGAAGAAATTCAGAGCCCACCCACCACCCACTTGGTAGCCACTGTCGACGACCTAACCGACATGCTAGATTACGACTCTGAGGACATCGACGGTATGGACGACGATACCGGAGACGACCAAGAACCAGCGCCCACCGGGCACTGGAAAGCCACCTCTTCATACACCATATACATGGTGGATATCCCAAAGGATGGGAACGGTGAAGGAATAGTGGAGGATGACCCCTCCAAGAAACAGCCCAAGCGTCGGCGTCAGCGGCGCCGCTCTAAATCCCGCCATAGCAAGAATGAGGATTCCGGCACCGGAGACAATAATACACCGGATAGCGCCAAAGACAACCCACTCCAGCAAGATCCAGCACAGGAGGAGGGGGACGCCAGCCCTCATGAGAGAGCGGCCGAAGAAGAGGTAGAGGACTATATGCCTCCCTCCGGAGACGAGGCAAGCCTCGACGACGACGAATTCGTCGTGCCTGAGGATCCCGTCGAACAGGAGCGTTTCAAACGCAGGCTTATGGCCACGGCAAACAACCTCAAGAAAAAGCAGCAGCGACTTAGAGCTGATCAAGATCTGCTAGCCGACAGATGGACCGAAGTCCTCGTGGCCGAAGAGCATGAACTCGAACGCCCCTCCAAAAGCTACCCCAAACGTAAGCTGCTCCCCCGATTAGAGGTGGAGGCATATGATCCCGCTTCACCAAGAGACAATACGGCTGATCGACCACCCCGTGGTCACAACAGAGAGGCCTCAAGGCCCTTCACTAGAACCGTACCCCGGCATCGCTCCAAAAGCACAAGGCCACAGGGGAACACTCCGGACCTGCACGACATACTGGAGGATAAGGCAAGACAATCAAGATCGATCTATGGATCACGTGGGCGCCCCACGATACGTGACGATCACCGTCACCCCGGACACAGTAAGTCCGGCCAGGCCGAACACAACAGACAAAGCTCTTTTGAGCTCCATCGCGATATCGCCCAGTACAGAGGCGCCGCACACCCACTGTGCTTCACAGATGAGGTAATGGATCATCAAATCCCAGAAGGGTTTAAACCCATCAATATTGAATCTTATGATGGCACAACAGACCCCGCGGTCTGGATCGAGGACTATCACCTCCACATCCACATGCCCCGCAGAGACGATCTCCACGCCATCAAATATCTCCCACTCAAACATAAAGGACCAGCCCGACACTGGCTTAACAACTTGCCAGCAGAGTCAATCGGGAGTTGGGAGGACCTGGAAGCCGCATTCCTCGATAACTTCCAAGGCACGTACGTGCGACCACCAGATGCAGATGACCTAAGCCACATAATTCAGCAGCCAGACGAATCGGCCAGACAATTCTGGACACGGTTCTTAACCAAGAAAAACCAAATCGTCGACTGTCCGGATGCCGAGGCCCTCGCGGCCTTCAAGCATAACATCCGCGACGAGTGGCTTGCCCGACACCTGGGACAGGAAAAGCCCAAATCCATGGCAGCCCTTACATCACTCATGACCGCTTCTGTGCGGGTGAGGACAGCTGGCTAGCACGCAGCAACAACCTCAACAAAAATTCTGGCAGTCCGGATATCAAGGACCGTAGTGGCAGGTCGCGTCGCAACAAAAACAAACACCGCATTAACGGCGATAATAGTGAGGATACGGCAGTCAATGCCGGATTCAGAGGATCTAAACCCGGTCAACAGAAAAAGCCATTCAAAAGAACAACTCAGGGTCCATCCAATTTGGACCGAATTCTCGACCGCTTGTGCCAGATACATGGCACCCCTGAAAAGCCAGCTAACCACACCAATAGGGACTGTTGGGTGTTCAAGCAGGCAGGCAAGTTAATTGCCGAAAACAGCGACAAGGGGCTACATAGCGACGACGAGGAAGAGACCCGACCGCCGAACAATAGAGGACAGATGGGTTTCCCCCCACAGGTGCGGACGGTGAACATGATATATGCCACGCACATACCCAAAAGGGAGCGGAAGCGTGTACTCAGGGACGTATACGTGATGGAGCTAGTTGCCTCGAAGTTCAATCCATGGTCCTCTTGCCCGATCACCTTTGACCGAAGGGACCACCCCACCAGCATTCGCCATGGTGGGTTCACCGCATTGGTTCTAGACCCAATTGTCGATGGATTTCATCTCACCAGAGTCCTGATGGACGGCGGCAGCAGCCTAAACCTGCTTTATCAGGACACGGTGCGCAAAATGGGCATAGACCCCTCAAGGATTAAACCTACCAAGACGACCTTTAAAGGCGTCATACCAGGTGTAGAAGCCAATTGTACAGGCTCAGTTACACTGGAAGTGGTCTTCGGATCCCCGGATAACTTCTGAAGCGAGGAGTTAATCTTCGACATAGTCCTGTTCCGCAGTGGCTATCATGCCTTTCTCGGACGTACCGCATTCGCAAAGTTCAACGCGGTGCCGCACTACGCATACCTCAAGCTCAAGGTGCCAGGCCCTAGAGGAGTCATCACGGTCAACGGAAACACTGGACGCTCACTCTGAAAAGAGGAACATACAGCGGCTCTCGCGGCAGAAGTACAAAGCAGCCTTTTAAGGCAATTCTCGAGTCCGGCTGCTGAGCGGCCGGACACAGCTAAGCGTGCCCGGAGTAACCTACAACACGACCACCTGGCATGTTCCGAGCACGCGTAGCAGTGCGGCCCCAACCCCAGCCCCTGTAAAACATTAAGACAGACCCTTCGCGTACTCTATTACGCTCTGAAGATACCATGGGCATGGGGCAAGGGGCTCGACCACGATAAGCCCAGACTACGGCTCAACCGCACCAGGGGCTCTTAAGTGTGTCGTTTCTTTTTCTTTTCCTTTTATTTTTTACCTACAGGACTCTGTTCATCAGAGGCCCTGTCCGGCAGCAGACATGCCGAACCCACAATGCAACAGCCAGGGAAGGAGAAAGGCTACAACGAAAATCCAGGTGGTCTCCATCTTGAGCATTAAATCTGTTTTATGCATTATTCCGTAGCCTACCCCTGGAGGGGACATGATAAATAGTCCCATCCCTTGCTTACCCCACCACTTGTATCATCCTGCACTTACAGCAGTTTTTATTGAATAAAGCAATGCAGCACATTTTTGCTTCTAATTGCATTTCTTTCTTACACATATGTTCATCTATGACATGTTGCATCCGTACGTTTTGGTACGGCTAAATACACCAGGGGCTTATGTTTCCCGCGTTATGGTGTGATAAGTCCGAACACTTTTACAAGTGTGGCACCCCGAACTTATAGCATTATATGCATCGGCTCCGAATCATGTTCTTGGGTCAATAGTTGGTTTGCCCGGCTCCCATGTTTTGGTACCTTACGTTCCATTTTATCGGCTAAGGTAGCACTGGGAGAACCACTGCGATTGCGCCCCAGTTGAGCTGGGTTAACGCCTCAGTGGAGAAAGCTAAAACTGACTGTCATGATGAGGCGAGAGCTGGTCGCTGTTGAGAGGTTCTCTGCGAGTCCCTAAAGACTTATGCCGCTTCGAGCGAGGAGCTGGATTCTGTCCGGCCAAGGCGTGGATAGCGCCCCAAATTCGGCCTTCCGAAAACTAGGGGCTTCGCCGAAATTTAAAATTATGGAATTCTATGGCTAAGTGAGAGTGTTCAAGCATTATAAGTCCGGTTGCCTTGTTCGTTGTATTGAGCGCCTCCCTCGATGGACCCAAATATGGGAACAAGAGTGCCCAAATTTATCCCGAACACCCCAACACTCGTGGCATGGGGGCTGAAGCTGACGACTTGCCATCTCTCAGATTTGATAAACAGCCGCACTGAAGGTAATATTTTAAATTAACAAGTGTTGCTTCGCGCGTATGAACTTAGTTTTCAGCGCACAGGATAACAAAACGCGAGTCTACTCAAAAAATTCTTCTTTGGAGCACTCACCCGCAATAATGCGGGCGCCCTTCAGCACACTCCTATAATACATCTCAGGCGTGCGATGCTCCTTGCCCTCTGGTGGGGGGTCCGTCACAAGCTTCTGGGCATCCATCTTGCCCCAGTGCACCTTTGCGCGGGCAAGGGCCCGACGGGCACCCTCGATACAGGCGGAGTGCTTGATAACTTCAACCCACGGGCACGCGTCCACCAGCCGCCGCACCAGGCCGAAGTACCTCCCAGGCATAGCCTCCTTAGGCCATAGCCGAACTATGAGGCCCTTCATGGCCTGTTCGGCCGCCTTGTGGAGCTCGACCAGCTGCTTCAGCTGGTCGCTAAGGGGCAACGGATGTCCGGCCTCAGCATACTGAGACCAGAAGACCTTCTCCGTTGAGCTCCCCTCCTCGGCCCGGTAGAATGCGGCAGCATCGGACACGCTGCGGGGAAGATCTGCGAACGCTCCTGGAGAGCTCCGAATGTGGGCAAGCGACAGGTAATTAACACTCACATGCTTACTTTGCATGAAAAATGCCTTACCCGCTGCTATTTTCTTCACCGCCTCTATCCCCTGGAGGGCCTTGTAGGCTTCGGCCTTAGCGGCTTTGACACTCTCAAGAGCCGTTGCAAGCTCAGACTCTCGAGTCTTCGAGTCACGCTCCAGGCTCTCGTGTTTCTTCACGAGATCCTGGAGCTCTTGCTGTATCTCCGCCACCCGCGCCTCCTGTTTCTCTCGCTCGGTGCGCTCCGCAGCCGCATTGCGTTCGGCCGCGGCCACCGCCTCTTTCAGGGTCGCCACCTCGTTTGTGGCCCCTGCAATACCCCAGTTATCCTTGTCATTTTTCTTGCAACCAAATCCTTTTCTGTAAGGTACAATTTTCATAAGGTATTACTCACCTTCTTTTTCCTCGAGCTGCTTCTTGGCATGGCCGAGCTCGTTCTCGGACCGCTCGAGGTTTTCCTTCAAAGTTTTGACCTCCACAGTCAGTGCGGCAGAGGTCAGCAGCACAGCCTGCAATCCCATATTGACATATTTTCATGACTCCTGCGTTTATCTTTCTAAAGATCCTCAGTCCGGCTTTTCTTTCCGAACACCGAACCGAGCATCAGGGGCTACTGTCTATGCGGTACCATTTTACATATATTGAAATTCTTACCTCAAAGCCTGTTAGAAGGCTGCTGCAGGCTTCGGTCAGCCCACTCTTGGCGAGCTGAACCTTCTGAATCACTGCACTCATAACAGTGCAGTGTTCCTCTTCGACGGAGGCGCCGTTGAGCGCCTCCAGCAAATTATCCGGCACCTCCGATTGGACGGAGGCAGCCGGCGTCGCGGTCTTACCCTTCTTACGAAGGGGTCGCCCGCCGGACTCCGAAGCCACTATGGGTTCCGGGGCTAAGTCCGGTGCAAACTCCGGGAGGTTGTCCTGCAACACCTCCGGGGCCCTCTCCTCCTGGTGGGTCCCTTCCTGGGATCCCACCTCGGCATCATCCGCATCACGGGGGGTGGAGGCAGTCGGGAGAGAATCCATATCCGACGCCCCTAAGGACACGCTCGACGAAGTGGGGAGATCATCCTTAGGCGGACTGCAGGGTTGTATGCGGCATTAGAAAGACATAATATGGCGGAAAACGAAAACCTTGAAGTTATTCGGGAGTTCGGATACTTACGATCTCGCCAAAGGCTTGGCCCTTGGAGGCCAGTCCTCGTCGTCGTCACTGGCGTTGGCGGAACAGTCCGGGGGAAGAGTTTTTCTCCTCTTGGACCCTTCGGCCTCCCTTGTTGGGGAGGCCTTCCTTTTCTTCCCTCCCCCCGCTGGGGCAGAGGCTTTCTTCTTCTCCTCCTCGCCTTGGTGGGAGGAGTCGGCCTCGGATTCATCGTCTGATAGCACCTGAAAACGGGAACTCTTCCGAGTCCCCATGGCCTTCTTCTTGGTCTTCTTCTCCGGCACCACATGGGGTGCCGGAGCCAGCAGCCCCGTTAGGCGGGCGTCAGCTGGGTCCTCTGGCAATGGGGCCAGACAGATAGCCCGTGCGGCCTTCTTCAGCCAGTCCTGTCAAAGGAAAGGGAGTTTAGATCCCGCATAGAGTCAAACTATGAATAACAAGCATCCCGTAAAGGACAATATCACTTACCTCGTCAGCTGGACGCTGCGAGCTGAATCCGCGATCTTCGGTAGCAGATGCGGGAGCCTCGGCGCCCTTGAACAACACCTTCCAGACCTCTTCGCACGTAGTGTCGAAGAGCCCATTCAAAGTCTGGTGCTGCGCCGGATCGAACTCCCACATGTTGAAGCCCCGTCGTTGGCACGGGAGAATCCAGCGGATGAGCATGACCTGGACTACGTTGACAAGCTTGAGCTTCTTGTCCACCAGCTTCTGGATACAGGCTTGGAGTCCGGTCAGCTCCTCTGAATCCCCCAAGATCCGGCCACTCTCTTTCCAGGAGGTGAGCCGTGTAGGGATACCGGATCTGAATTCGGGGGCCGCTGTCCAATCAGGGTCACACGGCTCGGTGATGTAGAACCACCCCGATTGCCACCCCTTAAAGGTTTCCACGAAAGTACCCTCCAGCCACGTAACGTGGGACATCCTGCCCACCATGGCGCCTCCGCACTCCGCTTGGCTGCCCTTCACAACCTTCGGCTTGACACTGAAGGTCTTGAGCCACAAGCCAAAGTGGGGCTGGATGCAGAGGAAGGCCTCGCACACGACGATAAATGCCGATATGTTGAGGATAAAATTCGGGGCCAGATCATGAAAATCTAGGCTGTAGTAGAACATGAGCCCCCGGACAAAGGGATGAAGTGGGAAGCCCAGTCCGCGGAGGAAATGGGGAAGGAATACTACCCTCTCATGGGGCCTAGGGGTGGGGATGAGCTCTCCCTCGTCGGGGAGCCGATGCGCGATGTCGCTGGACAAGTATCCGGCGCTGCACAGCTTCTGGATATGCCCCTCCGTGACGGAGGAGGCCATCCACTTGCCTCCCGCTCCGGACATATTTGGAGAAGGTTGAGGTGAGATGTGCAGGCTTGGGCGCTAGAGCTCGAGTTCGCAGAGATGGATAAGCCAAGGAGGAAGAAGGCGTAGGTAAAAAGGTTGGATCTTTATCCCCTTATATGGGCGGACGGAAACATGCGTCCCCACCGGCCTGATAAAACTCGCTTATCTCCCAAGTGCCGCAATCAATGGCGCGGTTGGGTTACCCACGTCCGTATTGATGGGAATCCCGGAATAAGGGGAACACGATCTCTGCTTCGACAAGACGTGCCAAGGAAACCGCCTCGCTAAACGCGCTGAGATGGAACAATAAAAACAATTTGAAGGCTTGGTAGTGGTGTGACGTTACACCACAAAATACGTCAGCAGATTGAACTTGTGTAATATTATTCTCTCTATGGTTGTATGTGGAATTTATTTTGCAGAGCCGGACACTATCCTGGTGTTCACAATCTTCTATAAATTATTCGGAGGAGGAACCCGCCTTGCAATGCCGAAGACAGCATGCGCGCCGGACTCGTCGTCATTGAAGCCTGGTTCAGGGGCTACTGAGGGAGTCCTGGACTAGGGGGTGTCCGGATAGCCGAACTACGATCATCGGCCGGACTCCAAGACTATGAAGATACAAGATTGAAGACTTTGTCCCGTGTCCGGATGGGACTTTCCTTGGCGTGGAAGGCAAGCTTGGCGATACGGATATGTAGATCTCCTACCATTGTAACCGACTCTGTGTAACCCTAGCCCTCTCCGGTGTCTATATAAACCGGATGGCTTTAGTCCATAGGACGAACAACAATCATACCATAGGCTAGCTTCTAGGGTTTAGCCTCCTTGATCTCGTGGTAGATCTACTCTTGTAACCCACTTCATCAATATTAATCAAGCAGGACGTAGGGTTTTACCTCCATCAAGAGGGCCCGAACCTGGGTAAAAACATCATGTCCCTCGTCTCTTGTTACCATCTGCCTAGACGCATAGTTCGGGACCCCCTACCCGAGATCCACCGGTTTTGACACCGACACCCCCCTTTTAATGTGCAAGCGCTTTGCATGAGAGTGGAGAGGTCCGCGGTTGGCAGCAGACGATAATCATGAGTAGGTTAAGCATGAAGAAGCAAATCAACTTGGATAGACGCAGAGAAAGCAAATGCGAGTGGGTCAAGCCCGAGCGGCTTGGGGATGATGCAGCCCGAGGGGCGCCCCCAACAAGGTAAGTAGAAGACATAAGCAAAATGGATACATGCCTCAGGGACGGACCCACACGACCTGGGAATGATGCAGCCCTGGGGGCGCTCCCAGCTGAAACGAAACTTGAAAGAAGTCACATGATACCATTGCAGAGCGGATGTTGGAGTAGCTGACGATGCGGGATGAAGAAGCCGATCCTCACGAGTCCTCGGGGCTCCGAGCCTAGGGAGGCTCGCGAGGTCCGAGCGGCTCGGTGAGGTCTATCTCCATCTCCTCCAGGAACGCGCGATGCTTGGCCACCTGAGCTTCCAGAATGCTTCTCATCAGGCGCTGGTGAGCCGCAGCCGCGTTCGGCAAGCCGAAGGGCATGCCGAACGTAGCTGTGCGGTGGGCCCGTGCAACGCCCCGCGCGCGAGGGTTAGAAGCTCTCCTGAGACGCGACTCGATTGAGCCCCGGGTAGTTGATGCAAACGCGCAGCCCGCCATCCTCGCCTGGATGGGGAGCTACACTAGGCAGGCGGCGGTTGCCGCGCATGATTCTTGATTCCTGTAACTCTTGAGCAACCTTGGTGATGAACTCACGAGGGTTGGGCCCTTCTTTCCTTACGCCTTCCCGAGGGAAGCGTGCCGTGAAGCACGCCTCCAAGTGGTGCCCAAGCGCCTCCCTCGTGATCTTGGCAAAGTCGGTGGCTCCCCAGGAGAGAGCCCCCGAGCCCTACCCGAGGAGGGCGCCGGGCGCGCCTTCCTATGCAACGGAGGGTGGTGCCCCTTGGCTAGGTGCGGGTCCGGATGTGGCACCTCCGGAGGTGCCTGCCTCGTGAGGCTTTGAGCCAGGTGATGTCTTCTTCTTCTTGGGATCTACTCCAGGGAGGTTTCCATTCTTGCTGCCCGGGTCTTCGACCGACGCGGCCTGGAAAGCGCGCTGAGGGAGCACACCGCATCCTTCTCTTCACAGGGGACCGTGATGACCCCACCACTTCCTGGCATCTTGAGGACGTTGTAGCCATGGTGTGTCACTGCCATGAACTTAGCCAGGGCTGGGTACCCGAGGATGGCGTTGTATGGCAGGCAAATGTGGGCGGCGTCGAAGTCAATGAGCTCAGTGCGGTAGTTGTTGTGCTGTCCAAATGTGACAGGAAGGCGGACCTGCCCTATCGGGACAATGGAACCATCAGTGACTCCTGAGAAAGGCTTGGTTGGCTGAAGTTGATCATATGGTACTTGGAGATTGTTGAACGTCTCGACGGACATGATGTTGAGCCCTGCCCCGCCATCGATGAGGGTCCTAGTAACTTGCACGTTGCTGATGATTGGGGAACAGAGCATTGGGAGGACACCGGCTGTTGCCGCACACTTGAGCTGATCCGCTGAGCTGAACATGATGGCGCACGCAGACCACCTGACAGGGAGCGTGGCCTCAAGCTTGGGGAGGACTGCGTTTACCTCGCGAGCAAACTGCTTGAAGATGCGCTGTGAGGCTGGGGCCTGAGCGCCGCCCAGGATGCAAGCGATTGCACGTGGCTCCTGGAAGCCCCCAGCCCCCTTGTCCTGATGATGGTCTTCATTCCTTCTTGGTGGTGGTGGCATAGGAGGAAGGCTTGCGTTGCCCTGCGGGCGATCCTCACGAGGCTGATCTCTCCAAGCTCCCTCGCGAGGCTAGTCCTACCAGCGGTCCTCGCGAGGCCGGTCACGCCACCCTTGGCGAGGGCCACAGTCGTCCCATCGTCCTCCGCCTCTTGCTCCGCCTCGGCCATAGCCCCGATCGTTGCGCTCGGGACGTTGACCGACACGACCTTCTTGCACGGCCTTGAGCTCTTGACATTTGTTGGTGTTGTGAGTATGGATCATGGCACAGTACCGGCTGCCCTTGGACGACTCCGGCTAGTCCCTGCCATGCTTTGTGTCCGGCTCTGCTGTGAGCACGGCTGCTCCCTTGCGCTTCATGTCTTTGGCCTTGGCTTTCTTCTCTTCTGGGTCTGTTGCTAGGAGCTCGAGAAGGGAGAGGCGTCCCTCCTCAGCCCTTGCGCACTTGATCGCCAGGTTGAACAGCTCCAGAGACGTACACAGATCTTCATGGATCGCCATCTCCTCTTTCATCCTGACGTCATGGGTGCCATCAGAGAACACCGAAATGATGGCTTCCTCAGTCACCCTGGGAATCTTGAGGCGGGCATTGTTGAAGCGCGGGATGTACTTCTACAAGGTCTCCCCGGGCTGCTACTTGATGCGGCGCAGGTCACCCACGGCCGGCGGACGGTCGCGAGTGCCCTAGAAATTGGTGATGAAGCGAGTGCGCATCTCATCCCAGGAGGAGATCATGCCGGGAGGCAGGTTCAGGAGCCAGATGCGGGCGTCGTCCTTGAGTGCCATGGGAAACCAGTTTGCCATGACCTTTTTGTCCCCGTTTGCGGCTTCGATCCCCAGCTCATAGAGTTGTAGGAACTCCGCGGGGTCTACAGTGCCGTCGTAGCGAGAAGGCAGGTCAGGTTTGAACTTGCCTGGCCAGGCGACACCACGTAGCTCGGCGGTGAAGGCGCGGCAGCCTACGGTGACCATCAGAGATCTTTGTTGATGCTGGGCTTGCTCCTGGAAATTCCCACGCGCCGCCGCTCGGAGCAGCGTAGGGTCTTGGCGTGCTGGCGCAGAGATGCGGTCGTGGCACACCGGTGCCGGGAGCACGCGTGCGCCTTCTTGGGGACGAGGAATTTGTTGGCAGCTCCTTTCTTTTCGCGTGGGCGCCGGACGCGGTGGATCTCGTCCTGGGGCCGGGCGCCTTGGAGCCAGGGCGCCGTCTTGGGGAGGAGGCGGCAGAGGCACCTCCTGATCTGTGCCTCCTACGCAGGACGGAGGACGAGGCAGTGAGGGGGACGATGCAGGGGAGCCCCCTGCGGCGCTGACGAGCTCGGTGATGCGAGTGAGCTACTCCTCATAGAGGTCATCGACGGGACGGTAGTGCAGAAGCTCATGCACCAGGAGCAACGCAGCGTGCGCGCCCGTGGGGGCGCGATGGGCGTGGGATGACGAACTGGCTGGAGTCAGCGACGGGGTGGCGGTGCGGCCTTCCCGCTGCATCGAAGGGTGCAGAGACGAGGCCTGCTGCTCATTCCCCGCCGGGCCGGTGGCGGCGTTGGTGGCAGGCGACAGGGAACGACGGGGACACCCACCGACGGGGGCCGTCTAGGCGACGTGGGCGGCGAGAGTAGCCCGATGCTCGGCGCGAGCCCGGCGAGCGTCAGCCATGGACGCGACAGAAGATCGAGCGTGGAACAACAGAAGAAAGATTCCGGCGCACCCCTACCTACCGTGCCAAATGTCGGATATTGGGTTCCGACAGACCCTTAAGGTTCGAACTCTGGGTGCGCACGAAGATCTCTCCCCTACCGTCCTACGTCCGATTGTCTCTAGAGATCTAAGCTAAAAACGAGGAACAACACAAGGGACACGAGATTTATAGTGGTTCGGGCCACCGTTGTGGTGTAATACCCTACTCCAGTGTGTGGTGTGGTGGATTTCCTCAGGGGCTGATGATGAACAGTACAGGGGAAGAACGGCCTCGCGAGAGGTGTTCTTGAGCTGGTGCGATGAACTTCTTGTGTGAGTTCGATCGCCTCTCTCTGTTTTCCCAAAATATGGATCCCCCTCTATTGTGGTGGCTAGTCCTATTTATAGAGGCCCTGGGCCTCTTCCCAAATATCAAGCGGGAAGGGCACCAACAACGGCCATTTTGAAGGGGAACATCTAGTACAAGTTATCCTGACTAAAGTTGGTCTTCGGCTGCCAAAGGCACTGGCGATGATGCCGTCTTGGGCTCCATGGTGACCTCCATCCTGCCGCTCCGCTGGTCTTGGTCTCCTTGCACTGAAATGACAACCTTTTCCTGATGCCTCGGTACTCCACGTCTGTGCTTGCGCCCTTTGCACCAAAGAGGAAACAAGGACACTGCGCAGGCTGGCGCCCGCCTGGCGCCCGCCTAGTCTCGATCGTCATGGCTTGCATCACGAGCACCTCACGAGGTACCCTGCCTTGATCTCTCCGCCTCCTCGCGAGCCTGCCTGGCAAGGTCGTTCCCGAGGAAGCCTCGTGTCGTCCGCCCCATGAAGCTTGGCCCCTCGCGAGGGTCTTGAGTCTTGTGCTGATGAAGATGGGCCGTACTGGGCCACCACTTGAGCCACGCCGCAGGCCGCAGGCAGGCAAGTCTGGGGACACCCGTTCCCATAATGCCGACAACTGCCATATCCGAAAAGACCAAGAAACTCTCCTCCGCCATTGAATCCATTGCCAATCTAGAGCTGAAGCTGACCATGCTGAAGGAGTCCCTTGAGGCAGCAAGGCACGCGGGAAGAATCTGACCAAAGACCTCCAGAACGAGAAGGAGCTGCTCGAGAGCGCCGCCGCCACCTACAATGACTATGAGAAAGGTGTGAAAATCTGGACTGAGCACCTTGTTAACGTCACGGAAAGCCTTGTAGCACAACTGTCCACCATGGGCCTGCCGAACTTCAACTATTCTTCCAACGATAGGGTGTCTACAAGCGCTAGGCTAACCATGTTCTTCGAGGGCCTCGTAGACGCCCTGAACCTGCTCCACTCCATCTGAGCAACCCAATTGGCCAACAAATCCCGCAAACTCTACCAGGCCATCCTTGTCAAGGTGCTCATCAAGGTGGTGCACAGGAATCCCGGCATCGACCTCACCAATGTGCTGGACCACTTGCCGAAGAATGCAGACTGCAAGGCACTCGAAGAGCTCGTCGCGCCCATCATCGACAAGGTGGACCAAGTCAAGAGAGTCGAAGGCGGGCACAGGGACTAGCCGCTTCACTTCTTCTTGCCGCCACGAGTCCATGTCGAAGATAGTCTATCTTAAGTTAGAATTGTGGCGACTATTGATGTAATATAACTTGCTATGTTTTGGATAAATGCATGCTATCTCTCTTGTCTGATTTCTCTCTGTATGTCATACACCCTATGCTTTGTTGGTAACTTGCCGGCGCGCACACCCTTGCCATGAGCGCTTTGAGGAATGGATCCTTAGCAGCCTGCTAGGGGTGTCGCTCCCAGCAAGGTACCTTGCCATTCTCAGTGCAGCCACTTAAGCTGTTGAGCGGACTCAAAACAGAGTAAGGGTGCAACTGATCATGCCAAGGTTCCTTCGCGTGTAGGTTTTCCATACAAAGGCCGAAATCGCCAAAGGAAAATAAATTTGCATTCAAAAAGAAATTTACTCAAGGTTTTGCAACTTAGCTTTTCGTTACTATAATCCTTCCTGCAAAATGTCACTTGAACATCGCCCGTTGGTGTCCATCCCCCATACCATCATCATCCCCCCCGGCAAACTTGTATGCGAGGGAACCTTCTATCCTTTGAGAAAAATAAAGAACAGAAAATAGGTGCATGGAACCTTGGCGGTTTGTCAGTGTTTGATGGAAACAAGCATGATGCAATACCTCGGACAAACATGCACATAGATAAACATGAAAATCAACAAAAACTGTAAACCACTTAACTTTATTCAACTGCGCACAGGGTCTGTGCCTGACTTTGTATAGAGGATTATATGCCTTGTCGGCAAGGCTGGTACAAAAGGTGGTCACCGGGAGACCCGGAAACCGCACCTTATGGATAAAACTTATGAAGATGTTCGATATTCCAGGAGTTGCTCACTGGAATGCCATCTTCAGTCTCCAGGAGGACGGTGCCAGGCCTGGTGACTGTACCTGATAAGATCCCTGCCACTTCGGCGTCAATTTGTTAGAATTCTTCGCCAACTAAATGTGCCAAAGAACAAGGTCGCCTTCCTCAAGGCTTTGGGCATGAACCTTGCGGCTATGGTAGTGGCGCAAGGCTTGCTGGTAGCGCGCAGCTCGCACATCATCCTGAAGATGATCTTCCTCAAGGAGTGTAGTGTCATCTTGATGCAACTTCTATTGCTCAAACTCATCATAAGCGAGCACTTGAAGTGACTGTGTATGAGTTCCATGGGGAGAACTGCTTCCGCCCCGTATACCAGGGAGAAGGGTGTCTGGCCAGTAGCTCGATTTGGTGTCGTCCTGATTGACCAAAGAACTGTTGGCAACTCATCAATCTAGCGTCTCCCGCACTTGTGCAGCTTGTTGAAATTCCTCGTCTTGAGACCTCGCAACACTTCAGCATTTGTCCTTTCCGCCTGGCCATTGCTCCTTGGATGAGCAACAGAAGCAAAAAAGATTTTGCCACCAAGGTCTTGGACATACCGCATGAAGGCGTGTCTCGTGAACTACATGCCGTTATCGGTGATGACTCTATTTGGGACACCAAAATGGCAAACACATCCTTTGAAGAACCTAAAGGCTGACTATGATGTCACCTTTCTCACTGCTTCCACTTCCATCCACTTTGTGAACTTGTCGATCGCGATGTACAAGTACTCGAAGCCCCCGGTAGCGCGAGGAAAAGGGCCCAATATGTCGAGCCCCCAGACAGAAAATGGCCAGGAAAGGGGGATTGTCTGAAGAGCTTGAGCTGGCTGATGCAATTTCTTTGAATGTAGCTGACTCGCTTCACACTTTGTTACTAGTGCAGTTGCATCTCGGAGGGCAGTGGGCCAAAAGAAACCTTGCCGGAACGCCTTACCGGCAAGGGCCCTTGATCCTATGTGAGAGCCACATATGCCTCCATATATCTCTGCAAACAACTCCAGTCCGTCCTCCCGAGGCATACACTACAGTTTCATGCCGTTCGGTCTTTTTCTGTATAGGACATTGTCCACAAATTGGTACATATTAGACCGACATGCTACTTTCTCCACTTCTTCTTGTTCCTGGGGAGTTCCCCTATTTGGAGGCACTGGATGATGTGATGTGCCCATGATGGAGCCTGAGGCTCGATAGCAAGGACTAGAGGCGTGTCTTCTGCTGCGGGAGCAGTTGTCTCCACGACAAGGGCTTGAGGCCCTGCCGGAGCCTGTCGCCCCCCGGCGAGCTTGGCGTTGTCCCCGGCAACTTCCTTGCCGGTGGCTCCTGGGAGCTCTGCGGGAAAGTACTGGCCAAAGCTCAACTTACTTTGCTTATCTTGCCTTGCTGATGGTTCCATGGATGGTTGAGTCAATTTGAGCACAGAAGTCCCTCATTCCATAGGTAACTTGAGGGAAACACTTTTTGACAGGTCGTCAACAGTGTTGTTCTCTGCATGAGGAACATGCTCTGCTTGCAGACCATCAAAACGCTCCTCTAATTTCCTCACGTCATCTATGTAGGCTTCCATCAATGGGCTTTGATAATCGTTGTTAACTTGCTTGACGACAAGCTGTGAATCACCTCTGACGATTAGCTTCTTAATTCCAAGGTCTACCAAGATCCTGAGACCGGCAAGTAGTCCTTCATATTCTGCAGTGTTGTTTGTTGGTCTCTCCCGGGGAAGTGCATTTGGACTACGTATTTGAGGTGCTCTCCGCTAGGTGCGACAAGCAGCATGCCAGCACCGGCGCCTTGCAGCGAGAAGGCCCCGTCAAAATACATATCCCACTCTCGGCTCGTTTCCTTGCCGAGGAGAGTTGTCTCTTGAATCTCCTCGTCAGGCATTGAGGTCCATTCCGCAATGAACTCCGCCAAGGCTCTGCTCTGAATTGTCGAAGTGCTTTCAAACTTGAGACCAAAGCTTGACAGTTCCAACACCCACTCCACAATCCTTCCAGTCGCATCTGGGTTGTGCAAAATCCATTGCAACGGGAAACAAGTGATGACGGTAATCTCATGTGCCTGGAAATAATGGCGCAACTTCCTCGAGGCCATAAGGAGGCGAAAGGGCAACTTCTGCACAACAGAGTATCTTGACCTAATGCCCTGTAAAAGGGAGCTGGCAAAATAAATTGGGTGCTGCACCATATTTTTCCTCTGTGCTGCTTCATTTGCTTGTGCAGATCCTGCCTTATCGGCACTAGACTCTGCCGGGGAAGGTCCCGGCTTGTCATTCGACGGTCCCGCTGCTGTCGCTGCTTCTTCATCGACTTCTCTCTGTGCCACTAGTGTAGCACTAACCACTTGATTCGTTGCCGCTAGATATAGCAGGAATGGCTCTTATGGTTTAGGCGCGACTAGTGTTGGCGTAGAGGAAAGGTACTTCTTCAAATCCTGCAGTGCTGCCCCCACTTCCGGAATCCATTCCATTGGACCTGCCTTTTTCAAGATTTTGAAAAAGGGCATGGCGCGCTCAGCAGATTTGGAGATGAACCTGCTTAGAGCAGCAATGCAGCCGGCAAGTCGATGCACATCTGTGACTGGCCTTGGTGCTTCAATCTGCTCAATTGCCTTGATCTTGTTGGGATTCGCCTCGATCCCACGCTGAGCCACAAAGAATCCAAGAAGCTTGCCAGATGGAACACCAAACACACACTTCTCAGGATTGAGCTTTAGATTGATCTTGTGCAGGTTTGCAAATATTTCTTCTAAATCTTGTATGAGCGTTGCTTCATCCTTGGTTTTAACCACTATGTCATCCATATAAGCTTCCATATTTCTATACAGCTGGGGCTCAAAACCGATCTGGACCGCTCTCGCAAACGTTGAACCAACACTTTTCAACCCGAAGGCATTCATATAAAATAATACGTACCACATGGGGTGATAAACGAGGTCTTCTCTTCATCTTACTTTGTCATGAAGATCTGATGGTACCTTGAATAAGCGTCAAGAAACGACAACAAGTCACATTCGGCAGTGGAGTCCACAGTCTGGTCGGTGCGCGGCAAGGGGAAAGGATCCTTTGGATAGGCCTTATTGATATCTGTATAATCAATACACAACCTCCATTTTCCGTTCGCCTTGTGCACTACAACTAGATTGGCCAACCACGTTGGATGGAGCACTCCTCTGACCAAACCTTCCGCTTCCAACTTCCTGATCTCTTTAGTGATAAACTCTTGCCACTCCAAAGCCTACTTCCTGACCTTCTACTTGACGGGCCGCACATGAGGACATACAACAAGATGGTGCTCAGTACCTCCCTGGGAGCGCCGGGGATATCAGATGCTTGCCATGCAAATGCATCGACATTCGCCTGCAGGAAGGTAATGAGCGTGTTTTCCTATTTGCTGTTGAGGATGGAACTTATGGTGAAAGTTCTGCCCGTACCGTCCTCCTTGATGGGCACCTTCTTAGTTTCTGGTGGAGCTACCTTGGATTTCTTGCTCTTGCCGGTGGAGCTCTCTGGCACTTCCCCGACAAGAACGCAGAACTCCAAGGAGGCACGTTTTCGAAGTGGGTGCAAGAGGTCTTGCCTGTCTTCTTCTCCCCGGGAGCTCCGAAGGCAGGAGCTCCGAACAATTTTTTTTCCTGTCATGCTTATGACACTTCTATGACGATAATTGTGACAAAACCCGGTATCATCATAGATGTGGTGGGCTCCTACTTCTATGACAAAAAATCATGACAGAAAATGGGCTTTTCGTCTTGGGCGGGCCGGAGAAGCAACTGCATGACATTATTTGGGCCGTCCATGACAGAAAAAACCATGGTAGAAGCAAGGGCGAGGAAAATATCTGGGAGTTCCCAGTTATGGTGGGTGGTCAGGGGCGGAGCGATGCCCGTTTCTCTCGTGCACATACGCGCTTGGGTGCAAGGCGTTGGGCTCTAACTGAACCCGAGCGAGGCGTTCGCCTACTGAACCCGAGTGATTGCATTGCAGGCTACGCGCTATTGAACCCGAGCGATCAATCGATCTAGCTGTTAACTGAACCCGATCGAGCGATTCCTTCTTTACTGCTGCTAACTGAAGCCGATCGAGCCTGCTGCCTCCTTCCCTTGATGAACAGTGAGAGTTGTTGGGGGGGGGGGTTGGCTGAATAGTTCCTGGTGGGGAGTTGGATGAACAGGACCCAGTGGTATTAGAGGCCGCTGTCCTTGGATGAACAGGACCCCGATCGAGCCGGTTGGGGGTGGATGAACATGACCCTTTGGAGGGCTGGTTGAACAGTAGCCGGTGGAGGGCAGGATGAACAGTAGCCCATGGAGGGGTGGTTGAACAGGACCCCGTGGAGAGGGTTGGTTGAACAGTAGTCAGTGGAGGAGCGGTGGAGGTTGGATTAACAGGAGCCCATTTATGAACAATGACTGGTGGAGGCAGGAGGGGGGACGTCGTGGATGAACAGTCGCATGTAGAGGCTGGAGGAGGTCGACGGTGGATGAACAGTAGCCTGTGGAGGCAGTGGACGGTGGAGATGAACAGAAGCCCGTGGAGTCCCGTTTTGCAGTACGCCACATCCCTCCCGATAAATATAACCCCCGTTTCGACCGTAGCGCTCCAACACAAGTCCGTTTCCTCCGTTTTGCGGTACACCACACCCCTCCCAATCAACAAGACCCCGTTTCACCGTAGGAACTCGAACACAAGTTCGTTTCCTCCGTTTTGCGGTACGCCAGACCCCTCCCGATGAACAGGATCCTGTTTCGACCGTGGCCGGTCGAACATAAGGCCGTTTCCTCCATTCTGCGCTACGCCAGGCCATGTTTCGATCGGCTGTTCCATCCAAGCCGGTTGGCTCCCGTTGAACATGACACATTCCATTCTGACCCAGCCGGTTGGCTGATGATGAACAGGACGCCGTCGCTGCCTCTCCATGTACATGAGCCCTGGCCGTACGTATGCATGAGTAGGCGTTCGAGACCCCGCCCGTATGTACATACGTGGCCGTATTTACTTTCTTGCACCCTAGCTGTACGTACGTGTACATGCTACGTGCGCGCCTCTACTACGACACATGCCCTTCCTTACTTGGCCACGGTTCATCGCTGCAGCCCCCAAACAGACCGATCGACCAGTATGTACGTACACGTTCGCGACTAGAATGACAACACTACATATGCTTTGACCAGGTGGGTCCCGACTGTTAGGCACTTCCTTGCGTGCGAAGATGTAGCATGTGGGTCCCAACAGTTAGGGGGTAAACATTTTTTTTGCGAAATACGGTGGCACGTCCGATGGGTCCCTGCTGTCAGGTGGAGGAATCATTATTTTGTGAGTAATAAGGTTGCACTTCCTTGCTGCGGCTATGGACCCAGCTGTCAGCCTCTCCATGTACAGTACTCTTCCGATGGAAGTAGTTCCTTGACCACATTGACCACAATGCACCAAGAGCAACCAGGCGATGGACGACGATGAGGCCTAGGAAGGGGACGACGCGGAGCCGGGGAAGACGCGACAGTGGATGCCCATGCGCAGAGGAGTACGAGGGTTGACTGGTTCGGCTGCGGTGTGAGGTTGCCGTCACCGCAAAATAACAGGGTGTGTGGGTGAGTAGAGGGATGGCCTGGCCAGCGGTGGGAGTAGTAGGGGGCGGTGAGGCCTCCGCGGCAGCATAGCTGGCCACGGGAGGCAGGAGCACGCGACATGACCGGTGCTGGTTTGGGCGCCTGGAGCAGGAAGACCATAGGTTGAAGAAGCACTACAGCCATTGGATGGACATCGTACGGTCACTGGAGGTAGAATCGTTCATATTGACAAAGTTGACAAAGCCCTCCGTCTGCGTCAATAGGCCCACAAGTCAGCCTCCAACTACAGTGGGTCCCAGCTAGCAGGGGGAGTATTCATTTTTTTGTTCGTAATAAGGAGATATAGCTGGTGGGTCCAACCTGTCAGCGGGAGGAACGTTTTTCTCACAAAATACAGAGGCCCTTCCGGTGGGTCCCAGCTGTCAGGTGGAGGAATCATTATTTTGCGCATAATAAGGAGGCATTTCCTTGCATGCGGCCGTTGACCCAGCTGTCAGCCTCTCCACGTATAGTCTACTTCCAATCGATGTCGTTCATTGACCATGTTGACCACGCCGCGCCGAGAGCACCAGGGCGGTGGACGATGGCGAGGCCTAGGAACTGAACGACATGGAGCCAAGGAAGGCTCGACAGTTGTTTCCCATGCGGAGGGGAGTACGAGGGTTTACTGGTTCGTCTGCCATTGCCGGAGAATAACAGCAGGTGTGGGTGAGTAGAGGGATGGCTAGGCCAGTGATGGGAGTACAGTGGGGCGGTGAGGCCTGCACGATAGCACAGCCAACCGCGGGAGGAGGGAGCAGGCAGTCCCGCCGACGCTTATTTGAGCGGCTGGAGCAGGAAGAGCAGACATTGAAGAAGCACGACGACCGTTGTATGGACATCCAACAGTCATTGCTCCCGTGTGTTTACTAAGTTGACATGATGTTGCGTGTGTGTCAATCTTTTTTTTAGGAAAGTGTACGCGTCAACCTATAGTAGGTGCACAAGTCAGCCTCAAATCTGTGGAAAATAGCATACAACCCATCTACCATTATTTCTAATAATTTACAACCTATTTGCTAATTCTTAAGGATTTTTTGGAGCCCATCTCTTTTTGTTAGCATTACAGCCCATATTGTGGCCATGGTTAAACATTATATGAAATTTTGCATATTTTGGTGCGGTCAACTGTTTTTAATCCCAAAATTTTGAGTCACATTCAAACTATTTTGAAAAATAATTTATATAAATATAAAGTCCAAATAATTGTCCACGCATAAAAAACAATGAAATTTAAAATCTTATAATGAAAAAAAATTGAAACTAAATCCGAGTTGATGTGTTTTAAAAATGTACAACCCATTTCTCATTACTCATAACCCATTTTCGGGGCAAACCGAATGGAACTCTCCTCGTCTTGAAAGATTTGCAGCCCACCAGGGCTAACAAAGCAAGTAGGCCATGTTTGGGCATTTCTTTAAAAAAAGTAGAACTGGGCTAGCCATTTTCAGTAAGAAAAAACACACATCTGGGCTCATGATGTGGTAAACATAAATAAAACCCTGGCTAGATGGGCCACAGCCCCCGCACAGCCCCGTTGTTACCCTGATCCATCACTAAAACTAGTATAAACAACAACCGCTTGTTCCTAAAAAAAGTAAATAACAACTGCGTGACCTGCTGGGTCCCTGGTGTCAGCCTTCCGTTGTGTAATTCTCTCGTTTATTGATTACGTTGACAATGGCGTGAGCCCCAGATGTCCAACCATTAGGAGGAACCATTTTTTGGTCCAGTAATAACGAGACACTTGCTTGCATACTGCCATGATGCTGGTGGGTCCCTACTGTCATCCTCTCCATGTACAATCATCTCCTTGTTCCTCTCGGTTATTGACGACGTTGAAAACGCAAGAGGGCGGCACACCCCGCACGATGAGAGAACCAAGGCGATGGATGACAATGAGGCCTCAGACAGAACGAACATTAGCCATGGATGACGGTGGAGGGGAGTATGAGGGTTGACTGGTTCGGGTGCGGGTGCGTGTTGGGGCTCACGTCGTCGAAGAATAACAGGACGTGTGGGGGAGTAGAGGGAGGGACTGGCCAACGTTGGAGGGTACGGTAGGGTGGCCGAGGTGTAGCCAGCCATAGGAGGCGGGAGACGACGGGGTGGTTTGGTTTGGGCAGCTGGAGGAAGAATACAAGAGATAGAAGATACCCAATAGATGTTGGATGTCAATCCAACGGCTGGTAGGCAGAATTGTTTGTTGACTAGCTAGTAAGTCGACACCACCTTTGATAGGCTATTTACTCATGGGTCCCAAATGTCAGAATCCAAATCTATCACGGTTATTCATCCTTTCTTATGAAAATTTACAGCCCATTTGGTGTGCTAGTTCAAAATAAGTTTGTGGGTGCTGGTGGGGGCTAATCACTTGGCTTCTGTAATGCACAGTGAGCTCAAGCAGCCGGCGAGAGTGATGTTATTTCCCCTAGTTGGGATTTGTTACAATATTTTACTCTAAATTAAACAAATGGCAATCTGGGTTTTTTCTGTAGTAGTGAGGAAGAACGGGAGCTGGGGTTTTCTGTAGGAGTGAGGTGAGGAATTTCGGGGTACGAGTGGAGCGAGCTGGTGTGAGGTGGATGGGAGTGAGGAGGAAGAAGAGAACCCAGGTTTTTTTGGGGGCAGTGTGCTGGGTGTGGGTAGTGCCACTCATTAAGTAAATAGATGGGCTTTTGAATTGATTTATTATTTACTAGGGTGGATGGGCTGTTTTGTCTTGGGCCCAGAGAAACAATTACTACTAGTACAGTGGATACACTATAAAGCTACCCAGAAAAACTATTACTACTAGTACAGTGAATACACTACCGCTTTTGGCTCCTCCGAGGTCATCGAAACATCTCCCTCTATTGAATGCCGTTTTACTTTTGTTCACCGACATGCAAGCCATGCAGCGTGCTGGCCCAAATGCCATCCACCAAATTAGAAGGCAGTATGCAGGTGGAGAGTCACCCCGGTCGTAGCGCGGCAGTAACGAGCTGTCGTATCACAAAACACCACCTCCCCGCGGTCTAAGTTTGACAGACGAAGAAACCATCATTTCACTCTTCACTGAATCCCCTTCTCCCTCACCGTCTTCAAGAAAGCCAACACTCGCATCTGCCACTGTTCTTCTCTCCCAATGAAGGTAAGGTAAGCGGATGCATGATGTTGGTATATTTTCGTTCAGAGAAAAAAAGAACTTTTGCAAAGCAGTAACTGATCCTCACTCTCTTTTTTGTTTCATTGTCATTGTGATTGTGTTTTACTTTTAGTGGTCTCCTAGTATTTGTCAGTTTCATGATGGACCGAGGAGAACTAGGAAAAGATATGCTGATGTTGGAGCAGATGCAGGATGTTGATCCCCACGAGACAGATAGCTCCAAGAAGATGGAGGCAGCCACCAAGCCGACCCCAGATACGCTCACGACCACTACTGAGATGGTCAACGCCCTATTTGAGGATACAGCCCCCATGGCCCTACAGGAGCAGTTTTCCCCCTTCAAGGATGTGTCCCCCCCTCCCCGCCGAGGTGCCCAAGGTGATTTTCTTCTTTGCCGATCTCGATTGTGGTTTTTCCTCTAAGTATGTTCTGATGAATAATGCAAAATTTTATTAGCTTCGATGCCATGCTATACATAGTGGTTTAAATAACTTGTGTTTCTTATACTAGAAAGTAATTCAAAATTTGTTTCTGTTTCAATTAGAGCCCTGATGCAGACAAGGATTGTGTGGTTGTACATGTCACTCGCTATGAGGCGGATGACCTGAATATACGCACTGGGAAAACAGAGTTCTTAGGCTGTTGGATCCTGGAAGCCATTTGCATTTATACCAATGTCGAGTTGTATTCCAGCCTCACTGTTGTCAGGCGTGTTGTCCAGGCTGTACTGAAGCACAAGAAGTTCAAAGCTAGTCCTTCGTTTGTGAGGCATACTATTCTTGTCAAGCTTACGTAGGAAGATGACGTGGCATGCTTCCACAAGCAAGTTTATGAGTGTCAAGGCCACAAGGTTATCTTCAGGAAGGTTCACAGGATTGAGCTGCTGCCGGACGTCCTCGATGATGTTCATGGCATGGTCTGTCTTGTGTCCAACCCAAATTAGATCGAGGCATGAAATAGTTGCCCCAGCTAGTGTTTAATAGTAGTTTGGATTGTGTCTAACTATGCAAACCTTGACTATTATTGGTCCCTCTGGGGCTAGTACTCTGTTTGAATCCGTCTATGGGAACTGCTGCTACTTTTGTGTGCCCGTGAATCATGTGAGGACCATCATAATTGTTGCCAAAACAGATGCGTCCTCACTGGTTTTTTCATGAATATGGCATGGTAAGACATAAGTTGTCACGGTTTATCATATGAGCAGTGTGTGTTTGATGAAATAGAGTACTCATTCGGGAACTATGCACCAACGTATACATAGGGTACATAAGCTGGTTAAGTACTTGTAAACACTGTTGGTGCTACCCCACTTGTAAGTAGTTGTGCAAAACACGGCACATTGGCTCAGCTCGCTTCAACACTAGGCTATCGACCAGCTAACAATCATAATCTGTTGTCTAACATATAAGCAACTACGTATCTTGTTACAGTGGTTCATGCAGTTAACTGAGGCCACAATGTAAATTCCAAATGTTCACACGCTAGTCCAGTGTTCATGTGGAACACTCACATTAAAATCGGCTTCATAAAAAACTTGAAAAGCATAATTTAAGAAATTTTATACATCTCAATGATTCATAGAACATAAGAAACATATACTAGTTCACAACAAAAGACAAAATTGTGAGAAGGTTTACAAGTCAAGAAAAATCAAGCAAGGCTTCTCTGAGCAAAGGGCCTCCCCCTAGGCAGGCTTTAATTTCCTGGAGTTCACTCTGGTTTTTCTTGTAGCCACCATCCAGGGTTAGGTTCTCTCATTCTAGAATAACCAATTATAATTGTGTTCTCAGCTGGAATGCTGAACTGAACCATCTAGTGTACTGACCATATGAAATTCTTGTGCATTCCACTAAATTTAAGCACTGGTATTTGTAGAAATAAGCAGACCACAATGCCTCTTGTCCGCGCACCTGTCCCAAAAACCTCTGTGCATTCATGCCAGCTAGTCCTCGGTCCATGGATGAACTGGTAGAAAGTGCATTGCAGACTAGGATGCAATTGTTTTCGCTCATCCCTGCACTGCAATCATGAAGTAAAACGTATGAATCCACTTCTTTTAGATTGTGTTGGTCATTCTACCTAGTTACTACCAATGTAGGAATACCTGGAAGATGGGTGGTTAGAGGACGACAACTAGGAATAGCCATCTCATTTTGTGCAGTTCCACTAAAACTGGGGTGTGTACTTTTGATTGCGCAGATAGAAATGATATGGAGACAGACATCCCTGTTTGCACAAATATGAAATATGGTTATTTAAACAGTGGTAGTTATTTGCAGTGGCATATGATTAACAGCAGCATCTATTAAGTTATGATTGGCACTACATTGACAGCATGAAAGCGCCCTTAAGTAAGTAGCATCACATCACATCAACACTGCCACTAGATTAACATGCAGAACAATAGCATTAGTATTACTGTCATGAGAGTAGCACATGGTCAGTAAATGTGCAATCAAATTAGTGCAGTTCCACTGGGATGAAGCAATGTTAGTGGTGTGAGATTTAAGTGTAGCTGCAAAAACAAAATTTGTGGGAAATAAAGCAAGACGGAAGCACTTCATAAAATGGTGGTATCTACTACTTTCCCCCGTTTCCTCTTAGAACCAAGTCCTAGATTCATGCTACAGCTTTCCCACTTTCTTCCTTGTTTGAACCAACTCTTAGATTTGACTATATGAACTAGCTTTACCTCTAATAATAGTAAAAGTCTAGGTGGCTTTGGAACAACCGATGGAAGTAGAAAAAAATCCACATGCAGCCACGTGGGGAGCTGGGGCAGTAGAGGAAGGCAGGTTTCAAAGGAATATATACATGAGGGTCGTCGACATGTGGCAAAGACGGCGTCCGGAGGCCGCATCTTGGCCACAGTACCGCAGGGAGGAAGAAGGGGTTGGAAGCCCTCCCGAGCCTGCGCTCTTTCGGAGAGAACGACACGGCTGCCGATCGGGATGCATGGGTAGCCGTTGGTCTCCTCCCTCACCACAGACGACAACATGAACGATGCACCTACACCCCTAACCCAGTCAAGGTGGTACGACCGGATTTGTGACCAACTATGAGCAAAGAGAGAGTGTGGCCACCTATGTATTGCTTAGATCTGGATAGCATGAGAGAGTGGAAGAGAGGAACCCTAGTAAAGCAAGCGCTAAGGCTCCTGCTTATATATATAGTGGAGTGATTTTGTTGTACCAGCTTCAAAAAAAATGCGCTCCTACATGTACCCGTGAGTGGGTTTGAGAGAACTAGTGCATGCATGCACCGCTTCTCTTCGTTAGAGTACAATATACTATGCCCAAAGAACATTGTCCACAAGAGTAATAGTATAAGTGTCACTACAAAAAAAATACACTTCCGTGATGATACGTGTTTGTCACAGTAGGTCGCATTTTTTGTCATGCATGTACATCCATGACGATTTTATGACAGAATCAAGATAGTCATACCTGTGCTGTCGTAGAAGTGTTCCATGACATTACAAAAATTATCATCACGGAAGTGTCCACTTCCATGACAATAAATCGCGCGTCACAGAAGTGCTTTCGTCAAGGGTGACCAACACGTGGCATCCACCGTAACGGAACGCCGTTAAGCTATCGGGTCCGGTTTTGGATCTGATAACCCGTTAACAGCCCGGACCAACGGGGATTTTCCACGTGTAAAATCATCATTGGCCGCAGGAAACACGTGTTGCCTCACTGTTGGGACAGATGTCATCCACTCATTGGACATGAGGCGCCTATGATAGGTCAACACGTGGCACGGCCCAACAGTGGCCCATTCCGATGAAAAAGGCTGACCCAGTAAAAATTAGCAGGCCAACCCATATAAGGCCTACTTGTGTCAGGTCCATTTAAGTCACGGCCCATACGAGATGTGCCAATTCGGCCCATCAACGGCCCATTAAAGATTTGACACCATTGCAGCCCATCGTCAGTTCGAGCCCGTTAACAGCCCACTATATATTTGGGCTCAATATCAGCCCGATGAGATTTTGGCCTGTTAACGTCCCATTTAATGGATGGGCCAATTTTCAGGATGTACATCTTTCGGCCTTTTAGTGACCCATTTAAATGTTGGGCTAATTTCTGGCCTGGTGCATCTTTCAGCCTGTTGACGGCCCATAAATCTGATGGGCCATTTGTTGTCGGACCTGAGTTTCAGCCTTTTAGCGGCCCATTTAAGTGTTCGGCCAATTTCTGGCCCGGTGTCACTCTCAGGCTGTTGACGGCCCATAAATCAGTTGGGCCATTTGTAGTCGGACCTGAGTTTTGGCCTTTTAGCGACCCATTTAAGTGTTGGGCCAATTCCCGGCCCTGTGTGCCTTTCGGCCTGTTAATGGACCATAAATGAGTTGGCCCATTTGTAGTCGGACCTTAGTTTTGGCCTTTTAACGGCCCATGCCCTTCATGGTCCAATACCAGCCCGGTTTCTCTTTCGGACTGCTAAAGGCCCACAACACAGTTGGGCCATTTACAATACGACATGACTTTCGGCCTCTTAGCGGCCCATGGTCTTCATGGTCCAGTACAAGCCCGCTGTCTCTTTCGGCCTGCTAAAGTCCTACAGTATAGTTGGGCCATATGTAGCCCAAACTTAGTAACGGCCTGTTAACGGCCCGTGAAATAAATTGGGGCCACCTGTTGCCCGCTTCGATGTCGGCCTGTTAACGACCCAGGAGGTAAGAGGGCCGACCATTAACTTTCGGCCTAGTAACGGCCCATGAACTTAATGGGCCCACTAAAGTTCGTACATGTCTTTAGGCCAAATTAGATAATTTGAGCCCATTACGACGAGCAATTATGCACATGAACAAAACCGATCAAGCAAAGGTACGGCATACAGGGAATAACGTTGCACATCCAGCATATATTACAGGAAATTACATCCACTGGGCAATCAAAGATTGATGCCAGTGCAAATAAATGAGCAGAACCTAACAATCTACAACGTCACAATCTGCAACCTCAGCACAGATGACGCCCATAAGCATGTGGGAAAGTTCTTTCTGCTTTGCTACACTATCTCTGAAAACATTGATCAGTTGTTGTGTCGCACGACTCTGCACCTCTGATTCATCCACCATTTCCATCATTGCTTCAGCCATTAATTGGTTCACGAACATACATTTATTCCGTTGCATTCGAGACAGAGGATACTGAACAGATTCAGATGGCGATTTTGGCAGGCTTGTATTGTTGATAGTGGAGAGTGTCTCGACCACTGCATCATAACATAAATTAGGACGGGAACCAAACAGATTAATCATGAGTTATTGCCTTATTACCTGGCCTAGATTTACTGGAAAGAAACAATGGGGTTGCCTTGCTGTTTTCAGAGTTTGTCTTCTTATCTTCAGCAGCCTGCACAAAATTAACACACTATCATTGCTATCATTGGCCAAGTCAGATAATAGGAAAGCAACATTGACACAACGAATGTTTGGGCAACTAGCCTACACCAAATTAACACAATATGGAACAGCTATCATCAGCCAGGTAAGGTAGTACGAAAGCAACATTGACATAATGAATGAGTGGTCAACCAGAGACGCACTACAATTCAGTAATGTGCGTGATATGAGATAGTACATTCATGTAGCTCAGTATGAAAAACTACCAGGCAGTTTTCCTTACAAAAATCAACATTGGCGCCTTTAACATTTTTCTACAACTAATTTTAGATTAGATAAAGGTTAGATTCACACCGATTAACAAAATACATGTTGATGTAAAAATATAGTGATGTACAATAGGTACTTACATCAGCATTGGAGCACAGAGAATGGAGCAGTATCTATGAAAAATGGAGTTGGTTTATTATCTCCTGGCATTTGGATCTTTTGCAAAGACCTGGTTTGTAACCCTTCAGATTCTAACATAGCCGTCTTCCCCTTGCATGCCTTATATAGAAGAATGGTGATTCAGTTATAAAACATGCTACATTAGAGATGGAATAGGTACTGAAGAATAGAAAGGCATGACATATTTACATGTATTCCCTCCATCCGGAAATAGATGGATGGGTCTAGGCGTATTTCAGTTCTAGATACATCCAGTTTTATCCATTTCTGCGACATTTAATCCGGACGAAGGGAGTATGATGTAAGAGCTAGGGATACGACAGGACAACATAGTAAAAAAACACTAAAAAACCTACTGTAGAACCAAAGTATTCAAACCCACTGATATGAGATAGTACACTCATGCAGCTCAGGATGCAAAACTACCAGGTAGTTTTCCTTACAAAAATCAACATTGTGGCCTTTAATCATACATTTTGCTACAACTAAATTTAGATCAGATAAAGGTTGGATTCACACCGATTAACAAAATACACGCTGATGTAAAAATATAGTGATATACAACAGGTACTTACATCTACATTGGAGCATAGAGAATTCCTGCAAGAATCTTTCCTCATAAATGATACCATTGCAGAAATTCTTCTATCTGTTAAGCTTATTTTCTAAAAGAGAGATGGGTAAGAAACATGTACTCCCTCCGTCCCAAAATAAGTGACTAAAGTTTGTACTAGCATTAGTACAAAGCTAGTACAAACTTGAGTCACTTATTTTGGGACGGAGGGAGTAGAAAATATGATCAGCATGCTACAAAATTTCATGATGCAAGGATATGCAGACGCTTCTTAGAATTGAGTTGACATATTTTTGCTGGACTGGAGCGCACTAGTTCTTTGGCCACTGGAATCTGCTTATTATCAGTAGGAGTTGGGTTTCTCTATGCTGGAGCAGTATCTATAAAAACTGGAGTTGGTTTATTATCTCCTGGCGTTTGGATCTTTTGCAAAGGCCTTGTTTGTAACCCTTCAGATTCTAACATAGTCGTCTTCCCCTTGCATGCCTTGTATAGAAGAATGGTGCTTTAATTATAAACATGCGACATCAGAGAGATGGAATAGGTACTAAAGAATAGAAAGGCACGACATATTGACATGTATTCCCTCCATCCAAAAAAATGGATGGGTCTAGGCGTATTTCAGTTCTAGATACATCCTTTTTTATCCATTTCGGCAACATGTAATCCGGATGGAGGGAGTATGGTGTAAGAGCTAGGGATACGACAGGACAACACAGCAAAAAAACACTAGTTGAATGTAAAACTATATGCTAGCGGAATACGTACAGAAATAACTAAGGCAAGATACACGTGTATGATTGGGAAAATAAGATGGCATTGCAACAGAGCACTAGAACAACACTTCAATGTCAAAAAACATGGTATGACAGATAGAAGAAGTACATACTGATGAATAACAATGCATAAGATATTCAGAAGCATGATGTCCAAATTAAGCAGATGGCATTGCAATAGAGTAGAATGACAGGACTTGAATTTGAAAACATGTTATCATGAATGGAATACGTACTGAAAAACAGGAAGGCATGACATATTTACATGCATGATCAGCATGCTAAGCACATGGCATTGCAACAGAGTAGATACACTCCAAGACATTATATGCATGTTGTACCGATATCACATGCCAAGTTAGAGCAAGGACCTTGTGGGGTGAAGAGGATTCATCATCTTTCTGCAAGTCTTCTGAAGAACTGCCTTTACATGTTCCATCATATTGGGTATCATTGACATCAAGTTTATTGGCCTTTACATTGCTCCGTGAGGTTCTTGTGGATATATCAGTGTGTGCAATTATATCTGACATGCATGGAAGAAAACTAGTAGTTAGATTTATGTAAATGAGTGCCTGTAGGAGACGACATAAATAGTAGGACTGGGATTAACTAGCAGCAACAGGTCTCATAAACTAAAGGGAGAGCACAGATGAAAGCTACAGAATATGTATCATTTGTACTCGAGATTAACTAGATGGCACACAAAAGTATTAAAGAACAACATAGGTAATACTAGAAGTGGTATAATACTATAATCACTAGCCTATGGGATAGCATTGGCTGATGGATGATAACTATGGAACATCGTTACCTAAAGAACAGGTATCTTAGCTGACATACGGAATAGCGTGAACTCCTGAACAAGACCCGTAAGAGATCAACATGAATATACAGTGAAATGTGATGATCTATTTTCCGTGCTTAGATGAATAACAAAGCCATAAATGTTGCACACAAGTAAGATGAGGGTACAACCTATCTGGCTGCCATCCATAGGAGTGAGCATCATGTGCTGACTTGTCGATGACCCTGCAGTTGTTGTGGCTATCCATGTCGGGAATGCGCATTCGATGCAGGGAACTGTTGAGTTGGGACTATAGCTCCCTTCTGGTGTATGCTTCCCTTGTTGGAGCAGCTGCGGTGAGTCGGAAGACGGTGTGTCTGAAGATGCAGATAACGCATAATGTTAAGAATGAGACATCTCTTTGATCTGAAGAAATGCCCTAAGAGATCAATAGCAAGGTACGAGAGTGGTCACATGTCTATTGACTGAAGACTAAATTGGGGTCACATGATTTTATTTTATTTTGGTACTATCCGATCTACGCCGGATGGCTTGATGGCCTTCTTGTGCCTCCGAGCTGACACTGTTCGGAATCTTCCCCGAAGAGCCAGCGACCAATGGCAGAGCAGCCTGCCTCCATCGTCCGTGGCCCCGGCCAAAACCCTGCTCCCCGCCCCACTGCACTGTCGTGGTTTGCGCCGCCCCCGGGCCAATCCACAAAGACTCCCCGTCATCCAGATCTGGCAGCGGCCTTACCTTCAACCCACGCAACTCTAAAAGATAGCCATCTAAGCGCTGCTTCCGCGGCGAACTTACAGCCCCGCACCCTTACGTTAGACACCAGCCAACCAGCAGCCTAGGAGCTCCGCCGCCTCGAGGGGTGCTGCTTCCCATTGGGAATCGATTGGCCCAGAATAAAAATTCAGACAACTTACGCCTAAATAAAGTGATTTGAGATGAGGGTGCGACCTATCTAGCGGCATGGTGAAGTAGGCAGGTCCAGCTGTCGAGTCGGTGAGGCCGGTGCGGTTGCGGTGGCGACCGGTGGCAGGGAAAGAGCAATGTCGCGACGGTCGACGGCTACGCGGAAGCAGCGCCAGGACTCTGGACGGATACGAAGTTGGAGCCGCTCCGGCGCCGTGAACAACAGCGGGGGTGAATCGGCTCTGATATGGTTCACGCGGCCGTCATCGAGGCAGCACCAGCAGCACGGAGTAAGTGGCACACGACCCAGTGCATGACGATAATTGGACAGCGTCTCCGGCATTAGGGAGGAGGGCGGCTGTGAAATTGGTGTGGTGGGGGCACCATGGAGGTGGGGTTTAGGTTTCGCGGCTCGGGAGAAGGGAGCTTTCCGGGGAGAAGGTGATTTGGCGCCCACAAGGTATGAATGAGGGCAGGCGGGGGGGGGGGGGAATTGGGAGGGGAGTGGAACCATGTCTTACGGATGCATTTGTCTGAAATGTGAACGGGAGTTACAGTTCTACCCTTGCCTATAGGCTTCTCGGCTTGGGTCTGTGTACTGAGGGTCGGAGATAGTAGAGTAACTTTGCTTCTCCCCAAATAGTGGGCGGGAGCGATTTCGGGCGAGGAGGGCGTGTTTTGAACTATAGTGGGCGCGAGCGATTTCGGGTGAGGAGAGCGTGTTTTGAAATAGTGGGCGCGAGCTATTTTGGGCGAGGAGAGCGTGTTTTTCCGACCATGGTTTATGAATTATTCGGCACATGTCATTTCGGCCGAGGAGAAGGCGCGCTTGGATGAAGTTACGAACCTACCCTCGATGTACAACAGGCCAATTGATGCGTGTCCCACATAGGACGGTAATTTCGCGTCTCCCATTTATTTGCTCGGGCGAATTCCACCGAGCAGAGAGGATGTTTAACGGTTGGTTCAAATTTTGGGAGAACGAGCATCCACGTCTACCTTACCAAGTGAATTCGAATCAAATTTTGAAATATTAGCTTGCCACTTCTTTTTTAGATGGAGAGATGATGCTCGGGAGTAATGTGTTTTTACATGCTCGTTGCTAGCGATTTACTATATGACAAATAGTTGACCCACTCACAAACGCGAATCAAACCCAAAATGAAATATCTTGATTCAATGAACTAGCTCGTTCAGTATGTCAAAATAGTGAACTAAATCCAAAATTGAACACCTCAATCGAGTAGCATGTTGTACAGTATTATAGTACTCCATGAACATGTTGAAAGTCAAATTAATGAACTTGTTTGATATACGCATATATCCGTTCATGTGTGGATTGCAAACAACATGTTCTCCAATTTAAATATTTGAATGAAAGCTTATATCGAAACATGGTTTATATCAGTCTTTGATGCATAAAACGCGACCTCCCCCTCTCCCGGACTCCTGTTCTCTCTCTCTCTCTCTCTCTCTCACTCTCTCTCGCCGACAATCTTCAATTCTATTGCACGAATCCGACACAAAAACCTTGTTGGTCCCTCTCCCTTTCTCTCCATCTCTCTCTCTCTCTCTCTCTCTCTGTAAGTGTGTGTGGGGGGGGGGGTCTTTGTAGTTTGCAGTCATATATACACCATCTATAGGTCTCTCTCGCACACTATGTGCGATACTCTAGATAGTCCAAGCTAGATATCTTGGGTGCACTCATCGTACGCACACAAATTCCTTGGCTCTTTGCCCGTAACTCTCTCACGCACCACTATGTCGTCTCGGATCTCTCCCCCCCTCTCTCAAACTCTCCATCCACCTAGGTCACACATACACATGCATATCTCACTCGCACTCGATAGGCCCATCTAAAACTCTATCTCTCTCCCTCGTTCTCTCTCCATCTCACACGCACACACACACAATCTCATGCCTAGCTAGCCAAGTATGATGGTCTCTCACTCAATTGTAGGCACACGTAGTCCCCCCTATATGTATATGACTAGCTAATCTTAGTCTCCATCACAAACATGTGTATGGTCTATCTCGATTTCTCTCGGGGCATCTTTCTATCGCGCACGCACTCCCTCGATCTCCCACCCATATAGTCCCCTCACGATCTCGAGGGGATCTCTCTATCACAAACACACCCTCTCTCCCTCCCCATGCGTCCATGCCATCCATGTGTCCCTCTCGACCTTTTTTCCTTGTTGGCCAAGCCTGTATTGGACATGTGCTACAGGGGTGTCTCTCTCCGTTGCAAACAATCACACACTAGCTATCTTCGTGTATCTCCTCGCCTCGCTTTTCCATCTTGGAGATGCATGCGTGATATGTTCGCATAAAAAACGAAAAAACACACACTCTCTCTAATTTATCGTTTGTTGTCACTTTCTCTTTCACACACATACTCTTTTGCACACTTACTCATTCTCCTTCACACGCACTTGATCTGTCTCGACGGAGGCACTCTCCTCCGTCCATAGCATATAGATTTATTGAAAAGTCAAACATCACAAAGTTTCACCATGTACGTGGAGAAAAAGAATTACATCTAGTACGGCAAACATATACCATTAGATTCACCATGAGATGTAGTTTTTTATGATGTATCTTTGGTATTGTAGATATAAATAACATTTGCGTAAACCTGATCAAAGTTTCCAAAGTTTGACTTCTAAAAATTTTACATGCACTGCATTATCGAGCGGATGGAATATCTCTTTCCCCCTCTCAGCTATCTGACGCACCACTCAGCCTTATCGGGGATCCTCAATCTCTCTCAAACTTTATTGGTCAGTTTGGTTCGTGACCTGACACTCATGCCTTGATGGCCGGTACTGCCTGGTGTGGACGTGAGATGTAAAATATTTCTGCCTGGCCAGGCTTGTGTGGTGCTGAAGCGTTTGGTTGATGCCTGGGCCAGGCAAAGCATCAACGTCCCATCAATCAATCCATGCATCAATTATTTAATGCTAATATCCATCCATGTTGCTGTTAGCCTCGTGGCCGCACGACCAGGCATGGCCAAGCGTTCGAAATCGGTCGCTTGGGACAGGCTACTTGCAGTGTTTGGAGTTCAGCCAGGCTAATTAAAGTGCAAGGGAACCCAGCCCAGGCGGGCTTTCTTTTTCACAGGGTAGCAACCAAACAAGCGTGCATGAAATCCAGCCACAACCCCAGACCACGCAAAAGATGCTCATGACCCAAGCCAAACTAGCCTTATATCTCCTTGCTTCACACATACACATGTCTCGCTCGCGCTATACATATAGACCCATCCAACACTCTCCACCCTTGTTCACTCTCCATGTGACACGCACCCCCTAAGTACCATAATCCCTCACTCCATCATAGGCGCAAGCACTCCCCCTCCTAAGTATGATTATCTCTTACTAGCCATCAGGAACACACGTATTGTCTCCTTCCATCCATACGTCTATCTCGATATCTCTCGGGGCATCTTCTATCACGCACACACCTTGTCACTCGATCTCCCACCCATGTAGTCCCATCACGATCTCCAGGGGATCTCTCTATGACAAACATACACTCTCTCCTCCCCATGTCTGCATTTTCTCCGTACGTCTCTCTCGACCTCTCTCCCTTGTTTGTCAGACCCCTCTTGGCCACATGCTAGGGGTCTTCCTCTCTCGGTTCCAAACAACCACACACTATCTCCTCACCTTGCCTCTGTTGTCGAAGATGCATGTGTGATATGTTTGCATAAGACACACATGCTTTTTCTCTACTTTTATCGTGTGTTGTCCATGTCTCTTTCACACACGCACACTGATGACCCACAAGTATAGGGGATCTATCGTAGTCCTTTCGATAAGTAAGAGTGTCGAACCCAACGAGGAGCAGAAGGAAATGATAAGCGGTTTTCAGTAAGGTTTTCTCTGCAAGCACTGAAATAGTAAGTGATAGATAGTTTTGTGATAAGATAAATAGTAACAAGCAAAAGTAAATAAAGTAAATAAAGTGCAGCAAGGTGGCCTAATCCTTTATGTAGCAAAGGATAAGCCTGGACAAATTCTAATAATGAAGAAGGAGCTCCCGAGGACACATTGGGAATTATCGTCAAGCTAGTTTTCATCACGTTCGTAAGATTCGCGTTCGGTACTTTGATAATTTGATATGTAGGTGGACCGGCACTTGGGTACTGCCCTAACATGGACAAGCATCCCACTTATGATTAACCCCTATTGAAAGCATCCGCAACTACAAAAGGTGTATTAAGGTAAACCTAACCACAACATTAAACATATGGGTCCATATCAACCCCTAACAAAGCAACGCATAAACTAGGGTTTAAGATTCTGTCACTCTAGCAACCCATCATCTACTTATTACTCCCCTATGCCTTCCTCTAGGCCCAAATAATGGTGAAGTGTCATGTAGTCAACGTTCACATAACACTACTAGAGGAAAGACAACATACATCTCATTATAATATCTAACGAATACCAAATTCGCATGACTACTAATAGCAAGACTTCACCCATGTCCTCAGGAACAAACGTAACTACTCACAAAGCATATTCATGTTCATAATCAGAGGGGTAATAATATGCATAAAGGATCTGAACATAGGATCTTCCACCAAGTAAACCAAATAGCATCCACTACAAGGAGTAATCAACACTACTAGCGACCCATAGGTACCAATTTGTGGTTTTGATACAAGATTGGATACAAGAGATGAACTAGGGTTCTGAGAGGAGATGGTGGTGGTGAAGATGTTTATGGAGATTGACCCCCTCTCGATGAGAGGATCGTTGGTGATGATGTTGGTGATGATTTCCCCCTCCCAAAGGGAAGTGGCCCCGGCAGAACAGCTCCGCCAGAGCCCTAGATTGATTCCGCCTCGTGGCGGCGGAGTTTTGTCCCGTAAGCATGCCCCCAATTTTTTCCAGGGGAAAACCCTTCATATAGCAGAAGATGGATGCCGGAAGCCCACCAGGGGGCCTAGGAGATAGGGGGCGCGCCCTAGGGGGTGGGGGGCGCCCCTATCTCCTGGACAAGGTGTGGGCCCCATGACCTATTTCTTTTGTCCAAAAATTCTTATTAAATCTAAAAATTTGTCTCGTGGAGTCTCAGGTATTTTGGAGTTGTGCATAATAGGTTTCCAACGTTTGCTCCTTTTCCAGCCAGAATTCCAGTTGCCGGCATCCCCCCTCTTCATGGTAAACCTTGTAAAATAAGGGAGAATAGCCATAAGTATTGAGATATAATGTGTAATAACAGCCAATAATGCAATAAATATTGATATAAAAGCATGATGCAAAATGGACGTATCAACTCCCCCAAGATTAGACCTCGCTTGTCCTCAAGCGGAAGCTGAAATCGAAAAAATATGTCCACATGTTTAGAGATAGAGGTGTCGATAAAAATAAAATACGGACATGAGGGCATCATGATCATTCTAATAACAACAACATATATGGATTTTGTCATATGATTTCCTATGTTCAAGTAATAAGCAATTCACAATGTCAAGTATGGTTCAAAAACTTCATTGGGAACTAACAAACTATAATCTCAGTCATTGAAGCAATTGCAATTTATCGTAACATCAGAAAGAGTCAATAATAGAGCTTTTCAGCAATCTCACACACTCAACTATCTCGTAGTCCCCTATAATTGTTAACACTCACGCAATACTTGTGGTTATAGAGTTTCAGCCGGACACTGAGAAAGATAGGGGCTTATTGTGTTGCCTCCCAACATATTCACCTTTAGGTGATGTCAACAATAATAGCCTATGCCAACTTACATCCAATTGGATATATGCATCATGATCTTTCAAACACGAGGAGCTTGCCAAAGGATAAAATGAAAAAGGGAAAGGTGAGGATCACCTTGACTCAAGCATAAAGTGAAACATAAAGTAAAAGATAGGCCCTTCGCAGAGGGAAGCAGAGGTTGTCATGTGCGTTTAGGGTTGATGCATGAAATCTTAATGCAAAAGAACGCCACTTTATATTTCCCCTTGTATGTGGACCTTTATTATGTAGTCCGTCGCTTTTATTACTTCCACAACAAGTTCGTACAAAGCTTATTTTCTCTGCACCAATAAGTCATACATATTTAGAGAGCAATTTTTATTGCTTGCACCGATGACAACTTACTTGAAGGATCTTACTCAATCCATAGGTAGGTATGGTGGACTCTCATGGCAAAACTGGGTTTAAGGATATTGGGAAGCACAAGTAGTATCTCTACTTGGTGCAAGGAATTTGGCTAGCATGAGGGGGAAAGGCAAGCTCAACATGTTTGGAAGGTCAATGACAATATACTTTAACTGATATGTCGGAAAACATAAACCATTACGTTATCTTCCTTGTCCAACGTCAACTCTTTTAGCATGTCATACTTAATGAGTGCTTCACAATCATAAAAGATGTCCAAGATAATATATTTATATGTGAACCCCTCTTTCCTTATTACTTCCTATTAATTGCAACGATGACCAAGGCTACGTTCATCAACTCTCAATAATTTTTATGCCTCATACTTTCTATGTGTGAAGTTATCACTATCCATAAGATCAATATGAACTCTTTTGTTCTTTCTACTTTCTCAAGCTCATAGCAACATAGCAAAGCCCTTGACTCAACACTAATCTTTATTATAGATAGCACACGGACTCGATTACATAAAGAGATCACAACGAAAAACTCAAAACTACTTGATATCAAAACTTCAAACTAATAGATCAAGATACTACTAAAGGGATCGAACTAAACAAAGCGGTAAAGATAGGAGTGTGATGGTGACACGATACAGGGGCACCTCCCCCAAGCTTGGCAGTTGCCAAGGGGCACTACTAGGGAAAAGCCTATACACAGAATCTTAGCAGCAGCGCGGGTCAAAAAAGGGTGCTAGTGCTAGATAGCAGTAGCGATTGAGAAAAACCGCACTGCAGATACAACCTTAATAGTAGCGCGTGTCGTTGCAAAAGCGCTACTACTAATATTCCCATTGCTAGAATGATAGGCTACGCATAGCAGTAGCGGGCTTGGAAGAAGCGCGCTACCGCTAGGAAATAAGTAGCAGCGCGTTTCCTACGAAGAGCGCTACTACTAATGGAAATAAAATAGGATGAAAAACAAATAGAAAAGTAAATGTAAATGAAAGAAATAGAAAAAGGAGAAAGGAAAAAAAATAAAATCTAAAGCAAAATAAATGAAAAGGCGTAAAAACGGAGGAAAGCATAGCAGTAGCGGGTGTTCGTAAGAGGCGCTATAGCTAACGTAGCTGCAGCGCGTGTCCTGGACCCCCGCTATAGAAACAGAAAAGGAAATTAAAAACTGGAAGAAAATTACATAGCTATAGCAGCAGCGCGTTTTGTAAAAAACGCTATAGCTATCTTAGCTATAGCGCTTTTTGCTAAACGCGCTACCGCTAAGTTTGACTTAACCAAAAAACCGTTTCCCCCCGGCCACCACTTCTCCCCCAAATCCCTCGACCCACCCCGCTGCCGTCTCCCCGATTCGCCGTCGCCCCACTTCGCCGCCGTCTCCTGCCGACGTAGACGCCACCACAGCCGTGCACCGTCGACGCCACCGGAGCCGCCCCCAACGCCATGGCCGGAGCCGCCCCCAACGCCACCGGATCCGCTGTCGACGCCACCGGATCCTCCCTCGCCACAACTGCCTCCCTCGCCGTCACCAGAGACGCCCCTGCCTCCCTCGCCACCACTGCCGCCCTCGCCACCACTAGAGCCATCCTCTGTAAGCCCCCACCCCTCCTCTCTCTCTCATGCATAGGTTAGCTAGTTTAATTAGGTTAATTATCTAGGTTAGGGCAAAATTTTAGTTAGGGCTTTGACAGGGAAGTAGTTAGGTTAACTAGTTTAATTACGTTAATTATCTAGGTTAGTGCAAAATTTTTATTTAGGGCTTTGACAGAGAACTAGCTGCGTTAACTAGTTTAATTAGGTTAATTATCTAGGTAAACTAGATTAACTAACTAGGTTAAATAGGTAGGTTAATTAGGTTCGTTGGATTAACAAGCTAGGTTATTGCAAAGATTAGTGAGGTCATTTTGCAAAGATTTTTGATTTTTGAAAAGACCGCTATTTTTCAAGGAAAAGAATTTAGGCAAATTTTATTTTAAAGATGATCCCTTCCTAGACTTTTATTGTTGATTGATTATATCTTTTCATTGAAGTGGTCATGTTATATCTTTTCATTGAAGTTGTTCGATTGTGCCCAAGTGGCTTTGTTGTTTCCATGGAATGATGCTGAGTGGCCTATGTTTTGCCGGAATGTTGATTCATTTATGTTCCGGCAAATTTCAAGTTCTCGATTTGTCCACTTTTTAGCAAAGGTCATGCCAAAAATTTCCGTGAATTTCGGCATGCCTTGTGCTACAAATTAGGACATATCGAGTGCCCGGGATTTGCCGCACCAGGAAGGAGTCAACATTCCTGCAAAACAATAGGCCTTTTTATGTCATTATTCATTTTATTAGGTCTAGAATTAATTGACTAGATTTAATCATAGGAAACATGGCTAGCAACAATGAAGGACAGGGTTCTGGTGATTGCGATGACGTCTACCGGGCGGCAGACGATTTTTTTAGCCTTACCGACGATCAACCGATGTTGTTGCTGGGCCCACCCGTGGCATCGGGGACTGATACCGACACGCAGACTGGTGCTGAGACTGAGACCGGCGCTGAGGCTCAGACCGGCATCGAGACCAGCGCTGAGACTAAGACCGGTGCTGCCTCGGGGAGCGGAGCCGGTGTAGAACCGAAAGCAAAGAGGCAACGGCTTCCTAACAAACTCAGGACTACTAGACTGGTGGTCATGGAGGTGGACAACGACAATTTTGAGCCAAAGGTGCCCGAGGAAGCGCGCTCGTGCTACGGTAATCAAATAGGCTGCATCGTACGGATAACAGCCACCATCAACGATGAGAAACTACAGAAGATAGAAAATATGAGGAGCTCCCTCCTAAAGAAGTTTCACCAGATATTCTTGTTCCCGGGCCGGAATGAGAAGGATTATGAAGATCCAGACGAGGACCCGACAATGAAGAAGATAAACAAACACGCCATGACCAAGTTTAGCGACGCGTTGGCCGCTTGGAAAACTCGAGTGAAAGCAAAGATCATCGACAAGAAGGAACCCTACTCCGAGATTGTAAAGGATAATCCGACAATCACGGAAGAGCAGTATCAAATATTCAAGGAGGCTTGCGAGGCCGAAGCTGCCAAAAAAAGTCTAAGTACATAAAGGGGCTTCAAGAGAGGAACATTGGGAGCCACCACCTCGGAAGCCGTGGTTACGGCGGAAAGAGGTCCAAATGGGCAAGGACGACACGGAAGCCGCGAGTCTGGGCATCCCATACCCCTTGGCGGATTTCACTGTCCCGCAGGAGCATGACGTCCTGAGGGCCCGACACCGTTGGGACCCAGTGAAGAAGGTTTACGAGACAACACCGGTCATTACGGAGTTCATGAGACTGCTGGTAATTTTAGTTTCTGATCAATTCGACTGCACACGTTAGTCATATGTGTAAACGATCCTTGTGCCTTTTGCAGAGAGAGCGGCACCGGATTGCGGCCGAAAGCGACTCGCCGTCTGAGGCATTGGCGAGGCCCAAGTGGGACACTCCATTCAACCGGGCGTTGAACATATTGAAACGACAACCGGTGGATACTCGACCGTCGTATGGACGCGTGCACAATGTCAGAGACGGCGCCACGTGGAAGAAGTACTACCGTGAGACCACGGAGGAGAGAAAGGAAAGACGGAGGTTAACTGAAGAAAACATCGACAAGAAGGTTGAGGTTGCGGTTGAGAAGAAATCATCTCAGACAGTCGCAACAGCGGTAGCTGCCGCAAAACAGGTGGTTACAGATTTTTCTACTTCCTTGGTGACGGGCATTTTCACTTGGACAAGGCAAAATCCAGAAAAAAATGCAGAGGACTTTCCCCTTGCTGACACCTGCTCCCGCACCTGCTCCCGCACCGGCTTCCGCACCAGACGTGCTCGGCGGTTCTTCATCTTTGGCTGAGCTCGACGCCCTGACGGTATCTGTCACACCGGCCCCCTTCAATATAAATGTATAATCTTCCGTTTTCGTTGCCTTTCGGATGTCTCACGTCGCAGACTTTTCTTTGCAGGCCGATGAAACCCTGTGCACCATATTGTAAACCATCGGCGACCAGAAGGTGGATGTGGGGAAGGCGGCGATAATGGAGCCGAAGGAACCATTGTTCCACAGCCGGCTGATCCCCCCGAACGTCTTCAAGGTTTCCATGGCCAGTGTCGAACCGGGCCACGAGAATTTGCCTCCTCCAATACTACTGGTGGATGACGAGGAGACACCACGGCGGCTTGGTGATTGTTGCAATGGGTGGGTCCTATTGTGGCCAAAGAGTCTGCTTCGTCTGGAGGCGGTCGGGAGCACACCCACGAGCACGCAACCTCAGCAAGGTATGAACATCAACACCCCACCTACCCAATTAGCGTCGGGTGTCGGGTTGAGTGATAGCGGACGGGGTAAGGAGGAGGCTCCATTAGTCGCTGATGATGGCGCCATGGATGAGGATGAGGACGACGGTGGCGCTGAACAGTATGTCTATACTGGCGCCTCCTTAGGATTTGAGCGTCATGAGTCGGTGCCTGAATTGCCATATCAAAGTATTATGGAAGACCTTCCGGTAGTAAAGAAGTCTAGGAAGAGAGCGAGGAATGGAAAAAAAGCTGATTCTATGATCCAGCCGCCTCAGCAGTCTAGGCTTCAGGACCGTATAGATATCCCCGATGCGGATAAATGGCATATCCCCGGTCAACCAATCCGACCCACAACAACGCTACAAGCCAGATTCAGCGATCTAAGGAGACTTCAAGACGATGTGCTGCGGGTAGAGAAAGGCCTCATCGCCTCGACAGATCCAGGATACCCACTCTACGTGGTTAACGTTCCGCGGCAAATGCCGTACGTCGATAGCTTCCCAGCGGATAAGTTCTTCCTCCGATTCGATTACATATTCGACATGTTTCACGTGAAGAAGCTAGATTTTACGTTTGTCCGCCTTTACGCCTTGCACATGAACTACATCATCGCGTTTGAGCAGATATCTCATATCTGTGTCGCTGACCCATACTACATGCACGAGGGCTTCTTGGGAGTCTGCGCAGAGCACCGTGTATACGCGAGGGAATACATCGTCAATTTCATGCTCGCCAATAAGAACAAGGAGGCGATTCTCGTGCCTTATCATCCCGTGTAAGTCATCCGCGCTGCTATCCTTCCTTCGATTTCAATCATTCATTTGCATGGTGGAGGCTAAGTAATTTGAGGTGTACTTATTTTGCGCAGCGGCGGGCGCGCCGTCCTCATCATCCTATACCCCCGATTCTCCCACGCTCTTTACTTGGACTCATCGAAGAACATTCACAAAAAGGATTACACCCACATCAAGGATGTTCTCGACAGTGCTATGTTTGACTACCAAGCAAGGGGTGGAGAGGTCAGGGACAAGAAGAGAAGGGGCGGCAGGGTCGCCTACAGCCATAAGACCGACTTTTGCTGCATCCAGCAACCGAACGATTCTCTTAATGATGGATTCTATGTCCTACACCACATGCTGGAGTACAGACGGGATCACCAGAATCTTCGCATGTCACCTAGATCCGGTGATGCCCATATTCTGCAATGGGCAAAGAATGTAGGAGATATCGAGGATCATTGACTTCGAGCCGAGTTCTATCACATCCAACACGAACTTGCCCAAATCATCATGAAGGAGGTCGTCGGAAAAACAAGGATGTTCTACGAAGAAGGACAAATGTCGCGGGAAGACGTCCGAACATGGGTAGCTGCTCAGCGTCTCGACCTGAAGCCTTTCACTAGGCTCGAGGACTATCTCCCTGACATTGATGGATGGCACGACATGTTGGAGTGATTGTCGATATATGACAGTGTGTCCGTTTAGTCCATACTTTCTGTATGACAAAACTTTGAGTTATGCATGGTGAAACTTTATTTGTGATGTAATTAAATCGTCCTCCTCCCCGACTAGCAAAAATCACTCTAGTTAGGGCATTTTGGGGTACGATGAACTTTGTTATTTATGCTTATGATATGTTGTTTCTATTTTTGACAAGTCTGTCTCTTTCTATTGCTCAACTATATATGTTGCATATCATCGACTCAAGTGACGATGCAGGTTCATAGATCATCGATGGTGAATAAGTGCTACGCCAGGAGTACATATACGACAAGTGGCAGGAGTGTCAGGCCCAGGTGTACCGGTTTCCGGTTTCCGAGCGACAGGCAGTAGTTAGTTTAGGTTCACGCTAATGCGAGAGAGGGATACGAACTCATGTACTCAAAGTGATAGCTCTTCTCGCGTATACCATTGTTTAGATGGATGACAATGTATTTGCAAGTAATCGAGATTTGTATCGCTATTTTCGAGATGATAACGAGAGACCACTTTGTGTTGGATGATGATTATGATGATGACATGATTTGATGAGACTAGTTGTATGTATATGCTATGATTACATTTGTATGTGTATGATATGCTAAAGATTATTGTATAAAGCCTATTCAAATACAAAACAAATATTCAAATACAAAACAAATATGAAAAAAAACTAATAAAACTAGTAGTAGCGAGGGGGGGGGGGAAGTTAGCAGTAGTGTCGCGTTACCAGTAGCGCTTCTCTGGCAAAAGCGATGCAGATAATATCAGTAGCGCTCTTCACTGAAGCGCGCTGCAGCTATCCATGTATAGCAGTAGCATGGGACGACAGGCGCTACTGCTACACGTTAGCTGTAGCGCCTTATCACTAGCGCATTGTCCCGCGCTACTGATAGGCCTAAAACCCGCGCTGCTGCTAGGCTTTTCCCTACTAGTGGGGAGTGCCCATACCCATGTGATTATTTCTTCGGAGGTGGTGGAGTAAGAGTTGTTGATGATGCAGGCTTGTCGTCCGTCTTCCAAGGCATAGGCTCTCCATCATGAAAGGATGATCGAGTCTCCGGGATCCTTAAATCTGCAGCCAAACTCATCCTTTTGAATCTATATTCATACTCACAGTTCTGGTTATGCAGGTCATAAATCTGGGCTTGGAGGTGCTCGATTTTCTCTTGAAGCTTGAAGATGGTCTCCCCAATGACTTTGGCATCCAACTTGTGGTTGTTGGTGAACTCCGTGATCATCATCTAGTTAGCGTTGAGTCCACGCGCCACCATCCCTTGGCACTTGAAAACTTCTTGCTCCATAGCTTCGAGCTTTGTCTCCACGCTCCCGGTACACCATGGTCCCTCCACATCGCGGATGTGCAACACCCCCTCATGCATCTCAATGGTTTGAGGGTGGTGCAGCACCTCCACAAGATAGGGGTTGATAACCCTCTCAAAAACATGTCCTTGGGAGCGCTTGGAGACGACATGATGCTTTAGATCTGAAACAGAAACAGCTTGAATCGAAAATAGAGGATATTTGCATGATACTGTGGTCAAAACCTTCGGGAGTATATATAATGAATTTTTACCGACCAAAATACGTAACATACAAGAAAATGGAGTCCGGGAGGCACACGAGGTGCCCACGAGACAGGGGACGCGCCCTACAGGGGGGGGCTCCTCTCTCATGGAAGCCTTGTGTCCCTTTCGGACTACTTCTTTCTTCCTAAAATCTTTAAATAATCCAAAACTGATAAAAATTGCCATTAGAGTTGTTTTGGAGTCGGTTTACTTACCGTACCACGTACCTATGCCTTTTCGGAGTCTGGAACGTTCTGGAAAGTGTATCTTATGTATTCCTCAGGGGTTATGGTTTCAATAATATTAGTTTCAACATTGATAGGATTACCTACAATATAATGTTTAATTCTTTGACCGTTTACCACCCTCGGATTTGTGCCTTCAAAGTTGTTGATTTTTATAGCACCAGAATGATAGACCTCCTCGATAACGTAGGGACCTTCCCATTTTGAGAGAAGTTTTCCTGCAAAAAATCTTAAACGAGAGTTGAACAATAACACATAATCTCCTACGTTAAACTCACGCTTCTGTATCCTCTTATCATGCCAGCGTTTGACTTTTTCTTTGAAAAGCTTGGCATTTTCATATGCTTGGGTTCTCCATTCATCAAGTGAGCTAATATCAAACAACCTCTTCTCAAGGGCAAGTTTGAAGTCATAATTGAGCTCTTTAATAGCCCAATATGCTTTACGTTCAAGTTCAAGAGGTAAATGACATGCTTTTCCATAAACCATCTTATATGGAGACATACCCATAGGATTTTTGTATGCAGTTCTATAGGCCCATAATGCATCATCAAGTTTTTTGGACCAATTCTTTCTAGATCTATTCACAGTCTTTTGCAAAATTAACTTGAGCTCTATGTTGCTCAACTCTACTTGACCACTAGACCGCGGGTGATAAGGAGATGCGATTTTATGATTGACATCATACTTAGCAAGCATCTTACGGAAAGCACCATGAATAAAGTGTGAACCACCATCAGTCATAAGGTATCTAGGGACTCCAAACCTCGGAAAAATAACTTCTTTAAGCATTTAATAGAAGTGTTATGATCAGCACTACTAGTTGGAATAGCTTCTACCCACTTAGTAACGTAATCAACAACAACTAAAATATGTGTATAACCATTGGAGGCAGGAAAAGGTCCCATATAATCAAAGCCCCAAACATCAAATGGTTCAATAACAAGAGAATAATTCATAGGCATTTCTTGACGTCTACTAATGTTACCTATTCTTTGACATTCATCACAAGATAAGACAAACTTACGAGCATCTTTGAAGAGAGTAGGCCAATAAAAACCAGATTGTAGTACCTTGTGTGCAGTTCTATCTCCAGCGTGGTGTCCTCCATAGGATTCAGAGTGACACTTGCGTAGGATTTGTTCCTGTTCATGCTCAGGCACACAACGTCTAATAACACCATCTACTCCTTCTTTATAAAGGTGTGGATCATCCCAGAAGTAATGTCTTAAATCATAAAAGAACTTTTTCTTTTGCTGGTATGTGAAACTAGGCGGTATAATTTAGCAACAATGTAATTAGCATAATCAGCATACCAAGGAGCAGTACGAGAAGCATTAATGACCGCTAATTGTTCATCAGGAAAACTATCATCAATAGGCAGTGGGTCATCAAGAACATTTTCTAACCTAGACAAGTTGTCTGCAACAGGGTTCTCAGCTCCCTTTCTATCAATAATATGCAAATCAAATTCTTGGAGCAAGAGAACCCATCTAATGAGCTAGGCTTAGCATCTTTCTTTTCCATAAGATATTTAATAGCAGCATGATCAGTGTGAATAGTAACTTTGGAATCAACAATATAAGGTCTAAACTTATCACATGCAAACACAACTGCTAAGAATTCTTTTCCAGTGGTAGCATAATTTCTCTGGGCAGTATCAAGAGTCTTACTAGCATACTGGATAACATTCAATTTCTTATCAACTCTTTGCCCTAGAACAGCACCTACAGCATAATCACTAGCATCGCACATAATTTCAAAAGGTAAATTCCAATCAGGTGGCTGAACAATAGGTGCAGTGATCAAAGCTTTCTTAAGTGTTTCAAAAGCTTCTACACAATCATCATCAAAGACAAAAGGAATAACTTTTTGCAATAAATTAGTCAGAGGCCTAGAGATTTTAGAGAAGTCCTTAATGAACCTCCTATAAAAACCGACATGACCAAAGAAACTTCTTATACCTTTTATGTCCTTGGGACATGGCATCTTTTCAATAGCATCAACTTTGGCTTTATCAACTTTAATACCTCTCTTGGAGATCTTGTGCCCCAAGACAATGCCTTCATTAACCATAAAGTGACACTTTTCCCATTTCAGGACGAGACTAGTGTCTTTGCATCTCTACAAAACTCGATCAAGGTTGCTCAAACAATCATCAAAAGAGGATCCATAGACGGAGAAGTCATCCATGAATACCTCACAAATCTTTTCACAAAAATCAAAAAATATAGCCATCATGCATCTTTGAAAGGTAGCAGGTGCATTACATAAACCAAAAGGCATACATCTATAAGCAAAAGTACCAAAAGGGCAAGTAAAAGTAGTTTTAGATTGATCCCCCGCTGATACAGGTATCTGAGAGAAGCTAGAATAACCATCTAGAAAGCAAAAATGTGTGTTGGATAGCCTTTCTAGCATTTGATCAATAAAAGGTAAAGGGTAATGATCTTTCTTAGTAGCTCTATTTAACTTACGAAAATCAATTACCATCCTATAGTCTATAATAATTCTTTGCGGGATCAATTCATCTTTATCATTAGGAACAACGGTAATACCTCCCTTTTTAGGGACACAATGGACAGGGCTTACCCATTCACTATCAGCAATGGGATAAATAATACCTGCCTCAAGGAGTTTTATTATCTCCTTTCTTACCACTTCCTTCATTTTGGGATTTAATCGTCTTTGAGGATCTCTAACTGGTTTGGCATCTTTCTCCACTGAAATTTTGTGTTGACATAATGTGGGGCTAATGCCTTTAAGATCATCCATAGTATATCCAATAGCAGCTCTATGCTTCTTCAGAGTTTTCAATAATCTTTCTTCTTCTTTCTCTGAAAGGTTAGCACTAATAATAACAGGATATATTTCTTTTTCATCAAGATAAACATACTTAAGATTTTCAGGTAATGGTTTGAGTTCAAACACGGGATCACCCTTGGGTGGAGGAGGATCCCCAAGGATTTCAACGGGAAGGTTATGTTTCAGCATAGGTTCTTGTTTAAGGAACACTTCATCTATTTCTTCGCTTTCCTTCATAAACATATCGTTTTCATGGTCTAGAAAATATTGTTCTAACGGATCAGTTGGAGGAACAGCAATGGAAGAAAGACCAATAATTTCATCCTTACTAGATGGTTCCTTTTCACGATGTTGTCTACTAAACTTGGCAAAATTAAACTCATGAGACATACAGTCTATGCCAACAGTGACAACCTTCCTCTTACAATCAATCTTAGCACTAGCAGTATTCAAGAAGGGTCTACCAAAAATAATGGGACAAAAATCATCTTGTGGGGAACCAAGAACAAGAAAATCAACAGGGTATTTAATCTTCCCACACAAGACTTCAACATCTCTAACAATCCCAATAGGTTTAATGGTGTCCCTATTAGCAAGCTTAATAGTAACATCAATGTCTTCTAATTCAACAGGTGCAATATCGTGCATAATTTATTTATAAAGATCATAAGGTATCGCATTAGCACTAGCACCCATATCACATAAACCATGATAACAATGATCTCCTATTTTAATAGAAATAACAGGCGTGCCTACAACAGGTCTATATGTCTTAGTATCGGGTCTAGCAATATTAGCAGTTTCACCCAAGAAAGAGATAACATGCCCATCTAAATCCTCATCCAAAAGATCTTTAATCATGGCAATACCAGGTTCAACATTAATTTGCTCAGGAGGTGTATAAGTCCTAGTATTACTCTTACAAACAACAGTCGAAGCTTTAACATGATCTTTTATCCTAACAGGAAAAGGAGGTTTTTCAACATAAGCAGTAGGAATAATAGGATCACTATATGTAATAGTCTTCTCTTGGACTGTAATAGGTGCAACTACTTTCACTTCAACAGGAGGATTATATTTAAACCACTTCTCTTTAGGGAGATCAACGTGAGTAGCAAAAGTTTCACAAAAAGTAGCTACTATCTCAGAGTCAAGTTCATACTTAGAGCTAAATCCACGGAAAGCATCGGTATCCATAAATTTAACACAATCAAACTTAGGTGTCATACCTGACTCCTTACCATCATCGGAACCCCAATCTTCAGAGTTGCGTTTAATTCTTTCCAATAAGTCCCATTTGAAATCAATAGTCTTCAGCATATAGGAACCAGCACAGGAAGTATCAAGTAAGTTGCGATTATCAAGAGAAAGCCGAGCATAAAAAATTTAGAATAATCATTTCCCGAGAGAGCTCATGATTGGGGCATGAATACAACATTGACTTAAGCCTCCCCCAAGCTTGAGCGATGCTTTGTCCTTCGCGAGGCCAGAAATTATATATGTAATTATGATCACGATGAACAAGATGCATAGGATAGAACTTCTAGTGAAATTCCAACTTCAATCGCTTATAATTCCAAGATCTCGTATCATCACATAGCCTATACCATGTCATTGCATCTCCCTTCAAAGATAAAGGGAAGACCTTCCTTTTGACAACATCATCGGGAATAACTGCAAGCTTAAATAATCCACAAACTTCATCCACAAAGATAAGGTGTAAGTAGGGATGCAATGTTCCGTCTCCTACAAAAGGACTAGCTAGAAGTTTTTTTATCATACCCGAGGGAATCTCAAAGTGAATATTTTCATAAGGTTTAGTAGGTTGAGGAGCATCTCTTTGGTCTTCTGGTTGGGGTGAAGATACCCCAAACAAGCCCCTCAAAGGATTAGTTTCCATAGTGACAAGTATAGGGGATCTATCATAGTCCTTTCGATAAGTAAGAGTGTCGAACCCAACGAGGAGCAGAAGGAAATGATAAGCGGTTTTCAGTAAGGTTTTCTCTGCAAGCACTGAAATAGTAAGTGATAGATAGTTTTGTGATAAGATAAATAGTAACGAGCAAAAGTAAATAAAGTAAATAAATTGCAGCAAGGTGGCCTAATCATTTATGTAGCAAAGTATAAGCCTGGACAAATTCTAATAATGAAGAAGGAGCTCCCGAGGACACATTAGGAATTATCGTCAAGCTAGTTTTCATCACGTTCGTAAGATTCGCGTTCGATACTTTGATAATTTGATATGTGGGTGGACCAGCACTTGGGTATTGCCCTAACATGGACAAGCATCCCACTTATGATTAACCCCTATTGCAAGCATCCACAACTACAAAAAGGAGTATTAAGGTAAACCTAACCATAGCATTAAACATATGGGTCCATATCAACCCCTAACGAAACAACGCATAAACTAGGGTTTAAGCTTCTGTCACTCTAGCAACCCATCATCTACTTATTACTCCCCTATGCCTTCCTCTAGGCCCAAATAATGGTGAAGTGTCATGTAGTCGATGTTCACCTAACACCACTAGAGGAAAGACAACATCCATCTCATCAAAATATCGAACGAATACCTAATTCACATGACTACTAATAGCAAGACTTCACCCATGTCCTCAGGAACAAATGTAACCACTCACAAAGCATATTCATGTTCATAATCAGAGGGGCAATAATATGCATAAAGGATCTGAACATATGATCTTCCACCAAGTAAACCAAATAGCATCAACTACAAGGAGTAATCAACACTACTAGCAACCCACAAGTACCAATTTGTGGTTTTGATACAAGATTGGATACAAGAGATGAACTAGGGTTTTGAGAGGAGATTGTGCTGGTGAAGATGTTGATGGAGATTGACCCCCTCTCGATGAGAGGATCGTTGGTGATGACGTTGGTGATGATTTCCCCCTCCCGGAGGGAAGTGTCCCCGGCAAAACAGCTCCGCCAGAGCCCTAGATTGATTCCGCCAAGGTTCCGCCTCGTGGCGGCGGAGTTTCGTCCCGTAAGCTTGCCCTCAATTTTTTCTAGGGGAAAACCCTTCATATAACAGAAGATGAATGTCGGAAGCCCACCAGGGGGCCCAGGAGATAGGGGGCGCGCCCTAGGGGGGGCGCCCCCTGTCTCCTGGACAAGGTGTGGGCCCCCTGGCCTATTTCTTTTGTCCAAAAATTCTTATTAAATCTAAAAAGTTGTTTCGTGGAGTCTCAGGTCTTTTGGAGTTGTGCAGAATAGGTTTCCAACGTTTGCTCCTTTTCCAGCCAGAATTCCAGCTGCCGGCATCCCCCCTCTTCATGGTAAACCTTGTAAAATGAGGGAGAATAGCCATAAATATTGAGATATAATGTGTAACAACAGCCCATAATGCAATAAATATTGATATAAAAGCATGATGCAAAATGGACGTATCACACACACACTTTTTTCACTCTCTCTCTCTCTCTCTCTCTCTCGTTAGGGACTCTATCACGTCCATAAGCATATGGATGTTTTGAAAAGTCAAACCTTAGAAAAGTTTGACCAGGTATATGTGGAGAAAAACATTTACATCTGGAACGATCATTAGATTCATCACAACATGTACTTACTTCATACTATCATTTATCTTTGGTATTGTAGATATAAGTAATTTCTTTATAAATTTGGTCAAAGTTTCAAAAGTTTGACTTAAAAAATTGTTGGAACTACATTATCGAACGGAGGGAGTAGCTATTTCTCTCTCTCTGCTATCTCTCACGGGCCTCCCCTCTCACTCGAACTCTCTATACCGATGCATTATACGCTCACTGTGTCAGCGTATAGCTCCGTATATTGTTTAGTTGACCGGTCAACCAATCCACATGCTGCGTTGTCAGCTCGTGTTCTGTATCTTGGTGTGCTGGACCATGTGGCAGTGGGTGAATATAAGTAAACTAGAGGCCCATCTGACATGCGGTGAAGTAAGCAAAGTTGAAACCACTCGGGGTAGCACCCCGCACGCTAGTAAATTGAGGGTGCATTGAGGACAAACTTCTTGCGCGCGAAGGACGCACTCGCACACAATTCACCACTGCGCGGCGGCATGCGCAGAAGGACGCACTCGTGCACACCCAACACACAACACACACCAGCACACGTGTACACCGGCGTCGCCGCCGGTTGAGATGGACGGCGAGGCAGCCAACAAGCGGAGGCGGCTTGAGCCAAAACCGCATCCAGCAAGCCTGGACTTCATCAGCAGCCTCCCCGATGACATGCTACTCGTCATCATCGGCCTCCTCCCCACCAAATCTGCCGTGCGGACCGCCCTGCTCTCCCGACAATGGCGCCCCCTCTGGCGCAGCGTCCCCCTCAAACGCACCGTCGACAACTGCCTCTGCGATGGGGATTGCAAACGCATGGCCGCAATCTCCAAGATCCTTTCATCGCACCCTGGGCCAGCCAGACGCCTTGACATCCGCATGTTCAGTACCAACTGCATGGTCCAACCCAAGTTCGATGAGTGGTTCTTATCCCCCGCCCTAGATCAGCTCGAGGAGCTCAACTTTGAAGCTGGACGATGTCGCTCTCTGCCGTTGTCCGCGCTCCGCCTCACGCCAACGCTGCATCGCGTCAGCTTTAGCTCCTGCTATCTTCCGCAGATTAATGCCGCGCCCGCCCTTCTTCTCCCTCAACTCAAGTAGCTCAACCTCTTCGACGTTGTCATCTCGAAGAAGGCTATGGAGCACCTGCTCCGCAGCTGTACTGCGCTCGAGTACCTTCGTCTTGAGCAGATCCACGGGTTCATTAGCCTCCACATCGCCTCTACGAATCTCCGATGGATTTATGTGTCTTGTTGGCCCCACAACAAGACATCAATTGGGAAGAGATCAATCCAGCTGTTCCACGTTATGCTCATTGAGAATGCGACTTTCCTTGAGAGATTGCTTGTATCGGATCTAGAAGGTCCAACAAAAATCAGGGTCATTGACGCGCTGAAATTGACAGCATTTGTGTACTCGTCTGCCAAATTCTCCGAACTCTTTATTGGATCCGTAATCGTTCAGGTACAACACTCATCTTCTTCTCCGTCTTCTTGAAATTCATGTTTTTAAATTTCTTCTTGATGTATTTACGACCGTCTTCCAGAAAATGATTCCCACAAGCTTGATCCAATCCATGCGCATAGTGAAGATCTTAGCACTAAAATCTATCAGCCCCAATCTGGATCAAGTTGTTGGATTCCTTACATGCTTTCCATGCACGGAGAAGCTACTCATCGAGGTGAAACTTCTTTCCTATAAGTAAAAGATAATCACAACGTAGCTCATTTTTTTCGTAATTTTCCCAAATTACGATGACAAGTGTAGTGTTCAAAACTGCATCTACGCACTGCACCGAAAGAAATGTTTTTAGTATTTTTTTCTCACGTGATCACCTGCATCGTTTTTATGCTGTACTACTATAGTAGCCTAGGCTAGTCATAGTGGAAAGTAACTTAGACTACTCCAGTAACTCTATGGTTACCCTAAGAGCAAGTACTACCTCCGTCTTGGTTTACTCTTCCAATTTTGTAGTATCAAAATTTGACCATAGATTTAACTGACAAAATGTTAATGCATTTCACTAAGAACTATATCGTTGGATTCGTATTTGAACATAATTTCAAATGGTGTAATTTTTAGTGACATGCATTGGCATTTTCGTAGGTAAATCTATGGTCAAAATTTTATACTAAATACGAGGTAGTATTCCCTCCGTCCCAAAATTCTTGTCTTACATTTATTTAGATACGGATGTATCTAACACTAAAATGTAACTAGATACATCCGTATTTAGACAAATTTAAGACAAGAATTTTGGGACGGAGGGAGTACTAAAGTGGGCTATGTAGGCCAAAACATGTGCCAAATTCACTTGTGATGCATTTGGCATCGATGCCCCTCCATTGCTCACCTGGTGCCCCAATCTGGATCACCTACTTTGCTCCGGTGCTAAATTAACTCACGCAATGAAAAAACACTGCATGGGAGAGAGAGAGAGGACCGAGGCAATTAAAAACACTTGTTTGGGAGAGTGAGAGGCTGGTGTAGTTGGTTTGATTGATTTGTTTATACATGTGGGTCTGTGTGCACAGCGGTGCCAACTCTCTCACATCGCGAGAGCGGTGCCAAAATCTTTTGATTTGACATCAATGCGTATTATGTGGCATACTTTTGCGAAATATGGCATCGGCCACATAGTGGAAGGCAACAAATGCGCAAGCTCTTCACGTGCTCCTAGTTAAATGAGAGGAAACAGAAAGAGAGAGAGAGAGAGAGAGAGAGAGTGAAAAAATATCACTAGGCAACCAACCCTATCGTATGAGCGAATGATATTGGTACCTCTTGATGACACGGCAATATTATGCAGCCAGCTACTCTAATATGTTCTCTTCTTTTGTAGATAAAAAAAGACCCGAAAGTGAAAAATGTGCTGCACTATAACAATCTCATCGAATGCCTTGATCTCCATCTTACAGAAATTGATTTGATCGACAACCGAGGCAGCACATCTGAGATTAAATTGGCCAGGTTCTTTGTTCTGGAGGCATGTGTGCTCAAGGTAATGAGGTTTGGCGTTCTCTGGCGCAACAATGAATGGCGTGCTGATCACCGCAAGCGTCTAAGCCTAAATGACAAAGTCTCCGCAGAAGCTGAATTTGTTTTTGAAACATCAAGTGGCCACAGACTCGAAAACTTATTTGCCCATTAGTGACTTGTCAGGACGGTGGATTTTAGTTTGTACGATAATGCTGCATCCACCTAAAGTAACGAAAGTTCTTACGTAAACTTCCTAGTAATTCCCTCTTCCTAGGTGCAGCATTACTCCTAACAATTGTAATATCAGTTTGAAACTTGTAATATTGCCATGTCCTATTCCTGCGTTTTCAAAATCCTGTGAATCAAACAGGTCCTGAGTTGGTGATGATGTTGTGCCTCCCATCTTTCACCAATAGCCGTCGGATCTAGATCTGACGCATACAAACCAAGCTTCTCCATTTTTGAAAAAAGATTCCCGCACTTGTTCCCTATTTACAAACAACTCCTTGTCTCTCACAATCAGCCTTATCTCCTCCCCACCACATCTAGAAGGCCGTGGAAAAATCTGGCGCGATGGCCGCTGTCGGAGCCGTCCACCCCCAATCTTGGTGTTCCGTGCAATGCACGGGCATCTACGCACGGGAAATTATGTCAAACAGGGCTAGTTGTAAGCAGGCTAGCTCTACAGCCATGATGATAGTGACTACATACGGTGAGGCTGACTATGGTATGCCGAACACGGCGCCTATACTCAGGTGTCATCTCCGGCGCAGGGTCTTGTCACTTCACTATGAGGAGCAGCACGTAATAATTTGACCAATGGGTAGTACAGTGCTAGTACTCCTACTACTACATTGGTAGTACTACTACTAGTACTAGCCGTACCACCATCTGGATTTAGGAGTACTACCATGTCCATCTGGATTTTAGTATTTGACTAGCAATATCTAGTAAGGCATGTCACAAAAAATGTACTACTCCCTCTATAAATAAATACATGGTGTTTTATTCCTATCGGCGAGAGAACTTAATGTTTTTTTGCTAACTAGAGTACTAATAGGATTGCATGCAATGAACTAAACACTGGATGTCATGTTTGGTAGTCTCAAGTCATTGAAAGCATGCACGGCACACATCTCTCATTGGTTGATATGTCACGAAATAAGAAACAAGGAGGGAGTTAATGCATCGTGCCTAAGTGTTTTGGGATTATTTGGTTTTCGTAATGTGACTTACACAACATTTTTGTTTACATGCATTAACATTTTATTAGTTAAATCAAAGGTCAAAACTTGACGCAAAATGCAAAGGGGACCAATAAACCAGTAAACATCAAACTTCTCTCGTTTGGCCCCAACTAGAGGTCCGGTGAGATGACTATACTGCACCGGCACGGAGGGGGATGCAGCTTCATTGACTTACGACAACTGCCTTTGGGTGAATGACACGTGGGCCCAGGGGGTGGCTGGCCCACCTATCATACAGCCAAAGCAGGTGCAGTAGAGGGCCAAGGAGTAGTACGAAATCCTACGCACCTACGCACGCTAACCAAGGGCAAGAGTGATCACTTGAATCGCAAGATCGGTTGACTAGAAGCTAAGCTAGACCCATGGAGGCGATGAGCGCGAGCATCAGCCGGCTGTGCCAGATGGTCCACGACGCCGGCTTGTGGCCCGGCAACGAGGAACGTCTCTAGGTAGTATTGCTTGAGGCCACCAGGGCGAGGGGCCGCTTGGACGACAGCTTCATCTCCTTGTTTGACGAGGTCCTCATTGGTTTCCTCGACAAGTTCACCGTCGTCAAGAAGCTCGCGGATGACTTTGACATAAGCCTCCAGCCGACGCGCCCAGGCTCTGCGATGCCCGCCACCCTCAACGGCCACTATGGTGACAACCTCTTCGACGCACTGGTGGCCCTGCGACTGCCCGCCGTCGCGCCGGAGAATGTCCACCTCGAGGTCGCGCTCGCCTCGTAGCGCCTGGCGCAGCAAGACACCATCGACATAATCACCCATGTCTACGCGCAAATCATCCACAAGGACTACTACATGCAAGAGGAGGACAATAGGACGCTGGCCTTCTTGGACCGCAGGGCAACCTTGGATGGCACTATTTAGAAGCACGTTGAGCTCGCCGCCAACGCCGCTGCTCCTCACACGCCGGTTGGTGACCCGGCGCACTTGGGCGTGAGGATGTCGTTGATGGATCCGTATGTATTTTTATATTTCCGTCAAATCCATGTAGTAGTATATGATACTACAGTAATTATCTTACCTTTCGCATCAACTTCATAATTTTCGTACGTACTCCATGCATGAATGGCGCCAGAACCAAACTTCTCATTACTCTAGGAAAAATCGTTATTTTCTATCTATCGATCGTGCCATGGAGCAGAACCAAATTTTACAAGTTACGAGTTCAAAAGGAAAAGCCTATCGTGTTCGCGTCGCACCCCAACATGGTTGGTCCGGCATGCTGCTCAAGCGAGAATGCATGCGGTGTTGCATTTTCACTTACAAGTGGGACAATAGTTGAGCAAACCGACTATCGGCAAGCCCCCACCCCGCCCACCGCGCAATGGCTGAGTAAACAGGAGGGAGAAGAGATGGATGTAGCATGGACTCCAAGAAAATTGGTGTCGGATGGGACTCGTGTGGGTGGCGTGTGCCGTACTGCTAGATGTGAATGCTAGTTATGGCCCATGCCACCGCACTATATCGAGCCTATATCGAGGTACGTAGAACAAATTTCTTGCAGTCCGTGCTCAGCCCTCCTGAAAGTGCAACTATCCCTAGGTGGTTTTGGTAATTCATAACAACATATAGCTCATTAAGCTAATGCTATTCCAAGACTATTATTTTAGGAAAGCTCAATGAATGGCATGGCATGGATGATGAAAGTGGATCCCTGGAAATACTAAGGACAAAGGATTGGCTCAAGCTCAAAAGCTCAAGACTCTTCATTTTACATTTTAGTGATCCAAGATCACATTGAGTCTATAGGAAAAGCCAATACTATCAAGGAGGGATGAGGTGTTGCTTAATGAGCCCCTTGCTTCAAGTGCTTAGTGATATGCTCCAAAAACCCTCAACTACTTTCTCACATCCACATATGACGTAAACCCAAAGTCAAACTCGGCCATACCGATTCTTTCTATCTGGCACCACCGAGTTCAAATGTCATAGCCACTGCCACAAACCCTAGGCAAATCGGTCTTACCGATAGGGATTGTAATCTCTCTGTTTCCCTTCATAACGTTTCAGTCTAACCGAAGTGAGTGATCGGTCCCACCGAGATTGCAATGTAAACTCCCTGTTTCCCTTTCGTAACATTTCGGTCTCACCGAAAAGAGCGAATCGGTCCCACCGAGTTTACCTGACCAACTCTCTGGAAAGCTTATTACCAAAATCGGTCTCACCAGTTTGTGTAATCGGTCTCACCGAGATTACGTTATGCCCTAACCCTAACCATATCGGTCCTACCGAGTTGCATGTTGGTCCCACTGAAAATCCTAACGGTCATTAGGTTTACTAAATCGGTCCAACCGAGTTTGATGATTCGGTCCCACCGAGTTTGGTAAATTGTGTGTAACGGTTAGATTTTGTGTGGAGGCTATATATACCCCTCCACCTCCTCTTCATTCATGGAGAGAGCCATCATACTAAACCTACACTTCCAACTTACCATTTCTGAGAAAGAACTACCTACTCATGTGTTGAGGCCAAGATATTCCATTCCTACCATATGAATCTTGATCTCTAGCCTTCCCCAAGTTGCTTTCCACTCAAATCTTCTTTCCACCAGATCCAAATCCCATGAGAGAGAGTTGAGTGTTGGGGAGACTATCATTTGAAGCACAAGATCATGGAGTTCATCATCAACACACAATTTGTAACTTCTTGGAGAGTGGTGTCTCCTAGATTTGCTAGGTGTCGCTTGGGAGCCTCCGACAAGATTGTGGAGTTGAACCAAGGAGTTTGTAAGGGCAAGGAGATCGCCTACTTCGTGAAGATCTACCGCTTGTGAGGCAAGTCCTTCGTGGGTAACGGCCATGGTGGGATAGACAAGGTTGCTTCTTCATGGACCCTTCATGGCTGGAGCCCTCCGTGGACTCGCGCAACCGTTACCCTTCGTGGGTTGAAGTCTCCATCAACGTGGATGTACGATAGCACCACCTATCGGAACCACGCCAAAAACATCCGTGTCTCCAATTGTGTTTGAATCCTCCAAACCCTTCCCTTTACATTCTTGCAAGTTGCATGCTTTAATTTCCGCTGCTCGTATACTCTTTGCATGCTTCCTTGAATTGTGTGAAGATTGCTTGACTTGTCCAAAGATAGCTAAAATCTGCCAAAGTCTAAAATTGGGAAAAGGTTAGGTTTTTAATTGGTCAAGTAGTCTAATCACCCCCCTCTAGACGTACTTCAAGGTCCTAAACCTCCTCTATCTCTCTTCTCAGCCAGCCAGCGGACGCGCGGAGCCCATCGTCTGTTTGCTCACATGCGGTCCCACATGTCAGTGAAAACGCAAGCGGACCCACTGAACCTGCACATCTTTCACCTCGACATGCTGGTGATGAAAAACAAATCCAAGAAAGATCTTCAGTGATCGCTTTTGGAGTTACTCAAGAGTAGTAAGATTCTATTTACAGTTTAACCCAAGATGCACATCTCGTGGCTTCAACTACCACTCTATTTTCTTTCATGACACGACCTAGATGTTGCATGTCCCACGTGTCGGCAAAAGGAGGAAGAACCCAACCAAATCTTCGGTTGTGCTCTCGGATTAGACTAGTTGTGCTAACTTAAAAAAAATTATTGTGTACTCCCTCCGTTCCAAAATACTTGACTTCCATTTGTCCAAAAATGGATGTACCTATATACTAAAACATGTCTAGATACATATGTATTTTGACAAATAGAAGGCATGTATTGTGCAATGGAGGGAGTAGAATGGATGCAAGTTTTTGTATTGGGAAGAAGAGTACATCCATATATTGATAGAGCGCAATTTAGTAGTTGTTCTATCACTTTTATCTAGCACAGAGGCTATAGATGAGATTAGTGCACTTGTTGATACTCCTACTTGGTATGCATGTTGTTGCTTAGACGCAGAGAAAAACGGACCGGAGGGAGTACTAGAATAGAGGCTAGACATGAGACTAGATGCGAGGAAGCAACATCTAATTCTTTACACTCGAAGAAGAAAGAAGCACGCAAGATCGAGCCTCCGCAGATCAACAATGAATGCATCAAGAAGGCACTAATCCAACTTACAGGAGTAGTAAAATGTATTCTTGTGGTTCTTGTTTTCTTTGGTCTTGCTTTTCTAGTCAAAATTATCATTGGAGTTCGTGCAAAATGGAGGTCCGTTTGGGGTCGTGCGTTGCAGTTGGCCTTACAAGTGGGACCGCAGTTAAGGAAACCGACTATCGGCAAACCCCCACCTCACCCGCCGCGTGATGGCTGAGTTAGAGAAATGATGAGGTTGAAGAGATTGCTCTAGCATGGATTCCAAGAAATATGGTGTCAGATGGAAGTCGTGCTGGTGGCGTGTGCCGTACTCCTGGACGTGAATGCTTGTTCTGGCCCATGCCACCCTACTACTCCTACTACTTACTATATAGTACTACTAGTATCGAGGATTCGAGGTGCTGGTTACGTAGTACAATATGGCTAAAGTAAAAACACCCGGACGACGCGCGAAGCATGTGAAGCTAGTACAAATAGTGTACTACTATTGTTGATTGGCCTCATCCGATAACCTGTTGCAATGCACGTACAATTATGTATTTGGAATTTTTTTTTGCCTCGTGGCACCACTCACTCACAGAAGCGACTCGAAAGCCATTCATAAATTTAGTAAGTTTGTCACAGGCATATCATTTTATTACATACAACAGGTCATCAACCCACATCGACAACGAGGATACATTATAAATACTAAAGTTTTCACCACACAACAAATAACAAGCAATGAAATGAACTTCAACTCAACCATTCCTCGGTGTTGGAAACGCTTGCTTTGAACCATAAGTGATTCTCTGGGATGGGCCATCCATTGTCGATGTGGAGACCAATGTAGGACTAATCATCCAGGATGAAGCGGCCTACTATATCAGTACCAGGGTAGGGTACCACCCAAATATCTGAAGTATAGACACAATTGCTTCTCATAAATGGTAGTAACATTGTGTCAACAGCAGTTGGATCGCCTTTCACCATCATTGGATAGTTTTGTCCAAGGAAGAGCGAGTTTTCTCCAAGACTATCAATTCTGTACCAGGGAGAAGGAGTTGGCGCTAGCACACTAGTATCCATCCCAAAAACCATGCAACGGGTGTTGGAATAGGTCCAGAGAGTGCGACCATGGGAGACTACACCTGCTTCCTTAGCAGTAACATCATCAGTGGGTTGTATACACACGAGAAGAGGTGATCCATCGAAATTAGTTGCCAGGCGCCAAATATTATATGGGCGCTGATCGTCCTCATGCTTGTGATCATCACCATCGTCATCTCCCCCTTGGTTATAAAAATTTTCAAGTATAGGTGGTGGAATGTTCACAGGACCTTGGAAACACAAGAAGAAGGTTAATTAGTAAAGGGAAACTTGCTAACCCGCATGCATGTGGATGAAACAATTATAATTACGGTGGAAGACAAACCTACCGAAACAACGATTCCATGCAAAACAGTGCCACGAGTGGTGGCAGCAAACACAAGGCCCTTGTATTGAATTGCATCACAGTACTCATCCGTGTACAGAAACTGATTTTTGAGCAATATCCATCGAGTCAAACCAGCAAGGACGGTAACAAGCTTGTCGAAGATAGGAACAACTTCATAGTTGTTGTAATTCCAAGAGCGGTTGGGAACTCAAGAAATTGCTATCTTCCGTAGAAGACAGTCACAATGATTGTATTTGAACGTGTGTACAATACCAGTGTGCTCAACCTCTGGGCAGCCTGCTGAGATTTTTGGAAGTGGAACCCGGTCATGAGTGTACACATTCACAAGTTCCCACTCGCAGTTGGACCCAATGTAAACAACCCAATCTCCATTTCTGCCTGCCCAAGCCTTGCCCTCAAGCGATGGTATCTTAACATCATACGTATCATTATCAAGTGGCATCAACTTGCACAGGGCGAGGCCTCCGTCGCGACGGCGCCATTCATCAGGGTCACGGCGAAGAAGATAGGGGAGATCAAACCGCTCCTTGACTCTTGGGTTCCTTGTAATGATGTTATTAGTTGAGTCGAGAATGGGCTTGAACGAACCTGCCATGCTAGCCAAGGTGATGACGTCACACCGATCAATGAGTTCCTCCACCACGTCATCTTTCATATCGGGGCAAGAATAACGGGGTCATTTCCGTCCTGTTCCCTCCATGGAGAAGACGATCGAACAATGGCAGAAGAAAGGGTGAAGGACTGAAGGAAAAAGGAGAAGGGAGAGGAAGAGCATGCGACAGCAGTTCCAAATCGAGAGGGAAAGGTGAAGAGTCGGTGGACGGTTGCTAGTTTGCCACGGTTCATGAAGGGGCACCCCGGCCTACACGTCGGTTCGGAAATACTCCTACTACTCGATGTCGTCTCACTAATATGTTGGAATGGGACCACATGTCAACGAAACATGGTGTGTAATTTCTCGTGCAAAATGCGATCTGGCCGCGTTGGCCCGAGGTGCCGCATTAGTTATCGACCTTTATTTTTTAATGGCGTGCCGTTCAGTTTTGAAGCACGACTAACTGGTACTGTACGGAACGAAAATATAAACTACTCTACCACTACTCCACCTCCAGTACTAGTAGTATAAAAAAGATATATAGGCTGGAGCTTCAGCGCTTTCTTGCCAAGGGCTGCCCACTTGCTTCTCACACTACCACTCTCTCTCCAGATCTAAAAAAGACGGCCCCTCTCCCCCTCCTCACCGGTGGTCACAGATCCGCCGGGGAAGAAAAGGACGTGCAGCATTGACGCACTCGTCGGCGGCGAGCGAGGTCACGCACTAACGACAAGGCCGTCCTCTCAGACCTAGCGCCCGCTCGGGATAGCCTCCGTCCCCAAGCTCGCTGCCGTAGTGTGTGCGGAGGACGACGACCACGAGTGAAGCCACTTCCCGCCGACCCTTAGGTATGCTACCTCTTTTCGAACCATACCCTTGTTCTATTGCCCCATCTGGCACGTCATTGCATGTGGATCTTTTTCCACTCCACCATCTTCCCAATTTGCTATCCTCTGCTCTGCTGGCCACGCAGACGAAAACCATAATTTGCACTATTAAAGGAAACCCTACTTCATGCAGACTAATCCATGTCTGGGTTGAATAAGGAAAGGAAGGGAGACTGTACTGTCCAAGAGAGTAGGCATCGAACCCGCATCTAGGTTGAAAAGGGGAAAATCAGTAGCTAAGGAATGAGTCTCGTGTCTCTTGGTTGAAGAAGGGTAGGAAGGCATGACAACGCAATAGAGAATGACCAGGTCGATCGGTTTGTTGTCCTCACATAGGAAAAAGGTGGCTAAAGAGAACAAAAATGGGACGTAATCCACATATGCTGCATGGATATTTGTTGCTCTGGGCAACCATACCTCCCTCACCACTCTGCGTCCGTGGAGGTACATCGTACTGGTGCGCCCACTGTCCGAATGGGCCTCCCATGCTCTTATTGCCACTTTTTTTGCTGTTAGTATAACGCCAGCAGTCAAGTCAAGCAATGCTACTGCTAAAGTGATGCCACATTTAACTAATGCCGCTCTCAGTCTAATGCCACCGATAAATTTAAGCAATGCCATTTAATGTCACTGGATTATTTCAGGGTTAGCTGTTGATTGTGGATGTATTAAAGATTTTTCAGCTAAGGCATTCTAATGCTGTTGCACAGCCAGTATACCAACGATGAAACTTGTTACTACCTTCAGATTTTTGCACTGTTAATGCTTATAGATTACATACCTCACTTTCATGAGATAAGTTAATTTTTTTGTACAGTGTCACCAAAATGCCAAGGCGCTGATGTCATTTTATTTTGGTTAAACTGCACAGACAATTATGAAGACAAGAGGAAAGGTCAAGAGTGGGCACCTCCTCCTCCGGCTGTTCTCTTGATTCGTTCGATCAAGTTTTTATGTTTGATCGATTATCAAGATTGGGATAGCAATTTTTAAGGTCCCCCCGAGTTCGAAATGATATTTACCTTGGAGGTACATGGTTTGCAATTTTTTATACTGTCATTAGTTAATAATGCTAGTTACCTTCAGACTTCTGTATTTGGTTTAATGCTCATGCACAGCTAGTATACCAATGCTGAAACTTGTTACCTTTACATTTTGTATTGTTAATTCTTATAGAAACCTTCCAGTGCTAGAGTTTATTGAAATCTGTTCAGTAAAACCATTGTACTGTACCCTGTAATAAACTAACTACTCTACTGTTGCACTAGCCACTGGATTAGTGTATATTTGTAGTATTCGAATGGTGTTGCATTAGCGTATGGACATAAATAAAGTGTGGCAAGCTTTCCCAGATATGTGCTCAAGAAAACTACTACCTGTTTTTCTAAATACTAGACGTTTGGGTACTTTAAATTGAACCGCGAAAACGTCTTATATTAAGGAACAGAGGGTGTAGAGTTCACTCAAATTATCCCGGTAAAGCTAGTCACACCTTTGTTAAAATTAATGTTCATTATGTTATCGGAGGAGGTCTGTATGTTTGTCTCTAATGCCTGTCGACTACATACCCGACATCATGATGTAATGTTAAGTCATTTCCTTTTGTACAGTGTCACTGAATTGTCAAGGCGGTGATGGCATTTTATTTTAGTAGAACTGCACAAAATTTGCTTAAAAGAAGAGGAAAGGTCAGGAATGGCTCAGTTTTTCAGAAAAAACTATGTATGCCTTCCTGACATCAGCCGTTGTTGCTTTATTTATTCCTTCAAACAGGTGGTTAGAAACAGTCTTGCTACCTTTTCCCATTAAGAAATTGGAATGCTTATATTTGTGAGTCTATGCTTCAACTAGTGCCACTTTTATAGTAATCACACTTTCAATATCTATGCAAACAGGGATGCTCGATTTTAGTGGAACTGCACAAAAAGTCCAACTGGTTCAACATTAGGAGCATGTTTTTTTCCAAACCTTTATATCCAATTGGTGGCACTATGAGCTGTTCATTACGAAGGTACATGGTTTGCTACTATCTTGCTACTCTTTTTGTACTGTCATTAGATAGTAATACTAGTGGTTTGCATGTGAATTTATTGGCAGGGTGGACCTACATTGGAGGTGCAGGACAGGATTCAATGATTGGATGCTCAATTTCGGTTGTATCGATTTCACCTCTTCCATCACTGCGAACATGGTGTGGTATATGTTTACTAGCTGCTTGATATTTGTGCAGACAGAGATGTCTGCCCGTTGCTATTTGGCAAACAAACAAGTGTCCGCAATTTTGGTTGAACTGCACAAGAGAATAGTATAGTCACTGCATGCAGTGCCATTTGAAAATAGACACAAAGATTGGATAGTCACTTCATGGACTGCAGAAAAGTAGTACTGTACTATTTACTGGCCAACACTAGGTGCTTCATTGCTTTGGTCTGATTATACAATGGGCATCATTTTCCCTAAGTTAAAGTTTGTATTCCGAAAATAGTCTCGCGGTGTGATCGAGAGAAGACCAAATCATATTGCAGTGGATGTTCCTCCATCATGTGTGGTTCATTCTCATGGTTCCAGCTGTTGGTGAAACCACTTACGTTTGCAAGAGGAATTGTAGACTTCACAAACAAATTTGTCTTTCAGTCTGTACTGAATGTTGGCCAAGAGAAGCATCCATGTTAGTAGGAAGAACAGATGTTTTTTCTAGATCTTTGCTTTTGGAGCTACATATTTGTATATGATCTGTGAATCATTGAGATGCATTAACATGTTGATCTTATGTATGGGAATCGTACTAGTTAGTTTTAGTTGAGTCGATGCAAGATCCGAAGTGGCTGATCTTTGCTTTTGGAGCTACATATTTGTATATGATCTGTGAATCATTGAGATGCATTAACAGTTACTTATTTCTGTTCGCTCAGTGTTTACAAGTTACTGATCGATCACTAGCTAGCCTACAAATGCGCTCCTGGCAGTTTTATTTGCGACGCAAGATGCGAAGTGGCAGTTTTTTGAATAAAAATGCCTACCTATGAAGAAACTGACAAGCTACACTATCGATCCTACACGGATAAAAATGCCTACCTCTGAAGAAACTGACAAGCTACACTATCGATCCTACACGGATAAATAGCGGATCACGCACGTACAACCTCCTTTCCGGTTTGCAGGGCTCAATTCAAGAAACGACCTACTCGATCCTACACGAATAAATAGCGGATCACGCACGTACTAGTACCTCCTTTCCGGTTTGCAGGGCTTAATTCAAACCTCTCACCAACCAAGGTACTCCCTCCGTCCGGGTTTATTAGTCCCGTGAGCAAAGCAGCAAGACCAAGGCATGGGAATAATTAACGGCATGCAGAAGTTTAAGCCTAATTAATTCCAGCGATTTAAGTAGCTGCATGTGTGCCCTCGGCTGTGACTCGTTGCATGCTGCTTCGCGTACTGCGTGCGAGCGATTCTGAGTGCCTGCATGCAGCCGACCGTAATTAAGATAGCTAACTGATGCGAAAAAAGATACGCTTTAATTGTTGTGGGCTTTTTAAATCCGTGAAATCATTATTGACAAGGAGGGAGATGATTCGAGTGCAGTCATTTGACCACCATGCCGGCGTGTGACCCAGACCGGATGGGACGGCATACTCATAATTTCAGTTTCCCTAGTTTCCCACGGCAAGCTGGCGCGCTAAACCATTATGCATTGAATTCCGATAACCGTCGTGCTACCTTCCCCCTATAAGTATTGTTTCCCGGCCTTCTTCGGTGCCACCATGACCCAACTCGCCATATCCTCATAAGCCCCCACCGGCCCGACGTCACTCGCCACGTCCGCCATGCCCCCGCCCATCCACGGAGGCGACGCCGGAGGCGGTCACCGCCGGAACTAGTGTTCGGTTTTTCACCGAAAGGCAGACGGAGGGAGGAGGCATTCTATCTGTCTTTAGATGGCAATGCGCAGATCGAGGAGTTGTTGGAGCGCGACCGCATGGCGGAGGAGCAGGAGTTGTTGGAGCGCGACCACCTGGCGGAGGAGCAGTGTATCGCTGATTTGCGCCACCAGCGGGACATGGAGCAGCAGCGCACCAACGCTCTGAGTCGCGAGCAGAGCGCCAGCAACTGGGCCGACTACGTGGAGGCCGGCGCCGGGCAAATAGCCCTGGAGGCTGTCGGGCACGCACGCGTTCACGGCGCTGATTTTTACTACCAGCTCGTCAAGTGGGTTTCCCGCTTGGAAGCCGAAGCTTCGGTGGACCACGCCGGCATGGAAAGGGCCAACGAGTGAGAGCAACGCGCCCTATCGCACCTCTAGCAAGTCCGAGGAGAGGCACATGACACTGGTGCCGGCGTTTAGCGTGTACCACAGATGGTGGCCGGCATCGTCTAGTTAGCTAAGAGTAAGTTAGTACTTGTCTAGTGGGAGTAGATAGTTAACTTGGCTATGATGGTTGTCAACGTGGAAGTTCAGTACTCTGTATGTGGATCAGACCTATTACTTTGCTCTGAGTGTTGAAATTTCTGTTTGAACGTATGGAATGGACTGTTATTTTTTTAGATGGGTTGTATTTGTCCTCCACGGGTTTAGAGGCTGACTTGTGGGCCTAGCAAGTTGACGCGTACACAATCAGGAGATGATTGTACGTCGAGAGGATGACAGCAGGGACCCGCCAAGGTCATGGCAGTACGCAAGCAAGTGCCTCCTTATTTCAAGCCAATAAAAAAGGCTCCTCCTAGTGGATTTCTGACATCTGGGTCCCATGCCATTATCAACGTAATCAATAAACGAGAGAATTGCACAATGAGCGGCTGACACCCGGGGCCCAGCAGCTCGCCCAGTTATTTTTGTTTTGGGTTAATTTGATAAATGCCTCCGAGAAATGCCACTGCAATTTCCAAACTTTGAAAAATGCCATTTCATGCCATTTCTAGTGGCATTTTTCGAAGTCTGGAGTGGCATTTTTCAAAGTTTGCAAACTGCAGTGGCGTTTTTCAAAGTTTGCAAAAAATACAGTGGCATTTTTCAAAGTTTGGAAATTGCAGTGGCATTTTTATGAATCGCCATAATTGGAGTGGCATTTATCTAATTTGTTTTTGAGACGGAAGCAAGGTGTCAACTGGGCTGTGCGGGACACTCTGGCCTGTCTAGACAACCTTTTCTTTTATGTTTACCACAGACCAGCCCAGTAGTTTTTTTTTCTGAAAATGGCTAGCCCAGTTTTTTTGTGATCTGTCAAGTAAGTCGCTTTATCAGGCCTGTTGGGTTGCAAATCTTTCAAGACGAGGAGAGCTTCATTCGGTTGGCCGAGAAAAGGGCCTATCAGTAATGAGAAATGGGCTGTACATTTTTAAAACACATCAAACCGGCAATTAGTTTCAAATATCTTTTTTTTCATTTTGAGATTTTAAATTGCATTGATTTTTATGCGTGGACAATTTATTGAATTTTATATTGATATACATTTATTTTTAAAATCAGTCTGAATGTGCCTCGAAATTTCGGGATTAAAAACAGTTCAGACCGCACCGACATATGCAAAATTTTGTATAATTTTTTAACCGTGGCCACAATATGGGCTGTAATGCTAACAAAAAGAATATGGGCTCCAAAAAAACCCGTAAGAATAAGCAAATGGGCTGTAAACTATTTGAAATGATGGCAGATGAGCTATATGTTGTTTTCCACAGATTTGAGGCTTTCCACAGATGACCTGTATACTGTTGGATGTCCATCCAACGACCGTCGTGCTTCTTCAATCTCTGCTCTTCTTGCTCTAGCCGCTCAAACAAGCGCCGGCGGGACTGCCTGCTCCCTCCTCCCCGCGGCCGGCTGTGCTGCCGCGCAAGCCTCACCACCCCACCGTACTCCCATCGCTGGCCTAGCTATCCCTCTACTCACCCACAGTCCCACACCTTATGTTATTCTCCGGCGACGGCAGATGAACCTGTAAACCCTCGTACAGTCATACTCCCCTCCGCGTGGGAAACAACTGCCGAGTCTTCCCTGCCTCCGTGTCGTTCCCTTCCTAGGCCTCGCCGTCATCCACCGCCCTGGTGCTCTCGGCGTGGCGTGGTCAATGTGGTCAACGACAGACATGCATCTGAAGTGGACTGTACGTGGAGAGGTTGACAGCTGGGTCCATGGCCGCATGCAAGGAAATGCCTCCTTATTACGCACAAAATAATGATTCCTCCACCTGACATCTGGGACCCACTGAAAGGGCCTCTGTATTTCATGAAAAAAAATGTTACCGCCGCTGACAGCTCGGACCCACCAGCTATATCTTCGCACACAAGGAAGTGCCTGCTTGTTACGCCCAAAAAAAAGAATACCCCGTGCTAGCTGGGACCCAGTATAGTGGGCCTACTAAGTTGACGGGGACGAAGGGCTTTGTCAACTTAGTCAATAAGCATGATTCTAGCTCGACTGACCGTACGATGTCCATCCAACGACCGTAGTGCTTCTTCAACCTCTGGTCTTCTTGCTCCAGCCACCCAAAGCAGCGCCGGTTGTGCCGCCTGTTCCTGCCTCCCATGGCCGGCTGTGCTACAGCGGAGGCCTCACCGCCCCCATACTACTCCCACCGCCGGCCAGGCCATCCCTGCACTCCTCTCACCCACACCCCCTGTTATTCTGCGGCGACGGCAGCGCAGCCGAACCAGTAAACCCTCGTACTCCTCTCCGCACGGGCATCCACTGCCGCGTCTTCCCCGGCTCCGCGTCGTCCCCTTCCTAGGCCTCGCCATCGTCCACTGCCGTGGTGCTCTCGGCACGGCGTGGTTAATATGGTCAACGACCGAATTCCATCAGAAGAATACTATACGTGGATGTCAGGACCCCGACTCAATGCCACATCGATCTAGCATGTAACGCCTCATATCACTTTGCGGCCTCACGCACGGTATCCCCACGGGTGTCGCCTTACCTTTGCCCGGGACCGTTTGCGCATTTTGGCACACGTATATGATGGTGTCGCTAGCATCCATATGATAAAGAGCCCGGGCTGACATGGCTAGTCGTAAACCCAAAGTGGCACTAACTTACAGGGACAGGCATCCATGACCCAGCATCGAACGTGTCGGTCATCAACGAGTGAATCCAGGCTGTAGCACTGGGCTAACAGGACTCCGGTGAACCGGGCTGTAGTGGGCTAGCAGGACTCCGGTATTCATCACGTGACATTTCCCCGAAGGGACAGACACAGGATCGAAGAAGGACACATGCCGGCCTGCCTAAGTGTTCCGGAGCAGTAGCAAGCTACCAGGGCTCAGTGGAAGCACTAGGAGACATTTCCCGGTAAGAGAGGCTACTAAGAATAAACAACTAGGTAGTCAGATCCCACACATAACAATACACATTACACGTACGCATAACATGCAAGTATGTGTTGTACAACATGGCATCACAGCATAACTCATCAATCATATAGATAAAGGCTCAGAAGAGCCATCATAGCATTTACTGCAACAGGGTCACAAGACCCATCATACAGAGCATACAAGCAACAAGCGGAAGCATTACATGTCTGGGTACAGACATCTACAAATGAAAAAGGCTGAAAGCCTGACTATCTACAACATCCGATCAAGATCGTAGCTGAGGTACTAGCTACTAGTCGAAGTCCATGAGAACCCTAGTAAGACCGAAGTCTCCGCTGCAAAACATAAATAAAGCAACATGAGTACAAAGGTACTCAGCAAGACTTACATCAGGATCCTATCATACATGCATCTGTATCAAGAGGTAATGTGGGGTTTAGTTGCAGCAAGCCAGCTTTGACTCTGTGGCTATCCTGTTCTACGACTACCAGAAACTCTGGAGGTGAAACAACGTACACGAGTCCACTAATCACCACACAATACACTATTATGGATTCATCCCCGTCTCCCTACGAGAAGGCCATCCATAGCACTCACACTTGTCTTGAGCATTTTATAGTATCCACTTCAAGTTGTCTATGTACCATGTAAGCATCCAAGAAGTCCATAACCGCGGACTCGGCTATTCGAATAGATCATGTTAACCCTGCAGGGGTGTACTTCTTCACACACGCTCTCGCCACTTACCGCCATGTACACGTCATGTATCTCGGCAACCTTCAAGCGGAAGCCTGGCGAGGGTGTCGGCCACGACCTGACTAACCACACAAGACTCTAGTCCAGGTTTATCGCCTATTCGGGTTCCATCCACAAGGAGATCCAGCCGGGGTGTCGCTCACGGCCCCAAACGATGTGAGCAGGGTTCCCAAGCCCACCATCCGGGTGCCACTTGGTACACCGTGCCACGTGTGCCTAGTCTGTCCCAAGCCCACCCTGCCGGGTGCCACCTGGTAGAAAAATAGCACTACCTACAAACACCAGAAACTAGTTGCGACTCCTGGACAGAGACCAAGTTGGTTAATAAGTCGAGAGGGGTCGAGTTACCGGAACCCAATGTGTGGTAGTATCGAGTCATTGGACAACATACATAGAACTCAGTGCTTAAGGACGGTTCCAAGGAGACAACCCACCATGTACTCCTACATGGCCTCTCACCGCTACCTTTACCAAATCGTGTTCACACACTTCACTCTCAGCATCAGAACATATCGTGACACTCCAATTCATTCCCAATGAATCAGACCTGACACAACTCTAAGCAATAGCAGGCATAACATGGTAGGAACACATCAGTGGCTTCAATCAACTCCTACACATGCTAGTGGGTTTCAACTATTTACTGTGGCAATGACAGGTCATGCAGAGGAATGGGTTCAACTACCGCAGCATAAAGTAGCAGATGAATCGTTGTTGTCCTAATGCAATAACTGAGAGCAGGAGTGAGAGAGTAGGGTTTTATCGAAATGAACAAGGGGGTTTGCTTGCCTGGTAAATCAACAAGGGAGGCACTGCTTCACAGACAGGTACTCTGGAACGTCTCCGGAGCAGGACCTATCAAGAAGGAACGGTGCCGGCAATCAATACACAATCATATGCAACAATATGATGCATGAACATGGCATGTAGATGTGATGCTGTTGAGCTATTGCAACTAGTGTTCAATTGGTTTGAAGTCCATTTGAACCAAAGGTTCAAATGCATCTCCAGGATAAGCTCCTATCTATGCCATAATGTGTTTTTCTCATATACAGCATGTACAAGTTGGTTTGTCATGCATGAAACTAGTACAGATGGAAAGATTGCATTTTTCTGATAATTTTTCATATATAAATTATTTTAATCTGAGCTACGGTTGAATTGTTATGAATTTTTGAAGTTTAAATCAATTTCTGGAATTTCCTGATTTAAATTAAATCCAGAAATTATATATTGCGCCAGCATGACATCAGCACGACGTCAGCGGTCAACTGCGGCTGGCTGGGGTCAAACCTGACGTGTGGGACCCACACGTTAGTGACAGGGGGGTTAAACAGGGTTAGTTTAATCCTAATTAAAAAGATTAGTGGCGCTGGGGCCCACTGTTAGTGTCACAGTTAGTTAACAGAGATAATTAGTTGCTAAACTAATCCTAAACTAAAAATTAGCAGGGCCGGGCCCCACCTGTCATTGACCCACACGGGTCAAATCTGGGTCAACAGGGGGTCTAACCCGGTCAACTTGCCGGCGTTTAGCCGCCGGCGAGGCCCGAGACGGCGGAACGCCGCGGAAATCACCCACAGGGCTCCGTTCGAGGCGTGTTTAGGCTCTTCGAAGAGCTGGCGATGCGGCGCGTCGAGTAGTGCCCTCGGCCAGAGCTGGGGTGGCCGAGAACGACGTCGGCGACCACGTTTGCGGCCGCCGGAGTTCGGCTGTGTTCGGGGGCGCGGCTGCAGCGTGCAAATGCGCGAACTAAAACGCTAGCGGGGCACTACAAGGTGCGGCGAGAGTGCTAGGTGCACTGGCGTGGCCAAAGGGTCGCCGGAGCAACGTCGGCGACAAGCTCGAGCGGAGGCGAGCTTCGGCCATGGCGGAACTGAGGCCTAGACGGCGTAATCGCGAGGAGGAGGAGAGGGGTTCGAAGCAGAGGCTCACGGGGAGGTCGATGGGCTGGTCAGCTTGCTCGGGGAAGTCCGGAGCAGAGCAGGGCGGCGAAGACGATCTCAGACGGCCGAGGTTGAAGACGAGGATGGTGCAGGCGCTGTGGTGCGTCCCCGATTGCGTGGGGCATCGAGGAAGAAGACGGAGCCGAGGCGGTTCTCTTGGACACGCTGGCGCGACTAGGGAGGGCTGGTGGCCATGGCGACGGTGAGCGATGGCGGCGGCAGCGCTCGGGTGCGCTCGGGGAAGAGAGAACCAGGGAGGAGGGAGAGCGAGAGGGAGTGAGAGCGGTGCGGGGCAGCGCGTGGCGACGTTCCGGACGTCCAGGCGTCGAGGGGGAGGACAGGCAGGCAGGTGCCGTGGCGGCACGGCGGTGCGCACGCGTCGGCCACACGCCCCTGGCCTCCTGGCGGGGGGTGGAGGACGACTGGCGCTAGCCAGTCGGCTGGGCCGGCCAGCTGGGCCGCACAGTGCCAGGCCTCAGGTGAGCACAGGTAGGCATTTTTTTTAATTTTGTTTTCTTTTCTACTTTTCTGGCATTTGTTTGGTTTAATAAAAATACTAAACCATTTTATTTGCTTATGCCAATTTTTGTAGGGGCTAATGGTATTATTCCAGAGCTCCTCGACAAAAGGCACAATTTTTGGACATATATTAATATATATAACTAATATATTTCCAATGCAAATATTTATCGAATTAATCCAATTGGCCAAAATAAATATCCATGAGCTCCTAAAATATTGTTTTGATTTTTATCTCTGTCCAATATTTTCAGGGAGCAACATGAGCATTTTCTTGGACCCTTTTGGAGAAATTTTTATTTGGGTCATTTTCAAAAATGATTTTGAGGGTTCCACCAATCCTCATTTCAAATTTAAATGAGATTTAAACATGATGCACAAATGGCTAGCTAGTCTAAGTCATACCAGACTAGGGATGTGACAGTGGAGAGGCTGACAGTTGGGTCCACGGCAGCCGCAAGGAAGTGCCTCCTTATTATGAGGAAAATAATTATTCCTCCACCTGACAGCAGGGACCCACCGGACGGGCCACCAGTATTTCGTGAAAAAAACATTTTCCCCTGACTGCTGGGACCAACCCGACGGGCCACCGTATTTCACGAAAAAAACGTTGCCCCTGCTGTCAGCTTGGACCCACTGGAAGTGCCTCCTTATTACGCACAAAAAATGAATACCCCCTGCTAGCTGGGAACCACCTTGGTGGGAGGCTGACTTGTGGGGCTACTAAGTTGACGGGGATGGATGGCTTTGTGAACTTAGTCAATATAAACGATTCTAGCTCCAGTGACCGTACGATGTCCATCCAATGGCCGTAGTGCTTCTTCAACCTCTGGTCTTCTTGCTCCAGCCGCCCAAAGCAGCGCTGGTCGTGCCGCATGCTCCTGCTTCCCACGACCGAATGTGCTGCCACGGAGGCCTCACCGCCCCCTACTATTCCCACCGCTGGCCAGGCCCTGCGGCGACGCCAGCCTCACACCGCAACCGAACCAGTGAACCCTTGTACTCCTCTCCGCGCGGGCTTCCACTTCCGTGTCTTCCCCGGCTCCCCGTTGTCCCCTTCCTAGGCCTCACCGTCATCCACTGCCCTGGTGCTCTCGGCGCGGCGTGGTCAATGTGGTCAAGAAACGACTTCCATCGGATGTGGACTGTATGTGGAGAGGCTGACAGCTGGGTCCACGGCCGCAGCAAGCAAGTGCCTCCTTATTACGCGGAAAATAATTATTCCTCCACTTGACAGCGGGGACCCACCGAACGGGCCACCGTATTTGGCGAAAAAACGTTTCCCCCTGACTGCTGGGACCCACCAGCTACACCTTCGCACGCAAGGAAGTGCATCCGAAAAAAAAACAATTCGCCCCCCTGACTGCTGGGACTCACCAGCTACATCTTCGCACACAAGGAAGTGCGTTCGGGCAAAAAAAAACGATTCGCCCCCTAATTGCTAGGACCCACCAGCTACATATTCGCATGCAAGGAAGTGCGTCCGAAAAAAAATGATTCGCCCCCCTGACTGCTGGGACCCACCAGCTACATCTTCGCAGTAAGGAAGTGCCTGACAGTCGGGACCCACGTGGTCGAAGCATACGTAGCGTTGTCATTCTGGTCGCGAAAGTGTACGTACATACTTGTCGATGTAGAGGCGCGCACGTGTTGTAGTAGAGGCACGCACGTAGCATGTACACGTACGTACAACGGCGAGGGTGCAAGAAAGAAAATACGGCCACGTTCGTACATACGGGCAGGGTCTCGAACGCCTACTCGCGCATATGTACATGGTTGGGTCGGAATGAAGAAACAACATCGTCGTCGTGTTCATGGGGAGCCAACCGGCCGGGTCGGAACGGAATGCCTTGTCGTGTTCATCGGGAGGGCTTGGACGGAACATGCGATGGAAACGAGGCCTGACGTACCACACAATGGAGGAAACGGACCTCCTACGTTCGAAACAGGGTCCTATTGATCGGGAGGGGTGTGGTGTACCGCAAAACGGAGGAAACGGACCTCCTACGGTCGAAACAGGGGTCCTGTTGATCGGGAGGGGTGTGGCATACCGCAAAACGGATGAAACGGACCTCCTACGGTCGAAACGGGGGTCTTATTGATCGGGAGGGGTGTGGCATACCGCAAAACGGAGGAAACGGACCTCCTACGGTCGAAACGGGGGTCCTGTTGATCGGGAGGGGTGTGGCATACCGCAAAACGGACGAAACAGACTTGTGTTGGAGCGCTATGGTCGAAACGGGGGTCCTGTTCATCGTGAGGGGTGTGGCGTACCGCAAAATGGGACTCCACGGGATACTATTCATCTCCACCGTCGACCTCCTCCAGCCTCCACGGGCTACCGTCGACCTCCTCCAGCCTCCATGGGCTCCTGTTCATCCAGCCTCCACTGCACGCTACTCCACCGGCTACTGTTCAACCACCCCTCCATCATCTACTATTCATCCAGCCCTCCACCATCTACTGTTCATCCAGCCCTCCACACCACGGGGTCCTGTTCAACCACCCCTCCACGGTCACCCCTCCATCGTCTACTGTTCATCCAGCCCTCCACACCACGGGGTCCTATTCATCCAGAGGCAACGCCACCGCTCACTGTTCATCCACCCCCCCCCCCCCCGCAACGCTCACTGTTCATCCTATCGATCGGCTTCAGTTAGCAGCAGTAGCAAAGGAATCGCTCAATCAGGTTCAGTTAACAGCCATCGATCGATCGCTCGGGTTCAGTAACGCGTAGCCTGCAGTGCAATCTGTCGGGTTCAGTTAGAGCCCAACGCCTCGCTCGGGTTCAGTTAGAGCCAACGCCTCACACACACGCGCGTACGTGTACGAGAGAAACGCGCATCGCTCGGCCCTCGACCTACCACCGTAACCAGGAACTCCCCGAAATTTTCCTTCCCCATGCTTCTACCATAGTTTTTTCCGTCATGGATGACCCAAAGAATGTCATGCATCTGCGTCTCCGGCCCGCCCCGGACGAAAAGCACATTTTCTATCATGATTTTTTGTCATAGAAGTAGGAGCTCACCACATCTATGATGATACCGGGTTTTGTCACAATTATCGTCATAGAAGTGTCATATGTATGACAGAAAAAATTTCGTTCGGCCCAAAATGTCACGGATGTGTCTTTTTTTATAGTGTGTGTGACGTGTGAGTTAAAATAAAAGGTGCGCGATGTGTTTTGTTTTTTTAGAAGTTCTAAGGGTAGGGTGTGAAGAGCACATATGTGTGTGACGTCTACCTGCAGATAGACGGTGGGTGCAAGAGGACTCGGGAGAGTCATGACTCGTGAGGGTGAGTGTGTGCGTGAGAGAGGGGGGCACGCATCAATGCAATGTATGTGCCCATAAATCATATCTGACAAACGTTTCCCACAAGCCGTTTCCTGACGAACACCGTAAGAACCGTTAGATCGGCATCCGACAGTGTTAGTTTTTCCATTTCATTTAATAAAATAGCCACTCCTCGGACACACAAATCTTCCACGTGAGTGTTAGCAACTATCGTATGCTCCCCCCCCCCCCACCCGTTCCAAAATGCAGTGCATATAGCTTTATTGAAAAGTCGAACCTCGCAAACTTCTATCGAGTTTTTGTGTACCAAAATGCACATATAGACTACCCAGTATATATCATTCCATTCATCTTCGGGAGGTAACTATAAAGATGGGGGAGGAGTGTACAAAGAAAGACTGTCGTATCACCTGTAGCAATTTCAACCATCCTTTGGTGTGGAGAAATATCGTAGGAACACTATACGATATGCTTTTTATAGGAATTTTTTCCTTTAGAGTCAATTGGTTCATAGATTATACTCCACATTTCAAAGGAAAAGAAACATGATATCATTTTTATAGCTTTAGATCCACTTGGTTCATATGAATGGATTCCTATAGTCCCACAATTTCGAAGGAAAATAAGCATTAGCGTATATTCAATAGAAAAGTTCCTATGATGTGAACCAAATGACATCTCTTTTCGAATCCCTCATCATAGGAATTGAGATACATGTCATCTCTAGTCAATAGAAAAGTTCCTATGTGTCGGGGAAACTGATCCACGAACACCTATGGGGCCGGCGGACCAAGCCCCTTTCGGTTCGGCGGGGGGCGGAGATCACATGAAGAGCGGATCGAGGCGAAGCACACGAGCAGTTTACCCAGCTTCGGAGCTCTCCGGAGAGATAATACTCCTACTGCTGCTTGTCTGATTGTATTGTGTTATTGCTCGAGAGAGAGCTAAGTGTTTTTCTGGCTTCCGAATGAGTCGAACCTCCTCTACGTTGTGCATGGGCCTCCTTTTATATGCTCAAGGGGTCACCGACAGGTGGCAACGCAAAGAAGGGTAAAAGCGTAAAAAGTGCTGCGGTTGGTACACCTACTTGCACAGTGTACCCTACCTAACCCTGACGGCAGGGGACAAAGGCATTAAATGCCCGTCTGCGTTGCCCAAACAGTGCAGAAAGGGACCGTCTGGGACGCCACCGTTCGCCATGATGGCGATCTTGTCAGCGCCGCATGCCACCTCGTACCGCTGGCTGCACAGCCTCCTGCCATGCGCGCCTAGAAAAGCCCAGGGTGACACGTTGGTGGATGCGTTGGAGCGTGGGTACAGGGTGGTTACTTGCCGCGGCAAGTGCCTTGCCACGGTCATCGTCTTGTCGCGCCCGGAAGCTTGTCGCTCACCAGGCCTTGAGGTGTCTTGGTTGATCTTCCCGGCAAGCTCCTCTTGCCGGGGCCTTGTTGCCTTGCCGGAATGCGTAGCGCGTCGCGGCAAGTTCCTTCGGATGCCTCGGTTGGCCTTCCCGGCAAGTTCCTCTTGCCAGGGCCTTGTCTCCTTGGCTTGAATACTTTGTTCTTGAATGGCTCCAAAGGAACCACGGAGGATCTTGGCGGTCGCCCGGCAAGCCTTGCCGCGGGGTGCTGCAACTGCCCGTGCACAAGTTCGGGATACTAGAGTACCCCTATTCTAGTACACCGACAGGAGCCCCCGGGCCTGGGCCACACACGATGCCGAGCGCTGTTGGGCCAGGCCCAAAACAGGGCATGGGCACATGCGGCCTGGGCTATGCCGAATCTTGCTCCGTATCCACCGCGCCCTCCCCGAACGCCACGCGTTGAATGCGGCATCGTGGGAGAGATCATGGGAGGTTTCTTTATTCGGAAGGGCGAAATGTCCGCCCCTCCCTCTTTATAAGCAGGGGAAACAGGGGCAATTCGCCCACCTCGCCGGTTGTTGCTCCATTCTCACAAATCTCCGCCGCTCCCCCCTTCTTCCCGAAGTCGAAGGAGAGCAGCGCTCCGCCCCCCCCCCATTGCCACCAGCTCCACCGACGCTGCTGATCTCCCCCGCCACCTCCGCCATGGCTCCGAAAGCCGACAAGGGGAAGGGCGTGAAGTCGGCCGAGGCGCAGCGGCTCGCGGCGCTGCGGAAGGAGCGGGCCCTCTTCTCCCCTCAGCTCGGTGCGAAGGAGCTGAGGGAGTACTACTACCTCTTCTGGTCGACGGAGACGCGAGCGCATCCGCGCACGAGGGTACTCCCGGCCACCGCTTCGAGACTGGCTCCGAACGGGTACCCCTTTTTTGCGTTGTTCTTCTACTGCGGGCTCTGCCCGCCTTTCTCTGAATTCTTTTGCGACATCATGAAAACCTACGGGTTCCGCCTCCTTGACTTCACCCCCAACGCCATTCTGACCATGGCAGTTTTCGCACATCTGTGCGAAAACTTTGTCGGAGTCCACCCAAACGTAGCCCTTTTCCGCCACTTCTTCATGCCTCGGGTTGAGAGAGGAGAGCCTCTTGCCGGCGGGATCGCTTGGATCTCGAGAGTCGGCAAGAAGGAAGCATATCTGGAGGGTGAGCTCCGCAGCAAGTGGGAGGAGTGGAGAGCAGAGTGGTGCTGGATCGTCGAGGAGAACCCGCAGCCGTTCACTGCCGTGCGCCAAACCCTAATAGTACGCGGCAATGATTGGAGCAACGTGGCCCCGGAAGATGACAGGCTGAAGATTGCCGTCACCCGCATCCTTCGCCTCAGGCTTGCCGGGCTCACTGTAGGCGCTGTAGGGGCAGATTTCCTTCGCTGCCGTATCGCCCCCCTGCAGGAGAGGGGGAGACCCGCCTGGGAGTTCAAGAACTCGGCGGATATCATGAGGCTACGCCCGGGCCTCAATTTCAACTTCACGGTCTTGGAATTGGACGCGATGCTTCTGGAGCTGTTCAAGCGCGACCCTCAGCACCCATTTATGTTGCCGCGGAACGTCGTTCCGCTGTGCAACAATTCTTCACTTGACCGCATCCGCGTGATGATGCTATTGTGTGATTCTCACGGAATCGCCCCAACTTGGCAAGAACCTTTGGATGATGTCGTGCGGGCGTTCTTTGATAACTTGGTAGAAGTGTCGGTCCGCGCTGATGAGCAGAAGAGCCTCACCCGCGACACCACCGATGCGGAGATGCAGCGCATCGCCACCAGGCTAGAGGAGGCGGCAGCAGCTGCTGCCGCGGGCGTGTTCGGGTTCACCGTGGAGGAGGCAGAGGCGGTAGAGGTGGCAAGCCTTGCCGAGCGCGAGGAGTTTGCCAGCGAGGAAGATCTTGCCAGTCCTAAGGCTAAGCCGAGCGAGCCCGGCGAGGAAGAGCCCGAACCTTCAGACAGCTTGCCGCAGGCGGAGCCCCCGGCTCCGGCAAGGAGGCGGCTCCGCAAGGCCGCGGACATAGCGGGGCGGCAAACGGGTCAGTAGTCGCCGAGCCGTGCGACACGCTCTACCACGGCAAGCACTGTTGCCGCGGGAGCGCCTCACGACGCTGCGGCAACTAGAGCGGGGTCTTACCGGCCCACCGCCACTGCTCCTGCCAAGCGGGCGAGGGAGCCTACTCCTCCGCCTCGCCGCATCGGAGGCGAGCCGGACTTTGATCTCTCCGTGCTCAGCTCCGATGACGAAGAAGAAGAGTAAGATCCCTTGCCATTCTTGTTGTTCTTCGGTCTTTGCTATCTTGTTGCTTTCGTCTTGTATCTGACTTGCTTCGATATGGATCCATTCCTTTTCAGGACGCTGGCCCAGAGAGCGGCGAAGAGAGCCAAGGCCCCTGTGATTGTCATCGAAGATGATCTCACCGTGTCAGCAAGGGGTGTGTCGGAGACCACCTTGACAGACCCGGCAACTACTCCCCAAAGCAGCCCCCAGCGCAGCCCCCAGCGTAAGTTTATAGTTTACTTCCTGTTGTCAGGTGTGCATGGGTGCTCTTCTCTCTACTGATATCTTATCTGTTGGATTTGTGTAGGAGCAGAACAGCCTCATCAGGAATGCCCGGAAGCTGCTCCCGAAGTGCCATCTGCTTTGACTACGCCGCCAAGGGAGGAGTCCCCGGCAAGGGAGCGCTCTTCGGCAAGGGAGAACTCTCCGGCAAGGGGCAGTTCTCCGGCAAGGGACAGCGCCAGCGATCCTCCGGTGGTTGAGACCACGACTGCAGATCAAAGCACAGGTAACCCTTTTGCCTGAAAAACTCCCCTTGGGTTCTTCTTCTTCTGATTCTCTTCTTGGACATTTACTTGACCTTTCTCCCCTCTTCGGTCGTCAGATCCACCCGCCACGGAGCCGATGGAGACAGAGGCCGCCGGCGAAGAGGACGCACGCGGCAACAATGACGACGCCGCCGCCACCAAGGAAGAGGCCGGTGCTGATGATCAGGCCAGCGAAGAGGCCGCCAAGGTTGCCGCCGCAGAAGCGGGCGAGGGATCCGGCGATTGCACTGACGGCCCCGAGGCTGCAGGAGCGCCAGGCGCTGCACCGACCGCCGATCCCTCCGCCGACGCTGCAGCGCCAGGCTCCGAAGAGCCCCAGCCCGGCGCCTACTTGAAGGCCGGCGACAGTATCTTCATCAAGCTCCCCTGGGGATCAAGTTCCAGGGCGCCGGTCCAGGGAGAAATCCTAGACGGAGAGGTGCTCGCCTCTGCTGGGCTGATGGTGGTCGACACGCCAAGCAGCAGCAGCGACGAGCCTGAGAAGGAGCGGTTGCTGCGGAAGCTGACGTCGCTTTACCGCGCCCGCCAAGCCAAATTGGCGTCCCGAGAGGCGCTTGTCGCGAAGGCTGGAGTTGATATTGAGAAGCGCGCGGAGGAGCTCCGAGGCCTCAGGCAGGAAGCTCTCCAGTCCTTGGCGGAGGAGCGGGAGCAACTTCTCGAGGAGCGAAGAGCCTTCTTCCTCGAAGAGAAGCAATGGCTTGTCGCGGAAAACTTATTCGCACAGGAAGGAGAGTTGGCGCAGCGCAAGGTGAACCTTGACAGCCACGAAGAGGAACTTGCCGCGCGGGAGCAAGCAATTGGCGGGGCTGTCAAGGAAGCGAGGGATGCTGCCGAAGCTGCCGAGGCCGCCCAGAAGGAGCTGGAGACAAAGGTAGCGCAGCTGGAGGCTGATCTCAGGGCGAGTGGCGAGGAGCTTACCACTCTCAAGCGTGAGCGCGAGAAGGATGCTGCCGCTCATGGTGAACTGCAGGGCCTTCTCGCAGAGAGGAGCAAGGAGCTCAGCGCCGCCAAGGACTCCAACACGGACCTCGAGTTGAAGTTGGCCACCTTGACTCAGACGCTGGACGGCGCCAGGGAGCGGGAGGTGGCCTTGTCAGAGAAGATCAAGGCCGACGAGGCGCTGCTGGCGAATGCTGCTGCCGCCCACGATGCCTTCAAGGTCTTGTGGATGCTGCCGCTGCCATCGACGGGGAGTTGGCGCAGCTGGGGATGGAGGATTTTGGGTATCCCTCCGACGAGCATCTCCAACCCAGCGCCAAGCTCAGCCTGTTCTTCAAAGGCGTGGCGACGGCCCTCCAGCGACTCCGGGAGAGGATCCCAAAGCAGCTGGCCGATGAGTCGCGCAGGATTTGCGCGGGGGCTCTCCAGAAGGTGCTGATGAAGGTGGCCTTCCGCAATCTAGGCCTCAACTTCACCAACGTCCTCAAATCCTTGCCGCCGTATGCTGATCGGGATGCGCTCAAGGCCCTTGTCGCACCCATTGTGGACAAGGTGAGCGAGATCAAGAGGGTTGAGGGCGATCGCATAGATTAGGCCGCCCTTCTTTTCTTTTTCTTTGTCGCCGCTGGTCATGTCATGAGAACATTCTGTTAGAGCTGCGACAAGTCATCTTGTAATATAACTCTGTTTTGGGTAGAGATTTGCTATGTTATTTCCTTTACTTGATTCCCTTCCTTTGTATGTTTTTACCCTACGCTTTTAGGGAACTTGTCGGCGCAGGCACCTTTGCCGCGAGCGCTGAGTGCGGGACATCAGCAGCCTGCTGGCGATGCCGCTTCCGACAAGAAACCTTGTCGCAACTAGTCGCAGCTCACTTAAGTTGTTGAGCGGACTCGAAACAAAGTAAGGGCGCAACTAGCTACGAGTTGGTTCCTCCGCGCACAGGTTTTCCATACAAAGAACGGTCGTTCAAGGAATATAACTTAAAAATTCAAAACTGATTGCTCAAACTTTGGCAACTTAGCTTTTCTGTCGTTTGTTTTCCGGCAAGGCGAAACTTGCTTGAACGACGCCTGGTCCACATCATAATCTTCTCCTTCCCCCCCGGCAAACTTGTGTGCGAGGGAACCTTGCTTTCCTTTATTAGAAAAAGAAAGAAGAGAAAATAGAGATATGGTGCCTTCCAGCTTGTTATTGCTTACCGGGGGTTGCGCTGCACAAAGTGTCAGATAATGCATGCAAATATAGAGTAAAAAGCATGAAATTGACAAGATGTGCGGAGCACATGAGCTTTACTTATGCGCGGAATCTGCGCCCGGCTTTGTACAAAGGATTACATGCAACATCGGCAAGACTTGTACAAAAGGTGGTTGCCGGAACGGGTTCCGGCAACCGCGCCCTACGGGTAAAACTTACGAAGATGCTCAATGTTCCAGGAGTTGCTCACCGGTACGCCATCTTCGGTCTCAAGGCGGACAGCGCCAGGCCTAGTTACTCGTTTCACCCGGTAAGGGCCTTCCCACTTCGGCGTCAACTTGTTGGAATTCTTGGCGGACTGAACGCGCCGAAGAACAAGGTCGCCTTCCTCGAAGCTTCTGGCTTTAACTTTGCGGCTATGGTAGCGGCGCAAAGCTTGCTGGTATCGAGCAGCTCGTACAGCAGCCTGAAGACGGTCCTCCTCAAGGAGCAGCGCGTCATCTTGTCGCAGCTGCTCTTGCTCAAGCTCATCATAAGCGAGCACTCGAGGCGACCCGTATACGAGTTCCGTGGGGAGAACTGCCTCTGCTCCATAGACTAGAGCGAAAGGTGTCTGGCCAGTGGCTCGATTTGGCGTCGTCCTGATCGACCAAAGAACCACCGGCAGCTCCTCGATCCAGTTCTTCCGCACTTGCGCAGCCTGTCGAAAGTTCTGGTCTTGAGCCCGCGCAGCACTTCAGCATTTGCCCTCTCCGCTTGACCGTTGCTTCTCGGATGAGCAACAGAAGCGAAGCAGACCTTGGCGCCAAGATCTTGGACGTACTGCATGAAGGTGCGGCTCGTAAATTGCGTGCCGTTGTCGGTGATGATCCTGTTAGGGATCCCGAAACGGCAAACAATCGACCTGAAGAACTTGACTGCTGACTGTGCTGTCACCTTCCTCACTGGTTCCACTTCTGGCCACTTTGTGAACTTGTCGATTGCAACGTACAAGTACTCAAAGCCCCCGACAGCTCGGGGGAAGGGGCCGAGGATATCGAGCCCCCAGACCGAAAATGGCCAGGATAAAGGGATCGTCTGGAGAGCTTGAGCTGGCTGGTGTATCTGCTTGGAATGGAACTGGCACGCTTCACACTTGGTTACTTGTGCAGTTGCATCCTGGAGGGCTGTCGGCCAAAAGAAACCTTGCCGGAATGCCTTGCCGGCAAGTGCTCTTGCGCCAATGTGGTGACCACATATGCCTCCATGTATCTCTGCCAACAGCTTTTGTCCGTCTTCCCGGTGAATACACTTCAGTTTCACGCCGTTGAGTCTTCTTCTGTACAGTGTGTTGTCGACAAACTGGTACATACTCGACTGCCGGGCTACTCTTTCCGCTTCTTCTTGCTCTTCGGGAAGTTCTCCTATCTGAAGGAAATGGACAATCTGCTGTGCCCATGTTGGAGCTTGCGGCTCGACAACAAGGACTAAAGGCACATTTGCTGCTGCGGGAACATCCGCTTCTACGGCAAGAACCTGTGGCTCTGCCGGAGCTTGATGTTCCCCGGCAAGCTTGCCGGAGCAAAACTTGTCGGGAGCGTCTGCTTCAACGGAACAAACCCTAAGGCTCGTCGGAGTAGACTGCTCCTCAGCATCCTTGGTGCTGATTTTGGGGACATTCTTGGCGGCGGCTTCGGGGAGCTCTGCTGGAAAGTAGTCACCAGAAATCAACTTCCTCTTCTTGTTCTGTCCAGTTGATGGTGTTACGGATGGTTGAGTCAGCTTGAGCACAAAGATCCCTGGTTCCACAGGTAACTTCAGTGCGGCGCACTTTGACAGGCCATCGGCAATGTCGTTCTGAGCTCTTGGAACATGTTCCATCTGCAGGCCGTCAAAGTGCTCTTCTAGCTTCCTCACTTCATCAATATATGCTTCCATCAACGGACTCTGATAACTCTTGTTCACTTGACGGACGACAAGCTGTGAGTCACCCCTGACAATGAGCTTCTTGATCCCAAGGTCTGCTGCGATCCTGAGGCCGGCAAGCAAACCTTCATACTCTGCAGTATTGTTCGTTGCTTGCTCCTTGGGAAAGTGCATCTGGACTACGTACTTGAGGTGCTCTCCGGTGGGTGCAACAAGTAGCACGCCAGCACCGGCGCCTTGCAGCGAGAAGGCACCATCAAAGTACATCAGCCACTCTTTGCTTGCTTCCTTGACGGGGATGCTCGTTTCTGGAATTTCTTCATCTGGTGTTGGCGTCCACTCTGCTATGAACTCTGCCAATGCTCTGCTTTGGATAGTTGAAGTGCTCTCAAACTTGAGGCCAAAGCTTGACAGTTCTAGTGCCCACTCGACAATCCTGCCTGTTGCTTCTGGATTTTGCAGTATCCTCTTCAACGGAAAGCGAGTGACAACTGTGATCTCATGTGCTTGGAAGTAATGGCGCAGCTTTCTCGAGGCCATGAGGAGGCCGAAAAGCAATTTCTGCACACCAGAGTACCTTGACCTAGCCCCCTGCAGAAGGGAACTGACAAAGTAAACTGGGCGCTGCACCATTCTCTTCTGCATCTTCTCATGCTCCTGCGCAGATCCATCCTTGTCGGGACCAGAGCTTGCCGGTGAAGTCCCTTGCTTGTCGCTGGATGCACTTGCCGTGGTTGCTGGCTCATCATCCGCCTCCCTCTCCGCCACTAACGCAGCACTAACCACTTGATTGGTTGCCGCTATATATAACAGCAACTTCTCTTGTGGCTTAGGTGCGACAAGTGTTGGAGTGGAGGACAGGTATCTCTTCAAGTCCTGCAGCGCAGCCTCCGCTTCCGGAGTCCATTTCATTGGACCTGCCTTTTTCAAAATTTTGAAAAATGGCAGGGCGCGCTCAGCAGACCTAGAGATAAACCTGCTGAGAGCAGCTACACAACCGGCAAGTCTTCGTACATCCTTGACGCGCTTTGGTGCTTCAATCTGCTCGATGGCCTTGATCTTGTCGGGATTGGCCTCAATTCCGCGTTGAGACACAAAGAACCCGAGAAGCTTGCCGGAGGGGACTCCAAATACGCACTTCTCGGGGTTAAGCTTGAGGTTGATCTTGCGCAGATTTGCAAAGGTTTCGTCTAAATCTTGAATTAGGGTCGCTTTGTCCTTGCTCTTGACCACTATGTCATCCATGTAGGCTTCCACATTTCTGTGCATTTGCGGTTCAAAAGCGTCATGGACTACCCTTGCAAATGTTGAACCAGCATTCTTCAAACCGAAAGGCATCCGTACGAAACAGTATGTGCCACATGGGGTAATGAATGCGGTTTTCTCCTCATCCTCTTCTGCCATGAAGATCTGATGATATCCTGAGTATGCATCAAGAAATGAAAGCAAGTCACATCCGGCCGTGGAGTCAACAATCTGGTCGATGCGCGGCAAGGGAAATGGGTCTTTGGGGCAAGCTTTATTAACATCGGTAAAGTCAATACACAGCCTCCATTTCCCGTTTGCCTTGCGCACGACTACAGGATTGGCCAACCACGTAGGATGGAGCACTCCTCTGACAAGGCCTGCTGCTTCCAATTTCTTGATCTCTTCTGCAATGAATTCTTGGCGCTCCAATGCCTGTTTCCTGACTTTCTGCTTGACGGGCCGCGCATGAGGACAGACGGCAAGATGGTGCTCGATTACTTTCCTGGGAACACCGGGGATGTCAGACGGTTGCCATGCAAACACGTCGACGTTCGCCCGCAGGAAAGCAACGAGCGCGCTTTCCTATTTAGGGTCGAGAGTGGCACTGATGGTGAAGGTACCACCAGTGCCGTCCTCCTTGGTGGACACCTTCTTGGTCTCTGGTGGAGCTGCCATTGTCTTCTTACACTTGCCGGTGGAGCTCGATGGTGCGTCCTCGACGGTAGCGCAGCACTCCGAAGAGGTGCGCTTGCCGGAGTGGGCATCAGAGCTCTTGCCGGACTTGGTCTTCTTCTTCCCCCCGGGAGCTTCAGCGGCAAGTGAGTTGCGATCTGTTGCGGCTGCTGCTTCCCGGTAGATCTTGTCGGCGCAGATAAGAGCATCCTTCTTGTCGCCAGGGACAGAGATGACACTTATCGGGCCTGGCATCTTCAGTACGTTGTATGCATAATGAGAGGCTGCCATGAACTTGGCGAGTGCTGGACGGCCAAGTATCCCATTGTAAGGCAATGGAAAGTCAGCAACATCAAAAGTGACCCTCTCAGTCCTGAAGTTCAACTCGCTGCCAAATGTCACCGGCAACGTGATCTTTCCCTTCGGCTTGCTCGTTCCCGGATTGATTCCTTGGAACGTGCCGGTCTCTTCGAGCTCGCCATCAGGGATCTGGAGTTCTGGAGTACCGCGGAGGAGATCAGGTTCAAGCCGGCCCCGCCGTCAACTAGCATCTTAGTGACCTTGAGGTTGCGGATAGTTGGTGAAACCAACATCGGCAAGCACCCGACCGCAGTTATGCAATCTGGGTGGTCCTCAATATCAAAGATGATAGGCGTGCTGGACCATTTCAGAGGCTTGCGTGACTCGACGGGTGGTTCTGCCGCATTGACTTCCCGCACCCACTGCTTGAGCTGGCGGTGTGAAGTATGCAGAGAAGCACCACCGTCAACGCACAGGACCTCTGTGGCTTTCTGGAACTCCTGCTCATCGGTCTCATCTTCATCCATATCTTCATCGTCATCGTCGTCTTCATCCTTGTCGCGGCCGCGGGGAGGTCTGTCTCCTTGCCGCTGCTTGGCCTTGCCGCGGCGTCCTCCTCGGCCGGGACGTTTCTTGCTGGCTCCTCCAGCACCTTCCTGGGCTTTCTCCTTGTCGCGCCGCTCGTATTCAGCCTTTTGCTGCTCAACAAGCTGCTCGACCTTCTTGCAGCTCTGGAGGTCATGGCCCTTGGTGCGGTGGATCTTGCAATACTGCTTGTTGGTGCTGTCCTGCTTGTCGGCGACCGCCACAGCTGCGGCAACCTCCTTGCCGGAGCTACCAGCTTCGGCTTTCTTGCCGGACTGCTCAACAACTAGCACATCTTTGCCTTTCTTCTTCCTGTTGTTCCGCCGCCGGTTCTTCCTTGCCGGGGCAGTTTCCTCACTATCAGATCCTCCTGCTCCTGTGTTCTCTCCGGGGAGTTTCCTCCCTTCCTCAGCACGTGCACACTTGTCGGCCAGGGCATATAGCTCACTGACATCTCTGATCTTGCACATCGCCATCTCCTCCCGCATCCTGCGGTTCCGCACGTTCTGATGGAACGCGCTGATTACCGCGGCAGGGTGGACATCTGGGATGTTGTGCTGTACGCGGCTGAATCTTTGAATGTACTTGCGCAGGGGTTCTCCTTCCTTCTGGGCGAGCAGATGAAGATCGCTCTCTTGGCCATGAGGCTTGTGGCCGCCTGTAAAGGCGCCGACAAACTGATGGCACAGATCAGCCCAGGAGGATATGGAGTTGTCCGGCAAGTGCATGAGCCAGGATCTGACATTGGGCTTGAGCACCAGCGGGAAGTAGTTGGCAAGGATCTTGTCGTCCCGTCCCCCAGCAGCTTGCACCGCGATGGTGTAGATGCTGAGGAACTCCGACGGATGCGTCTTGCCGTCGTACTTCTCTGGTACATCTGGCTTGAAATTCTTCGTGCTGGGCCACTGGACTTGCCGCAGCTCACGAGTGAACGCAGGGAAACCTACCGCGTACGGCAAGTCGCCTGGTTCCCCTGGCGCATGCATGTCAACAGAGGGCCCAGCGCGCTTGTCGGATTGACGTCGCGCTTCTCTTCGGCGCTCGATGCGAGTACGAGCGTCTTCTTGCTGTCGTTCGTGAAGAACTTGGCGCTGATCGCGACGAGCTCGTGGATCTGATGATGCGGTGGAGTCGCTGTCGAGGTGGATCCGACGAGTCGGCGATCTTGGCCTTCGGGGTGGAGAGTGCATGGTGGTTGCACCCCCACTGGTTTCCTCGCCACCGGCTCGTGCCCGGCAGTCCTGCCACGGCTGCGATGCAGTTGGCTGCCGCGGATTGTCTCTGTTGGCGAAGCCGATGAGACTCTGAATGGTGGCCCTCCATTGGTCGATCTTGTCTTCCGCTGGAGGGTAATCCAGGAGCAGCTGAGCTCGCGCCAAAGCTTCTGCTGGAGTGGTGGGCGGCAGTGGCGAACGGTGCGAGGAGCGGGATATGCTCGGACTTCTAACTATGTTAGAAGGAGCAGCATCCCGTCCAGGCGACCGTGTCTCGCTCGTGCCAACACGTTGGCGTGCATGCTGGTCTTGAGCACCCCGAGATCCACCAGCTCGATCTTGTCCCAACGAACGTATGGTACTGCGAATACCATGACGCTGTCGGTCCTGTGCCTCCTGAGATGGGCGCGGGACGTGTACGGACGCCGAGGTCTGTGCAGCCTTGTCCTTGGACCTGGCAGCATCGTGAGCTTCCTCGTCGACGTCCGTTCTTCCGCCGGCGTCTACTCCACCACCCGTTTGCTCCGGCGGTGGTGGAAGTGACGTGGACGGAGCAGCTGCCGCCGAAGTCTTCTTCTTCGGTGGCATGTCGATGAAGAAAATGAAGATCTAGCTCGTGTGAACGCCGGATCAGGTTCACGCAATCTCGACGCCCCCTACCTGGCGCGCCAAAGATGTCGGGGAAACTGATCCACGAACACCTATGGGGCCGGCGGACCGGGCCCCTTTCGGTTCGGCGGGGGGCGGAGATCACACGAAGAGCGGATCGAGGCGAAGCACACGAGCAGTTTACCCAGCTTCGGAGCTCTCCGGAGAGATAATACTCCTACTGCTGCTTGTCTGATTGTATTGTGTTCTTGCTCGAGAGAGCTAAGTGTTTTTCTGGCTTCCGAATGAGTCGAACCTCCTCTACGTTGCGCATGGGCCCCCTTTTATATGCTCAAGGGGTCACCGACAGGTGGCAACACAGAGAAGGGTAAAAGCGTAAAAAGTGTTGCGGTTGGTACACCTACTTGCACAGTGTATCCTACCTAACCCTGACGGCAGGGGACAAAGGCATTAAATGCCCGTCTGCGTCGCCCAAACAGTGCAGAAAGGGACTGTCTGGGACGCCACCGTTCGCCACGATGGCGATCTTGTCAGCGCCGCATGCCACCACGTACCGCTGGCTGCACAGCCTCCTGCCACGCGCGCTTGGAAAGGCCCCAGGGCGACACGTTGGTGGATGCGCTGGAGCGTGGGTACAGGGTGGTTACTTACCGCGGCAAGTGCCTTGCCGCGGTCGTCGTCTTGTCGCGCCCGGAAGCTTGTCGCTCACCAGGCCTTGAGGTGTCTTGGTTGATCTTCCCGGCAAGCTCCTCTTGCCGGGGCCTTGTTGCCTTGCCGGGACGCGCAGCGCGTCGCGGCAAGTTCCTTGGGATGCCTCGGTTGGCCTTCCCGGCAAGTTCCTCTTGCCGGGGCCTTGTCTCGTTGGCTTGAATACTTTGTTCTTGAATGGCTCCAAAGGAACCACGGAGGATCTTGGCGGTCGCCCGGCAAGCCTTGCCGCGGGGTGCTGCAACTGCCCGTGCACAAGTTCGGGATACTAGAGTACCCCTATTCTAGTACACCGACACTATGATGTGAACCAAATGACATCTATTTTCCAATCCCTACTCATAGGAATTGAGATACTTGTCATCTCTTTCCCTACAACTTCCATGTACACATCTTCTATTCCTAAATATCTAGTACAACCCACCAGTAGCTTTTTTCCTAGACATGCAAGTATGGCACATGAACACGTCATGCATGCAAGTCATAAATCACATTGTTTTTGTACTCTATGCATGCAAGCACCACATCATCAATTCATGCATGTTACTCATAAGTTATTTCTTGCATTATATTTTGTATTGACAATGTATGTGTTGGTCATGTGCACACATAGGTAGTTCACATTCACATTTTTGTTAGAAATGTCATTCTTTTAACTGCAATTCATTTTTTCTCTTTGTACTCCCTCCATCTAGGTGTGTAAGTCATCTTCCGAAAACCAAATAATCCCAAAACACTTAGGCACGTTACATTAACTCCCTCATCGTTTCTAGTTTCATGAAATATCAACCAATAAGAGATGTGGGCCGTGCATGCTTTCAATGGCTTGAGACTTTCAAACATGAGATGAAGTGGTTAATTAATTGCATGGAATCCTATTAACTAGCAAAAAAGCTAAGACGACTTATACACCTAGACGAAGGGAGTATTATATTTTCATTTTAAGCATACACTCACTTCCCATTAGTTATATATGTTTTTGGAGGAACTTTTATGCATTATTTTGAGTAGAGTAGAAAATTTCACGCGGCCGCGGGTATATCAAAATGCAGGGCCCATGCATCATTGCCTTTCGGTTGAACCTACGTCCACAATTTTTTGTACTTATATCTCCACTAGTCCCTGAACCCAAAATGATGCCTCGTTCCCATAAAACCAAGCGGCCCACACATATTAATGCGTCGACTCGAACTCAATCCCTCTCCCATTTACTACGACGTGGCCCCACATGCCGTAGTACTCCTACAAACCCTACCGCCGCACGCATCATCGATTTTCTTCAAGAGGACGAGGGAGAAGCGGATTTGTAGTGGAGGCGCTTTAAAAAAAGGATTTGTAGTGGAGGCTCCTACCCTAGGGTGCCCTAGGTAGCTGCCGCACGCATCATTGGTTTTCTCTTTTCTTTATTCTCTTGCGCCCTAGAGTGAAATGATGGTTGCTTTGTCCGTCCAGCTTAATGCTGGAAAGGTGGGGCTTTGTGATTTGACCCCTCATCGCTCATTTATTACTAATGCGGTGCTACGACCGGGGTGCCTCCAAGTACAACCGCTGCTCCGAAATGTAATTTGGTGCATCGCACGTGGAACAAGATGATGGATGAGCCACATGTTGGCCAAAGGGGTCCTGTTAAGTTTTTCACCATTTCGTGTGCGGACTGGCCCTGCTTGAGTTACTACGCCAACACGACAGGAGCAACCTACCACTTGGTTTTGCTCCTTGGTGAATCCCGACTATATTGTTCTAAAAAGATACTACTCTCTCTGTCTCTGTTTATAGGGCGTGCACGTAGTTCTAGGTAATCCATTTGACTAACTAAATATGAGTTACCATGTCACAAAAAGTATATCACTGGATTCTTAAGCGGATGTAGTTTCTAAACATATACTATTCATCACATATATAGCCAGTTAAATTCTCAACCTAGAACGACGTGCATGCCCTGTAAACCGATATAGAGGAAGTAGTAAAAATGAGGTGATTTTACCGAGCGATGGGCGGGGGAGCATGTCCTGTCATGTGGTCCCACATGTCATGATGTACCAAGGCGATGCGCGTCCCTCTTGAGGCAGAACAATGGCAGAATCAATACATGGTTTTCTTGAAGGAGATGATGGTGAAGCAGATTCAGCGAAGTGTGAAATAATGGTTGCTTCGTCCATCTGGTAATGTGCGGCATTATGATTTGATGTCTCATTGTTCATTACTACTACGTGTTGGGTTCTACGGTAGGGTGCGTCGACTTCAAATTTAAACTTCCTACGCATAGAACAACAAAGAACCTGCTACAGGAGATGGATCACAGTTCGTTACCACTAGACGCGTAGTGCCGTGCAGCGGAAGAAGAGTTGGGGCAGCGCGTCCGCGTGGATCGTCTCCTCCTCGTCCGATCTCCCTCGAACAGCCGGTCATTTGATCCCACGTACAAGTTTGCTGGAGCGGCGCAAGTGCACCGCCTCTAACGGTATCCGCGCGTGCAGGAGGAACACCGTGCGGCGGACTGCTAGGTCCGATCACACAGTCGGCGGGGAGTGGAGGTGGCTATTCGTGACACATTCAAACCCTAGTCGCAACACCGAAGCGATCAACCGCATGAGTGTGCCGCACCTCCACTTTATATAGGCGTCCGTCGTAGGATCAACACTTGGGCCTCGCACGGACCCTAAAGCCCAAAGTCTACTCGGTCACGTTCCTAGTCCAGTTCGGATCACATCCGACCAGTGTCCTATGAACCGACCTCGTAGGTTCCTTCCCTTAAGCGCGCGACCCCTTAGGTTCAAGTCGGCTTGATCACAGTTCGGATCACCTCCGACCTGCACGGTTGGTAGCGACCTCTAGCAAGGCGTGCCGACCACCAAGTAGACTATGAAGCTGGTTAGGCGAACCTGTACAACGTGTCACACTTCCATTCCCTTTGCCTCACGATATATGTTGTGGGACTCAAGGCGAGACTGTCATCCTTGTGCTAGCCCGACCTCTTTATCATTCCAGTGATACCGACCACAAACTAGAATATCTCATAACCCCTGTCACATGGCCATACTTATCCTGGTCGGATCACACAAGGGGCCCAGAGTATATCTCTCCTGATCGGAGGGGCAAATCCCATCTTGCTCGAGCATGTCTCACAGCATGGGACTGTACAAACCTGAAGCCTACCTTTGTAACTACCCAGTCACGGAGTAGCGTTTGGTCATCCCAAACCAAGTCTGTCACCATCCCGAGTACATGCGTCAGCTCAGGTCTTAGGACATAGAACGTATGTTGTACTAGAGACTCACAGATGACATATCGCTGTGTCTCATAGTTGGGTCTGTCCGACTCAGACCTTATCTCGACTCGGATCCGACTATGTCGAATCCTACCAGATCTTTCCAAGTCCATATTATCCGGTTAGCATCCAATGCTCCATGGCTAGTGAGACCAAGCCATCGACCGTGTCATATGCTAGTCTAGTCGGCTGCGCGTCCACACATTCCTTTCGACTAGGGACCTTTTTAGGACAGTCATCATACAATGCATAGTCCCACAAACAAGTCACGTACTTGCTGATACACATCATTGATAATGTCCAAGGACTATCTTTATTCATAAACACATAGGAAATATCATCATACATGATTGCCTCTAGGGCATATCTCCAACAGTCTCCCACTTGCACTAGAGTCAATCAAATAGACATTGAATGCCCATAGCTCTAACGTGCCCCTCATGCTTGGGTTGTGGAAGTGGCTTAGTCAACGGATCTGCAACATTTACATCTATGTGAATCTTGCATAACTCTACATCACCATTCTTTACGATCTTTCGTATCAGGTGATATTTCCGGTCTATGTGTCTGATCTTGTGATGATTCCTCGGCTCCTTGGCTTGTGCCATGGCACCAGAATTATCACAATAAAGGTCCAACGGTTTTACCGAGGTTGGGAAAATACCAAGATCATCTAGAAAATGCCGGATCCAAACACCTTCCTTGGCAACTTCACAAGCCGCAATGTATTCGGCTTCTGTGGTAGAATCGGCCACCGTATCCGGCTTGGAACTCATCCAGTGCACTGCTCTTCCGTTCAGGATGCACACGAATCCAGACTGTGATTGACAATCATCTCTGTCGGTTTGGAAACTAGCATCGGCGTAACCCCTTACGACGAGCTCTTCCTCACCTCCATAAACTAGGAACATCTCTTTAGTCCTTTTCAGGTACTTCAAAATAGTCTTTACCGCTGCCCAGTGACTCTCACCTGGGTTGGCCTGGTATCTGCTTGTTAGGCTTATTGCAAAAGCAACATCAGGCCTTGTACATATCATGGCATAAATGATGGATCCGATTGCCGAGGCATACGGAATCCTACTCATCCTGCTTCGCTCATCAGATGTCGAAGGACTCTGAGTCTCGCTTAGCCTTATACCATGTGAGAGCGGTAAGAACCCTTTCTTTGCCTCACTCATGTTGAACCGCTTCAACACTTTATCTATGTACGTGCTCTGGCTTAAGCCAAGCAGCCTCCTCGATCTATCTCTATAGATCTTAATGCCTAAAATATACACTGCCTCACCAAGGCCTTTCATCGAAAACTTGCTATTCAATGATTCCTTGACCGAGTTTAGCATCGAAACATTGTTTCCGATCAACAATATGTCATCCACATACAAGATCAAAAACACTATCGAGCTCCCACATAACTTCTTGTATAAACAAGAGTCTTCTTCGCTTTTGATGAAACCGAGATCAGTGACGACCTCATCAAAACGAATGTTCCAACCAAGCTTTTAAATAGCATACGCTACCTCCTCTATTGCGCCCGCAATAGCGCCCTACCGCTATTAGTTTAAGGTTGCATTAGAAAATAGCGTGTTGACATGATGTGGGCGCAATATCACTTGTTAGACCGCTATATCGTCCGCTATCCGCAATATCACCCTTGTTTTTTTGTTGTGTAATCTATTTTGGTACATGTGTCTTGCTTGCATGGTTGCATGACCAAATATTGTTCAATTATAGTTTATATTCTTATATAAATGATGATTTCTCAAATTAAGTGTCATATTTTTTGTCAATGGCCTAGAAATATACAAAACAATCTCAAATTTATGAGTGTTTTTTAAAATTGGCTATGTGGACATAGCACCCGCAATATCGCCCGTTATCCGCATTTCGCTACATGGACCCTAATCTGCAACCAGTCCGCTATCCGCTATTTAAAAGCTTGGTTCCAACTCCGAGATGCTTGATTCAACCCATAAATGTATCTCTTGAGCTTGCATACCTTACTAGTGCTAGTCGGATCGACAAAACCCTCGGGCCGTATCATATAGACGTCCTTAGTTAAATTTCCGTGAAGGAAAGTTGTTTTGACATCCATCTGCCATATCTCGTAATCAAAATATGCAGCTATAGCTAGTATGATCCTCACCAATTTTAGCATCGCAACCGGCGAGTAAGTCTCATTGTAGTCAATTCCTTGAACTTGTCCATAACCCTGAGCGACAAGCCAAGCTTTGTGGATCTGAACATTTCCATCCACATCGGTTTTCCTTTTAAAGACCCATTTGCAACCAATGGCCGCTACGCGAGGCGGCGGATCAACCAAGTCCCAGACTTGATTCTCATCCATGGACTTTAACTCGGATCTTATGGCCTCCAACCATGCCTCGGAATCTGGGCTCACCATCGCTTCCGCATACGTGGCCGGCTCGTCGCTTTCTAGAACAATACATCACGCACTATGTGCAATCTTTCCGACCTCCATGGTTTCGGTGCCGCTTCCACTACAGGTTCCCTGACTGACTTCGGTATGATGTCATCACCAGCCGAGCCGTCCCCGAGTGGTCCTCGAATTTCTTCGAGTCGAACCGTCCTCCCACTGGTCTCCCGACTGATAAACTCTTTCTCAAGGAAAACCCCATTCCGAGCAACAAACACTTTGTTATCTTCCCGATTGTAGAAGCTATATCCCAAGGTTTCCCTCGGATATCCCACAAATATCCATTTATCCGATTTAGGTGTAAGCTTGTCTGACATAAGTCGCTTGACAAATGCTTCACAACCCCAAATCTTTAGAAAAGACGAATTGGGACTCTTCCCGGTCCACATCTCATGTGGTGTCTTGTCTACGGATTTTGATGGTACCCTGTTAAGTGTGAAACCTGCTGTTTCTAGAGCGTATCCCCAGAATGACAAGGGTAAATCCGATTTGCTCATCATAGACCAGACCATGTCCAACAAGGTCCTATTCCTCTGTTCCGACACGCCGTTTCTCTGTGGCGTACCCGGAGGTGTGAGCTGAGGTACTATACCTCGACTTTTCAGATGATCATCAAACTCCTGGCTCATGTACTCACCTCCACGATCTGATCGCAGAAGCTTTATAGTCTTGCCGAGCTGATTCTCAACCTCATTCTGAAACTCTTTGAACTTTTCAAAAGTTTTTGACTTGTGCCTCATCAAATAGATATATCCATATCTACTCAATTCATCGGTAAAAGTCATGAAGTACTGATAGCCACCTCTGGCAGTTGTGCTCATTGGATCACACACATCACTATGTATAAGTTAAAGTAGCTCAGACGCCCTCTCGCAACTCTTTGCGAAAGGAGACTTAGTCATCTTGCCGAGCAAGCATGATTCACATGTCTCGAACAACCCGAAGTCGGATGAAATTAGGAGCCCATCATCATGGAGCTTCTTCATGCATTTCAGACTAATGTGTCCAAGCCGGCAATGCCAGAAGTATGTCGGATTTATCTCATTAGGCTTATGCCTCTTGACATTCACATTATAGACCGGTTCCTGTTCTAGATTCAATATAAATAGCCCATCAACAATGGGTGCATAGCCGTGGAACATACCATTCAGAAATATCGAACAACCATTGTCCTTTAAATTGAATTCATAACCTTGACTCATCAAACATGAGGCAGAAATAATGTTCCGACTAAGTGCAGGAATGTAATAACAATTATTCAATTCCATTATGAATCCAAAAGGAAGCTGGAGTTGCATCGTGCCGACTTCCAATGCAGCAACTCTTGCTTTGTTGCCGACCCTGATGTTAATCTCCCCTTGTGGCACATGCCTAGTTCTTACCAGCCCCTGCATCGAGTTGCAAATATGAACAACCGATCCGGTATCAAATACCCAAGAGCTACTAGGTATGTCAGCAAGGTAAATGTCTATAACATATGCAACAAGTGTACCTTTGCCTGAAGAAGCATTTTCGGCCTTCTGGCCATGCTCTGCAAGCCACTTGCTACAGTTCCTCTTCCAGTGACCGGTCTTCTTGCAGTGAAAGCAAACGGTCTTCGAGTGCAGTCCAGACTTTGGTGCAGCGGCGGAGGTTACCGTCTCCGTGCCCTTTGCCTTAGCCTTTTTCTTGGACCAACTCTTCTTGAACTTAGCCGATTTCTGCACCATCAACACTTGATGTGTGCCATTCTTAATATCCTGCTATGCCACTTTGAACATCCCATGCAATTCAGTGAGCTTCTTATCCATGCCATGCATATGATAGTTTGAGATGAATGTCCCATAGCTGGGCGGAAGAGAACCCAGAACAGCATCAGTAGCCAGCTCATCCAAGAGCGGGAAGCCCAAACGATCCAAAGCTTGCACATATCTGATCATCTTGATCACATGCGGGCTCAGTGGATTACCTTCCTTCAGCTTGCAATCCATCAAGGATCGCCAGACATTGAACCTTTTGTTCCTATCCTATGTCTGAAACATGCTCTTGAGACTCTCGATCATATCGTAAGCCTCAACACTTTCGAAGTACTATTGCAAATCAGGCTCCATACAAGCCAGCATCAAACAACTGATCTCCGTTGATTCATCAATGAGTTTCTGGTAGGCATTCTTAGTTGTGGCATTAGCATTATCAGCAGGTTCCTCTAGAAGTGGATCCTCTAGAACATGTTCCTTTTTATCATGCTTGGGAACAATTCTCAGATTTCTATAGCAGGTGGTAAAGTTTGTTCCATTCAGATTATCCTTTTCCATAATTGATTTCAATGCAAAGTTGGGTTGAGCAGGTGGTGCCATTGATCTACAACATAAAATATGCAATCACTAAGCAATGTGTTTATGTAGAGTAATTCTAGCCTAAACAGAAATACTCCCACTAAAGTTGGCATCCCTTCGCAAACTCTCAGTGATTCAGGATCCGACTAGCGCATGCAACTAGTGAGCTTTAGCATCACTGCTAGCCAACATACCTATCCGGTAAGCAACTCCTTGCTAATCGTATCTCTATACGACTCCTGTCGGTCAGGAAGGTATCTCTTACCCCGGCTCCCAACCTTCTTTGCCACAAGGCCCAAAACCGTTTTGATAGCCTTGTCAAGTTAACCTGATGCAGTGCATGTCCGTGTTCGACACGAACCCTTCAGTTCGAGGACACCCAGCAGCACCCCAATTTTATGAGCCTACTACTAGACGTACTTGACGTGCGAAGGTGCAACATCGGGGATGGCAATCCACTTGATATTCATGAGGGATCATTCTACCATTCTAACATGCATAGAACCAAAGAAGCATAACAATCACAAATAAACATATATTGTGAAATAGTATGGCTCCTTCATGGACGTTCTTCTAGGTCGGCTCCGACTTTGATGACCATCTACGAACTCCATCTTGTTTGTCACGTCGGGACGCCAAGCCACCAATCTGATATCTATTATCCAACTACTACAACTAGTAATGAATTTTACATAGAGTCACAAGTCGACACGCAGGTCGTTATACAATATAATGACAACACTTTGGCTCCTGCCGGCTGACAAACATGACACGCAGGCCACGTATAAATTACACACATTCATCAAATACACATGAGCCATACTATTCACATCAAACCTGCAAAACTAAGTTATGCATAGAATCGCATTCTACCGGTTTGTGTGTCGGGTACGAAATACACGGCGCTACACACATGTTTTCGGAAATCACAGATCGCATCTGAACTCCGTTCATGCCGAATTTTCTGATCTGACCGATCATATCGACCATCGTGAATCCGATTCGTATTTACGTTTCAGTATTAACCCCGATGGCGGATGACCAACCGGTAGGGGTAAATCATGTCACGACCTCATCGATCCCAATTGATAGAAAACATAGCCTCAGCGATCCCCATGTGCAGTTGATCACATCAACCATGCACATAGCCGATCTTATCAACGACAACAGATCTCATCTGCCGCCTCCACATATCTAATATGCATACGATCTGAATCCAAATCCTATAGAAGAGGCTCTGATACCAGTGTTGGGTTCTACAGTAGGGTGCGTCGACTGAAAATTTAAAATTCCTACGCACAGAACAACCAAGAACCTGCTATGGGAGATGGATCACAGTTCGTTACCACTAGACGCGCAGTGCCGTGCAGCGGAAGAAGAGTTGGGGTAGCGCGTGTGCGTGGATCGTCTCATCCTCGTCCGATCTCCCTCGAACAACCGGTCGTCCGATCCCACATACAAGTTCATCGGAGCGGTGCAAGTGCACCACCTCTAACAGTATCCGCGCATGCAGGAGGAACACCGTGCGGCGGACTGCTAGGTCCGATCACACAGTCGGCGGGGACTGGAGGTGGCTATTCGCGACACATGCAAACCCTAGTCGCAACGCCGAAGCGATCAACCGCATGAGTGTGCTGCACCTCCACTTTATATAGGCGTCCGTCGTAGGCTCAACACTTGGGCCTCGCATGGACCCTAAAGCCCAAAGTCTACTCGGTCATGTTCCTAGTCCAGTTCGGATCACATCCAACCAGTGTCCTATGAACCGACCTCGTAGGTTCCTTCCCTTAAGCGCACGACCCCTTAGGTTCAAGTCGACTTGGTCACAGTTCGGATCACCTCCGACCTGCACGGTTGGTAGCGACCACTAGCAAGGTGTGCCGACCACCAAGTAGACTATGAAGCTGGTTAGGCGAACCTGTACAACGTGTCATACTTCTGTTCCATTTGCCTCACGATATATTTGTCGGGCTCAAGGCGAGATTGTCATCCTTGTGCTAGCCCGACCTCTTTCTCGTTCCAGTGATACCGACCACAAACCGGATTATCTCATAATCCCTGTTGCATGGCCATGCTTATCCTGGTCGGATCACACGAGGGGCCCAGAGTATATCTCTCCTGATCGGAGGGGCAAATCCCATCTTGCTCGACCATGTCTCGCAGCATGGGACTGGACAAACCCGAAGCCAATCTTTGTAACTACCCAGTCACTGAGTAGCGTTTGGTCGGCCCAAAGCAAGTCTGTCACCATCCCGAGTACTTGCGTCAGCTCAGGTCTTAGGACATAGAACGTATGTTGTACTAGAGACTCACAGATGACATATTGCTGTGTCTCATAGTTGGGTCTGTCCGACTCAGACCTTATCACGACTCGGATCCGACTACGTCGAATCCGACCAGACCTTTCCAAGTCCATATTATCCGGTTAGCATCCAATGCTCCATGGCTAGTGAGACCAAGCCATCGACCGTGTCATATGCTAGTCTAGTCGGCTGCGCGTCTACACAGCCCTTTCGACTAGGGACCTTTTAGGACAGTGATCATACAATGCATAGTCCCACAATGTACTTGCTGATGCACATCATTGATAATGTCCAAGGACTATCGTTATTCATAAACACATAGGAAATATCATCATACATGATTGCCTCTAGGGCATATCTCCAACACTACGGGGGCGCTACGACTGGGGTGCGTCCTCCTGCTGTTCTGCACCGTTGTTTACTACATGACACGTCGACCCGGTTGCTATATGTCCCAGATGTCAGCGAGAGGAAGTACATAATTCATGAAAGCGAGCATCGACGAAGGAGAGAAGACACGACTTGGTTTTTGATGCTTCGCGCGATCCATCGATACAGACCCAGACTAAAAAAAGGTGAGGGCGGGTCTTTTCCCGTGCGACAGGCAGGGGATTTTGGCATAGTTTGTTCGAGGCAATGAGGTAGGAAGGGAAACAAGAAAATAAAGGTTTAGCAACTTAGTTTTGGGAAAATCTGATTTTACGGAGTACGTACCCACTATGGTGGTAGTATTACTTACTACTCCCTCCTTTCCGGTTTATAGGGCACATCTAAAAAAATTGTTTTTCCGTTTCATAGTCTCAATTCTACTAGTAGTAGTACCATCACATGTTTGGATTTCGAGCTGCGTTAAATCACCGATGCAAGCAGTGTTAAGAGAAAACTCACCAATGCATGTAGAAGTCCATGGAAATTTAGTGGTCATGCATGCATTCGTTGTAATTAATGCATCGGTAAACATAACTTCTTTAGAAAAATGAGTGTACTAATTAATTGTGCAAACTACAAAATTAATTCCACAACTCACCATCTACCTTGGTTGGAGAGATTTTAAGATTGAGCCATAAACCGGAAAGGAGGGAGTAGTAACATGGCCTAGGGTAGCTTGCTGCACCACGGACTCCAAGGAAATTGCTGTAGTACTACTCCTATGTACCACTGTACTACTGCTACTACTCCCTCCTTCCAACTATATAGGGCCTAATGCATTTTTCGGGGCTAACTTTGACCAAGTGTTAGACCAATAATATATGACATGCAAGTTACACAAAGCATACCGTCAAATTCGTACGTGAAAGGAGCTTCCAATGATATAATTTTCACATTATACATCTCATGTATTATTAATCTTATCAATAGTCAAAGGCAGTCTTGAAAAACACACTAGGCCCTATATAAAACAACATGATAATCTCTCTAACCAAGGTAGGGACGAGGAGTAAACGGAGGGAGTACTAAAATTTTCTCCTCGTCCTGCGAGCCACCGCGCGCGTGGGCGAGGGAGCGGGCGTAGGCGTACTAAGCAAGCTTCTCCTCATCCTGCGACTCTGCGAGCCACCGCGCCCGTGGGCAGGGGAGACGGTGTACTAAGCAAGCTTCTCCTTGTTCTACGAGTTGACGGGACACATCAAAAGTAATACGTATAGAGCATCTCCATTGTATAGAGCCTTGCCTCTAAGGTAGGCCCCACATGGTTTGCCTCTTATCAAATGAAAAAACTGAGCATGTGAGATGGTGAACGGAGGGAGTATGATACCATTAGTACTACAATTCTTATGGAAGGGTTGTAGTAGTCCCTCCCATTCACATGTTCACATTTCAAGCTTCAATAAAAATGTTGCACGCAAGGATTAAGAGAAGCCTAGGCAATGCATGTACTCCCTCAATCCATATAGGGTATAAAATGTGTTTTGGAGGCTAACTTTGACCACATGTTAGAGCAATAATATGACATCCAACTTACATAAATCTTACCATCAAACCCATACGTGGTCATTATACTGCTAACACATGCATGTGTTGCAATTAATACGTAGATACAGTAGTAAACACTCACTATCTAGTAGTACTAGTAGTACTCTACACTACTACTACTATGAGGCCATCCAACTGTGTCCCGGGCTCCCAGCAGAAGACCGCGAACACTGATTATTTGTTCATATTTAAATTCATTGTCACACAGCGAAATATCTCTATCTCTACTCTCTACTCTTATAAAAACCGAGTTAGTGATGATGGTGTGCCTGCCATCTTGTAATATAGACCTTCAGATCTATATCTGACGGATAGAAAGCAAACTATGACAATTTTACAAAAGATACCCGCACCTCTCTCCACATTTACATATAAGGCCTTGCCTCGTTCATCCTTATCTTCCACAACCTCACTGTCGAGCAATTGAAAAAGGAAGTCTCTGGAACAATCTAGCATGGTGGCCGCTGCCGCCTGCCGGCGTCGTTCATCCCCATGCCTCCGCCCAGTCTGACCACCAGTCACCACCACGCCCCACTCCTCCTCACCTTATCTCTCATCTTTCATTTTTTGATGAAATTCTCAAGATACCATTTTTCCGATAAAATTCTCGAGATATCATTAGTTTTTACACATGGGATTACTCTTGCATGGGTCAATCACAACAGGTGTTCTGTAAAAAAAATGCATCTTGATCTTCCATGCAATGCACGGGCATCTTGCTAGTCCATGAAAACAACACATGGCAAAATTTCACGGCGAATAAGGGATTTCAATGTGCTCGGAGGGGCTGTTTGGATCTTGCCCGGGGTAGCCAAAATATTGGTGACCCTTTTGTCCACCGCTGCCTTTGCCACCGATGAATGAGGAATAGCTCGGGTGATCATGCATCCTCCAGCACACGTGTTGGAGACAAGCTCGCATGAGCTATGCTTTTTTGTCCCACCTCGCCGCCTGAGCCGGCCGCAGACCGACCGGCGACCCGCAAATTACGCCATCCAACCGTAGCCACACATATCTGACAACAACTCAACCAACCAAACAAAATTCATGCAAACACGACGATATTTCATATAAACAATGACGGAATTCATATAAAATACCAGATTTTCATTCAAACATGATGGATTTCATTACATTCAAATCAACTAAGCGGTGCTAGTTCTGAACAACACATGTATAATAATACGTAGCCTAAATGGTCGCCCGCCGATCCATTTGTCTTCCTCATGTCCGGCAGCATGATCACCGGACTGCCAGGAGCCCCGAAGGTTATGCTTCCGCGCAAAGGACGGCTCGCTTCCCCACTGCCCAACTGATATTGTTGGCTGATGCCTGATACGTCTCCAACGTATCTATAATTTTTTATTGTTCCATGCTATTATATTACCCCTTTTGGATGTTTATGGGCTTTATTTTACACATTTATATCATTTTTGGGACAAACCTACTAACCGGAGGCCCAACCCGTATTGTTGTTTTATTGCCGAATTTGGTAGGATTTGTGGAGTTCCAGAAGTATATGTTGGATACAGATTACTACAGATTGTTCTGCTTTTGACAGATTCTGTTTTCTATGTGTTGTTTGCCTATTTTGATGAATCTATGAGTAGTATCGGAGGGTATGAACCATATATAAGTTGTATTACAGTAGATATTACACAAATATGAATTTAGAATGAGTTCATTACAGTACCTAAGTGGTGATTTTATTTTCTTATACTAACGGAGCTTATGAGTTTTCTGTTGAGTTTTGTGTTGTGGAGTTTTCAAGTTTTGGGTAAAGATTCGATGGACTATGGAATAAGGAGTGGTAAGATCCTAAGATGAGGATGTCCAAGACACCCCAAGGTAATATTCAAGGACAACCAAGAGCCTAAGCTTGGGGATGCCGCGGAAGGCATCCCCTCTTTCGTCTTCGTCCATCGGTAACTTTACTTGGAGCTATATTTTTATTCACCACATGATATGTGTTTTGCTTGGAGCGTCATTTTATTTTGTTAGTATTTGATTGCTGTTATTTATATTAATGTTTTGAATCTTTAGTTTCAATTAAAAAAGTCAAGGATAGCCTTTGCCATGCTTATTTTGCTAGTATAAATGTTGCTGTTTGAAAACAGAAAGTTTACCGCTGTTGCAAAAATTCCCTAGAAAATTCAGAGCATGATATAATGTTGAAACTTTTTGAATAATGAGATCTGATAAATTTACTGCATTGGGAATGTTAGTTCATAATTTTTGGAGTTAGGGAAGTATTGATACTCTTGCATCCTTTACAGACTGTACTGTTTTGGCAGATTGCTGTTATGTTTGCATTGTTTGCATATGTTTGCTTGTTTAATGATTCTATTTGAGCATAGGAGTATTAAATATGCAGAGGCATTTGGTATGCAATGTGGAATAATAATTTTAGTGATTTGTTACAGTAGAAAATGATAAGGTTTTGCATTGGTTTATACTAACCTATCTCACGAGTTCTTGTTGAGTTCGTTGTGAATGAAGCTTTTGATAAAAATAAGAGAAACCTTGATATGAGAGGAATTAAGGAGACATAAAAGTTCAAGTTTGTGGATGCCCAAGGTACCCCAAGATAATATTTCAAGAAGTCTCAAGCATCTAAGCTTGGGGATGCCCCGGTAGGCATCCCACCTTTCTTCTTCAACAACTATCGGTTAGTATCGGTTGAGCCTAAGTTTTTGCTTCTTCACATGAGTTGTGCTATACTTGCAATGTCATTTTATTTTGTTTTGATTGCTGCTTGATTAGAATACCAAGATCTGAAATTCCTTAATGTTAGAGAGTCTTCACATAGTTGCACAATTATTCGACTACTCATTGATCTTCACTTATATCTTTCGGAGTAGTTTGTCATTTGCTCTAGTGCATCACTTACATCTTTTAGACCAAGGCGGTGGTTATATTTTGTAGAAATTACTAGTCTCTCATGCTTCACTTATATTATTATGAGAGTCTTTTAGAACAGCATGGTATTTGCTATGGTTACAAAGTTGGTCCTAGAATGATGAGCATCCAAGTTGGGTATAATAAAAACTATCATAGGAAGTGAATTGGATGCTATGATCAATTTGATACTTGATAATTGTTTTGAGATATGGAGGTAGTAATATTAAAGTCATGCTAGGTGGGTGATTATGAATTTAAAGAATTCTTGTGTTGAAGTTTGTGATTCCCGTAGCATGAACGTATGGTGAACCGCTTTGTGATGAAGTTGGAGCACAATTTTATTTATTGAGTGTCTTCCTTATGAGTGGCGGTCGGGGACGAGCGATGGTCTTTTCCTACCAATCTATCCCCCTAGGAGCATGCGCATAGTGCTTTGGTTTTTGATGACTTCTAAATTTTTGCAATAAGTATATGAGTTCTTTTGATTAATGTTGAGTCCATGGACTATACGCACCCTTTCACCCTTCCACCATTGCTAGCCTCTCTTGTACCGTGCAACTTTCGCCGGTACCATATACCCACCATTTACCTTCCTCAAAACAGCCACCATACCTACCTATTATGGCATTTCCATAGCCATTCCGAGATATATTGCCATGCAACTTTCCACCGTTCCGTTCATATGACACGCATTACTTTTGTCATATTGCTCTTTACATGATCATGTAGTTGACATTGTATTTGTGGCAATGCCACCTTCATAATTTGCATACATGTCGCTCTTGATTCATTGCATATCCCGGTACACCTCCGGAGGAATTCATATAGAGTCATATCTTGTTCTAGCTTTGAGTTGTAAATCCATAAAAGTGTGATGACCTTCATTATTAGAGCATTGTCCTAGTGAGGAAAGGATGATGAAGACTATGATTCCCCCACAAGTCAGGATGAGACTTCAGACTTTACAAAAAGAAATAAAAGGGAGAAAGGCCAAAAAAAAGAGAAGGCCAAAGAAAATGAAAAAGAAAACGAAAATGAAAAATAAAAAGAAAAAAAAGAGAGAAAAAATAATAAAATGAGAGAAAAAGAGAGAAGGGACAATGCTACTATCTCTTTTTCCACACTTGTGCTTCAAAATAGCACCATGATCTTCATGATAGAGAGTCTCATATGTTGTCACTTTCATATACTAGTGGGAATTTTTCATTATAGAACTTGGCTTGTATATTCCAATGATGGGCTTCCTCAAAGTGCCCTAGGTCTTCATGAGCAAGCGAGATGGATGCACACCCATTTAGTTTCTTTTGATGAGCTTTCATATATTTATAGCTCTAGTGCATCCGTTGCATGGCAATCCCTACTCACTCACATTGATATATATTAATGGGCATCTCCATAGCCCGTTGATACGCCTAGTTGATGTGAGACTATCTTCTCCTTTTTGTCTTCTCCACAACCAGCATTCTATTCCACATATAGTGCTATGTCCATGGATCACGCTCATGTATTGCGTGAAAGCTGAAAGAGTTTGAGATTATTAAAATATGAAACAATTGCTTAGCTTGTCATCGGGGTTGTGCATGATTAAATACTTTGTGTGATGAAGATAGAGCAACAGCCAGACTATATGATTTTGTAGGGATAACTTTCTTTGGCCATGTTATTTTGAGAAGACATGATTACTTTGATTAGTATGCTTGAAGTATCACCATTTTCATGTTAATATGAACTTTTATTTTGTATCATTTGGATCTGAACATTCATGCCACAATAAAGAAAATTACATTGAGAATTATGCTAGGTAGCATTCCACAAAAAAATTCTTTTTTTATCATTTACCTACTCGAGGAAGAGCAGGAATTAAGCTTGGGGATGCTTGATACGTCTCCAACGTATCTATAATTTTTGATTGTTCCATGCTATTATATTACCCCTTTTGGATGTTTATGGGCATTATTTTACACATTTATATCATTTTTGGGACTAACCTACTAACCGGAGGCCCAACCCGTATTGTTGTTTTATTGCCTGTTTCAGTATTTCAAAGAAAAGGAATATCAAACGGAGTCCAAACGGAATGAAACCTTCGGCAGCGTGATTTTTTGGAAGAATATGATCCTGGAGACTTGGAGTTCACGTCAGAAGATCCTCGAGGGAGCCACGAGATAGGAGGGCGCGCCCCCCTGTAGGGCGCGCCCCCTGTTTCGTGGGCCCCTCGAGCACCTCCCGACCGACTTCTTTCGCCTATATATGCCTACGTACCCTAAAACCATCGAATATCATGACAGATCGGGAGTTCCGCCGCCGCAAGCCTCTGTAGCCACCAAAAACCTCTCGGGAGCCCGTTCCGGCACCCTGCCGGAGGGTGAATCCATCACCGGTGGCCATCTTCATCATCCCGACGCTCTCCACGACGAGGAGGGAGTAGTTCACCCTCGGGGCTAAGGGTATGTACCAGTAGCTATGTGTTTGATCTCTCTCTCTCGTGTTCTCTCTCGTGTTCCCTCTATGGCACGATCTTGATGTATCCCAAGCTTTGCTATTATAGTTGGATCTTATGATGTTTCTCCCCCCTCTACTCTCTTATGATGAATTGAGTTTCCCCTTTGAAGTTATCTTATCGGATTGAGTCTTTTATGAGAACACTTGATGTATGTCTTGCCGTGTTTATTTGTGGTGACAATGGGATATCATGTGCCTCTTGATGTATGTTTTGGTGACCAACTTGCGGGTTCCACCCATGAACCTATGCATAGGGGTTGGCACACGTTCTTGACTCTCCGGTAGAAACTTTGGGGCACTCTTTGAAGTACTTTTATGTTGGTTGGATGAATCTGAGATTGTGTGATGCATATCGTATAATCATGCCCACGGATACTTGAAGTGATAATGGAGTATCTAGGTGACATTAGGGTTTTGGTTGATTTGTGTCTTAAGGTGTTATTCTAGTACAAACTCTTTTATAGATCGATTTGAAAGAATAACTTTGATGTGGTTTCGTACCCTACCATAATCTCTACGTTTGTTCTCCGCTATTAGTGGCTTTGGAGTGACTCTTTGTTGCATGTTGGGGGATTGTTATATGATCTATCTATGTTATTATTGTTGAGAGAACGTGCACTAGTGAAAGTATGAACCCTAGGCCTTGTTTCCTATCATTGCAATACCGTTTACACTCACTTTTATCATTAGTTACCTTGCTGTTTTTATATTTTCAGATTACAAATACCCATATCTACTATCCATATTGCACTTGTATCACCATCTCTTTGCCGAACTAGTGCACATATACAATTTACCATTGTATTGGGTGTGTTGGGGACACAAGAGACTCTTTGTTATTTGGTTGCAGGGTTGCTTGAGAGAGACCATCTTCATCCTACGCCTCCTACGGATTGTTAAACCTTAGGTCATCCACTTGAGGGAAATTTGCTACTGTCCTACAAACTTGTGCACTTGCAGGCCCAACAACCTCTACAAGAAGAAGGTTGTGTAGTAGACATCAATGCCCAAGATGAAGGTGGAAGGGGGCTTCTCTGCTTTCGTGGAGCCCATGCAGGGTCGACGAAGGTCCTCACAACAAAAGGATCTGGCAAGACACTTGCTGTGTATGCCGATGTCGCCTTCGCGGTGGCCTTCATGGGACCCAAGCGGCGGCGGCCTACCGTGTTTGAACAGGGAGTCAACGAGAACATATCCGGCTTGATGTTTCGGCTATTGCTTATCCTCAATCCAATGGTCAAGCGGAAAGAGCTAATCAAGAGATTCTGAAAGGCATCAAGCCCCGGCTCTTTGTCCCCTTAAAACGGACTCCGGGTTGTTGGGTGGAGGAGTTACCCTCTGTGCTATGGAGCATCAACACTACACCTAATAGATCTACGGGTTACACACCTTTCTTCATGGTCTATGGAGCAGAGGCAGTTCTGCCAAGTGACATCCGACACGACTCACCTCGCGTGCCGGCTTACGTTGAGGCGGATAACGAAAAGGCTCGTCAGGACGCACTTGACTTGTTGGATGAGGAGCGAGACTTGGCAATTGTGTCACACCCTAGCTAGTTCATGCATTAGAGTGTTGCATCATGTCTATCCTTTCATCAGAAACTTGAAATGGGGATGTCAGAACCCCCAGCCCCCTCTGAAACCAACTAGGGTTTACTAAAAACTTTTTCAATGAACCTGAAATGCCCTTCTAAAATGTCCATCATTTTTGTCTTGGTTCAGAACCTCTGCCAAAAGTGTTGCACAATTTTCTAGGTCATCTTAGGGTCTTTGAATTAAATGATAAGTATTTGAATTTGGGCATTTAAAATTATATAAAATATTTCAAATGCTCAAATATTCCTAAACTGAAATGTTTCATGTTGGAAATATTCCAACTTTGGACCAGGAGCAGTTTGGTGATTTTAGGAGTTGCCTAGGTATTTTTAATAATTCAACAAAGTTGCAGAAAAATAGAAAAAGAAAAAAAACAGAAAGGAAGGACTTACCTGGCGCCTGCAACCCGGCCACCTGCCGGCCAGGCACGCAGGCAAGGTGCTCGACGGCGAGCACCGCATGGGTGCCACGCACCTACTCGCCGCCTCGCCGCTCCACTCACCCGGCTAACGACGTGGATCGACCCCTCTCTCTCCCCCGAACCCCCCAGACGCCCCCTCTCCTCTCCAGCTCCTCCCCCTCGCGCTCCCCATCCATGGCCGACACCACCGCCGCCGCTCCATCGTCGTAGCCGCGCTCCCCGCCGCCCGTGCTCCGTCTCGTGGTGTCCAGGAGCTCCGCCGCCGTCCACTTCGTCGAGCTAACTGAGCCCCGCGTGCTCGTGAGGCCCGAGTCCACCGCACCGACCTCGCCCGAGTTCGCCGTCGCCGGAGATCCCCTTCAACGCCATCGCCGCATCAGCTCGTCCTCGACCCCGCTGGTGGCCTTTACGGGTGCTCTGTGAGCCTAGCTACCCCTCCTACCCTTCCTCTCTCGCCCCCGAGCCATGTAGCCACCGCACGAAGATCACCCGCACACACCGCCGCGGATCTCGTCGCCGACGTGCTCCCGGCCATCCTCCGGCCAACTCACGGTGTCCAACGCACTCACCACGTTGCGTTGAGTCCAACTGTGCACTTCCCGCACCTCACCGCACACCCTAGCCCCGAGTTCGCCTTCACCCGAACTCCGGTGACCGCCTAGGTCGTCGCCGACGCCAACTCCGGCCACCCCGACCCCAACTGACTCCACCAAGAGCCGCGGCTCGTCCTCAGCTCCACCCCGATGCCCTCCGCGACCCATTTGGTGGCCGGAACGGCCAAAAACACTTCCGCCGCCGCGTCGGGCTCGTCGGCGGCTAAATGCCGGTGCAGCCATTTTGACTTTGACCACGGGTGGGCCCTGGTTGACTCTGTTGAGTCAATGACAGGTGGGGCCCCCTTCTGCTAATTATCCAGATTAGTTTAAACTAAATTAAATTAGTTAATTATCCACTGACACCCTGGACCCACGCGTCAGGTTTGACCTGGACCGGGTCTATTGACTTGCTGAGGTCAGCATGACCTCATGCTGACGCAGTAAACCTTTTCTGAAATTAAAATAAATCTAAAATGATTTATAAATTCCAGAAATTGTTGCAAACTTCAAAAATTCATATAAATTCAACCGTAGCTCCAAATCAAACAAATTATATATGAAAAATGATCAGAAAAATCCAATCTATCCATCTGTACTAGTTTCATGCATGTTTAAACAAACTAACTTGAGGTTTAGTGCAGAACAAGATAAAACACTTTAAAGGGCCATTTATGAGTTTGAAATTTGAATCTTTGGTTCAAATTGATTCAAACCCATCTGGTTTTAGTTGCATTAGCCCAACACACTCATATTGCCATGTTTCATGCATGCATCATATTGTCGCACATTGTTTGGTGATGGTTGTGTATCGGTGTTCTTTGCGGCAGGTTCTGCCTCCGAGGAGTACCGTGATTACCCTAGCGAAGAACCGTATCCGTGCATCGATCCATCAGGCAAGCAACCAACCATTTGATCATATCGATACAATCCCATGTTCTCGCTCTTGCTCTCTTTTACTGCATTAAGAGAACGCGTTTCAAACTACTGTGTGCTACGGTAGTTGAACCCATTTCCTCTGCATGACCTGTCATTGCCACAGTAATTAGATGAAACCCACTAGCATGTGTAGGAATTGATCGAGCCATATGTATGTGTTGTTCCTACCTTGCTATGCCTGCTATGCTTAGAGTCGTGTCAGGTCTGGTTCATCTGGGTGATGGGCTAGAGTGAAATGATCATGTCGGTAATGAGAGTGATGTGGTGAACACGATTTGGTAAAGGTATCGATGAGAGGCCATGTAGGAGTACATGGTGGGTTGTTTCATTGAAGCCGACCTTAAGAACTGAGATCTGTATGCGTGATTTAAGATTCAGCTGCTACCATGCATTGGGCCCTGAAATATGACCCCGCTCGACTTCTTATTCACCCTAGTCCTCTGTCCAGGAGTTGCAAGTAGTTTCTGGTGTTTGTAGCTTACTGGAGGCCGCGGACAGCGCTGACCCGCGGGGTGGGCTGTGATGCGGTAGGTACGTGGCACGGTGTATCGAATACCCGTTAGGTATCTCGGGAACCCTGTACACATCGTTCGGGGCCGTATGGGAAACCTCGGCCGGACTCCCTGCGGATGGAACCTGGATAGGCGATAAACCTGGACTAAAGACTTAGGTGTTTAGGTAGGTCGTGGTCTACACCCACGTCGGCTTTCGCTTGAAGTCTGCCGAGCACATGTCGTGTGCAGACGCTAAGTGGTGGAAACATGTATGAAGAAGTACACCCCTGCAGGGTTAACATGATCTATTCGAATAGCCGCGTCCGTGGTAAAGGACTACTTGGTTGCTTATACAGTTCATAGACAAGTGAATGGATACTACTAAAAATCTCAAGATAAGCGTGAGTGCCGAGGATGGCTCTTCCGTAGGATGACGGAGGTGGATCCTCGGTGGTGTATTGAAGTGGTGAGTAGTGGACTCGTGTGTGCAAAACCATTTCAAGTTGGAGTCTCGTAGGATAGCTTAGCCAAGAGTCAAAGCTGGCTTGCTGCAATAACTCCACCAACCCTTCTTGATAATGTGCATGTATGTAGGATCTGACGTAAGTCTTGCTGGGTACCTTTGTACTCATGTTGCTATAATTTACATTTTACAGAAGACGCTGCAACCCCTTCTGATGGGTTCTTCGTAGACGTTGACATCGACGAGTAGACTAAGGCCCAGGTGGTAATCCTGAGCTTGTGAAGGTCCACGTAGTATAGCTAGGCTTTCCAAGCCTCTTTTATTTTACTAGTTGTCTGTACTCAGACAAGTTACTTCCGCTGCTGGTTTGTATGACTGTATGACTTGAATGTGGGTCGTGTGACCCGTACTTGTATGTATGTTATGTATGGCTCTCTGAGCCTTTAAATAAAGTACTTGTGTCGTAGAGTCATGTTGTGATGCCTTGTTGTATTTGCACATATCGAGCATATTGTGTGTATGATTTAAATGCTTGGTATGTGTGGGATCTGACTATCTAGTTGTTTATCTTTAGTAGCCTCTCTTACCGGGAAATGTGTCCTAGTGTTTCCATTGAGCCATGGTAGCTCGCTACTGCTCCGGAACACTTAGGCTGGCCGGCATGTGTCCTTCTTCGTTCCTGTGTCTGTCCCTTCGGGGAAATGTCACGCATTGAGTACCGGAGCCCTGTTAGCCCGCTACAGCCCGGTTTACCGGAGTCCTGCTAGCCCAGTGCTACAGCCTGGACCCACTTGCTGATGACCGACACGTTCGATGCTGGGTCATGGATGCCTGTCCCTGTAAGTCTGTGCCACTTTGGGTTTACAACTAGTTATGTCAGCCCAGGCTCCTTATCATATGGATGCTAGCGACATCATCATATACGTGAGCCAAAAGGCGCAAACGGTCCCGGGCAAAGGTAAGGCGACACCCGTGGGAATACCGTGCGTGAGGCCCCAAAGTGATATGAGGTGTTACAGGCTAGATCGATGTGACATTGAGTCGGGGTCCTGACAAATTGCCCGCTCGATGATTTACCAGCAAGACCCGCGCCGCTATCACAGCCGCCGGGTTAAGAGCAGAACCTTTCAGGAAGGCGACTTGGTACTCCGGCTCATCCAAGATCAATTTGACATGCACAAGCTATCTCCACCTTGGGAAGGACCCTTTGTGGTCAGCAAGAATCTGAACAACGGGTCATATTACCTCATTGATGTTTGAGAGCACAAAGATTCACTTAAGTCGGAGGAGGAGACCCGCCGGCCGTGTAATATTGCCCATCTTTGGCCTTACTATACTTGAGCCACCGATGCGGTAGAAGAACAATGTACATATTATATAAAGCAATAAAGTAGGACCTCTGTCCTTTTTTCCCTCAAAGAATGTTTTTGTGTCTTCTTTGTCAGGTGGTGGAAACTACCAACAGGGAGCGGATCATATCTGAATCCGGCTTCCCTTTGGTCCGTCTTATGATCATATCTGAATCTAGCCATGATCACTTGGGGGCTTCCTGTTCAAACATAGGTCGTATTTGAACCAAAGAGAACATAGCTATCGATACTCGCTTGATCGGCATACTGCCAAACCCACTTGGGGGCTTCTTGATCATATTTGAATCACAACTTAACTCCTTTGGGTCTGACGTGGATCGTATTCGAATCAGCGTCATTAAACAACTCTTATGGTCACTTGGGGGCTTCCTATTCAAACATGGGTCGTATTCAAACCAAAGAGAACATAGCTGTCGATACCCACTTGATCGGCATCGCCAAAGCCACTGGGGGCTATATGATTGTATCCGAATCTTAGCTTAACCCCTTTGGAACGGTTTGCTGATCGTATTCGAATCAGAAGCCTCTGAACATTGTTTATTATATGTTATAAGCATAATTACTTGACTGTTTTGAGACATTTTTTGAAAGCACTGTGAGATGGTTTTTGATTCTCCCGGCTTAATATTAGTTATCCCAGGTTGTTAAGTGCTAGGTGAGCATTATATCTTCTGACTTTCAGGAGTTGAATCCATCCACATGGTGAAGGTCACATAAACAGGTGGGATTACCAAAGGGATTGCAGGATGAGGCAAGCAAATTTAACATCAAGGAGACAAACGATCAACATGAGCTCGAAATATATAACAATGGCGGCTTACGAAAGTATTAAGCACCATAAACATGCGCGAAGGCATGACAAACATTGAGAGGTTTTTTCTATCCTATTACAAGACTCCCCAAGTCTGAATAAGTGGAGCATTGTTTTTGCGAAGTTATAAAACGCCTGGCGGTTCATTCCTTTGGCGGGCTTGAAGGCTCCGGGTTATCCTTCTCCGCCTCTCCGTCGGTTGCTTTGTCTTGGAAGGTGGAGGAGGCCCAGTCAATGCCACTCAAGGCTTCAAACTCAGCTTCATCATCTATTAAACCGGCCGGGTCCACTTCAGGGGCAAAGGTATGCTTACGCGTTGGGGGGATCAGGCTGACTTGGTCATATGGAATGTTTGGAATCCTCCGGTTCTCGCTGTCATAGCCCGGCGAATACTTAGTAAGATTAGTATCATTCCCAATAAGGGTAGCCAAGGGACGTACGACTTTGACACAGGCAGTGAAATCTTGATCATCAAATGCAGAACCATCCTCCTTAAGGCTCGGATATCCAAGAGAGAGATCAGCTAAGTCAAGCTCTGGTGTCCATGCCTTTGCCCGGCTCAATGCGGCCACGGCTCTGGCTCTTGCGGATGCCCGCTTTAAATCTTGAATTCGCTAAGGTAGCACAACGAGATGTTTCAGCACGTCTTGTAAAAGGTGGGGAGGGGTGTTTGATAAAGCTACAACGGCCAAGGCACGTTGTGACCCGGAATACAGCTATTCCACTAAGGTGTAAACTTCTTTAAGCTTGATCAGCATGTTTTGCTTCATGTTGGTACTCCTGGGGCCTGTGTGTGCACAAACATAACAGTCAGCCAGAGGTAACTATTACAATAGTTATTGGAAGATTACAATGTTTGAGGTTTGCACAGTAACTTACCTAAGATGGCTGAGACCATTTGAGATATCTGCCGTTTTAAGTCGGACAGCTCAGTTGTTGCCTCTGCAAGAGATGCTTCTGCTGTCTCGGCCTGAGTCACCAGTGAAGCCTTCTCATCAGCCCAAGCTTTCTTCTCTGACTCAAAATTCTTTTTCAGCTTCTCATTTTTAGAGACACTGAATGCAAATTTGGAGTTGGCCTTCTGAGTTTCAAGTTCTTGAGTTTCCAGGCGACTCTTCAGGACAGTAAGCTCCGACTCAAATTGACTTATGGTGGCCTGTATTGACACCAGGTTATGGTAAGGATCATGGTAAGGTAACATTTAAAGTCCCAAGCATTTTACAAGTAAAGATACTTGGCACTTGGGGGCTAATGTATGCTGAAGAATTTTAAACCTACCATACCGGGTCACATATATTAATTCTCAAGCGCTTTACAAGTAAAGATACTTGACCCTTGGTGGCTAATGTATATCGCAAATTTAAAACTATCAAGTTATAACCGGGTTAAATATATTCTCTTTGAACCGGACAAACAAACAGTAAGCAGATTTCTAAGTCTATAGCATATTATTTCATAAGCAATACACTTGGGGGCTGGTACAGTAAGTAAGATTTAGAAAATAGCATAAGTTATACCTCAGATTTGTGTTGTATTTGTTTCACCATGTCAATTTCCAGGTCACGACTATTATGCACCTGGTTCAGATAGCCCGAGACTATATCACCAATGCTTAAGTGAGTATAGTCAGTGATGTCCTGTTTGGCTCTTCGACGTTCGGCAAATTCTTCCTTGGCAGTACATTGGGCAAGAACAGTAGGTCGCCCCGGTTCAACAAATTGACTTTTCAGATATAAAACTTCCGGGTCAGTCGTCTTGGCCGGGCTAGGAACTTCCGGATTATCAGAGTTGTGGATAACATCTTCTGCAGGCGGGTCAGAGGTTGGCACTGGAATGTCAAAAGCCGGTTCAGGCAGTGGCTGATGGGTGGAGCTAGCAGGAGTGGATGAGTCAAGTGCCGGTTTAACGACAATCGGGTCTTGAGATGGCTTATTTTTCTTCGCCTTCTTGCTGGGCTTTACTTGCAGGATGTCAATAAAGGAAGAAGGATGAGTATTAAAGCATAAAGTACGGCAAAACTTAAAGAAAGAAAGGTTACATTACCCAGGAGCCGTTTTGAATGCCGGCATGTTTGATTGCATAGACTCATCGGAAGAAGGAGATGTATCCTGATAATTGGAGTCAGATGAATTGAGAGGTTGACGAATCAAACCCGCCAAAGGTAAAACGGAACGAAAATCGGAGATAACCTCGGTCTGGCGCTTCCTAGTTACATCGGGTAAGCCGGAGGAGAGTTCTGTGTCTTGAGTGGCCCGAGTCTGCCTCCGATTCTCCAGTTGTTGTTGCTTGAAAAGAAATTGAGGATCTTGATAAGCTAGAGGATGTGAAAATCTTACTTTCCGGGTCACCCTTCGGATTTTTTGTTTTGGCAAAGGCTCTGAGTCGGAGGAGATTATAGTTACCTCTTCTTCAACTGCTTGACTGTTCCCTGTATCCTCCTGAAAGGGCAGAATGTCAGTAAAATAGCGACAAGGGAGTTAAGAAAGTTAAAGGATTACCTCTTCATCATCCGAAGAAGTATCATCCAATTTGAATAATCAGAGGCATTGTGTTTCTTCTTCTTTGAGGTTCCCGTCTTGGCGGTTTTCCTTTCGGCCTTTAAGGCTGCCCTGGCTTGCTTGGCAGCGTCATGATCATATTTGACCTTCCAGAAGTTGTCATCGGCCTGTGGAAAAGGATAAAGAATTATGAGATCAAATAAGGTATAACCAAGCAAAGAGTATTTGTTAAAATTGATAACTCACTGCAGGGGCCGGGTTCTTCTTGCAGAAGGGAAGTAAGCCAAAGGTGTTACTGGTTACAGTGCCCTCCTTCAATAGTGACTGGGTTGTAGGATCTATCACATCATCTGGTAAGTCGTCGGGACTATGACGCATTGGGTCGTCCTTTTCGCCTGTGTAAGTACACATTAAGCCGGGGTGGTGGCTTAATGGAAGTATTCGCCAAGTAACCCAGACTCGGACCAGATCGATGTCATTCAAACCATTTCCCAAAAGAGCTTTAATCTTCTTGATGGTGGGATTAAGAGGCAGACGTTCAACAACGGTCAGTTTATCCGCCAGCAGATGGTTGGACTCAAGGCGCAGGGCGCGAAAGCCGGGCAGAGGCTTCTCATCAGCTGGAGAAGTGTCCTGATAGTAGAACCATGTCTGGTTCCAATCTTTTGGGTGACTCGGCAGCTCAGCATAAGGAAAAAGGCAGTCCCTCCGTCGCTGGATCGAGATGCCGCCAAGCTCAAGACTAGGCCCGTTGGCCCGTTCATTCTGCCGGTTCAAGTAAAAAAGTTCTCTGAACAAAAGCAGACTTGGCTCCTCTCCTAGATACACCTCACAAAAGACTTGAAAATTGCAAAGGTTTGACACGGAATTTGGTCCAATGTCTTGAGGTCTAAGATCAAAGAAATTTAGAACTTCCCTAAAGAATTTTGAGCCGGGAGGGGCAAATCCCCGGTTCATGTGATCCGTGAAAACTACCACCTCCCCTTCTTTGGGTTGAGGCTTCTCTTCAGACGGGTCAGGGGCACGATAAGACCTGACCTCCTTTCTTGGTAGGTGGCCAGACTTCACGGACTCAGCCAGTTTAGTTTTGGTAAGGACGGATGGGACCCAATTGCAGCTCACAGGGGCCTTGGCCGCCTTAGGAGCCATGATGATAGTTGGCCTATGACAAAATAAGAAGTTCCGGTTCAAATTTTAAACCGGGAGACATATCCAAATTATTTAAGGTAGCGGCTTACGAAGGGGCCTAATGACATAAGGATGACTGTGCAACAATACTTATGCCTCTACAAGTATCAAGAGCAGTTCAAAATTCTTAAAGTCATGAGAAGCAAGCAAGACTCATAGATCAGTGTCATTTATTTAAACCGGACACCTGGACAGTTGTGTTTAAGGGCATCTACCAGAAAAACTTTTCCGAGTGATAAAAACAGGTTTCATAATCTTCTGCTAATATTTGAGATCAAAGGTCTGTTCTGATAAGAAATTTTTCTAGACCTAAAAGCAGGGCAGAGAAGTTCATACACTCGAAGAGGGTTTCCAAACAAGGGAAATGAGATCTGTTTCTATGCAAGATAAACACAAACCATTATCGCAGTAGTTTTACGTAGTTTTTACAATCTAAACAGGGCGCTGGAGGTGAAAACTAGTGAGGGTTTGTGTCGGGCGGTGATGAACGCCGACGAACTCAACAAAGTTCCAATGCAGATCTAAGAAAAGGAAGGAGAGGAACTCACGGATGTGGACGAGCTGCGGAGGTTCGCCGTCGATTTCTGGTCAGAGTCAGGTTGATGCAGCGACCTGAGTCGGTGAAGACAGGAAGCTCGATAGCGGCGGCGGCGGAGCTCGAGAGGAGGCAGTGAGAGGAAGAAGACGACCGAAGGGGGAGAATGGAGAAGACCTAGGTCGTGCCTATTTATAAGGAGAGGCTGACTGAGACGGCGCGAGAAACGAGGACATAAACATCATTATCCAGCGGCCCCGACGCCTCGATTCTCGGGATGGTCAGTAAGGGCAAAGATCCGTTGGAATAAAATATGAGTTTTATTGAAGATGACGTCATGGTGATTTGACCCGGATCCAGATGATGACGTCACAGCGGGTTACAGTTTTTGCATAGTCAGAAGACTGAAGATTTATGCTTTAAGGTATTTTAAGATTGACATGAACAGGTTCAAATCAATCTGGGGCCTAATGTTGGGGATATAACTATTTGTAAGCCGCCCAGGAGGGGCCGGGTTACGCAAAGAAGATTCATCAGAAAGAAGCCCAAGACCAAGTGAGGGAGTCTTGGATTAGGGGGTGTCCGGATAGCCGAACTATCACTGTTGGCCGGACTCCTGGACTATGAAGATACAAGATTGAAGACTTCATCCCGTGTCCAGATGGGACTTTCCTTGGCGTGGAAGGCAAGCTTGGAAATACGGATATGTAGATCTCCTACCATTGTAACCGACTATGTGTAACCCTAACCCTCTCCGGTGTCTATATAAAGGAGGGTTTTAGCTCGTAGGACGAACAACAATCATACCATAGGCTAGCTTCTAGGGTTTCGCCTCTTTGATCTCGTGGTAGATCTACTCTTGTACTACCCATATCATCAATATTAATCAAGCAAGAGTAGGGTTTTACCTCCATCGAGAGGGCCCGAACCTGGGTAAAAACATCGTGTCCCTTGTCTCCTGTTACCATCCGCCTAGACGCACAGTTCGGGAGCCCCTACCCGAGATCCGCCGGTTTTGACACCGACATTGGTGCTTTCATTGAGAGTTCCTCTGTGTATTCATCTTTAGGCCTGATGGCTCCTTCGATCATCAACAACGACGTGGTCCAGGGTGAGACTTTTCTCCCCGGACAGATCTTCGTATTCAGCGGCTTTGCACTGCGGGCCAATTCGCTTGGCCATCTAGAGCAGATCGAAAGCTATGCCCCTGGCCATCAGGTCAGATTTGGGAGTTTGAACTACACGGCTGACATCCGCGGAGACTTGATCTTCGACGGATTCGAACCACAGCCAAGCGCGCCGCACTGTCTCGATGGTATGATCTAGTTCTGCCGCCGAACAGTTCCCTGGAGGCCGCACCAGCGTCCGCTCCGACCTTTAGCTCGGAGCCGACTTCGCCGATCGAGGATGAGTGGCTGGACACCGCCTCGGGGGCTACGATCTCCACGGCGATTGAGCCGAACACCATCCCTGTCCTTTGCAAAGCCTGTGACTCCGAGGTGCCGGACTCCTCTCCGGACTCCGAACCTCCTGCGCCCCTGCCAATTAAATCCGATTGGGCGCCGGTTATTGAGTTCACTGCCGTGGATGTCTTTCAGCACTCGCCCTTTGGCGACATCATGAATTCACTAAAGTCTCTCTCTTTATCAGGAGAGCCCTGGCCGGACTATGGTCGGGAAGGTTGGGATGCGGACGACGAAGAAATTCAACACCCGCCCACCACCCACTTCATAGCCACTGTCGAAAGTTCAAACACGTACTTAATTTCGACTTCGAAGACATCGACGGTATGGACAATGATGTAGGAGATAACCACGAACCAGCACCTATAGGGTACTGGACAGCCACCCCATCTCATGATGTGTACATGGTGGATACACCTAAAGGAAGTGATGACGAGGAACAATGGGACGCTACGAAGGATAAATCCCTCGAAAAGCAATCAAGACAGTGACGAAAGCGCCACACAAAGTCCCACCTCGACAAAGATGGCGGCCATACAGACCCAGCCATAGAGCAGGTCGAACCGGTGGACAACGAACATGCCATTGAACAACCGTCCGAACAGGACAACTTGGATAAACAACCCGTCCCCGGCGAAGATAACAGTCCGGACGATCTCACACCGGACAAGTTGTTGGAGCAGAAGAACCTCCACAAAAGGCTCGTCGCCACTGCGCGTAGCCTAAAAAAGCATAAGCGGAAGCTCAAAACAACGGAAGATGCACTCAGAATCAGATGGAGCGAAGTACTCAACATCGCAGACAAATACGGCGATAGTCGCCAAACAAAGAGCTACCCGAAGCGCAAACTACTACCCGAATTCAATGAGGAGGCCTTAAAGCCCCCACAATCAAAGAACAAAGAGGCCGCCCGGTCGGATAGACGACCACATGACAAGCATAGAGCGGCAAGCGGCGCCGCACACAAACCGGCACACGATCCGCATAAGGATTCACATCAAAAGGATGGCCCAGTTAGGTCCATCTACGGGCCAAGAAAGCAAGCTTTTCTAAGTGATGCAACATGCCAAATATCCGTACATCACGGCACACCCAAATATAGGGGAGCCGCACACCCCCTATGTTTCACCGATGAGGTGCTGGATCACGAATTCCCAGCGGGATTTAAACCCGTAAACATAGAGGCATACGACGGAACAACAGACCCAGGAGTCTGGATAGAGGATTACATCCTCCACATACACATGGCTAGAGGAGATGATCTCCACACCATAAAATACTTACCCCTCAAGCTCAAAGGGCCAGCACGGCACTGGCTTAAAAGCCTCCCTGAAAATACCATTGGAAGTTGGGAAGAGCTCGAGGATGCTTTTCGGGAAAATTTTCAAGGGACTTATGTCCGCCCTCCGGATGCAGACGATTTAAGTCACATAACTCAACAACCCGGAGAGTCAGCCCACAAATTCTAGAACAGTTTCCTCACCAAAAAGAACCAAATAGTCGACTGTCCGGACGCCGAAGCCTTAGCAGTGTAACGCCCCGGATCCGATGCGCCAGGTGTCTACCAGTTATTCGTCATTGTTGCCATGTCATTTGCTTGCGTGTTGCATTTTATCTTGTCATCATGTGCATTGCATTGCATACGTGTTCGTCTCATGCATCCGAGCCTTTTCCCCGTTGTCCGTTTTGCGATCCGGCACTCCTATGCCCTCCGGTGTTCCCCTTTTGCCTCTCGTTGTGTGCGAGTGTTAAACATTCTCGGAATGGCCCGAGGTTTGCCAAGCGGCCTTGGTATAGCACCGGTAGACCGCCTGTCAAGTTTCGTGCCATTTGAAGGTCGTTTGGTACTCCAACGGTTAACCGGGTAACCGCAGAAGCCTTCTTCTCTTTGCAGCCCAACACCCCTTCCAAAGTGTCCCAAAACCCATCTAACTCCCCTCCATGCTCTCGGTCGTTCGATCACGATCGCGTGGCCGAAAACCGCTCCTCATTTGGACACTCCTAGCTCCCTCTACCTATAAATATGTGGCCTCCCCCGAAATTCCTGCAGTCCAAACCCTAGCCCCGCTCCTCTCCGCCGCCGGACATGTCCGTGTCGCGCCGGACATGTCCGCGCCGCCCGCCGCAGCGAATCCCAGAGCGCCACCTTGCCTCCCGCGCCGCCCCGCCGCCGCAGGCCCGGCGAGCCCATCGCAGGCCCGCTCGGCCCGTCCGCCGCCTCGCCCGTCCCCGCGCCTCCTTGCTGGCGTGCGCCGCCGCCGCCGCCGCCGGGCGCCTCGCCGCGCCGCCCAGCTCCTCCCGCGGCGACCCGGCGCCGCCCAGCCTCCCTGTACGCCGCCGCCATGCCCCAAGGGCGCCGCCGCCAGGACCTGGCCCGCGCGCCTCCCGCGACCCGGGCCCCGCAGCCCGCGGCCTCCAGCCGCCGGTGGCCGCCGTCGCCCCTGCCGGCCTCGCCTCGCCCGGCTGCGAGCGCCCCGCCGCCTCCTCACCTCCGTCGCGCCTCGCCCCGGGGCGGATCCGGCGAGATCCGCCCGGGAGCACCCCGTCCCCGCCTCCGCCGACCTTCTCCGGCGACGAACTCCGGCGAGATCCTCGCCCGTTGACTTTCCCCGAGGTCCAATTTTTCACTAAGTCCTCAGATTCCAGTAATTATCATGCCATGTTCGTCATGCCGTATATCTGCATCCATAGCTCCGTTTCGTGCGTGTAATATGTCAAATTGTTCACCTCAACGAGTGCATCATTTCATTCCATTGCATCATATTCATTTGAGGTCATCTTGATACCTGAATCATCGTTGTAAGAGTGCTTCATGATGTTTTCTGCTGTCTGTTAACAGAACGAGCTCTTTTGTCATTTTGCCATGATTGATGTGTGCATCCTATGACGTTGATGTCTACAGGTGTTTTGATCTATGCCATGTCTTCTTTACAGTGGTGTATGCCATGCATTTTTGTGATCAATGTGGTGACTAGCACAAGCATGCAAACTAGGCATCGTGATGTTGCTGATTTTAGTTCCTGTTCTGCTGTTATTTTGATGCCATGTAAACTTGATGCTACAGAGTGATCCATGCATATTTTGAGATACTTCAGTAAGGGTGTTTTGAACATGTGGTGTTTGTCTATCCATTCATGGCCTTGTTTGTAATTATGGAGTAGTCTAGCATGTCATTTTCGTGCTCTACTTTTGCTTGAAAATGTTTCCTAGCAGATTGTTTACATGTTATTCAATTTGGCCAAGGTTGTTGTAGTTGATCCTTGCATGCTATGGACTTGTTCTTGCTTTAGTTGGTTACACAAACATGTCTTCTTGATTATGCTATTCTTATCTTGTCATGTAATGACTTGTGGTGAGTGAATCGAGCTTGTTAAGTAGGGTACATGATGTTGATGTTTTGCTAGGCTGAATCTGTTATTTCGTGATGCCATGTAAACATGTTGCTAATAATCATTTTATGCATAATCTGGAGATGTTGTATAAATATGTTTTGATCTACATGTCATGCTATATCCATCCATGCCCCTGGTAGCAATTATAGCTTGCTTTAACTTGTTCATATCTTGCTCCAAAGTTGCTTCATAATGTTGTTGTCAGCCTGTTAACATTAAGTTCAATTGTTTCCATGTGTTTTGCTAGTGTTCCATGCACCCTATGACCTTGCTATTGCCATGCTTAGCTTCACAAATAGGTCTTCTTACTGTTGGTTGCCTTGCCATGCCATGTATTGCTCTGTAGTGAGTTCCACAAGCTCATTTACATGCCTTCATAATTATGTTCCCGCCATGAATCTGTATTATAACTTGCTATGTTTACTTGGGTGCCATCATATTTTCTGATCCTTTTTGGCTTATGGTCAGTAAGGGACTTTTGATCTATGCTTTGAGTAGATTCATGCCATGCCTTTGTTTGCCATTATAAGTTCCTGTAACATGTTGTTTGATAGCTCTGAACATTGCATCATGATGTTATTTTCTGCAAAGTCTGGAATTGTTATTACTTGCAATCTTACCATGTGTGTTTGAGCATGTTCTAGTAGTTTCTGGAGATAGTTCAGTGTTCATGTTTTGTTATGCTATACCTGTACATCATGCCCATGCCTTGTGTTTTCTTGTTGAGATGCTGTAGCTTATTGTTTTGATGCTTGCAATATGCCTAGTTGCTGTTTTGGACAGCTTGTCCTTATAACTTGTATAGAGTGCATGTGTTGAACCGTTGCTCCGTTTTGAGTGTGCTCTATATGAAACTTGCTTAGAATTGCATGTAGTTTCATATTATCATGTTGCATCCTTGTTTTGAGGTGTTTGCTTGATGTTTGGGTGCATTTTGCATCAATGCCATGTTGATCTTGTTTTGCTCATATCTTCTAGGCCGTAGCTCCGAACTAAATGAACTTTATATGTAACTTGACTAGAATCTCGTGTAGATCATCTTGTTGCATCTTAACTTGATGTTTAACAACTTGAACATAAGGTTTATTCAGATCTGGACCATTTTCGAAATTTGCATATGAGGACTTACCGGAATTGTTATATGTTGTTCCCGGCCTCATTTAAACTTGCCTTGATGTGTTGCTCTTCTTTGCATCATCTCTTGCCGTGAGTAGCTTCATGTAGCTTTGTCATGCATCATGCTTGTATTGTGCATCATGCCTTGTTCATGTGTGGTGTGTTTACGATGTTGTCTGCTTCTTTTCGATAGTTCCTGGTTTGTTGCGATCGTGAGGATTCGTTCGTCTAAGCTTGGTTCGGCTTCATCCGTTCGTCTTCTTCATGGAATCGTTCTTCATCCTTGCGAGATTTCAGGCAAGATGACCGCTACCCTGGATCTCACTACTATCATTGTTATGCTAGTTGCTTCGTTCTATCGCTATGCTGCGTTACCTATCTTTTGCTCATCAAGCCATCCCAATTTGCCATGAACCTCTAACCTTTGATACCTTTCCTATGCAAACCATTGCTTGGCTATGTTACCGCTTCGCTCAACCCTCTTATAGCGTTGCTAGTTGCAGGTGAAGTTCAAGATTTCTCCATGGTGGACAGGATTTTGGTTGGGATATCACAATATCTCTTATATTATTAATGCATCTATATACTTGGTAAAGGGTGGAAGACTCGGCCTTTTGCCTGGTGTTTTGTTCCACTCTTTCCGCCCTAGTTTCCGTCATACCGGTGTTATGTTCCCGGATTTTGCGTTCCTTACGCGGTCGGGTGATTTATGGGACCCCCTTGACAGTTCGCTTTGAATAAAACTCCTCCAGCAAGGCCCAACCTTGGTTTTACCATTTGCCTCACCTAGCCCTTTTTTCCCTTGGGAGTCGCGAATCCCGAGGGTCATCTTTATTACAGCCCCCCCGGGCCAGTGCTTGTCGAAATGTTGGTCGAAACTAGAGCACCGTGCGGGGCCATCCCTTGGCAACTTGGGTTACGTCGGTACATGTACGCTTAGCTTATCCGGTGTTGCCCTGAGAACGAGATATGTGCAGCTCCTATTGGGATTGTCGGTGCATCGGGCGGTCTTGCTGGTCTTGTTTTACCATTGTCGAAATGTCTTGTAAACCGGGATTCCGAGTCTGATCGGGTCTTCCTGGGAGAAGGTCTATTCCTTCATTGATCGCGAGAGCTTGTCATGGGCTAAGTTGGGACACCCCTGCAGGGTATAATCTTTCGAAAGCCATGCCTGCGGTTATAGGCAGATGGGAATTTGTTAATGTCCGGTTGTAGATAACTTGACACCAGATCCGAATTAAAACGCATCAACCGCGTGTGTAGCCGTGATGGTCTCTTCTGGCGGAGTCCGGGAAGTGAACACGGTTTCTGGGTTATGTTTGACGTAAGTAGGAGTTCAGGATCACTTCTTGATCATTGCTAGCTTCACGACTATTCTGCTTGCTCTCTTCTCGCTCTTATTTGCGTATGTTAGCCACCATATCATGCTTAGCCGCTGCTGCAGCCTCACCACTTTACCCCTTCCTTTCCCTTTAAGCTTTGCTAGTCTTGATACCCATGGTAATGGGATTGCTGAGTCCTCGTGGCTCACAGATTACTACAACAACAGTTGCAGGTACAGGTTGTGCGATGATCATGACGCGAGAGCGATGCTTGCTTGCGTTGAGTTCTTCTTCTGCTTCTTCGATCAGGGGATAGGTTCCAGGTCGGCAGCCTGGGCTAGCAGGGTGGATGTCGTTTGAGTTTCTATTTGTGTTTCATCCGTAGTCGGATGATGTTCTTATGTTTTGTGATGTTGTATTCATGTGGCATTGTATGCCTTATGTATGTATCCCCATCTATTATGTAATGTTGATGTAATGATATCCACCTTGCAAAAGCGTTTCAATATGCGGGCCTATCCTTGGTGGGACCTCCGAGTTCCTTTTGGATAGGGTCGCATATTTGGCGTGACAAGCAGCTTTCAAACACAACGTCCGAGACGAATGGCTCGCCAGGCACCTTGGCCAGGAAAAGCCAAGAGCAATGGCCGCATTAACAAGCCTCATGACCCGCTTTTGTGCGGGAGAGGATAGTTGGCTGGCAAGATGTAGTACCAGCGACCCAAGTACATCCTAAGTCAGAGATGGAAACGGGAAACCACGATGCAGCAAGGACCAGCGCCGGACAAGGGGAAACAGTCCGAAGAGAACGACAGTCAATGCCGGATTCAAAAGCTCTCGGCAGAATCATAAAAAACTGCCCCTCAAGGATAACAGCCACGAGCTATCCAACTTAAACAAAATCTTGGACAAAATATGCCAAATCCACAGTACCCCCGGGAAGCCTGCAAATCATACCCATAGAGATTGTTGGGTCTTCAAGCAGTCCGGCAAACTGAATGTCGGACACAAGGGGCTCGACACACCAAGCAAAGATGATGACGAACCCCGCAAGCAGAGCACCGGAAAACAAAAGCATTTCCCACAAGAAGTCAAAACAGTAAACTCACTTCAAGTGACAAAAGGGAAAATCAGAACGGCGCCCATAGAAATACACGCCGCACAGCCTATCCCAGCGGAGTCCCGACATTGGTTGTCAAAACCAATCACCTTTGATCATCAGGATTACTCCGGACGTATCCGGAACGCAGGATGGACTGCCCTGATATTAGATCCTATAATCGACGGACTCCAATTCACAGAAGTCCTAATGGACGGCGGTAGTGATCTAAACCTGCTATATCAGGACACAATCCGGAAAATGGGGATAGACCCAACCAAAATTCGCCACAACAACACCTCCTTCAAGGGGGTAATGTCAGGCCTATATGCCCATTGCACGGGCTCCCTACTGCTAGAAGTTGTGTTCGGCTCATCCGACCACTTCCACCGCGAAAAGTTAACCTTCCATATCGCCCCATTCGAAAGTAGTTATCAAGCACTATTGGGACGTGAAGCTTTTGCTCGCTTTAATGCAATACCGCATTATGCATCTCTTACACTTAAAATGCCCGGTCCACGCGGCATCATCTCATTAAAGAGAAATATCAAGTGTTACTCGAGCACGGAAGAACGTGAGACTGCCTGGACAGTCACACACTAATCCGGCTCCGCTACACCAAGCACCTGAACAGGTCATTCGGACCCCGGACACGGCTAGATGAGTCCGGTGTAATCATATGAAGGCCTACTAGCCGCACACCCCCGTACAAGGGGATGCATGCATGTACAACAGAAGACAATAAAGCTCAATTTTATTCGCTTTTCGAAACGTACTCCTTTCATTTAATATAGAGTACATTTCTCGCATGATCTTTCTTCAACTAAGTTCTTCTCCTTTATAGATGAACACCGTGCTACACCCGTCTAGGATACAGCACAATGGATACACAGGCGCAGACGTGCAATAGGGACCCGTTGCAAGGATTCTTTTCAGATTAAGACCCTACATAAACCTTTTTTACTGTCTCTTGTTGATACACATCCCCCGGTTTCTTGCTATAACCGGGGAGGAGGCTGGCGTTTTGGCATTGGCCGCGTCAGAATTTTTTGCGCGTACCTGGACACTAGGGGCTTAGGGCATTGTTCTACCCGTTTTCATAAAGTCCGAATACCTTAGGGAGTGTTCGGTGTCTCGAGTTAGGCCTTATATGCATCAGCTTCGAATCATGTCTTTGGTTAAATGTTGGGTTTGCCCGGCTCCTGTGTTTTGCTGCCTTACGTTCCGCTCTATCGGCTAACGCGGCACCAGGAGAACTACTACGATTGTGCCCGGGTTCGTCCTGGCGAGCACCTCAGTAGAGAAAGCCGAAAACTGATTGTCACGATATAGCGTGAGACTGGTCAACCACTCGATGACCCACCGGAATGTTTAGAATTCCTCCGCATTAACAAAGGATAGTTTCCCGGTCAGGCACATACGCGCCCCAAATTCGGGAGAGCACGGTGCCCCTAGGGTCTATATAGTAGCCCCACCATCAAACTCCTATGGCTAAGTGAAAGTGATAAAGCATTATAGTCCGGTTGCCTAGTTTGCTACGCTATCACCTCCTTCACAGGACCAAGACGTTGGATTAAGTGTGAAAATGTGCTTTTTTGCAAACACCCCCGCACTATGTGCGTGGAGGCTGAAGCCAAGGACTGCCATCTTTCAGGTTATATACACATATACATTAACGGCCGCACAGGAGGTATCTTAATACTTGAACGCACAAGTATAAAAAGCCCTTATATTATATTGTTCCACAAATCAAACATGTCATTTGAACATAATATCCTTCGAGCATTGCATCTCTATTAAACGAGCGCCCTGCAGGACTTCCTAAAAATAGTGCTCGGCAGGTACTCGGCTTCTGTCCGAATCATGGGATGCAACGTCGGTGGCCTTCATCTCCGCCCAGTATGTCTTGACATGGGCGAGAGCCATACGCGCACCCTCTATGCATGCTGACCGCTTCATTGCACTAATATGCGGCACGGCACCAAGGAACTGCTGCACCAAGCCAAAATAACTCTTCGGCTCGGGCCTCTCCAGGCACAAATGAGTCATGACAGACTTCATGGCAAGTCCGGACAACCTATTTAGCTCAGCCCATTCGTCCAAATTATCGGTCAATGGAAGCGGACGCTCTGGACTATGGAACTGCGACCAAAAAAGCTCCTCCATTCCGTGATCCTTTTGGCCTCGGAAGTGTTCGACCGCGTCTGCGGCACTCGCCGCCAGGTCCAGATAAGCATCCTCCGCACCCCACAGCTGGCCCAACTGAGCATACCTGGGATCCGTGAATCTCCTCCGCAGTAGAAAAGGCTTTCCAGCCGCAATATCTTCGGCCTGATGTAGCTCCTCTTTCATAGCTCTCATCGCAGAGTGAGCATCCTTGGCCTCAGTAGCGGCCTTTTTTAGGTCCTCTTGTTCCGCTCGACCTTCTTTTTCAAGAAGCTCGCAACAGTCGGTAGCAATCTTTAACTTTAAGGCCATCTCGGCCATTTCTTTCTTGCTTTGGCAGTGAGCAGCTCATTCGGCTCTCAGCTCTTCGGCCGCTTTTAATGCAGCCGCATCACTTTTTTGGGCTTGCTCCTTGACTCGGGCGAGTTCCGCCCGAAGGTCCTCCATGGCAGCGGCACCATCTGCGTCAAGCACACATGTTGTAAGGCTCAGACATTAAGCTACCTTACCGGGGTGTCCGCAGAGAAACTGCATACCTTGTGATGCGATGTCAGAATCCGCCACGTCAAGTTGCCGCTTTAGTTCGGCAAATTCATTAGTCCGGCTCGCCACTGGACGGTTCGCCACCTACATAGGAAGAGTGCATATTATACCTGGGATTATGATCCTCGGCGCGCTGTCATTTTTGACAACGCACCGAGTCTCAGGGGCTACTATCTATACAGGGTGCATTCTATATGCAAAACTGTCAGAAGGTACATCATTTTGCGTACCTCAAAACCCGTCAGTAAACTTATGACGACATCATGCAATCCACTTTCAGCGGATGAAATCCTTTCAATCACCATACCCATTAGCGCACGGTGATCTTCCGAGATAGATGCTTGCCCGAGCAGATCTTTCAGCTCCTCTGACCGTACTCCAGTCGGTGCCAGACTCGTCCGATGGCCTTTTTCGAAGGACGGATGCGGAGGGCTTTGAGGGGACATACGACTGCCTTCGGGCCCCGCCGGATTTGGAGAAACTCTCCGCGACGACACCTCAGGGTCGTCCGCCTCGCATGACGGTATGGCAGGCGGAGGCGTTTCACTCTCCATCATCTTCGGATCAAGATCCCCCAAAGATGAGCTCTGCTGAGAAGGGTTGAGATCTGAACTACAAGGAAAAATTTCGGTTATCTTCGGAAATAAAACAGGGATGTCTCTCATTTTAAGAAAACGCCCCTCTTTACTTACGGCTCGCTGGAGGGCTGATCTCCTTGGGGAAATAGTGCGGCCGGGGCATCTCCCAGCGCAGGACCCTCTGGTGAGGATTTCTTCCCGCGCTTCGAGGCCTTGGTCTTCGGATCTTCAGAGGCGGTCCTCTTCTCCCCTTGGAGGGAGGGATTCTCGATCCCTCCCTTCTTGATAAACTCCTTCGCGGAGGCAGTAGCTCCCTTGTTCCCCCCTTCGCCTTCTTCAAAAGGCGCAGCCTCTAGCATCCTGGTCAACACAGGATCCGGTGTGGTCTCAGGGAGGGGGGCCGGATAACGGATCGGTTTTGCTTTAGCTATCCACTCCTGTGCAAAGGACAGCTCTTTTAAAGGCAAGTTTATGATAGATATACGGATAGCATGTCCGGGTACAGGACTACTTACTTGAGTATCCGGGCAATTGCAGCTTAGACCTGCGTCCTCGGTCAATTCCGGACACATTGCTCATGATCCGAAGAACAGTTGGTACATCTCCACGGGCGTTACACCCATAAAATGTTGGAGAGCTCGTGGTCCCTCCGGATTGAACTCCCACAGGCGGAGGGGCCGATGTTTGCAGGGCAGGGTGCGACGAATCAACATGACCTGCGCTACTACGACCAGATTGATCTCTCTCTCTAGGAGGTCTCGAATATGGCCCTGCAACAAGGGCACATCCTTGGACGGCCCCCAGTCGAGCCCTTCATTGACCCATGACGCCAGCCGCGGTGGAGGACCCGAGCGAAAGGTAGGTGGCGCCACCCATTTTGTGCCCCTGGGAGCGGTGATGTTAAACCACTCTTGCTGCCACAGACTGAGCTCCTCTTGGAAAGAGCCCTCGGGCCATGGAGCGTCAACATTCTTGCTTATAACAGCCCCTCCACACTCTGCCTGCTGCCCCCTGATCATCTTCGGTTCCACTTTGAAGGTTTTGAGCCACAACCCGAAGTGAGGGGTAATGTGGAGGAAGGCTTCACATATGACAATGAACGATGAGATGTGGAGGATGGACTCCGGATCCAAGTCATGAAATTCTAGCCCATAATAAAACATGAGCCCCCTCACGAAGGGGTCCATCGGGAAGCCTAACCCCCGAAGGAAGTGAGACATGAACACCATGCTCTCACCAGGCTTGGGAGTGGGAATAACCTGCCCTTGGGCAGGCAACCTGTGCGAAATTTTGCCGGTTAGATACCGGGCGTCTCTCAGCTTTAGCACGTCTTCTTCCGTGATGGAGGAAGGCATCCACCGGCCTTGCAAGTCGGAGACGGACATCCTCGGAGGTCCGAAGCGCCTGAATCTAGAGCTTTGGGTGTTGGAACTCGAGGCAAGGGGCGGATTCGATTGAGATTAAAAGAAAGGAGCAGGCCTTGGTCTCGTTATAAAGAGGTTGAATACCAAGGGCCCTCCCCGTGACCGTTCGGGACTCCCCTTCGTTAGAGGAGGCGCGCCAACGGGCACGACTGGGTTACCCACACCCGCATTAATGAGAATCCCGGAATAAGGGGACATGATCTCTGCTTTGACAAGACGTGCCAAGGAAATCGCCTCGCTAAACATGCTGAGGTGGGACAGTAAAAACGATTCCACTAAAGGCTTGGCCATGGTGTGATGTCATGCCACAGAATACGTCAGCAGATTGAATCTGTGTAAAGATTATTCTCTCTACGGTGGTATGTGGAACTTATTTTGCAGAGCCGGACACTATCCTTGTGTTCAAAATCTTCTATGAAGTATTCGGAGGAGGAACCCGCCTTGCAATGCCGAAGACAATATGCGCGCCGGACTCGTCGTCATTGAAGCCTGGTTCAGGGGCTACTGAGGGAGTCCTGATTAGGGGGTGTCTGGATAGCCGAACTATCACCGTTGGCCGGACTCCTGGAATATGAAGATACAAGATTGAAGACTTTGTCCCATGTCCGGATGGGACTTTACTTGGCGTGGAAGGCAAGCTTGGCAATACGGATATGTAGATATCCTACCATTGTAACCGACTCTGTGTAACCCTAACCCTCTCCGGTGTCTATATAAACCGGAGGGTTTTAGTCCGTAGGACGAACAACAATCATACCATAGGCTAGCTTCTAGGGTTTAGACGCTTCGATATCATGGTAGATCTACTCTTGTACTACCCATATCATCAATATTAATCAAGCAGGAATAGGGTTTTACCTCCATCGAGACGGCCCGAACCTGGGTAAAAACATCGTGTCCCTTGTCTCCTGTTACCATCCGCCTAGACGCACAGTTCGGGACCCCCTACCCGAGATCCGCCGGTTTTGACACCGACACCAAGCATGAAGATGGCGGTTCAATAGAGGGCTTAAGGCCCACAAGCAACTTAAGGCCCGTTGTAGTAAACCTCCATAATGGCATGACTTGTATCATAAGGTAGATTTAACTAGTCATTGAGCCGGATACTATTTATAAGCTGGACGGGACTCTGTAAGCCGCAGGGCGTCAACCCGTGTATATAAGGGGACGACCTGCTGGCGGCTTAGGGCCGGAAAACAACTAATCGAGGACCGGGCATAGCGTATCTCGCTCCCTGGTCATCAAAACATCAATACAAACCCAACTAGACGTAGGCCTTACCTTCACCGTAAGGGGCCGAACTAGTATAAACCCTCTCGTGTCCTTTGTCCCGTTTAACCCCTTCAAGCTTCCTAGTTGCGATGGCTCCACAACTAAGTCCTTTCATGAGGACATCTGACGTGACAATTCCATGACACGGTTGCTTGCTCTAACTTCGCAGTGTGATATGTGGTTGCATGTTGCATATGGTGTCTAGCTTGTAATGCTTCTAATTTGGGTAAATTGCATCTACTCAGTTTACACATTATACCTGTGAATATGACATGCCTTCCTATTTTTGGTACACACTACATCTATCTATTAACCATGTTCTTACATGAAACTACATCTCTTCTGTATCTTGCATCAATCACTTACGATGAGACACCTTTATTCGTTGCATATTGCATATTATTTCTAGCCTGTTGCCACGTATTGCTTCTAATTTGGTCAAATACATTTGTTAGGCCACCCTTTTAATTTGGCAGAGTGATATTGGTTTCATCTTTCATATGGTTTCTAGGTTGCATTGCTTCTAACTAGTTCAAACACCTTGTGCTTAGTTTACACTTTGTACATCATACAAGTCAATATGTCACGCCATCTTGTTTTTCATACATATTCCATCCTCCTATCATGCGGCTGCCTTACATGGAAGTAGTGTTCATGAGTATCATGCATCAATGAGTTCTGAACAGCAAATTTTATTCCTTTTTCTTGTGGGTTTGACTTGACAAGGCAAAATCAAAAAAGAGGAAGGAAAAGAGTAAGGAAGGCGATGATGGTGGTCCTCTGCAGCAACGTAAACCAAGCATCTGTACAGATTCTCCTTGTACTGCTAGTGCATTACAAGTTCCAAGTCTCCGCTCCCCTACTCCACCATCCAAGGTGCTTGCTCTAACTTGGTAGAGTGATATCTGGTTGCATGTTGCATATGGTGTCTAGCTTGTATTGCTCCTAATTAGTGTAAACTGCATCTGCTTAGCTTACGCATGATACGTGTGAATATGACACACTTTCCGGTTTTTGGTACATACTATATTTGTCTATAACACCAGTTCATACATGAAACTACTCTTCTTGTGTATCCTGCATCTGTCCCTTATGATGGGACACATTTAAGTTGGCAGTGTGATATTGGTTTGCGTCTTGCATACGATTTCTAGCATGTAGTGCTTTTGGTTTGATGAATGCCACCTATGACGAGATAGTTTTAACTTGGCAGAGTGATATTGATTACACCTTCCATATGGTGTCTAGCTTGCAGTGCTTGTAATTTGTTGAAGTGTCTTCTACTTGTTACCACATCATAGGTGTGAATATGTCAAGCCGTCTAGTTTTTCGTACATATTCCATCCTCGTATCATGATTTTGCCTTTCATCAGAGTAGTGTTCGTCAGTATCATGCATGAATGAGTTCTGAAGAGCGAATTTTATTCCTTTTTCTTTTCAGTTTGACCTCACAATGCAAAATCAATAAAGCGGAAGGAAATTGGTAAGGCATTGGATGATGGTGGTCGTTCCGAGTAACTGAAACGGGGGGTCTTTATAGATTCTACTCCGCCATCCTCCCAACAAGATTCACAAGACAATGCAAGGCTAGACAATCAACATAGCTATGTAGATGATGAGCACATCTCCCCTACTCCACCATCACAGGTGCTTCCTCTAACTTGGCACTATTATATGTGGTTGCATGTTGCGTATGATGTCTAGCTTGTATTGCTTCTAACTTTGTTGAATTGCATCTTCTTACTTTACACATAATGCCTGTGAATATGACACATGTTCTTGTTTCTAGAACATACTATATCTGATCACACCATGTTCTTACATCACACTACTGTTCTTGCATATCCCGCATCAGTCACTTATGATAAGGCACCTTTAAGTTGCCACTATGATATTGGTTGTGTCTTGCATATGATTTCTAGCATGTACTGCTTATAATTTGTTGAAACTCCAGACAGTTTGAACTTGGCAGAGTAATATTGGTTGCATCTTTCATATGGTGTCTAGCTTGCAGTGCTTCTAATTTGTTGAAATGCCTTCTGCTTAGTCACCACATCTTAGGTGTGAATATGTCATGCCGTCTTGTTTTTCGTACATATTCCATCCTCGTATCATGTGGTTGCCTTTCATCCGAGTAGTGTTCGTCAGTATCATGCATGAATGAGTTCCGAAGAGCGAATTTTATTCCTTTTTCTTATCGATTTGACTTCACAATGCAAAATCAATACAACTGAAGGAAATTAGTCCGACAGTGGATGATGTTGGTCCTTCGGAGAAACTCAAACAGAGGGTCTCTATAGATTCTACTCCGCCATCCTCCAAACAATATTCGCAAGACAACACAAGGCTGGGCAGTCAACGTAGCTATGTAGATGATGAGCATGTCTCCCCTACTCCACTATCACAGGCGCTTGCTCTAACTTGGCACTATTATATGTGGTTGCATGTTGCGTATGATGTCTTGCTTGTATTGCTTCTAACTTTGCTGAATTACATCTTCTTACTTTACACATAATGCCTGTGAATATGACAGGTGTTCCTGTTTCTAGAACATATGTGTAGATGATGAGCACATCTCCCCTACTCCACCATTACAGGTGCTTGCTCTAACTTGGAACTTTTATATGTGGTTGCTTGTTCCGTATAATGTCTAGTTTGTATTGCTTCTTATTGTGTTGAATTGCATCTGCATAGCTTAGAACTTATACCTGCAACGACCACTTACCCATAATACACATTTAACTTGGGAGTGTGATGTAGGTTGCATCTTGCATTGTCTTCTAGCTTGTACTGCTTCTAGCTTGTACTGCTTCTAATTTCTTGAAATGGCACTTACAACGAGACACTTTTTACTTGATAGAGTGATATTGGTTGCATGTTCATATGGTGCCTAGCTTTCATTTCTTCTAATTTTGTTGAAATGCCTTCTTCTTAGTGTTTTTCATACATATTCCATCCTCCTATCGTATGTGTGAATATGCAATGTTGTCTTTTTTTGTATATATTCCATCTTCCAATCCTGCGCTTGCCTTACATCAAAGTAGTGTTTGTCTGTATCATGCATCAACTAGTTATGCAGAGCTAATTCTATTCATCTTCTTGTGGTTTTGACTTCATAAGGCAATATCAGAAAATAGGAAGGAAAAGAGTAAATTAGGGGATGTTGGTGGTCCTCCGGGCCGACACAAACAGAGACTCTCTAGATTTGCCACTGCTACTGCTAATGAAGTTGAAGTCCCAAGTCTACATGATGAGTTCATCTCCCGTACTCCACCATCGCATGTGCTTGCTCTAAGTTGACAGTGTGATAATTGGTTTCATGTTGCATATGTTGTCTAGCCTGTATTTCTTCTATTTTGATTAAATTGCACCTGCTGAATTTATACGTTATACATGTGCATATGACATGCCTTTCTGTGTCTAGAATACACCGCATCTATCTATCATACCATGTTCTTACATCAAAGTACTGCTGTTGTGTATCTTGCATCAGTCACTCATGATTGGACGCTTTTAACATGGCAGTTTGATAGTGGTTTCTTGCATTGATTTCTATGTTGTACTGCTTCTAATTTTTTGAAATGCCACTTATGACAAGACACTTTTAACTTGGCAGAGTGATATTGGTTGCATCTTTCATATGGTGTCTAGATTGCATTACTTCTATTTTCTTGAAAATCCTTCCGCTTAGTTTACACATCGTAGCTACGAATATGTCATGCCGTCCTATTTTTCTTACATATTCCATCCTCATACGGTTGTCTTACATCAAAGTACTGCTTGTCTGTATCATGCAACAATGAGTTCTAAAGAGCAATTTTATTATTTTGTGTTGTGGGTACGGCTTGACATGGCAAAGTCAAAAAAGAGCAAGGAAAAGAATATAGTAGGGAATGGTGTCACTCGTCGGCTGAAACAGAAAAGGATCTACCCTCGAGATTCTGCTGGTACTTATAGTGCAGTAGAAGGTCCAAGTCCACTGGCTAAATCTACAAACACAGTATCACCTGCTCCACCGGCTGCAACATCTGCTTCAACGGTAGCAGCATCTCAATGTGTTACTCGTTCGTTTGCTCCAGAACTGGCCAGTTCCCAAACTGCCTTCACACCTAACACTACTTCAGAAGCACTGCTGATACAACATGACTTGGCAAGATCAGATGAACCTCATGAGCATCAACACCAAGACGGTACCTGACCAAGTCAAGTTGCAGTTGCATGCTCCTTTATATGTATTCTCACAGTTTGATGTGCACTAACACTTTCCATATTCGTTGTTGAACTAGCACCACGATGCAAGCGGAAACAGACATCAGGGATAATGCTTGACAGATTAACAAAATCTAAAGGAGGAAGAATGGAGATCCATTTTGAGGCAGGTTTAAAAAGGCCACGTGATGCTACAGAGTCAGCCAAGTTAGTATCAGAGGCAGTCGTTGCCGTTAGGTGTCATGCACATATCCTCCCAACGTGGATCCAGTACAGGAATGAGAAAGCCAATACCCAGTTTAACACCTTCCACTGGTACAACGAGGTGCTATACAAACAGTTTGTAACCCCTTTCCGCGACGGCGTTCGGAACCGTCAGCTAGTCAGTGTGGGCGATAGGGGGGTCCTTGCCACACGACCCAGAAACCGTCGGGGTTATGCCCTCTTGGCACACACGCTCGGCAAAATGAGGTTGTGTGTGACCGGCGAGCTAGAAAATACGGTTATACGTATAGCAGTGCTAAAAAATACAATTATACAGGCGAAATCATTTCCGGTCGTAAGTACATCCCACACAGTCAGTCCTTGCTAAACGTTTCCATTCGTATATACATCCCACACAATTGATGCAAGAAAAACGTTTTTGTTCGTAGGTACATCACACACAATTTTCCCCGTAAAATCATTTGTGATAGCGTTCCCATCACACACAATATTAACAATTTTATTGTTTGCGTTATTGAATGCATCACACAGGTGCGTAGAAGAAACTGTGGGGCAAAGATGTCACGCCCAATATGCGATACTATCCTAAAGAGACTCGAAGGTCCCACCAAGGATAGAACCGCATATTGATACGCTTTTGCAAGGTGGATATCATTACATCAACGTTACATAATAGATGGGAATACATACAAAAGGCATACAATGCCACACGAATACAACATCATCTTACATAAGGGCACCATCCGACTATGGATGAAGCACAAACAGAAACTCAAACGACATCCACCCTGATAGCCCAGGCTACCAAGCTGGAACCTATCCCCTGATCGAAGAAGAAGCAGAAGAAGAACTCCAAAACAAGTAACATCGCTCTAGCGTCATGATCATCACAATATCTTTACCTGCAAGTGTTGTTGTAGTAATCTGTGAGCCACGAGGACTCAGCAATCCCATTACCATGGGTATCAAGACTAGCAAAGCTTAATTGGAAAGGAAGGGGTAAAATGGTGAGGTTGTAGCAGCGACTAAGCAGGATATGGTGGCTAACTTACGCATATAAGAGCGAGAAGAGAACAAACGGAACAGTCATGAAGCTAGCAATGATCAAGAGGTGATCCTGAACTCCTACTTACATCAAACATAACCCAAAGACCGTGTTCACTTCCCGGACTCCGCTGAAAGGAGACCATCATGGTTACACACGCGGTTGATGCGTTTTAATTCAGATCTGGTGTCAAGTTATCTACAACCGGACATTAACAAATTCCCATCTGCCACATAACCGCGGGCATGGCTCTTGAAAGTTTATACCCTACAGGGGTTTCCCAACTTAGCCCATCACAAGCTCTCACGGTCAACGAAGGATATTCCTTCTCCCGGGAAGACCCGAACAGTCTCAGAATCCCGGTTTACAAGACATTTCGACAATGGTAAAACAAGACCAGCAAAGCCTCCCGAGGTGTCGACAATCCCGATAGGAGTCGCACGTATCTCGTTCCCAGGACACACCAGATAAGCGAAGTGTACAGGTACCGACGTAACCCAAGTTGCCAAGGGATGGTCCCGCACGGTGCTCTAGTTTAGACCAACACTTAGACAAGCATTGGCCTGCGGGGGCTAAAATAAACATGACCCTTGGGTTAATTACTCCCAAGGGAAAGGTATAGCTAGTAGGCAAATGGTAAGACCAATGTTGGGCCTTGCTGGAGGAGTTTTATTCAAGGCGAACTATCAAGGGGGTCCCATAAATCACCCAACCGCATTAGGGACGCAAAATCTGGCAACATAATACCGATATGACGGAAACTAGGGTGGCAAGAGTGGAACAAAACACCAGGCATAAGGCCGAGCCTTCCACCCTTTACCAAGTATATAGATGTATTAATAATATAAGAGATATTGTGATATCCCAACATAATACTGTCCACCATGGAGCAATCTTCAACTTCACCTGCAACTAAAAATGCTATAAGAGTTGTTGAGCAAACCGGTAACATAGCCAAACAATGGTTTGCTAGGAAGGGTGAAAAAGGTTAGAGGCTGACATGGCAAATTGGGAGGCTTGAGGAGCAAATGATAGGTAGCGCATCATAGCGATAGAACGAAGCAACTAGCATAACAACGATAGTAGTGAGATCCAGGGTAGCGGTCATCTTGCCTGAAATCCCGCTAGGAATAAGAACGAGTCCATGAAGAAGATGAATGGATGAAGCCGAACCAAGCGTAGAGGAACGAATCCTCACGATCGCAACGAAACAGGAACTATCGAGAAGAAGCACACAACATGGTAAACACACCACACATATACATGACATGATGCTCAACCAAGTATGATGCAAGACAAGACTACATGAAGCTACTCATGGCAAGAGATGATGCATACAAGAACAACACATCAAAGCAAGGTTAAATGAGGCCGGAAACAACATATAACAATTCCGGTAAGTCCTCATATGCAAATTTAGAAATTGGTCCAGAACTGAATAAACCTTATGTTCAAGTAGTTAAACGACAAGTTAAGATGCACCAAGATGATCTACACTCAATTCTAGTCAAGTTTCATATAAAGTTCAATTAGTTCGGAGCTACGGCCTAGAAGATATGAGCAAAACAAGTTAAACATGGTATTGATGCTAAAATGCATTCAAACATCAAGCAAACACCTCAAAACAAGGATCCAACATGATAATATGAAACTACATGCAATTTCAAGCAAGTTTCATATAGAGCACACTCAAAACGGAGCAACGGTTCAACACATACACTATATACAAGTTTAAAGGACAAGCTGTCCAAAACAGCAACTAGGCATCTAGCAAGCATCAAAACAATGTGCTACATCATCTCAACGTAAGAACAAAAGGCATGGGCATGAAGTACAGGTAAATCATGACAAAACATGAGCACTGTGCTATCTCCAGAAAACACTATAACATGCTCAAAAGGACATGGCAAGATTGCACATAATAACAGTTTCAGACTTAGCAGAAATAACATCAGGTTGCAATGTTTAGAGCTATCAAACAACATGTTACAATAACTTATCATGACAAACAAAGGCATGGAATGCTAATACTAAAGACAAAGAACAATACTCCCTTACTGAACTTATTCCAAAGATCAACAGAAAATATGGTAGGATCCATGCAAACATGGCAAGTAATATGACAGATTCAGACATGTCAGGAACAACGCTAAGTAGGCATATGGGTGAGCTTGTGAAACTCAACACAGAGCAATACATGGCATGAAAAGGTTACCAACAGTAAGAAGCCATGTTTTCAAAGCTAAGAATGGCAAGAGCAAGTTCATAGGGTGCATGAATCACTAGCAAAGCTCATGGCAAAACTGAACTTAATGTTAACAGGCTGACAGCAACATTATTTAGCAATATGAGAGCAAGATTACAACAAGCTATAGCAGGCTATAAATGCAACCAGGGGGCATGGATGGATAGAGCATGACATGTATATCAAAACATCCTTAGTGAACATCTCCAGATTATGCATATAATGACTTGTAGCAGCAGGTTTACATAGCATCATGATATAGCAGATTCAGACTAGCAAAACAGTAACAGCAAGTATCCTACTTCACGAGCTCGATGCACTCACTACAAGACTCACAAAAATACATGGATTGCACCACTGTAAAGATGGCATGATGTAGCACAAAACACATATAGATCTCATGCTCAGAGGATGCACACACAAAATGCAACAAAAAAGACAAATCATCAAGTTCTGTTAACAGATAGCAGTTAATATCATATAGCACTCTTGCAACGATGATTTGGGCATCAAGATGAACTCAAACAAGCATGGCACAATGGAATGAAATTAAGAGCATCGCATGATGAACATTTTGATATATTATGCACGCAAAACGGAGCAGCACAGATGAAGTTATGGCGTGTCAAACATGGCACCAATGCAAAATATTTCAGGACAGGCGATTTATACCTCCGCGAAAGTCAAGGCGGGACGGAGGCGTGCAGGGCGAAGGAATCCAGGGGAGGTGGAGGCGTGTTTGGATCGGCGGGCTGGTGGATCTCGTCCCGATCCGGATCTCGCCGGAGACGAGGGAGATGGCCGGCGAGGTGGCGAACGACGGCGGTGATGCGGCGCGGTGGCGGGCGCTCGGGGACGTGGACGGAGAGGACGGCCGGCGAGGTGGGCACTGGTGGAGCGGCGCGGAGGCCGACGGCGACCGGCGGCGGCTCGGGGAGCCGGGTGGCGTTGGGTGGCAAAGTGGCGGTCGCCGGCGATCGGAGGAGGCGGCGCCGGGGCCGAGCTCGGACGGCGGCGCGGAGGCGCCGGCGGGCGGCGCGGAGGCACCGGCGGCGGAGGACGCGCGGGCGCGCGGGAGGCTGTGCGCGGGCGGCGCGGGCCTAGATCGGCCCGGGGCAGGCCCGATCTGGACCGAGCGGGCCGCGACAGTGGAAGCGGGGCGCGGGGACGCATGGCGTCGTCCCATTGTCCTGGGGCGGCGGCTGCGGCGGCGGAGCCCGTTTGGCGGTGACAAGTGGCAGCGCGAGGGCGGCTGGGCGCGGATTTCAAGGCGAGAGGTGAAGAAAGAGCTAGGGTTGCCAGATTTAGACGGGGAGGACGTTTTTTATAGCTAGAGGGGGCTAGGAGAGACACGTATGCAAAACAACGGGGAAAAAGCTCGGATGCATGAGACAAACACGTATGCAAAATAAGATGCACATGATGACATGATAAAATGCAACACGCAAGCAAATGACATGAAAACAACGACGAATAACTGGCGGACACCTGGCGCATCAAATCCGGGGCGTTACAAAAGGATGTCCATCACACACAATTTTTATGTGGTAAACGTTTGCGCAAGGTGGCCTGACGCAAACAGTTTCGAAGAGAATGTTGTGTGTGATTGTTCATTGATCCAACACGGTTTATTCCTAGAAACTGTGTGCTTGCCTTAGGTCATCGCCCACGGTATTTTTTAAATAACCATTTGCAATAGCAAAAACCAATTAGCAGGCTAATTTGCCATTAGGAGGCTAATTTCCCTATTATTAATAATCCATTTATTAATCTAATTGACATTCATATTAAACACATAATATATTTCATTCCCATATTAAGGAAGTAGGATTTCATAATTTAAATACATCAGAGTACAACATGATATAGCTTCAGCACTTAGCTACCCCATTACACAACTTCACCAGCACCAAGTTTCACATGCAACATCTAGAACCTTTCAAAATTAGCATCATAGACGGTACATAGAGAGATGCATCTCATTGGGAAAACTGCTGAAGCGGAAGGTGAATATTGAGCCTTCATTGATGTTGAAGGTCTTTGCAACTTTAGGCCAGTGCCTGTGGATGATTGACCGTCCATCCTTTGTCCTTTTCAGGAACACTTCAATATTGAACCGTGGGTGTTGTATGAAAACCTTCCTCGCCTCCTGACCATAGAGGTGGTTTGAGAGGTAATCATCAGTGAACTTCTTTGGAAAGGCCTAAAAACAAGGATGTGCATAAATATCTTCTCTATATTGGAAATGGGGCAAAGGAATAAAAAAGGCAAGGTATAATAGTTAGTACCATCTTGTAGTGAACTGATGTGTTCTTCATTGCGCAGACAAAGATCTTGTTGTTTTTTGTCGCTAATTTCTTTATCCTAAAAATCTTTCTGAGTTTCTTGAGTTGATTGATATTCATGGACAACTCATTTCCCCATATGCAAAAAGGGTCGAACAGTGGGTCAAAACCTCTGACAGCAGGACCTACATGTGCAAGACCAAATTGTTAAAAACCTAAATATTAGAATGGTTCCTACAATTGCACAATAATGTGCTATTAGACAACGGACCATGCATGTGCTAACCTCGATTGTAAACCTCAGTGCTTCCCATTGTTTCCATGTAACACATATAAGGTAGTTAGTCATCAGCTTAAGTAAGGGTTCGCATGGTATCAGTAAAATATGTTGATGAAAAATAAGCACATTGCAGATTCATCAGATTAATTCAAGCCACATGGAAAACTCAGTTATCCAAACCAAGCATGATTAAGAACTAGGAAATATAGCACTTTTATATGTTTCTCATGTATTAAGTGCAGCCAAATTCGATTTATTCCACACATGCACAACAATACAAAATTCCACCCACGACAATTGGACATCGCATTGCAGAATTGAACCAAGCAGTTAACTAAACACCACAAAAATGAACCAAACATTAACTAAGCACCACATTGCACAATATAACATACTCCTAATAGAAGATCAGACAGTTAACCGAACCAAGCATGCTTAACAACTTGGAAATATAGCAATTGTATTTGTTTCTCATGTATTTAGTACAGCCAAATTCGATTTACTTCTCACATGGTATACAATAACAGAATGCACCCACGACTATTGAACATCGCATTGCAGAATTGAACCAAATACTTAACTAAACACCACAACACAAATGAACCAAACTTTAACTGAGCACCACATTGCACAATGTATTAACCAGGCCAAGCATGCTTGATAACTTGGAAATATAGCAATTGTGTTCGTTTCTCATGTATTCCGTAAAGATAAATTCGATTTATTTCTCACATGGAAGACAATACAAAATTCCAGCCTGAAGAATTGAACATCACATTTGCAGAATTGAACCAAGCAGTTACCTGAGACGATAACTAATTAACCAAACAGTTAATAAGTGAGCACCACACTGCATGACATATAGAACATATACATAGGAGAAGTAGATTGCATGGTAAAATTAGATACACAATTCACTAGAATTTGTTAAGGAAAGGCAGGAGCAGCACACGCAACAGGTAAGCCGAGCATGCTTAACCGGCGTAGCTAGCAAATGACAAGGTGCTCCTCCAAGATCTGGGGGTCGGCATGAATGGTAGCCATCGCGACCTCGTCCGCGCGTGCGGCCACAATTTGCTTCTCCGCTGCCAAATACTCCTTGAGCTCCTAGCTATACTGTGTCCACCATGGCTTAGAGCCTTATTTGGTGGATGGGTCGGTGATTTTGGTGGAAGGTGTCGCGCCGGCGGTCGGGGCATGTGGGATGTGGAAGGAGGAGGAGGAGGATGGGGGTCTGGTGTGGATTACCTGCCTGGATAGACGAGGCTGAGCAGCGTGAAGGAGGGTCGCCGGCGAGGGGGGTGGCGCTGCAAGCAAGGAGTGAAGGTTTCAACTTGGAAAGGAAGGCGAAAATAGGGGAAATGTGGCTTTTGGTATGGGGGAGGGGGCGGGGAGGTAGATATTTCCGCGGAAGCCGAAAATTTGGAATCGCTTCAGCAAAAAAACGGCGCGCAAAGTGTCATCAGACATGGTCCCTTATTCAGAACTGTGTTCGATATGTGAACATCACACACGATTCAGATAGCTTAACCCGTGTGTGATGAGTTTGAACGTCAAAATTTTTGGTTCCAATTTCCCTAGTTACAGTGCTCATCCACATCATTGCATACTTTGGGTACACAAAGGAGACTACAGCACACCCACACTTCTTAATCAACCAAGTTCAGCAATTAAACAGACCTAGCCGGCCTAAACATTACTCTAACAAATTAAAGACCGGCGCTCTTAATTAAACAAAACATAGAGTACTACTACGGCTGGTGCTTGTTGATCTCCGCCACCTCCTCCATGTCCAGCTCGCGCCCGACGGTCTCCTGGGAAGGAGCTCCATGGAATCCATCGCACCATATTCGGCAAGCATTTCGCCATCCGTGTCCGCCATCTCTTTGGAAAAGGCCGCCACGAGCTGGGCATGGGCGGCTGATTTCTGCTAGAACTACGTCGGTATTTCCCCAAAGATGTAGGGATGATGCAGTATAGCGACGGTAGGTATTTCCCTCAGTGATGAGACCAAGGTTATCGAACCAGTAGGAGAACCTCCTCACACCACGTAAATAGCACCTGCACACAAATAACAAATACTCGCAACCCAACGTGTTAAATGGGTTGTCAATCCCTTTCGGGTACGGCGCATCAAGTAGGCAAGTAACATGAGGTAAAAAGTGGTAGATAGGATAAATAGATCACGGAAAAAATAAATTGCAGCAAGGTATTTTTGTATTTTTGATTTAATAGTTCTGAAAATAAATGCAAGGGAAAATATATCGCAAAGGCAAATATGATGAAAAGAGACCCCGGGGCCGTAGGTTTCACTAGTGGCTTCTCTCGAGAAAAATAGCAAACGGTGGGAAAACAATTACTGTTGGGAAATTGATAGAACTTCAAATCATCATGACGATATCCAGGCAATGATCATTATATAGGCATCACATCCAAGATTAGTAGACCGACTCCTGCCTGCATCTACTACTATTACTCCACACATCGACCGCTATCCAGCATGCATCTAGTGTATTAAGTTCATGAGAAAATGGAGTAATGCATTAAGAATGATGATATGATGTAGACAAGATTCGTTTATCTATTGCAAAAGATATAGATCTCATCTTGTTATCCTTAGTAGCAACGATACATACATGTCGGTTCCCCTTCTGTCACTGGGATCAAGCACCGTAAGATCGAACCCACTACAAAGCACCTCTTCCCATTGCAAGATAAATAGATCAAGTTGGCCAAACAAAAAACCCAAATATCGGAGAAGAAATACGAGGCTATAATCAATCATGCATATGAGAGATCAAAGAAGACTCAAATAACTTTCATGGATAAAAACATAGATCCGATCATAAACTCAAAGTTCATCGGATCCCAACAAACACACCGCCAAAAGACTTACATCATATGGATCTCCAAGATACCATTGTATTGATAATCAAGAGAGAGAGAGAGAGGAAGCCATCTAGCTACTAAGTACGGACCCATAGGTCTACAAAGAACTACTCACGCATCATAGGAGAGGCACCAATGGAAGTGGTGAACCCCTCCATGACGGTGTCTAGATTGGATCTGGTGGTTCCGGACTCTGCGGCGGTTGGATCAATATTTCGTCGACTACCCTAGGGTTTCTGGAATATTTGGGTATTTATAGAGCAAAGAGGCGGTTCAGGGGGCACCCGAGGTGGGCACAACCCCCCAGGGCGGGCCTGGGCCTCCTGGCGCCTTGGTGGGTGCTGCTCACCTCGAGCAGCCCCTCAGGTGCTTCCTTGGCCCATTGGCTTTCTTCTGGCCCAAAAAAATCCTCCAGGAGTTGCATTGCGTTTGGACTCCGTTTGATATTGATTTCCTGCGATGTAAAAAACATGTAGAAAACAACAACTGGCACTGGGCACTATGTCAATAGGTTAGTACGAAAAAATGATATAAAGTGTCTATAAAATGATTGTAAAACATCCAAGAATGATAATATAATAGTGTGGAACAATAAAAAAATTATAGATAAGTTGGAGACGTATCAGCATCCCCAAGCTTAATTCCTGCTCGTCCTCGAGTAAGTAAATGATAAAAACAGAATTTTTGATGTGGAATGCTGCCTAACATGTTCATCTCATTCTTTTCTTTATAGCATGGACATATGGACTTTTATATGATTCAAAGCAATAGTCTAGTTTTGACATGAAGACTTAATACTTAATACTCAAGCATACCAACAAGCAACCATGTCTTACAAAATATCAACACTAAAGCAAGTTATCCGTAGCCCATCATGCTCAATCATTGATCCATTCATGAAACACACTCGGATATTAGCTACACCCAGTGCTCAAATATGATCATAGTGCCCCTTAGTTTGTTCTTTATAAGAGAAGATAGAGACTCAAATTCGAAATAAAAATTGCATAAGTAAAAGAAAGGCCCTTCACGGAGGGAAGTAGTGATTTGTAGAGGTGCCACAGCTCAAAGCTTAAATTGAGAGATAAAATTATTTTTGAGAGGCATACTTTTCCTACCAACGAAAGCGACTTGGAGCATCCCAACACTTTCCATGCTAGATACATCATAGGTGGTTCCCAAACAGAAAATAAAGTTTATTCTTTTTTCCACCATAACATTCACTTTCCATGGCTAACCGTGTCCACGGGTGCCCTCCATACCAACACTTTCCAAGGAATTTATTATTTGACAACATAAAGTAAATTCATTTATTCATTTCGTTACTGTGCACCCCTAATACCTTTGTCGTACTCTCGTGCAATGACAAGTGAATAAACACTCATCGTGAGAATAACACATCTAGCATGGAAAATATTGGCTACCCTTTACCGCCTCGCGAGTAGTAGAGCACACAAAAGAGAAAATTTATTTTGAACATTAGATATGGCAGATGCAAATTTTCTTCGAACAACATTGAAATACCGTATATAGGTAGGTATAGTGGACTCATAAGGCAAAAGTGGTTTAAAGGGTTTTGGATGCGCAAGTAGTGATCATACTTAGTGCAAAATGAGGGCTAGCAAAAAGATTTAGAAGCGACCAACCAAAAAGTGAAAAATCTCATACCCAAGCATTAAGCATAATTAACACCAAATAATGCACCATAAGTAGGATATAAATTTCATTGAATAACTATTGACTTGCGTGCTTGCATAGGGAATCACAAACCTTAACATCAATATTGGGAATGATGCCATTTGTCAAATTTGAAAGAATGACATTTGTTGATCTAGTAACATTGCCATTTGTCAACCTTGTAACACTGCGATTTGTTAAAATATGCAACTAAAAATCACTAGCACTATCTAATTTTTGCAACTAAAATTCAGTAATTAAGCATAGATTTCATTCATAGATTAAGTAGTCGTGCTTAATTTATACAAACAGTTCAGTTCGACAGCTGAACCGACCAAACTTTTCCCCAATTGTTGCCAACCACGTACTGAAATAGCTAGTTCTACTTTATATATTAGCTAATTTTAAGTATGTTGTAGAGTTCCACCACATCTATAGTCAGATGAACTAAACAAAATAGACCCTAAATACTACTACGGAGGGGCTTTGTACTACTCCCGGCAGCCTCTCCTCCGCCAAGCGCGCTTATTAAGAGGCAGAGGAGGAGGAGCCTACCAACGAGCTAGACAACCGCAATACGGTGCCTGCTGCTGCTGCAACTTCAGCGATGCTTACCTCGAACGCCCTCTGCAGCTCTAGATGACCCCTCTCGAAGCGGTGGTTCTCCTCGTAGATCTCCTGATTCCTCGCCTCTGAGGCAGCGTGTGACGCGGCCACAGTGGCGGTAAGGCTCTTTGCATGCTCGACGAGGTGCTCCTCCTCCTCCCGCTGGAACACGGTGTAGCGCGCAAGGTCGCCGACGCACATGCCGACATCCACCTCCGCCTCCCGCCTTCGGGCGGCGGTGGCGGAGTGGGTGATGACCTCGGCAGTCGACGGTGGGCTGGTGGCCACGGCGACCGACGATGGGGTGGCGGCCACGACCACCACCTCCCGCCTTTGGGCCGCGGTGGCGGAGCGGGTGATGGCCACGGTGGCCGGCAGTGGGGTGGTGGCCATGACAGCCACCTCCCTGCTTCGGTCCGCGGCGACGGAGCGGGTGATGGCCCTGGCTTTCGACGGTGGTGTGGAGGCAACGGTGGCCAGCAACAGCTGCCGACGGGCACCGATGGTGGAGCGTGTGGTGGGTGTTCCGTGCAAAGCCAACAGGGACGCCATGCGCACTACACTACGCAGGGGACACTGCACCGCCACCGCGGTGTATCCTCCCAGCTAGAGCTATCGTCTAATGACGGCGGAGTGGCTGAGCGACCATGACGGACCGGTGCCATTGGCGATTGTGGGAGAAGCATACGAGATAAGCCACAACAAGGGAGCGGAAAATGCAATGCAGGACTCACCAACCGTGAGGGTTTTTATAGTAGGCCGGTAAGCATTGGGATTTTGGGGGATTTCACCTAGTTGGGTGGGAAGCTTGCACGGGAACCTACGAGGTTCCGCAGGAATGGGCTCACCGACGATTCATTGGCGCCACCGTTTGGCCAAAAGAACGCTCCCGCACGCTGTGCAAGCTTGCGCTGTAAGCCGTCTGCGGCAGCGGGGTGACAAGACGTGCGAGAGGAGGACGAAAGGCCACATACACATACGGTTAATTAAAAAAACATTTGTGATTGAATTACTTATTATACACCCGTCCTGGTTTATAAGTAGGATTTAACTAATAAAATACGAATGCATGTCGCCAAAGATTATATAGTTGCATTCGTATTTGAACATAGTTTCCAATTATATAATTTTTAAAACATGCATTAACATTTTGTTGGTTAAATTTGAGGGTAAAGTATGGCACATAATATAAAGGGGACTATAGACAAAGACGGAGGTAGTAGCACACGGCCGCTCTCTACGCAGCGACGCAAGTGTCGGCCGGCTTGTAGGTGACCATTTCCTGCGTGTTCAACTGCTCTATGCGTGTGGTTGCTTGCGGTTGAGGCGGCCGCGGCGCGCTCTGCCCTCTCGCATCCCTCCGGGTGCTCTGCCCTTGTCCCTCCACGTGCGTTGCCAGTGTTTAGGGCCGGCTCATGATCACCCATGTTCGTGTGCATGCGGTTGCGCCGGGCGCGGCTTGCCAATGCAGTTACCCGATGCAAAGACTGCCATGCGGACACGCCGAGAATCCAGGCCGCCCAACCCCCATTTATTCATGCGGCCATTTACCTTCATATCTCGTGTCACACGACACAATAAGCACCTCCATGACGACACATACAGAGAGGACATCCGGCGGTTCCAATGGTGATCCCCGTGGCTCCAATGGCGCTCCCAGCGGTCGACGACGACAACGGCGGGCAGTTCACCATGCATCACATATTGGAAACCATGTCGATGGTGTACACGAACGATCCGGTGTCGGTGGAGAGATCCATCCAAATTATGGAGTCGTTCCTTGCCGAGGACAAGTACCAAGTGGTCGGCTTTGACCTCGAGTACACCATCGGTTGTGCCGGGCACGATCAGATGGTTGTCGTCGCCCAGTGTGTGTGTGTGACATGACGTCCTCGTCTACCACTACCACCTGGCCACAAGGCCTTGCAAGCGTTTCTCCAGGTTTATCAACATCTCCGACTACAATTTCGCTGCGGTGGACACCACCAACGATCTAAAAGCGCTCAAGGTTTCGGGCTTGAAATGTCGAAATCTTGTCAACATCCAGGACCACTACAAGGTCTGGGGTAGTGACAAGAACAAAGTGAACTCCCTGGTTGACCTTGCCTTGGCCATCATCGACCCCTACTACATGAAGATGAAGGATGAGAGCAAGAAGGAAAAGGATGCCTGGCACAGTGTTTGGCATAAGAGACTGGATGAAGAACACGTCAAGTACGCGGCCAAGACGCGTACACAAGCTACGTGATGTACAGGCGGAAGAGCAGTGCCGGGAGCGTCACAAGAAGTAGATGACTAGATGATTGTTTCTCCTACTTTAGAATGCATGCAATTGTTTATTGAGGTGAGTGCCAATGATCTGTATAGTCACTTATGTAATTGGATGTTTATTTCAGTTATATATATACATGTTATTCTTCTATAGACAGAGCAAATCACACGACTTATTAGCAGCAATCATCAGTGTTATTATTGGTCTTCGCACACATTTCTGATCACGGACCTGTTTGGCGCGTATCACACACATATTGTTCAGTTGAACCGTTTCCATTGTGTTGCACAATAAAGGCTGCAAAGAGGGATCTACAACAGCAAGGTCTATCAAGGTCTTTGTTTTGTAATTTTTGACATTTCTTGTTTTTTGAACACATGTTGATTGGCTTGAAGAAGGTCTATCTCGTTACTTTTTGATAATTGTTTATACACAAACAACTACTTTGCATTTTTCGAAGTTTTTTGTATGAACAGAATCACACACGAACTTACTACAGTAACCGTCTGTGTTATAATTTCTCATCGCAAACAGTTCATCCGAGTGGGCTGTTTGCTGCGTATCACACACATCTGGTTTACACGAATCATTTGTGTTCTTTTGGCTTATCGCAAATGTCGCATGTCACACATATCTCGTTAAGATGAATCATTTCTGTTCTCTTGCCTAATAAAAAACAGTTTGTCCGAGTGAACCGTATGCTTTATATCACACACACCTTGATCTGGCTGACCTTTTCTGTTGCATTCCCTAATAGCACACAATTCATCAGAGTGAACTGTATGACGTATATCACACACACATTGGTATGGCTGCCGGGTTCTGTTGTTCTTCCTCATCGCAAACAGTTTTGCTGGATCAATCGTATGCCCAGCATCACACACGCAAGTAAAATCTGAACTGTGTTTGATGTGTCCGCCATCGCAAATGTTTTACACCTTTTTTGACGGTTTTTACATCATCGTTTGCGATTATTGCATCGCACACAGTTTTGTCGAAGGTTCTTTGATCATAGTGTCACGTTAGCAGCATCCTGCAGTAGTGTTCCTTGACCATTTATCTGTAAGTAATGTTATTCATTGCAATTTGTAATATTGTCTTGCTCTGTCCCATACTTTCTAGCTTCCTCCTAATAAGACTCACATTCTTTTTTCAACAAATGAGGTTCAAGTTGGACCGAAAGATGATGCAACTAAACAAGCATGCACTCATGTTTTTCAGTCTGCTCTGCGACAGTATTGGTACCACCTTAGAAAATCTCACTTTGAAGGCAAGTCTAACAATGAAATCGCCCAAGCATCTCAAGTGGAATATATTACAGATGAAGACCGGATAGCCTTGTTAAACACTGGTCTGATCCAAAGTATCAGGTAGGGTATATGTATTTGATCAGACCACATATTCAACTTGTATTTATGTATGTGACTTACAAGTGTATCTTCTTCTAGGCTAACTATTTGAAGAACAAGACGAACTGCTCTAAAGTGAAATTCCAACAGACAACAGGATCTCGTAGCTATATTGCACACTGCGAGGCTCTTGTAAATAGATGCTACTTCCTTCTTTTTTGTGTGCCATATTATCGTATCTATATTGACTTGTTCCAAGTACAGAAGAAAGCCCGTGCGGACCAAAAAGAACTTGAACCGAATGCAGTGCAAATCTTCAAGGATTGCCACACCAGCAAGATGAAGGGCATGAGCACACCAGTTCAAGCCGCTGTTGTAAGTCCTTACTCCTCCTGCCTTTGAACTAATTGGTACTGTGATGTGTTCATTTAACTGCTTGGTTTGCAGGCAATGTCAGTTACTCTGTTCACTTTTATCCACAATTGTCTTAACATATCATTTCACCTTACATGGTTTAAAAGAGATGACTGATATTCTTTTGGTCTTGATCTATAATCTAGTTGTGATGTTCACGTGCTCACACAATGATACAATAGCATGTTTGTTTTATATCTGTTTGCCCATGATATGAATGATGTCATACTATGTTCATCCTACTATAAACCATGTCTCTTTACCCTAAGATGTCAACGAATGTGAGGAAATAGACAATACAGTAGGCATGCTACATGGACATATGATACTAAAGTGATTTTATTATGTAGTTGGCACTACAATACATGCTAATGTATTACAGTAGTTCACCAAAATAAGTTATGTGTAAACGTGAAACCTACTTTGTTTGTTTCTATCTCATTAGTAACTTATCTGGTACACTAATCTACAAGTTCAAACTTTCAGCAAGCTATGGAACAAATGATTCAACAACCACAACCACCTGAAGGTGACGAGGCTACCATAGGCACAATGTCATCTCTTGTTGTAGTGCGTCAGTATCTCTCCACCAACAGTGCAAAAAGCACCTTCCTGCGTAATTCTGGGTTGGTTGTCAAGGTGACCTCGTCCAAATCACCTACTGAACAAAATCTTCCGGCTAGACAGAGTGATATATCTGTGCTCCAGACACAAGTCCAATCCCTAATTGACGTCATTTCAGAAACAAGAATAGTGGTTGACAAATGTCGTCAAGATATGAATGGTTTTGAAACCAGACTATCAGACATTTGCTTCGTTGTTCAAGAGCAATGGCGGAAAAAGGGGAAGATCATGCTGCTCCATTAGATTCTGCAACCTGAAACATTAGCACTCAGGTCAAATGATCTGTGCTTCTATACATCTGATGGTGATTTTATCTGCAAGGACTGTAAACTTTATGCCAATAGGCCTTTTGTTGTATGGTTGGAATTTATTTTGTTCTGATATAGCATTTATGATGCTGCCAAAGGCTGCAGTAATTAAGACACTATTTTTGTATAGTGTAGGTTTATCTTAGTAATGTATTTGGCTGAAGCTTCGTAGGAGCCCAACGTGCCAACATTCGTCAGGCCCATTCCAATTGGGCTAAAAACGACCATGGGTTGTAATTTGCATGTAGCCCACTAAAAATATCTGGGCCTAAATCAGCATAAGCTTTCATATATTTTTTTGGTAGGCATGTGCCCACAGTGGGCCTTTAACAGGCCTAAACATAATTTGGGCCCTCAGTAACAATAGGTCATTTACAGGTATAAATATCTCAAGCCCATAAAAAATATGGGCCTTTAATAGGCTGAAAGTGAGATTGGGCCCTGATTGTGCCAAATAACCCACTGGTCATTAGCAGGCCGAAATGGTGGCCCAGTTACAATGCGGATCGTTCACAGTCCAAAAGTCAGATGGGCCGTAAATGTGCCGACCTACTACACAGTCCTTTAATGGGCCGTAAGTTCAGTCGGGCTTTATTAGTGTCATTTTTATATGGGCCGTTAATAGGCCTGATGTGACGTTGGGCCACATATGGCCCATGGATTTCGTCTGACATTAACAGGCCGAAAATCACAACAGGCTGAAAGTGGCCCAAATCTATACTGGGCCTCTAACAGGACGAATGTTAGACATGGCCGAATATGTCCCAAATCCTTCACGGTCGTTTATGGGCCGAAAGTTTCAATGGCATATAAATGGGCCCAAATGAAGCAGGACCTTTAACAGGTCGGAAACACACCGGTCTGTAATTCGGCCCAAATACTTAGCGGACTGTTAACGGCCTAGAAGTGACCATGGGCCGCGATGATGACAAGTTTAGGACGAGCCGTTGATGGGCCGATTTGACAATAGCCGTACGGGCCATAACTGTGAATGAGCCGTCTACAAGCAGGCTGTTAATGGGTCGGCCCGCTAATTTTGACTGGGCCAGCCTTTTTAACCTAAATGGGTCATTGTTGGGCCTTGCCACGTGTCGACGTATCATAGGCGCCTCCTATCCATTGGGCGGTTGACGTCTGTCCTTTCTTGGTGCTGACACATGGTTCCGTCGGCCAATGGGAATTTTGCACGTGGAAAATCGTCATTGGCTGTGGCTGTTAGCGGGTTATCGGATCCAAAACCAGACCCAATAGCTTAAGGACGACCTGTTACGGTGGATGCCACGTGTCGATCACCCTTGATGAAAGCACTTCCATGACGCGGCATTTATCGTCATGGAAGTGGACACTTCCGTGATGATAATTTTGGTAATGTTATGGGACACTTCTACAACAGCACAAGTATGACTATCTTGATTCTGTCATAAAATCGTCATGGATGTACATGCATGATAGAAAATGTGACCTACTGTGTCAAACACGTATCATCACGAAAGTGTATTTTTTTGTAGTGGCAGGTACTACAACTGCCTCCCGGTAGAGTTGATCGGTGCAGATAAGTGTGTCCTTCTTGTCGGAACCGATAGTGATGATGCTCATTGGCCCGGGCATCTTCAATGTGTTGTAGGCGTAATGTGACGCTACCATGAACTTGGTCAGCATTGGGTGGCCGAGGATCCTGTTATATGGCCATGGGATCTTGGCGACATAAAAAAATGATCTTTTCTGTCCTGTAATTGAGCTCACCACCAAATGCAACTAGGAGCGTGATTTTACCCTTCGGCTGACTTCTTTCTGGATTGATCCCTTGAAACGTGCTCGTGTCTTTGAGATCTTCATAAAAAATGTGCAACCTCTTAATCACATTGGGCGAAATCAAGTTCAATCCGGCTCCATCGTCAACTAACATTTTTGTTACTTTGAGGTTGCGGATTGTTGGTGAAACTAACAATGGCAAACACCCAACAGCTGTTGTGTGAACAGGGTGATCCTCAACATAAAAAATGATAGGCGTGTTGGACCATTTCAATGGCTTCTATGCATCAACCGATGGCTCTATCGCATTAATCTCACACGCCAACTATTTAAGTTGGCGGAAGAAGAATGCAGTGAGGTGCCACCATCGATGCACATGGCTTTAGTGGCTTTTTGAAACTCATGCTCGCTGGACTCGTCGTCCTCCTCGTGGTCATCATCCCCCTCTTTCTTGTCGCCGCCCCGAGCCGGCCTCTCCTGTTGCTTGTCCTTGCCGCGGTGACCTCCTCAGCCACTGCGCTTCTTGTCGGACCCTCAGCACCATTCTGGCCCTTCTCCTTATCTCGCCTTTCATATTCAGCTTTCTGCCTCTCGACAAGCTGCTCAACTTGCCGGTGGTTTTGGAGGTCATGGCCCTTGGTGCGACGGATCTTGCAGTACTACTTGTCGGAGCCCTCCGGCTTGTAGGCAGCCGCCAAGGCCTGGCAGGCAGCGCACCCGGCAACTTCCTTGCCGGGGTCGTCAATCTTGGCCTTCTGGGCGGTGCCGGGGTTGACGGATCCCTCGACGGCAAGCACGATTTTGCCCTTGCACTCCCTGTTATTCCGCCGTCCCTTCTTTGCCAGGGTGGCGGCGTCTTCGTCTCCGGAGTCAGTTCCCGCACCAGCATCTTTGTCGGGGTATTTGCTTCCTTCTTCAGCTCGAGCACATCTATCAGCTAAAACATAAAGCTCGGCAACATCCCTAACCTTGTTCATCGCCAGCTCTTCATGCATCTTGCGATTGCGCACATTCTAATGAAACGCGTAGATAACAGTGACAAGATGAACGTCTGGAATGTTGTACTATACATGGCTGAATCTCTGTATGTACTTGCGCAAGGTTTCACCCTCTTTCTGGGGGATGAGATGTAAATCACTTGCCTGGCCAGGAGCTTGGTGGCCTCCAATAAAGGCGCCGACAAACTCGTGACACAGATCCGACCAAGAAGAGATGGAATTTTCTGGCAGGTGCATCAACCATGACCTAACATTGGGCTTGATTACCAACGGGAAGTAGTTGGTGAGAACCTTGTCATCTCGAGCCCCGGCAGCCTACACCGCGATGGTGTAGATGCTCAGGAACTCCGATGGGTGAGTCTTGCCGTCATATTTCTCCGGGACCTCTGGTTTGAACGTGCGGGAAGTGGGTCACTGGACTCGCCGTAGGGCACAGGTAAAAGCTGGACAACCTACCTCGTAAGGTAAGTCACCAGAATCCCCCAGCGCAGGCTTGTCTACAGTGGGCCCGGCGCGCCTGTCAGATTGATGGCGCGCTCCCCGCCACCGCTCGATGGTAGTCTGAGCGTCTTATTTGACTCATTCCCAAAGGACTTGACATTGATCGCCGCGAGTTCGTGGATCGGACAATGTCATGGACCCATCATCTCGTGCATCGATCCACCGAACTGGCGACTGCTGCTGTCGTGGTGGGGGGAGTGCACCGTGGTCGCACCACCTCCGATCCTTCCACCATCGGCACGCATCGGCTCGATGGACCGCCGCCTGCTGGTGCCCACCTCTACTGGTGAAGCCGATGAGGCTCTGAATAGTAGCTCTCCATTCTTTGTGCTTCTTCGTAGCGGGAGAAAAATCCAGGAGTAGCTGCGCTCGCGCCAACGCTTCTGTTGTTGTAGGCGGTAGAGATAGGCGCGAAGAACATGAGGTGCTCTGACTCCTAACCATGTTAGGAGGAGCTCCATCATAGTCCCGCGGCCGCACGCCATTTCCACCGGCCTCTTGGCGTGCATGTTGGGCACGTGCATCTCGAGAATGATGTTGAGGGCTCTTTCCATGGGGACACTTGGGGTCACCAACATCACGGCCATGCTCATCGCACACAACCTGGGAAGACCGCGGTGCATGCGCCGGTGGGGGTGTCTTGGAGGTCGCCTTTCCACCCTTGGAGGTCGGTGCACCACCCGTAGGCAGCACAACTCCGTCCTTGGGTCTAGCGGTGTGCGTGCCGTCATCGCGGCCACGGATGATACCGCTTGCCTGGCTTCGTTCACTAGAACATCGTGGAAGCTCGTGATCTCCACCTCCTCCTCCACCCGCGTCCATCCCGTCACCCTTCCATGTTGGTACGGGCAGATCGGCCACATATGAACCAATTATCGTGATACCCTTTCTCTTCAGAAGCATGGTAATGAAGATATTGGAGAAATTGATGCGCTAACTGCTAGATCAGCTTCGTGCAACCTCTCCCCCCCTACCTGGCGTGCCAAAGATGTCGGGGAAATGACACCTATGGGATCCCTTGGATCCCTTCTACGGTTCGGCAGGGACAAAGGCGTGCACAAAGAGCAGATCCAACGATCAACATGAGGGATTTTTACCCAGGTTCGGGCCGCTGAGAAGCGTAAAACCCTAGTCCTGCTTTGGTGTATTGAGAGTTCTTGAGCTCTAGCTCGTTGCTACGCATGCAAACTGGGCCAGAAAGTCCCAAAAAAGTCCCTCCCCGTATCACCTTGGGCCTCCTTTTATATGTCTAAGGGGCTACCACAGTGGCGTATAGTGCATACAAGAGGTGTAAAGTTGCTACAGTGTACATGCTTATCACTAACGTCTTAGGACAAACGCACTTAATGCACCGTTTACGTGTCCCCAACTTTCTTGGGGAACGGAAGAAGAGCATGTTCCATCCATCGCCGCCTCACCCCATCTCGACACGGATCCAGGATGATGAGGCCTGCAATGCGAGGCTGGCAGGCTAGTCGCTGCGCTGGAGCGGTGGCAGGGTGGCGGAACCTTACCAGTGAGGGTCTTCACAAAGATTTGCACGCCACCATGCAGATGCCCGTGGATCTTAGCCTTGACATTGTCAATGGTGTCGGAGCTCTCAACCTCAAAGGTGATGGTCTTGCCGAGGCTTTGCAAACCATCCCGGCAAGAACCTTGCTGGATGCCCAACTTTTGGTCTACTGTTTACTGATCACTGGCTTGGATGCATCCTTGGTCATCTCGTATTTGCTCCTAGTTGTCCCCATCAGGCCTTGCCACGGGTACGGCTGCAACTGCCCGTGCACAAGTATGGGGTTCTAAAGAGCCCAAACTTTAGTACACCGACAGTGAATGAATTGTTACTTTAGCATAAGAAATTATATGACATTATATGTTGTTGTTCTAAAGATGATCATGATGCCATCATGTCCGTACTTTATTTTATCGACACCTCTATCTCTAAACATGTGGACACATTTTTCGATCTTGGATTTCGCTTGAGGACAAGCGAGGTCTAAGCTTGGGGGAGTTGATACGTCCATTTTGCATCATGCTTTTATATTGACATTTATTGCATTATGGGTTGTTACTACACATTATATCACAATACTTATGCCTTTTCTCTCTTATTTTACAAGGTTTACATGAAGAGGGAGAATGCCGACAGTTGGAATTCTGGACTAGAATAGGAGCAAATATTAGAGACCTATTCTGCACAACTCCAAAAGTCCTGAAACTTCACGGAGAATTATTTTGGAATATGTAAAAAATATTGGGTGAAGAAAGCACCAGAGGGGGGCCACCAGCCATCCACAAGGGTGGGGGGCGCGCCCCCTACCTTGTGGGCCCCATGTTAGGCCTTCGGTGCCGATCTTCTGCTATATGGTGTGTTTTGATCTGGAAAAAATAAGAAGGAAGCTTTCGGGATGAAGTGCCACCGTCTCGAGGCGGAACTTGGTCAGAACCAATCTAGGGCTCCGGCAGAGCTGTTCTACCGGGGAAACTTCCCTCCCGGAGGGGGAAATCATCGTCATCATCATCACCAATGATGCTCTCATCAAGAGGGGGTCAATATCCATCAACATCTTCACCAGCACCATCTCCTATCAAACCCTAGTTCATCTCTTGTATCCGATCTTTGTCTCAAAACCTCAGATTGGTACCTGTAGGTTGCTAGTAGTATTGATTACTCCTTGTAGTGATGCTAGTTGGTTTATTCAGTGGAAGATCATATGTTCAGATCCTTATTGATAATTAATACTCCTCTAGTTATGAACATGAATATGCTTTGTGAGTAGTTACGTTTGTTCCTGAGGACATGGGAGAAGTCTTGGTATAAGTAATCATGTGAATTTGGTTTTCCTTCGATATTTTGATGAGATGTATGTTGTCTCTCCTCTAGTGGTGTTATGTGAACGTCGAATATATGACACTTCACCATGATTTGGGCCTAGGGGAAGGCATTGGGAAGTAATAAGTAGATGATGGGTTGCTAGAGTGATAGAAGCTTAAACCCGAGTTTATGCGCTACTTTGTAAGGGGCTGATTTGGATCATATGTTTCATGCTATGGTTAGATTTATCTTAATTCTTATTTCGTAGTTGCGGATGCTTGCGAGAGGGGTTAATCATAAGTGGGAGCCTTGTACAAGGAAGGGAAGCACCCAATCACATGTCCACCCACATATCAAATTATCAAAGTAACGAACGTGAATCATATGAGCATGATGAAAACTAGCTTGACAGTAATCCCCATGTGTCCTCGGGAGCGCTTTGCATTATATAAGAGTTCGTCCAGCCTTGTCTTATGCTACAAAAAGGATTGGGCCACCTTGCTGCACCTTAGTTACTTTTGTTACTTGTTACCCATTACGAATTATCTTACCACACAACTATCTGTTACTGATAATTTCAGTGCTTGCAGAGAATACCTTGCTGAAAACCTCTTGTCATTTCCTTTTTCTCCTCGTTGGGTTCGACATTCTTACTTATTGAAAGGACTGTGATAGCCTATACTTGTGGGTCATCAAGGCCATGGACCAGAGGGGGAACTCTCATCCCATCTAGGGGGAGGCCAAGGAAGAGGAAGGAGGGGGATCTATCCCCATCTCTCCCGGTGGCGGCAGAACACCGCCAGGCAATCATCGTGTGACGACGATCTACTCCAACAACTCTGTCATATTCACCAACAACTAGATCACCTTCCCCCATCTATGATTAGTGGTCCACTCTCCTGTAACCTGATGTACCCTGTAATTGAACATGGTATTTATTCTTCATATTATTATCCAATGATATGTTGCCATCATATGATGTCCGAGTAGATTTTTGTTGTCCTATCGGGAATTGGTGAATTGCTATGATTGATTTAATTTGATTGTGGTTATGTTGTTGTCCATTGGTGCCCATCAAAAGAGCGTGCGTGTGGATCACACCATAGGGTTAGTTGTTGATACGTCTCCAACGTATCTATAATTTATGAAGTACTCATGCTATTATATTACCCATCGTAGATGTTTTATATGCATTTATATGCTATTTTATATGATTTTTGTGACTAACCTATTAACCTAGAGCCCAGTGCCAGTTTCTGTTTTTTCCTTGTTTTTGAGTTTTACAGAAAAGCAATACCAAACGGAGTCCAATTAACGTGCCAATTTTTGATGATTTTTTTATGGAACAAAAGAAGCCCCTGGAGTAAAAGAGTTGGGCCAAAAGAGTCCCGGGCTGTCAAGGAGGGTGGGGGCGCGCCCACCCCCCTGGGCGTGGGCCCCTATCTCGTGGTTGATTCGGAGACCCCCCTGACGTGAGACAGATGCCAAAAATTCCTATAAATACAGAAACCTCCAGAAAATAACCTAGATCAAAAGTTCCGCCACCACAAGCCTCTTTAGCCACGAGAAATCAAGCTAGGCCCTCTCTGGAACCCTGTCGGAGGGGGCCATAATCACCGGAGGCCATGGGGAAGGATCTTGGAGGGGCCATCATCGCCATGAAGGCTAAGGACCAGAGGGAGAAGCTCTCCCCATCCAGGGGGAGGCCATGGAGGAGGAAGCACAAGGGGGAAGACCTCTCCTCCTCTCTCTCGGTGGCGCCGGAGTGCCATCGGGAGGGGAATCATCACCGCGGCGACCGTCTTCATCAACATCACCATTATCATCACCATCCTCATCTCTTTTATGCGGTTCACTCTACCGCACCCCGCTGTAATCCCTACTTGAACATGGTGCTTTATGCCACATATTATGATCCAATGATGTGTTGCCATCCTATAATGTGTTGAGTAGATATCCTTTGTCTTTGGGTTGATTGATGATCTAGATTGGTATGAGTTGTATGTTTTATTTTGGTGTTGTCCTATTGTGCCCTCCATGTCACGCAAGCATGAGGGATTCTCGCTGTAAGGTGTTGAAATATGTCCATGGTTTACTTATTGTCTGTGTTGCTTGAGTGACAGAAGCATAAACACGGATAAGTGGGTCACGACGTATGGGAATAAAGGGGACTTGATATGCTAATGCTATGGTTGGGTTTTACCTTATTGATCTTTAGTAGTTGCGGATGCTTGCTAGAGTTCCAACCATAAGTGCATATGATCCAAGAAGAGAAAGTATGTTAGCTTATGCCTCTCCCTCATATGAAATTGCAATAGTGATTACCGGTCTTGTTAACAATTGCCTAGGATAATTCCGCACACCGACCCATCATTATTCCACACTTGCTATTTATAATATTTAGTAATATATTCTAAATTTATGATAACAGCACCTACTTTTATATTTTAGCTCTTCGATATAATACAAAGTTATCCTCTTCATACCCACAACATAGTTTTATTTCTCGTTTCTAGTTAGAAGCAAATGTTCGGTGTACGTAGAGTCGTATCAGTGGCAGATAGGACTTGAGAGAATATTTATCTTGCCTTTAGCTCCTTGTGGGTTCGACACTCCATGCTTATCGCTTCCACCTTTGGAAATTGCTATGATGATTCCCTGCACTTGGGGATTATCAAGCTCTGTTCTGTCGCCGTTGCTGGGGAGCAATAGCGTGGGGTTGATATTCTCATGTGTGCTTGTTTGCTTTCTTCACTAAGTAGATTTTGTTTTTCCTTTTTATTTTCTTTTTAGTTGTGGGTGAAACATACAAAAAAATAAAAGAATGAAAATACAAAAAAAATTACTTGCCTCTCATGCCTAAAAAAGTTTTTCAAATAGAGAAGTGATTGGAAAGTTATGCATTGAAGAAGTGAGGGTCGACCTTGAGCACTTGTGTTCATGCTCACGGAAATAATGTAGAATTTTTCATGGAAGTTTCTCTGTAAATAATTATCCCCTTGTATATATCCATTGTATTATAAAAATAATGTGCCAAGCTTTGATTTTACATTTTTTACTGGAAGGTCAAATGGGTCTGAAACTTTTTGCACATTACTTCTGTACAAATTTTTCAAATTTTCATATTTATTTCATAATTTTTGGAATTACAGAAGTTTACTAAACTTCCATATTACTACAGACTGTCCTATTTTTGACAGATTCTGTTTTTCGCGTGTTGTTTGCTTATTTTGATGAATCTATGTCTAGTATCGGGGGGTATGAACCATAGAGAAGTTGGAATACAGTAGGTTTAACACCAATATAAATAAATAATGAGTTCATTACAGTACCTTAAAGTGGTAGTTTGCTTTATTACACGAACGGATCTCACAAAGTTTTTGTTAAAGTTTTGTGTGGATGAAGTGTTCGAAGATCGAGGAGCTACCAATATGAGAAGAATAAAGAGAGGCAAGAGTTCAAGCTTGGGGATGCCCAAGGCACCCCAAGGAAATATTTCAAAGGATACTCAAACATCTAAGCTTGGGGATGCCCCGGTTGGCATCCCATCTTTCTTCTCAACAAATATCGGTATACCTCGGTTTTTGTTTTGTTCGCATGATTTGTGTCCTTTGTGTTTTTGTTTTTGTTTTTACTTTAAAAAACATGCTAGTATTAGTTAGCCCTTAATTTATTTATAGAATACTTCATGTGCTTCACTTATATCTTTTAAGTATGATCTTATAGAATTGCTCTTTGTGCTTCATTTAAATCTTTTGAGTATGGTTTTATAGAATGCTTGTGTGCTTCACTTACATATTTTGAGCTTCGATATTGGTTATTCTATATTAATTGTAGAATGCTCCATTAACTTCACTTACTTTTGGAGTATGAATAATACTATCATCCAAAATGGGTTTGGAAGAGTGTCAACTTTAGGAATTAGTGATCCCACTATTCCGAATGAGAAGAATTTTGCTTATGTGGAGAGTAGAAAAATTTCTATGCTTGTAGATCATGAAAAGAATGCTTTATGTGATGGTTATATTGTTCAATTTATTCATGATGCTACTGAAAATTATTATGAGTGAGTAATTTATGCTTGTAGGAGTTACAATAATACCAAGTTTCCTCTCTATGTGCTTAAAGTTTTGAAGTTATACTTGTTTTGCCTTCCTATGCTAGTTGATTCTTGTTCCTATAAATTATGTGCTCACAAAATCCCTAGGCATAGGAAGTGGGTTATATTTAAATGTTCTAGTCATATTCTTCATGATGTTCTCTCTATGTTTCAATTCTTTTCTTTTATGTGAGCATCATTGAAATCATCATGCCTAGCTAAAAGGCATTAAAGAAAAGCACTTGTTGGGAGACAACCCAATATCTACCCTTGCTGTATTTGTGTGTTTACATGATTAAGCTACTTTAGTAATGATGTTTTATAGCTTTTGTTTCAATAAATTTCCAGGTAAGACCTTTGGGATGACTTGGGTGAAAGTTAACGTGATCTTGCTGTAAAAAACAGAAACTTTGCGCTCACATGATTAGCTGCCATTTTTACAGAAGAGTGATTTTGAGTTGATTATTTTTGCAGAAGATTAATAGACAAATTCCTCACGTCCACCAATTTATTTCGTAATTTTTGGAGTAGCATAAGTATGGTTGTTGTTCAGATCATTACAGATTGTTATGTTTTTGATAGATTCTGTTTTCATTGCATAGTTTGCTTGTTTTCTAGTTTCTATGGCTTATATTTCTCAATATAAATTTTAGAAATGATATGGTACAGTAGGCATTGTGTGAGAACAATTATTAACCTTGTCTTTGACAGTACCATAGTGAATGATTTACTCTTTATCATACTAACCTATCTCACGAAGTTCCGTTAAGTTTTGTGTGATTGAAGTTTCAAGCTTTGGGTGAGATATTGATATGAGGAGAATAAGGAGCGGAAAGACCCTAAGCTTGGGGATTCCCAAGGCACCCCAAGGTAATATTCAAGTAAGACTCAAGCGCCTAAGCTTGAGGATGCCCCGGAAGGCATCCCCTCTTTTGTCTTCAAAACTATCGGTATACTTTACTCAGAGCTATATTTTTATTCGTCACATGATATGTGTTTTGCTTGGAGCGTATTTTAAATTTTACTTGCTATTTGAATAAAATCATTGGATCTGAAATCTTGAATGAAAAAGAATCCTCCCATGGCTAGTTAATTATTTGACTACTCACTGTTCTTCACTTATATCTTTTTAGAGTAGTTTGTCATTTACTCACGCGCTTCACATATACCCTATGAGTAAATGGTTGGATGAATTGAATATCATAAATCTGAATTTATATATGTTTCATATGCTTATACCATGGGGAGTAATGACTTCACACAGAATAAGTATAGGTAGTAAACATATTGAAAGTTACCAAACGCAGAATTTGTCACTTGAACAATTCATGAAAGAATATTGAAGGAAGAGAGATTTCACATATAAATATACTATCTTGGACATCTTTTGTAATTGTGAGCACTCATAAAAATGACATGCTAAAAGGTTGATGTTGGACAAGGAAGACAACTTAATGGGATATGTTTTCCTATATCCGAAACATTATATTGTCTTGGATCATCCAACATGTTGAGCTTGCCTTTCCTTCTCATGCTATCCAAATTCTTTGCACCAAGTAGAAATACTACTTGTGCTTCCAAACATCCCTTAAACTAGTTTTGCCATCGAGTCCACCATACCTACCTATGGATTGAGTAAGATCCTTCAAGTAAGTTGTCATCGGTGCATGCAATAAAAATTACTCTCTAAATATGTATGATCTATTAGTGCAAAGAAAATAAGCTTTATACGAACTTGTGATAGGGAAGAAATAAAAGCGACGGACTGCATAATAAAGGTATCTATCACAAGAGGCAATATAAAGTGACGTTCTTTTGCATTAAGATTTTGTGCATCCAACCTTAAAATCGCATGACAACCTTTGCTTCCCTCTGCGAAGGGCCTATCTTTTACTTTTATCTTCTACCGTTATACAAGAGTCATGGTGATCATCACCTTTACTTTTTACACTTTTTCCTTTGGCAAGCACTTTGTGTTGGAGCGGTTCACACACACACACACACACACACACACACACACACACACACACACACACACACACACATATATATATATATATATATATATATATATATATATATATATATATATATCCACTTGGATGTAGGTTTTCATAAAGTATTATTGTTGACATTACCCTTGAGGTAAAAGATTGGGAGGCAAAACTATAAGCCCCTATCTTTCTCTGTGTCCAACTAAAACTTTGAACCCATAAATATCACATGAGTGTTAGCAATTGTGAAAGACTATATGATAGTTGAGTATGTGGGATTTGCTAAATCAAAGCTCTTACATAGACCCTTCCTGAAAATAAGATGAATTGCAATTGTTTGATGACTAAGAGCATTGTTTGTTAGTTTTCAAGAAAGTTTATGATCTATACTTTAACATGTGAATAGCTTGTTACTTGATCATGAAAAGTTTTATGAGATGAGCTACTGTAATGACATATAATGATGCTAGAAAAGGTGATTGAAATTATCATTGATCAAACTTGTGCACCTGCTAGCATTCAGACTTCATAAATTATTTCTTTTATCATTTACCTAGTCGAGGACGAGCAGGAATTAAGATTGGGTATGTTGATACGTCTCCAACGTATCTGTAATTTATGAAGTATTCATGCTATTATATTATCCATTGTAGATGTTTTATATGCATTTATATGCTATTTTATATGATTTTTGGGACTAACCTATTAACCTAGAACCCAGTGCTAGTTTCTGTTTTTTCCTTGTTTTTGAATTTTATAGAAAAGGAATACCAAACAGAGTCCAATTGACGTGCCAATTTTTGATGATTTTTTATGGACCAAAAGAAGCCCCTGGAGTAAAAGAGTTGGGCCAGAAGAGTCCCGGGCTGTCCACGAGGGCGGGCGCGCCCACCCCCTGGGCTTGGGCTCCTATCTCGTGGACGGTTCAGAGACCCCCCTGACGTGAGACCGACGCCAAAATTCCTATAAATACAGAAACCTCTAGAAAATAACCTAGATCAGAAGTTCCGCCGCCACAAGCCTCTGTAGCCACAAGAAATAAATATAGGCCCTCTCTGGCACCCTGCCGGAGGGGGCCATCATCACAGGAGGCCATGGGGAAGGATCTCGGAGGTGCCATCATCGCCATGAAGGCCAAGGACCGGAGGGAGAACCTCTCCCCATCCAGGGGGGAGGCCATGGAGGAGGAAGCACAAGGGGGAGGACCTCTCCTGCTCTCTCTGGGTGGCGCCGGAGTGCCATCGGGAGGGGAATCATCGCCGCGGTGATCGTCTTCATCAACATCACCATCATCATCTCTTTTATGCGGTTCACTCTACCGCACCCCGCTGTAATCCCTACTTGAACATGGTGCTTTATGCCACATATTATGATCCAATGATGTGTTGCCATCCTATAATGTGTTGAGTAGATATCCTTTGTCTTTGGGTTGATTGATGATCTAGATTGGTATGAGTTGTATGTTTTATTTTGGTGTTGTCCTATTGTGCCCTCCATGTCACGCAAGCATGAGGGATTCTCGCTGTAAGGTGTTGAAATATGTCCATGGTTTACTTATTGTCTGTGTTGCTTGAGTGACAGAAGCATAAACACGGATAAGTGGGTCACGACGTATGGGAATAAAGGGGACTTGATATGCTAATGCTATGGTTGGGTTTTACCTTATTGATCTTTAGTAGTTGCGGATGCTTGCTAGAGTTCCAACCATAAGTGCATATGATCCAAGAAGAGAAAGTATGTTAGCTTATGCCTCTCCCTCATATGAAATTGCAATAGTGATTACCGGTCTTGTTAACAATTGCCTAGGATAATTCCGCACACCGACCCATCATTATTCCACACTTGCTATTTATAATATTTAGTAATATATTCTAAATTTATGATAACAGCACCTACTTTTATATTTTAGCTCTTTGATATAATACAAAGTTATCCTCTTCATACCCACAATGTAGTTTTATTTCTCGTTTCTAGTTGGAAGCAAACGTTCGGTGTATGTAGAGTCGTATCAGTGGCAGATAGGACTTGAGAGAATATTGATCTTGACTTTAGCTCCTTGTGGGTTCTACACTCCATTCTTATCACTTCCACCTTTGGAAATTGCTACGATGATTCCCTGCACTTGGGGATTATCAGTTGTATGTTGATAGGACTATGCATTGGAGGGCAACGGTGACAGAAGCTTCTTCCTAAACATAGAAATTGATACGTACAGGTTTGAAGGGGGGAAACTATATATCTTAATGATATGGTTGGGTTTTCCCTTAATGAATGTTAGTAGTTGCAGATGCTTGCTAATAGTTCCAATCATAAGTGCATAGAATTCCAAGTAAGGGATGACATTCTAGCAGTTGCCTCTCCCACATAAAAACTTGCTATCGATCTAGTAACATAGTCAATTGCTAAGGGACAATTCCGCAAATCCTACCACTACTAATCCACACTCATTTTACTAACTTATTTGTTTCTTTATCTAAATAGCACCTAACTTTTATTTTCACGTTCTTTATCTTACAAACCTATCCTACCATACTTACAGAGTACTTCTAGTTTTATTCTTGTTCTAGGTGAAGCAAATGTTAAGTGTGCGCGGAGTTGTATTGGTGGTCGATAGAACTTGAGGGAATATCTATTCTACCTTATCTCCTCGTTGGGTTCGACACTCTTATTTATCAAAAGAGGCTACAAACGACCCCCTATACTTGTGGTTTAACAAGAATTTTTTTCTGGCGTTGTTGCGAGGAGCAATAGCGTGGGGTGAATATTCTCGTGTGTTCTTGTTTGCTTTATCACTAAGTAGTTTTTATTTTCTATTTTAAGTTGTTCTCTATCTTTATTTATGGATATGGAACACGAAATACCAAAAAATTAGTTGTACTTGCTACTCATGGAGATGGGAAACCTCCTACAACCCTCGATGCTCGTCATGTGAAAAATATATTAAACACTACTTTGATAATCCTGAGAAAACCCCATTCAACTTGATAATGGGAGACATGTTGGATCAATGTGAATACTTTAGGGATTATCGCTTGACGGAAAAACGGAAACTCTTATGGGATCAGATTGAAATGTTGCAATGATTATACTTGTTGCTCTAGGATGAATGCTCGACATCTTCCCTTTTCATGTGAATTTAATGATAATGAAACCTTGGCTTCTTATGCAAATGGTAGATATGATTACTATGATGTGGAACGAATAGAAGAATTTGTTGCTTTTAAGGGTGCTTATGAAATTGAATCTATGTTTGAAAAGTATGAAGATGTTGATGATGCAGTTTATAGACCTAAAATTTTGCTATACTTAAATATTGCTATCAGAATTATGAATATAATACCGATATTAATGAGTTTATTGAGAAAGTTTCCGTTGTCCAAGAAGAGACTAATATTTTGCATGAGTCTATGGAAGAAGAAATTGATGAAATTGTGAGCTTATTAGATGAAAAAGATGAGGAGGAGAGCGAAGAACAAAAGGAGGAAGAGTGGATTATCACCCATGCCCACCTTCTAATGAGAGAAACTCTTTAAAACATACATTGTTTAATTTCCCTTCATGCTTACCTAAGGATGAATGCTATGATAATTGCTATGATCCCGTTGATTCTTTTGAAATATCCCTTTTTGATGAACTTGCCGCTTGCTATGCTTGTGGCCAAGATGCCAATTTGAATTATGCTTATGGAGGTGAACTTGCTATAGTTCCTTATGTTGAGAATGAAATTGTTGCTATTGCACCCACACATGATAGTCCTATGATCTTTTTAAATTCTCCAAACTACACTATATTCGAGAAGTTTGCTCTTATTAAGGATTATATTAATAGGTTGCGTTTTGCTACTACACATGCTGATTTTGATGAATATAATATGCATGTGCTTTCTCATCCTACTTGCTATGTATTGGCCTTTACTTGATGTGCATGAATTGTTCTCTTATGACATGACGATGCATAGGAAGAGAGTTATACTTCGTCATTGCATGATATATATTGCTTTGTGCTCACTACTAAATGATAAATCATTGTCGATTAAAAATGGCTTTGATATACCTTGGGATCCAGGTGGATCGATTACTTGAGCTCTTTATGCCTAGCTAAATGGCTTTAAAGAAAGCGCTGTCAGGGAGATGCTACCTCTTGAGCACTACGTTGGATTTCCACGAAGAGGAGAGGATGATGCCGCAAAGTAGCGTAAGTATTTCCCTCAGTTTTTGAGAACCAAGGTATCAATCCAGTAGGAGACCACGCACAAGTCCCTTGTACCTACACAAAACGATAGCTCCTCGCAACCAACGCGATTAGGGGTTGTCAATCCCTTCACGGTCACTTACGAGAGTGAGATCTGATAGAGATGATAAATAATATTTTTGGTATTTTTGGTATAAAGATGCAAAGCAAAAGTAAAAGGCAAAGAAAAAACAAAGCAAGTATTAAAGTAATGGAGATTGATATGATAAGAATAGACCCGGGGGCCATAGGTTTCACTAGTGGCTTCTCTCAAGAGCATAGATATTCTACGGTGGGTGAACAAATTACTATTGAGCAATTGACATAATTGAGCATAGTTATGAGTATATCTAGGTATGATCATGTATATAGGCATCACGTCCAAGACAAGTAGATCGAAATGATTCTGCATATACTACTATTACTCCACCCATCGACCGCTATCCAGCATGCATCTAGAGTATTAAGTAAAAATAGAGTAACGCCTTAAGCAAGATGACATGATGTAGAGGGATAAATTCATGCAATATGATAAAAAAAACCATCTTGTTATCCTCAATGGCAACAATACAATACGTGCCTTGCTGCCCCTTCTGTCACTAGGAAAGGACACCGCAAGATTGAAACCAAAGCTAAACACTTCTCCCATTGCAAGAACTACCAATCTAGTTGGCCAAACCAAACGGATAATTCGAACAGACTTGCAAAGATAACTCGATCATACATAAAAGAATTCAGAGAAGATTCAAATATTATTCATAGATAAGCTGGATTATAAACCCACAATTCATCAGTCTCAACAAACACACCGCAAAAAGAAGATTACATCGAATAGATATCCACGAGAGAGGGGGAGAACATTGTATTGAGATCCAAAAAGAGAGAAGAAGCCATCTAGCTACTAGCTATGGACCCGAAGGTCTGAAGTAAACTGCTCACACTTCATCGGAGGGGCTATGGTGTTGATGTAGAAGCCCTCCATGGTGGATGCCCCCTTCAGCGGAGCTCCGGAACAGGCCCCAGGATGGGATCTCATGGATACAGAAGGTTGTGGCGATGGAATTAGGTTTTTGGCTCCTTTTCTGATCGTTTGGGGGTCATAGGCATATATAGGAGGAAGGAGTACGTCGGTGGAGCAACAGGGGGACCACGAGGCAGGGGGCGCGCCCCCCACCCTCATGACCGCCTCTTTTGTTCCTTGGAGCAGGGTCCAAGTCTCCTGGATCACGTTCGGTGAGAAAATCACGTTCCCGAAGGTTTCATTCCGTTTGGACTCCGTTTGATATTCCGTTTCTTCGAAACACTGAAATAGGAAAAAAACAGCAATTCTGGGTTAGGCCTCCGGTTAATAGGTTAGTCCCAAAAATAATATAAAAGTGGAAAATAAAGCCCAATATAGTCCAAAACAGTAGATAAAGTAGCATGGAGCAATCAAAAATTATAGATACCTTGGAGACGTATCAGGCATCCCCAAGCTTAATTCCTGCTCGTCCTCGAGTAGGTAAATGATAAAAAGAGAATTTTTGATGCGGAGTGATACTTTGGCATAATTTCAATGTAAATCTTCTTAATTGTGGTATGAATATTCAGATCCGAAAGATTCAAGACAAAAGTTCATATTGACATAAAAATAATAATACTTCAAGCATACTAACTAAGCAATTATGTCTTCTCAAAATAACATGGCGAAAGAAAGTTATCCCTACAAAATCATATAGTCTGGCTATGCTCCATCTTCCCCACACAAAATATTTAAATCATGCACAACCTCGATGACAAGCCAAGCAATTGTTTCATACTTATGACATTCTCAAAACTTTTTCAATCTTCACGCAATACATGAGCATGAGCCATGGATATAACACTATATGTGGAATAGAATGGTGGTTGTGGAGAAGACAAAAATAGGGAAGATAGTCTCACATCAACTAGGCGTATCAACAGGCTATGGAGATGCCTATCAATAGATATCAATGTGAGTGAGTAGGGATTGCCATGCAACGGATGCACTAGAGCTATAAGTATATGAAAGCTCAACAAATGAAACTAAGTGGGTGTGCATCCAACTCGCTTGCTCACGAAGACCTAGGGCATTTGAGCAAGCCCATCATTGGAATATACAAGCCAAGTTCTATAATGAAAAATTCCCACTAGTATATGAAGGTGACAAAATGAGAGACTCTCTATTATAAAGATCTTGGTGCTACTTTGAGGCACAAGTGTGGTAAAAGGATAGTAACATTGTCCCTTCTCTCTTTTTCTCTCATTTTTTCATTTGGGCCTTTTCTCTTCTTTTTTTATGGCCTCTTTTTTTCGTCCGGAGTCTCATCCCGACTTGTGGGGGAATCATGGTCTCCATCATCCTTTCCTCACTTGGGACAATGCTCTAAAAAATGATGATCATCACACTTTTATTTTTCTTACAACTCAACAATTACAACTCGATACTTAGAACAAAGTATGACTCTATATGAATGCCTCCGGCGGTGTACCGGGATATGCAATGAATCAAGAGTGACATGTATGAAAGAATTATGAACGGTGGCTTTGCCACAAATACGATGTCAACTACATGATCATGCTAGCAATATGACAATGATGGAGCGTGTCATAATAAACGGAACAGTGGAAAATTTCATGGCAATATATCTCGGAATGGCTATGGAAATGCCATGATAGGTAGGTATGGTGGCTGTTTTGAGGAAGATATATGGTGGGTGTATGATACCGGCGAAAAGTGCACGGTATTAGAGAGGCTAGCAATGGTGGAAGGATGGGAAAAAGTGCGTATAATCCATGGACTCAACATTAGTCATAAAGAACTCATATACTTATTGCAAAAATCTAGAAGTTATCAAAGCAAAGTATTACGTGCATGCTCCTAGGGGGATAGATTGGTAGGAAAAGACCATCGCTCATCCCCGACCGCCACTCATAAGGAAGACAATCAATAAATAAATCATGCTCCGAGTTCATCACATAACGGTTCACCATACGTGCATGCTACGGGAATCACAAACTTCAACACAAGTATTCTTTAAATTCACAACTACTCAACTAGCATGACTCTAATATCACCATATTCATATCTCAAAACAATTATCAAGCATCAAACTTATCTTAGTATTCAATGCACTCAAAAGAAAGTTTCGCGTATCTTGAATACCAAGTATATTAACATTAAGCAAATCACCATGCTATTAACAACTCTCAAAATAATCTAAGTGAATCATGAGAGATCAATAGTTTCTTTAAAACAAATCCACCACCGTGCTCTAAAAGATCTAAGTGAAGCACTAGAGCAAAAATTATCACGCTCAAAAGATATAAGTGAAGCACTATGAGCAAAACTATCAAGCTCAAAAGATATAAGTGAAGCACATAGAGTATTCTAACAAATTCCAATTTATGTATGGCTCTCTCAAAAGGTGTGTACAGCAAGGATGATTGTGGTAAACTAACAAGCAAAGACGCAAATGATACAAGACGCTCCAAGCAAAACACATAACATGTGGTGAATAAAAATATAGCTCCAAGTAAATTACCGATGGAAGTAGACGAAAGAGGGGATGCCTTCCGGGGCATCCCCAAGATTTGTCTTTTTGGTGTCCTTGGATTATCTTGGGGGTTCCATGGGCATCCCCAAGCTTAGGCTCTTGCAACTCCTTGTTCCATAATCCATCAAAAGAATTCACCCAAAACTTGAAAACTTCACAACACAAAACTCAATAGAAATCTCGTGAGCTCCGTTAGAGTAAGAAAACAAAAGACTACTTTAAGGTACTGTAATGAACTCATTCTTTATTTATATTGGTGTTAAACCTACTGTATTTTAACTTCTCTATGGATCATAAACAATTTTACTAGCCATAGATTCATTAAAATAAGCAAACAACACACGCAAAACAGAATCTGTCAAAAACAGAACAGTCTGTAGTAATCTATAACTAACGCAAACTTCTGGAACTCTAAAAATCTTATCAAAATAGTAAGTCCTGGAAAATTTGTTTATTGAACAGCATCAGAAAGAATCAACACAAAATGACGTTTGTGTGATTTAACAAAATTATATTCGTGCGCACAAAGTTTCTGTTTTTCAGCAGAATCAAATCAACTATCATCGTAGGTTATCCTATAGGTTCTACTTGGCACCAACACTAATTAAAAGATAAAACCACATCCAAACAGAGGCTAGATGGATTATTTATTCCTAAACAGAAGAAAAAACAAAAAACAAAAATAAAATTGGGTTGCCTCCCAACAAGCGCTATCGTTTAACGCCCCTAGCTAGGCATAAAAGCAAGGATAGATCTAGGTATTGCCATCTTTGGTAGGCAATCCATAAGTGGCTCTCATGATAGATTCATATGGTAATTTTATTTTATTTCTAGGGAAGTGTTCCATGCCCTTCTTTAAGGGAAATTGGAATCTAATATTCCCTTCCTTCATATCAATAATTGCACCAATCGTTCTAAGGAAAGGTCTACCAAGAATAATAGGACATGAAGGATTGCAATCTATATCAGGAACGATAAAATCTACAGGCACATAATTCCTATTTGCAACAATAAGAACATAATTAATTCTTCCCATAGGCTTTTTAATAGTGGAATCCGCAAGATGCAAGTTTAGAGAGCAATCATCAAAGTCACGGAAATCTAGCAAATCACACAAAGTTTTGGGAATATTAGAGACACTAGCACCCAAATCACACAAAGCATGAAACTCATAATTTTTAATTTTAATTTTAATAGTAGGTTCCCACTCATCATAGAGTTTTCTAGGGATAGAAACTTTCAACTCAAGTTTTTCTTCATAAGATTGCATCAAGGCATCAACAATGTGTTCGGTAAAGGCCTTATTTTGACTACTAGTTGACCCATTGCGCCAAATGGCGCAGAGACCTGCTGAAGACATGTTGTCGATGAAAATAGTTTCATGCTGCAAGAACCTTCAACTAAATCATGCTATTTTTTAAACATGTTTATTACGTTGTTAGATAATAGTCTGGGAAAAGGGGAACTTTGCATAATATAAACATGGTCAGTTTGAAAATATGGGCACTATGATGAGAGAGTAAAGTTGGCATGGTTGTATTTTTTTAGCAAGTTTGAAAACATGGTTATCATGATGAGAAACCTGGCCATGCATATTTTCCTGCAAGAAAAGAGGGAAAAGGATAAGAAACCTAAGGAAAAAAACATGGTTTAGTTGATTTTGTTACGCCAAATGACGCAGAGACCTGCTGATTCCATGTTAGCGATGAAAAGAAAAACATGGTTCAGTTGATTTTGTTACGGGCAAGCACACATGACAAAAAATTTAATCTCTCTTAGTTGCAAACTTCACAAAAATCATAGAGTGGTGACTAAATTAGCAGAGGCACGCTAAAGCCATGTCCGCGATGAAAAACAATTGCATGGTTTAATCTCCTTTAATAGGAAACACGGTGGATTGTTAGGTACAATGAGATGAATGTACACATTTCAACTTGATAGTATAGAGTCTCATTTAAAAGAATATGTCTGGGCAAGCACGTGTGATAATAAATGAAATATTCTTTAGCTCCATAAATGGTGTGTTGTTGTGTACAATGAGATGATATATACATAATCTTATTTGGTTGTATAAAGTCTCAGATGGCAAAGAGACCCGTTGAATCCATGTGGACATTTAAAACAAAATATGTAGTTTGTTGGTTTAGTTGTGGGCAAGCACATATGACAACAATTTTAATCTCCTCCAAGAAAAAAAAAGGTGGCTTCTATCTACAATGAGACGTATATGCACATTTTAATTTGGTAGCACAGAGTTGCATCCGAAACAAAATCCATGATTTAGTTGGCTTATTAGTTGTGGGCAGGCATATATTGAGCAAATTTAATTTCCTTTGATAGAAGAAAAAATGGTGGCTTGTCGTCTACCTAAGCTGTATCTACACCTTTTAATTTGGTAGCACAGAGCCCCATTCAAAATTATGCCACCTTGAAAATAAGTGTATTTTTTTAGTAATCTCGTGTTTGAGCTAATACCGACACTAAGAATTTAGATCCTTATGGGTGAAAAAACATATACTTTGGTGTAGACCAGTTAAGAGGCCTTTAATTTTTTTTAAAGTAGTGTTTCTATAAACTTTTTATTGTGCCTACGTGCAAAAAGAACATAGGAAGTTGCTGAAATATTTGGAGGATTGACGTCTTGGTTCCTAATGAATGCTAATTGTAGAACGTAATAAACCCTAGAACTCTTCTATTATCAATTAGTCATTTATAATATATCAATAATTTTAAGGACTCTTCAAATTATAAGAGAAAAAACCATATAGGTCATAAATGCATAGGCATTCCAAAAAAAGGCACAAAAATTGAGCTAGAAGGTATGTATAAATTCATGTGAAACTGAGACATAGGCAAGCATACATAGGAATTTTGCAGGATCATTCCTACAATCTGGAGGGCCATTATAGCCAGATTTACCTAACGTCTCTAAGAAAATCTTTTGAAACTCAGGCCATCCAGATATATCAACATGGAAAAGCCTGCTAAAAGAAACTTTTGCAGCTGAAGATGCCTGATTATACTTCCTATGGGCTTGTTTTGAAAAGAATTTTTCCTGGCATGCCAAGAAAAGATCATGCAAGCTACTGTACATGAGTCCAATAAATTATCCAATGCAGACATACAGTTACAGTTAAAACTTCAAGCAGATTTTGTACGTATATTTTTTATCAAAGAAAATAAGCATAACATTAGCACCATTGGTGCCTTCCATGCTGGAAAAAATAACATGCAAATCAAAATCTGTATAAATTTACTCCTGATCATGGCCAGCACTAATTAGCATGGCCCTATGGGCCACAGTTGCAAAATCTAAGTATGATCCATGAGAAGATGAGCACAAATTTAACTACTTGGCATAAAATAGCATAAGTTCATCATCTAACAGCAGTAGACTAAAGAGGTAAACAATCATATAATAGATTATGCGTGCTGATATGATGATAGATCAATATTAATTTTCTACCCCAAGACATGCCAAAAACCCTACTACTCTTTTGCACATCAAAAATACTTTGCTGGACCAGAACATTGTGCAAACTATATCTCCACTCCAATGGGTGCTCCTCTTCTACATGCGCGCACAAGGAGGCGACCTCATGGTCCTCATAGCAGTAGGGGTAGGCGAACTCGGGTCTGGCCGCCTTCTCGCCATCCATGTCCAGCTCCTCCATTTCTAACCTTCTAGCAAGAACTTTAAGGCATGTCAAACATATACAAACAAAGTGCAAATTTAAAGATTTGTAATATTCAAGCATACTAACTGAAGGAGCTCCTTAAAAAATTGGAAAGAACAACTTGAAAACTGAGTGTCATATGTGCGGAAGTTCACAGAATGAATAGGAGACAATAATTTCCAACAGAAGAAAGAGGATAGCCTAAAGGAGATGATAATTTCCAACAGAAGAAAGAGGATAGCCTAAAGGAGAATAGGTTGACAGTACTTCTTAATTTAGTTACCTGGTCAATTTATTTCCGGCCTTAACCAGCCTCTTAATCATCCTGAAATTATGGGCATGCCATCATATTCCTACCTTCAGCAGCATATTAGCATCAGTTATATCTAGCATTGTCCTACTCTTACCTTCAGCAGCATTTTCTAAAGAAGTACAGAAGGCAGAAATTAGCAGCTATTATACACTAACTGCATATGGAGAACAGGAAATATTAAAATACCTTATCTAAATAAAGGAAAAGAGTACATTTATAATACTATACGCAAGCTATCTATGGAACGCACTATGGTCTAGAAGCGATGGAAAATTGTTACCTCAGAATTTTAATGGAATGACAAGAATCATTTTCCAAGATATAGCTCTGAACACCATATTTTCCATGACTATAGCTAGAGGGCCTGGAATGAGAAGGTGGTAAGCAGAGTAAGCAACAATCTTACTTTGGAGAATAGCCATTACATGCAATTTAGGCAATGTCATGGAGTAATTCTCTTGCTATAAAGTGCTTGTGAGATAACCCTTTATAAACCCGATGTATCATGAAATTTTTAAGGATTAACTGAAAGCACACACAGAATACAAAACTGACGCTTTCTGAATATATTTCATGTCCGTAGGATACAATCAAATAGGAGGAATTGAGGAGCATTTCAAACCAAAACAAAGAATTGATCCTAACTACTAAAGTGCAGCAGCTTTAAAGCCTCTCAATTATTTTGCTCCTACTCCACCAGGAAAGTGCAGGCCTTCAAGAACCAAAACATTTAAAAGTGGAACTAAAAGAACCAGGTGAGCTCATTCTCTGAAGCAAATAAAAAATGCTTGGGAAAATGCTTAGAAACAGCAGTAGCAAGTTAAAGATCAAGTTGGAAGAGTAAGGTTTAAATGGCATCTCCCTTTTTCTAAAAGGCAAAAGATCTTACTGGCCTCATGACTGAATAAGATGTGTAGATGAAGAAACCATCACATGAAGCTGCTCAATACAACTTAAATGAATTCACTAACTTGAAGTAAAAAATGTAGAAAGAAGAAAGGATTCATAAAATGCAGATTCTCTCTTCTTTGAACATATTACAAGACTCGACATCTTCTTGTAGGAAAGGAAAAAAGCAAAGAAGGATAAAATAAGGAAAAAGCCATGAACAGAGCATCGAGGAATCAGTATAACAATTTCGAAATAAAATAATTTCAATATCTTGCAAAATCACAACAAAAAATTAAGTAGTTATGAACAATTAGAAATACATTATACTGAAGGTTGAGTACAATTTGTCTTTTGGATTGAGCAAATATATAGCTGCAGAAATTATGCAAAATCAACACATAACAAGAACCTAAGGCCCTCTAGACTCCTTTTCATTGCTAAATATACAGGCTTTCCATGGAAAATTTTAAAATACATTTGTTCTATGAACAAATGCTTCCTTTCATTCCTTTTTCGAAGCAGGTAGCATGCCATCAGCAGCCCATCACCGAACAGCCAGCGCCCAGTCACAACAATCATGCACGCACCAACAAGCCAGCAAAAAACACAACAGGTGCCCGGACACACACACATAACTAAGCCACTAAGCAAACACACAAGAAGAACTCGTAGCTAGCAAGCGAGCGCTATGGCCACCAGTTAACATGACGGCCACAGAAATATAACCAAGCTCGCTGATTCCCCAACAACATAGCATTCACAATGCAATATGACACAACCAGGCGAGCTTTGACACAATTACCAAATTACATAGTTCTGGACTTCTAGTAAAGAATGGTCCTAAGAATTGAACAGATGGATTTAAAAAATATACTTCCGCCTATAAGCAAAATCATGTTAGCAGTGTCTGCATATATTTCATCTGGTATAACAATACATTACTTACACTTAGAGAATTAAAATCCTAGCTTTAGAGCGTGAAGCTAACCAACTATAACAGTATGTATGATGCTACCACCAATCTAGCCACAACAACCATGCACGCAGCAGCAAGCCAGCAAAAAAATACAATGGGTGCCTGGACACACACATCACTAAGCCAGCAAGCACACACACAACAAGAACTCGTAGCAATCAAGCACGGAGGTTAGGAGAACAGCTGGGACCGGAACGGAACTACCTTTCTAGAGACGGGATGCCCAGGATGAAGCGACTGGAGGCGGCAGCGGCGAATCTAGGCAGCAGTTGCGCAAACACGAGACATGCATTTCATCAGTTGGCAATGGAAGAATCCATCATATTCATACATACCTGTGTTTCTTTATAAGCACTCCACTTCTCCGCCTCACACCGTTGACCTCCAGCTCAATAACCTGGTTAATCAACAACACATGATCCATGGGGTGATGATAAACCTTGTATATATCTAAAAATTGATGGGAGGCAGTGTGGAGTATTTGATTTCTGACCTCTGACGGGCCGATGAGCCAATGGAAGAAGGGGATGGTGAGGACAGCGTTGAACACCTAGGCCCAACGTCGGAAGGGAGCATCCAGAGGAGCACCTCACGGACGGCCTCCTGCTGCTGCGTGTGCAAGCACCTCGCATCCCGCCTTCTCCTCATCCTCTCCGGCCAGCTCTTCTTCCTTCCGGCGAACTTCTGCATCTTGCGCGCGAACATCCCATGAACACGTGCTCCAGCGGCTCGTCCCTGTAGTCTGTCTTCTCCACCATTGGCCGAGGCCTAATTTTTCCCAGCAAAAGATATCGCATCATGAGCAAAATAACGAACTCGCAACTAACATTTCAAATCAAGATTTAACAATTAGCAATCCCAAAATATATAAATAAAGGGGCTTCTAATTGACCACCTGAGTATTTCGAGCTGTGCCGGAATCCAACAACCATACATTAACAAAGAAGCATAAACATGTTAATAAATAATTAATGCATGAAGCAACATGAAAGTACAAAAAAGGCAATCAACTCTTAAGGTCTGCACACAAAATTTTAACAGATATTTTGGCATTGTATTCTTCCTAGTATGCTTAGTGTATGCAAGAAAATGATCGTACTTTAGTTATACATTACACAAAGGCAGACCCAGAAGAACACTTGGCTGACCTAGCTTTGGCAATGTATTTCGGAGCAATTTAGCATTGTATTCTTCCTAGAGCTTCAGATCAGGAAGAAGGAAGAACAAACGGTGCCCAAGGAAGTGACCATCTCTGACTTCCCCGTCTTCCTCAGCATTGACCCATGATCATAAGAGAATAATAGCCTTACTGAATTAACTTATATTTCCCTGGAAACCTACCAAGAAATTAATTCGGGAAACATTGAATGGTCATGCTGCATTTTCTCAAGTAATCTTACATACCAACAAGAAATGCTTGCTCACATCCGGCCCACAAGCAAGCACAAAATATAAGGCACATGAGACCGAACAACACATGACAACCAGTCATATCCAGAATATATTTGAACGATTAATAGGCTCACGAACATGCTAGCACATACAGGAAGCATGGCAGGAAGTTAGACACAGGCGAGAGCAACAAACCTTGACAAGCAAAACGGAGACGAAGCAACGAATAGAATGGAGACGTAATAATGGGCCAGATCATACAACCTATGAAATATAGAATTGAATCCGTCAGTACACAACCACGGCAGGCAATGATGAAGATGCAAGCAAGAAACACTCGATGTTTAGAGAAGCAAAAGAAAGAACGATTTACCAGATTTGGGAAGGAGAAACACTCGAGCCAAACAGTAGTACGAGCGAGGAAAATAGCTACTCCTAGAAGCGAAGGGGAGGAGGGGCACGATGGTGGCCAAGGGCAGGAGAGGAGGACAGATGCGAATGGTCGGCCCCAGACCGTGTTCATCTCCCATCTGTCGTTGCGGCTCCCTCTCCTCTTTCCTCTGCCTTTCTCCCTCCTCTCCTTCTCTCTTTCCCTCATCTGCTCTCTCTCTTCAGCAAGTAAAGTACAGGATCATGGCGCTGGATCGAATCGAGCACACCAGCCGTCACCCTTTGCCCACAGGTTGCCGCTGCTGCCGGAGACGCTCACCACCGCACCGCACGCCCCCTCTCATCTGCCGCCATGTCCTTCTCTCTCCCTCTCATCTGCTCGAGCGCCGCCGTCGTCGCCCTTTACCTGTAGGTCGGTTCCCCTCCAGAGTTAACTGGCTGGATCCGGAAGGCAGGGAAGGAGGAGAGGAAGGGGAGGAGGAGGTGCTGAAGGCGGAGGGGGCGAGGCGGCCGTGAGGGACGGGGAAAAGGAGGAGGCGGCGGCGGCATGGAGAAGAGGAGCCGAATGAGGAGCGGGGATGGAGAGCCCGCTGAGGCCGCCATCGGCCGCACGACCCAAGATTCGCCGTCCATCGCACCACGAGGAAGAGGTGGAGTGCAGCCTCCGGTGCAACACGCCCGAACCCCAGCTTCGTCGCAGCTCGGTGGGGAAGGTGGGGTGCGGGGGTGAGTGGAGGAGGGAGGTGTGTCGGGCGCGGCGGCTGCGGGCATTGGGAGAAAGAGGGTCGGTGTTTGACTGACGCGACGTGGGAAGAGCATGGGACGCACGTCGCACCGTGCAGTGCGGGGCGATTTTTATCTCGCGCTCGATGACCCGGTCAATAGGCACGCAGAAGAAAACAAGCCCAGCTAGCGTTGTGTGGGACCATTAGCCAACAAGGCCCACCCATCATAGTTCACGGGGTGGGTTCTTACGCGTCAGTCCATCCTCTATCTCCCTCTAGCCAATGGCAGACGAGGTCGCCCACTCCGCACCACGCGGAGAGCGCGGCGTGCACGACGCGGCGCGTGTGGAGAGGCGCGCGTACACCCAGAAATATTTGACCCAGCCAATCGGATCTAGCCCGAGCCCACACGCCATACACTATCCAGATTTCACCACACGGTCAAAATGACATGAGTTAATTTTCAGGGAGATCCAACGGACGGCAGGAAAAAAAGACTCGGTCAACGCCGATCAAACAACCAGCGAAGGATGCCATCGGGGGAGCTCCCTGGGAGCGAGTTGCCCAGCCTCTGTTTTGTTTTAAATAAGCATGAGGAGAATCTAGCACGGATTGCAACAAGGAAATACAATCAATTAAAGAGCAATTTTCATAATTAAATTCCTTGAGATCCAAAATAGTGGGTTTAGCAACATCTAGGTTTTTATTCCTTTCAATCCCACTTTCATCAATTTCATCATCAAGATCTAGAAACTCTGAATTCTTAGAATGCCTTCTAGATAAAGGAAGATCATATTCAGTTCCATCAAGATTCATATTGCAAAACAAAGATTTAATGGGGGACACATCAATAACTTCGTAGGAATTCGGTTTAGCGGCCATCTTATTGACTAAGGTAGCTTGCATATCCGAAATTTCAGCAGTCATCTTTTCAAGACGAGCAATTTGGGCTCTTATACCATCAAATTCTTTGGACATATCATCGAGCATGCATCTAGAGTATTAAGTAAAAACAGAGTAATGCCTTAAGCAAGATGACATGATGTAGAGGGAAAAATTCATGCAATATGATAAAAAAACCATCTTGTTATCCTCGATGGCAACAATACAATACGTGCCTTGCTGCCCCTTCTGTCACTGGGAAAGGACACCGCAAGATTGAACCCAAAGCTAAACACTTCTCCCATTGCAAGAACTACCAATCTAGTTGGCCAAACCAAACGGATAATTCGAAGAGACTTGCAAAGATAACTCAATCATACATAAAAGAATTCAAAGAAGATTCAAATATTATTCATAGATAAGCTGGATTATAAACCCACAATTCATCGATCTCAACAAACACACCGCAAAAAGAAGATTACATCGAATAGATCTCCACGAGAGAGGGGGAGAACATTGTATTGGGATCCAAAAAGAGAGAAGAAGCCATCTAGCTACTAGCTATGGACCCGAAGGTCTGAAGTAAACTACTCACACTTCATCGGAGGGGCTATGGTGTTGATGTAGAAGCCCTCCATGGTGGATGCCCCCTCCGGCGGAGCTCCGAAACAGGCCCCAACATGGGATCTCGTGGATACAGAAGGTTGCGGCGGTGGAATTAGGTTTTTGGCTCCTTTTCTGATCGTTTGTGGGTACATAGGTATATATAGGAGGAAGGAGTACGTCGGTGGACCAACAGGGGGACCGCGAGGCAGGGGGGCGCGCCCCCCACCCTCGTAACCACCTCTTTTGTTCCTTGGAGCAGGGTCCAAGTCTCCTGGATCACGTTAGGTGAGAAAATCACGTTCCCGAAGGTTTCATTCCGTTTGGACTCCGTTTGATATTCCGTTTCTTCGAAACACTGAAATAGGCAAAAAAAACAACAATTCTGGGATGGGCCTCCGGTTAATAGCTTAGTCCCAAAAATAATATAAAAGTGGAAAATAAAGCCCAATATAGTCCAAAACAGTAGATAAAGTAGCATGGAGCAATCAAAAATTATTGATACGTTGGAGACGTATCAGGAGACAACCCAGAAGTTGTAGAGAGCCATTTTATTCTGTTGAGTGCTTTATAAAGTTTAAAAAAATATAGAGGGGAACCTAAAACTTTTTCAAAAATAAAAGTGAAAGTGAGAGAGATGAGCATTGTTGAAGTGGGGTAGCTCCTTGAACTTTGTTCATGCCCATGAAAACTTTATGAATCTTAATTGAAAAAACATTTCAACAAAAATAACTACCCCCTTGTAAAAATCCATTCTATTATAAAAATAATGTTCCAAGATTTGCCTTTAGGATGACTAGATTGCTTGTTGGTATGTGCGGGGCAAAAACAGAAACTTTTGCCATAGTGTGTGAGTTTACATTTTTTTAATGGAACGTGCAAACATTCTAAAAAATTTACATAGTACTGCTATGAAAATTGTTTATTTTGTCCTATTTTTCAGAATGTTTGGAGTTACAGAAGTATCGTCAAAGTTCATATTACTATAGACTGTCATGTTTAAGACAGATTCTGTTTTTGATGTATTGTTTTGCTTGTTTTGATGAAACTATCGATTTTATCAGTGGTATAAGCCATACAGAAGTTATAATACAACAGGGATAATGCAAAAATAAAATACGAATGGGTTTGCAATAGTACTTAAAGTAGTAATTTTCTTTATTATACTAACAGATCTCACCAGTTTTCTGTTAAGTTTTGTGTGGATGAAGTGTTCAAAGATCGAGGAGGTCTTGATATGAGGAGAAGGAGGAGAGGCAAGAGTTCAAGCTTGGGGATGCCCAACACACCCCAAGTAAATATCCAAGGAGACTCAAGCGTGTAAGCTTGGGGATGCCCCGGAAGGCATCCCGTCTTTCTTCAACAAGTACCGGTATGTTTTTGTTTTCATTTCGTTCATATGATATGTGAGAATCTTGGAGTGTCTTTTGTGTTTAGTTTTCATTTTTCTTTTATGCACAATGCTGGTATGAGATAGTCCATGGTTTATTTATAGAATTCTCATTGCACTTCACTTGTATCTTTTGATTATGGCTTTATGGGATGGTTCATGTGCTTCACTTATATCATTTGAAGTTTGGATTGCGTGTTTCTCTTCATATTGAAAACTGTTATTTGTATAGTGTCCTTTTGCTTTACTTATATTTATTAGAGCATGGTCTTTTTAAGAAAGAATTAAACTCTCATGCTTCACTTATATCTATTTAGAGAGTCAACAGGAATTGGTCATTCACATGGTTAGTCATAAAATCCTACATAAAACTTATGGATCACAAAATATGATATGTTTGATTCCTTGCAATAGTTTTGCGACATAGAGATGATAATATGTGGGAGGTACTAAAAGGTTGTGGTTAGTAAGAATATTGGTGTTAAGGTTTGTGATTCCCAAAGCATGCAAGTATAGTCTCGTTATGCTATGAAGTTGGAGCATGATTTATTATTGATTGTCTTCCTTATGAGTGGCGATCAGGGACGAGCGATGGAATTCCTACCAATCTATCCCCCTAGGGGCATGCATAGTAGTACTTTGATTTGAGGGCTAATAAACTTTTGCAATAAGTATATGAGTTCTTTATGACTAATGTGAGTCCATGGATTATACGCACTCTTACCTTTCCACAATTTGCTAGCCCCTACGGTACCGTGCATTGCCCTTTCTCACCTCGAGAGTCAGCGCAAACTTCACCGGGGCATCCAAACCCCGTGATATGATATGCTCTATCACATATAAGCCTTATTATATCTTCCACAAAATAACGACCATACGTACCTATTATGGACTGTCCTTCACTACTGCAGGATGCTGCTAATGCGACACTACGATCAGAGACCCTTTGACGAAACCTTGTGCGATGCATTAATCACAAACGGTGATGTAAAAAACTGTCAAAAAATATGCAAAATGTTTGTGATGGCGGAGCCATCAAACACAGTTCTGATTTTAGTTGTGTGTGCGATGTAGGGCATACGGTTCAGTTCAGTTAACTATTTGCGATGAGGAAGAAGAACAGAAACGGGCAGCCAGATTAAGGCATGTGCGATATATGGCATATAGTTCACTCGGATGAACTGTTTGTGATGAGGCGGAACATCAGAAATGGGCAGGCAGGTGAAGGTTTGTGTGATATATGGCATACGGTTCACTCGGATGAACTGTTTGTGATTAGGCAACACAAAAGAAACGGTCAGCCAGATCAAGGTGTGTGTGATATACGGCATACGGTTCATTGCGATAAACTGTTTGTGTCGAGCCAAAAGAACAGAAATGTTTCACGTAAACAAGATGTGTGTAATGCACAGCAAACATCCAATTACATATGTGGCTAGTACACACATGACATTTCCACACACCAAAGTAAACTATTACATGCATAATTAACTAGGATAAACAATCATCTGATCATCATCTACTTCTTGTGCTAGCTCGATGTTCCTTCTATGCTAAGTTTACATTAATTGATGGCATTTTATGAACACGCCACCGTTTCCCGCCATTTCCTCACCTGTTTCTCGCCACCTAGTGAAATTGCGCATAAAGCTAGGCGGCGCGCGACGCACGGAGGCAACAAGCACAACCTGTAGCACATCCACCTTCTCCAAGCATGCCAACCCACCAAAGCGCCGCCTCTGCCATCAACCTCGTCGACGAGAAAAACGAGAAGGTGCCATGGCCCGTCAAGGCTGAGGCGCTCCCCAACAATTGGATGGACGATGCCGTGACGCACGTCATCGCCAGGGTTGAGCAGACCTTTGGTGCATGGCGCTTCAGCACCACGGATCAAGATAGGCATGTCAGCGCCGAGAGGCTGCAGCTCGCCGCACAACATGGTCGATGGCACGCTTCAGAGCAAGCTAGGCGCGTCTGCACCGATAGGCTGCAGCTCGCTGCATGGCGAGACCGTTGGAGCACCGTAGAGCGAGAGGCGCGGCGTGCCGCACAGCAAGAGCGGATCCATTAGCGCTTGCCTACTGTCGATAGGGCGTCACAGCTGGGTACATGTCCCGTCAGTATCCCCATTCCTTGTCAGGAGTGGGCAGAGTCGCTCTGCGCCGTACTTGCACCAGAGGTCGGCCACGCCGTACTTGCACCGAACGCTCCTCGTGCCGTTCGCATGGGTTGTGCTATTTTCCTTGTCTGCGGCCCACTCAATGCCAACGCGCTGGTTGGTAGGCTCAACTGCCTCAACATGGCTGTCGTATCCTTGAGCCGGTGATATCCGATGAAATAGACAACTATGAGCTCGAGATCGCGCTCTAGATGTACTGCGAGCGTGCCGATCGCTTGGATGAACGCCTGCACGAGTTCAGGCATAGCCAAGAGCTACTGTAGGCAAGGGCTGTTGGTCATGGTCTCATGGACGCATTTTATTTTGTTGAATCGTTTTGACGTGGATAGCTATGTATTCACATCAATCATAATATTGCTCTGTTTATTGCTCTGTTTCAATATGTGTACTATGTTTTCCGTTCTTATATGTTTTGTTTCAATGTGTGTATATACGCTTTCCATTCTGTATATGGGGATGATAACAGCTAGATACAAATTAGTATACAAAAACAAATAGAAAATGGAATTCATAATATATATATATATATATATATATATATATATTAATTGTTCATTAGTTCATCACAGAATATATATAATATCATCACATATACGTGATGATACTTAACTACTAGGTACAATGCATAAAATTGAAAACGAACAAGACTAAAACTAATAATCCCTCATGGGGGCAGTATTCCGGCAGCCCCTCGCCAGCAGCCCCCTGGTGCGTGGCGACTTCCTAGTGCAAAGGCAGTACTCCGCCTCCTCCGCTTCGCAGCGCTTGACATACCGATCTGCCTCTTGTTGACGGACGAGCGCAAACGATCTTGCCATTTCGTAGGCGCCCACCGGAGCTCCTCGTCGGTTGCATGCTGGAGCTTATCGGCCCACCTCCATGCAGCGATGAGGCACCTAGCGCCTTTGACCTTCCTCGTGAAGTACCCGTCTTCGTACACCTCCTCCGCACAACGACGCGCCCGCCCCCAAAGCTCCACCGCCTACTTTTTCCAGGTGACATCACGGGCTTCACATGCCACCTGGTACCTGGCTTCCTCCTCCACCATCTCCTTCTTGAACGCCACTTGCCTGGCTTTCTCAGCCGGTGGCAACGACTTCCACAGACAAAGATTGTACTGTCCCCAAAACCAATCCAAAGTTGGGGGTTCCGGCAACTTTGTCCGGCGGCGCGTATGGGTCCTCCTCGTCGCTGCTCTTTGACTGAGCGTCCTCGGGGAGCGGCGACTCCTTGTCGGTGCGTGGGCAGACCGGCGGCGCCATGATAGAGATTTGAGAGAGGAGAGAGAGAGAGAGAGAGAGAGAGAAAGGGCGATCAAGGGGAGGATGTAGATGAGAATGCAGGCGGGGCGACATGAGCAAGGTAGTATTTACTGGCAGCCGGAATCTAGATCGACGGGAACAGTACACACGCCGGTCGCCGGAATTTACGAGAACTGTAGTTGAATTACACAAGATTCCCACAGCAAAACCCGTGTGTGAACTTAATAGCTAACGGTTTCCAATACAGAACTGTGTCTGATTAATAACCCCCGCCACTCACCTTCCAAATCTAGAGGCACGAAATAGAGTGCCAATCGTGTGAGGGCCGGTTGCCTTGCCAGATCTGTACATTTTCTTTTTTGAACACCCGATATTTACATCGTCTGATGATTTTTTAACTCGCACACAAGTACACAAAAATATAATTTTTCAAACCGTTATGGTTGGCCGTTGCATGTAGATGTATTTCAAATTTGAATTACGGTCATTAAATGGCTAGAAAATCACTTAAATGTCTTTAAAAGGTGAAATGACCCCTAGAATTTTCCAAATTTTCACACGACAGTTGTATTAGTGCATGTTAAATGTAGAAAAAAATTAAAGGCTGAAAGAGGAAGCTATCTCCCATTCGTCATCAAACATGCATTGTTCCCTCTTGGAACCACGAGCCTGCTAGTGAGTTGCTCTGGTTTGTGAGGGGTGTGTGTCCAAACTTTCGTCAAACATGCCAATTTTTTACCACATCATCTTGGTGGCATGACATTACATGAAGCAAGGTTTCATGTTTTTCTGATCATTTTTTAACCTTTTGGAATTAAAATACCATGGCACTCCATGCATGTGTCCATGCCGTGAGACCAATATGTTTAAAAATTACTTCTAATTTACTGCACATGGAATTAACTCACACAGAAGTACACAAATATGATTTTTCACACCATTATGGTTAGTCGTTGCATGTAGATGTAGTTCAAATTTGAATTACAGTCATTAAATGGCTAGAAAATCATTTATAAGTCTATAAAAGGTCAAATGACCCCTGAAATTTTCCAAATTTTCACATGACAGTTGTATTAGTGCATGTTAAACGTAGAAAAAATTAAAGGCCGTAAGAGGACGTTATCTCCCGTTCGTCATCAAACATGCATTGTTCCCTCTCGGAACCACGAGCCTTCTAGTGAGTTGCTCTGGTTTGTGAAGGGTGTGTGTCCAAAATTTCGTCAAACAGGCCAATTTTTTTACCACATCATCTTGGTGGCATGACATTACATGAAGCAAGGTTTCATGTTTTTCTAATCATTTTTTTTGAATTAAAATGCCATGGCATTCCATGCACGTGTCCATGCCGTGAGACCAATATGTTTGAAAATTCCTTCTAATTTACTGCACATGGAATTAACTCTTCGCACACAAGTACACAAATATGATTTTTCAAACCGTTATGGTTAGCTTTTGCATAAAGATGTAGTTCAAATTTGAATTACGGTCATTAAATGGCTAGAAAATCACTTTAATGTCTTTAAAAGTTCAAATGACCCCTAGAATTCTCCAATTTTTCACATTACAGTTGTATTAGTGCATGTTAAACGTAGAAAAGAATTTGAAGGCTGTAAGAGGAAGCTTTCTCCCGTTCCTCATCAAACATGCATTGTTCCCTCTCGGAACCACGAACCTTCTAGTGAGTTGCTCCGGTTTGTGAGGGGTGTGTGTCCAAACTTTCGTCAAACAGGCCAATTTTTTTACCACATCATCTTGGTGGCATGACATTACATCAAGCAAGGTTTCATGTTTTTCTGATCATTTTTTAATTTTTTGGAATTAAAATGCCATGGCACTCCATGCATGTGTCCATGCCGTGAGACCAATATGTTTGAAAATTCTACTGCACATGGAATTAACTCACACGCAAGTACACAGATGATTTTCAAACCGTTATGGTTAGCCGTTGCATGTAGATGTAGTTCACATTTGAATTACGGTCATTAAATGGCTAGACAATCACTTAAATGTCTTAAAAAGGTCAAATGACCCCTGAAATTTTCCAAATTTTCACATGACAATTGTATTAGTGCACGTTAAAAGTAGAAAAAAACGGAAGGCCGTATGAGGAAGCTATCTCCCGTTCGTCATCAAACATGCATTGTTCCCTCTCGGAACCACGAGCCTTCTAGTGAGTTCCTCCAGTTTGTGAGGGGCGTGTGTCCAAACTTTCATCAAACAGGCCAATTTTTTTACCGCATCATCTTGGTGGCCTGACATTACATCAAGCAAGGTTTCATATTTTTCTGATCATTTAAAAAAAATTGGAATTAAAATGCCATGGCACTCCATGCATGTGTCCATGCCGTGAGAACAATATGTTTGAAAATTCCTTCTAATTTACTGAAAATGGAATTAACTCACACAGAAGTACAATATGTTTGAAAATTCCTTCTAATTTACTGCTTCGGTTTGTGAGGGGCGTGTGTCTAAACTTTCGTCAAACATGCCAAATTCTTTACCACATCATCTTGGTGGCATGGCATTACATCAAGCAATGTTTCATGTGTTTCTGATCTTTTTTTAATTTTTTTGGAATTTAAATGCCATGGCACCCATATTTAATTGTGTCATAGCCGTTAGACCAATATGTTTGAAAATTCCTTCCAATTTACTGCACATGGAATTAAATCACACACAAGTACACAAAATATGACTTTTCAAACCGTCATGGTTAGCTGTTGCATGTACATGTAGTTCAAATTTGAATTACGGTCATTAAATGGCTAGAAAATCACTTAAATGTCTTAAAAGGTCAAATGACCACTGAAATTTTCCAAAATTTGACATGACAGTTTTATTAGTACTACAAATTTTCTCGTACATTTAAAACACCATTCGTTGCCAATTTACTCCAAATTCGTCTTTCACAGCTATAAAAAATATCAACAACATCACACACAGTTTTTTGTAGGAACCGTTTGCGATGAAAATTTCTAGGTATATTTAAGTCTTCCTCCTTAAGCTTCGCCTGCTCGTCTGCTCCACTGTCGGCAACCCCGAAATCCACGAATCCCGATCCCCATTCCCGCACCCCCTTCTTGCAAAGATGACGCGGTGGAAACGCTTCATGAAGGCCCATATGATGGCCGCGTCCTCCCTGAGCGCGGCTGCCTGCACCGAGAGCGCGGCCACCCACATCAGGAGAGCCGCCGCATCTGCATTAAGCGCGACCGCATCTGCCGAGAGGGCATCTTCGGCAGCCGACAGGGCACCTACAGCAGCCGATACGGCTGCAGCTGCTATTGTGATGGCGGCTGCAAATGCTGAGAGCACTCGAGCTACCGTCCATGCCGCACACACCAAGATATTCCAGTCCACCTCAGAATCCATCATGCAACCCATGTCCGAAAGGTGGCGGTGGCCATGGAGCACCTTCTTCCTCATGAGATCGCCGAGTGGGAGCTGGAGATGCAGGAGGCGGCAGAGAATGAGGAGCGCCGAGAGGAGGAGCTGCGCATGGACGAGGTCAAGGTAGAGAAGAGTCTATCCGTCGAGGAATCGGCGGTGGAGTACCAACACGAGCTCTGGAGTAGCCACTACTATGAGTACTACAACCTTGAGGGCGGTGCCGAGGACGAGGACGAGGACATGGTCAACTTCAGCAGGGGGGACGCGGAGTCCACCAATGGCGGCATGTCACCAGGACAGGTCATCGGCGTCTCATCTCACAACGGCGATGCATAGGCTGGCGAGGCGGCGGATTTGTTAAAATTATGTGTATTTACGATTTGTTTTTAATGCCGAGCTTTTGTTAGAGCAATGTTTAGGTCAACTGGCTTTATTTATTTACTAAAATTTCTCGATTTAGTAAGTGTGGTATGCATGTTGTATGGTCTTTTGTGTGCCCAAATTAGCAAGCGATGTTAAATTATTCAATGACGTACCCGAGGAAATTTTCACCACAATTTGAATTATCAAACTCATCCCATGTGCGTAAAGCATAAGAATTGTTTGCGATGCACACAATTGTTCAAAGTGAATGGTGTCCGATAGCATAGCGCGCAAAGTTTCCCTCCACATTTCGAATTTTTTTGGCCTACCACTGAAATATCTACCCCACCCCCTTCCCCACCCCTTTTCTCCCCGACCACAAGTCACATTTCCCCTATTTCCTCCTTCCTTCCTTCCTAAGCTACAGTCACTTCCTCGCTTGCTTCCTCGCTCTCCCCGTCTCGCATCCTACCGCCGGGGTCGCCATGGTCTTCTTCAATGACCTCTCCAGCGGTCCCTCCTCCTCCATCGACTCCTTCACCACCCGGGTATGCCTCTCTTCTCTCTCTCAGGCTATGACTTGGAATGAAGGATTTTAACCCGGCGGTCTATTTGAGTCATTTCTTCCTCTTGTAGGTCCCTAGGACCATCAGTTGCAACGAATGGAGCGGGGTGGCTGAAGATCTGTCTGCTCGTTGTCACCATCAATCTCCATGCGTGAAGCTAGTTGCGTTTGAATCTGTGGACAGTGGGAGGAAGTTCCTGGCATGTGCAGAGAAGGTTAGACCTTCTTTTGTTGTTATAAATCAGTTGTTAGATGTGATTCAGACACTGTCACAGTCCCAACCCATTCATACCACACCTTCAACCAAACGCATCCTAAGACAGTGTCACAGTTTGTACCTAGTATCTAAAAATGTTGCCGTCTCATTAGCGATGCCATTAGAAAATTATTTGGCACCACTTTAGCAGTTTGTGCATCCAACTTTGGTCCACACATCCGAGCAACCAAGCAGTAAAATACTATATCTTTATGGGATGAAGGAACTAGGCATCAGAGCAACTAGGAACTTCGGAGTCCGGGTCCTTGATTTTTTTTCCGCTGCATCAGCTCGCCAGTGCAGGGCACCAGTGCGAGATGTAGCAACAGTTGTCTTTACACCAGTTTTGGCATACATAGTGGACGACCTTAGTGCTATTAGTTCTATGTTACTAAATTTGTGCATGTACACACCTGTTAGTATCAATTTGCTGTCATCCAAACACTGTTGCTATGTTGTTGCAGTTATATTTAGCTTCCTCATAAAATATTCAATTTGTTATTTATAGTACATGAGTAAGAACTTGTAGCATTATTGTAGTTAATTATAGCTTCTAATGTTTCAGAATTTGGTTGTTGTCTCAGTAGCAATTAATTCATTTGCACATTGATCTTTTTGAGAAAATATGTCATAATTAACATGTTTCTTTAGTTTTTTAAAATAAGTATTGGTGATTTTCTATGTTGCTATAAACCCATTTCCCCTACAATTGTAACTGATCTAGTTTTAAATATTATAGGATGAACGAAAATGTTCTTACTTGGAGTGGGTTGATCAAGAGTGGCCACAGTCTTTGAAGATGTGCCTAGCAAAGCTCTGGAGCATGTATGAGGAAGAGAACATAGGTAGGCTTAGAGAAAGTGTTATCAATGCTGAAGAATATTTGAAGATGCGGGATAAAAAGAGGAAGGTGGAGAATGAGCTTAGATTTTTTAAATCAAACTTTGCTAAGATGGTGTTGGCGAAGGAGGAGGCACTTTCCCAATTGGCCAGTGCAAAACAGGTTCTTACTGAACTGAAAGCAGAGTTGGATAAGATGGTCCTGGATGATCTCGATTAGGGAAATGAATATATTGTTCTAATATTGTTCTTATGAATTTGAACTAGCTATATGCTATACTGTGTTGTTTTCAGGTAGCTATCATACTGTGATGTTAAAATATATTTATGTGCCCGATATGAAATTGGCAAACAGCTGTTCGATATGAAATGTGAATTTGCGTAATACTAGAATTATTAATTGTAAACTAATAAACCTGCTAATTGGGTCATGGAACTTTGCAAACGGTTCTAGCAGTAAAAGCGCTTGTGATGGATAGCCCAATGTCACACAGTTTTCTTCATCAAATCGTGTGTGATGTAGTTGATAAAAGCAAACAGTTAACCAAGGCAGAGCGTGTGTGATAGTTACACCTATCACACACGAGCCTATACATAAACCTGTATGGGATGTACATATGAACAGAAACCTTTTCCCTAGATTGACTGTGTGGGATGCACATACGAACGGAAATGTTTTCCCTGGATTGACTGTGTGGGATGTATATAAGAACGGAAACGTATTCCTTGTATTGACTATGTGTGATATACATATGAACGCAAATGTTTTTCTATCATTCACCATGTGGGATGTACATACGAACGGAAACGATTGGGTTTCGATGCCTCGCCCCATCACACACGAGATCATTTTTCCCCAGCCTATGTGCCAGGAGGGCCTATCCCCGATGGTTTCTGGGTCGTGTTGGAAGGACCCCCCCCTATCGCCCACACTCACTTGGCGACGATTCCAAATGTCGTGGCGGAAAGGGGTTAAAAACCGTGTGTATATCACCTTGTTGTACCAGTGAGCCATTCCGAGATATATTGCCATGCAACTTCCACTGCTTCCGTTTTGGTGACTTGAGCATTCATTGTCATATTGCTTTGCATGATTGTAAGATAGCTAGCATGATATTTCCATGGTTTTCCCTTTTTTATGTCCTTGCTACGCTAGATCATTACACATCCTCGTACACTACCAGAGGCATTCATATAGAGTCATACTTTGTTCTAGGTATCAAGTTGTGATATTGAGTTGTAAGTAAATAGAAGTGTGATGATCATCATTATTCATTATTAGAGCATGTCCCAGTAAGGAAAGGATGATGGAAACTATGATTCCCCCACAAGTGGGGATGAGACTCCGGACAACAAAAAGGAAAAAAGGAAAAAAGGAAAAAAAGAAAAAGAAAAAAAGAAAAAAAGAAAAAAAAGAAAAAAGAAAAAAAGGAAAAAAGAAGAAGGGGTGTGCTAATTCTAGACTTGTGCTTCAAAATAGCACCATGTTTTTCATATAGTCTCCTACGTTGTCACTTTCATATACTAGTGCGAATTTTTCATTATAGAGTTAGATTACACACCCACTTAGTTTTTATGTTCAGCTTTCATACACTTATAGCTCTTAGTGCATCCGTTGCATGGCAATCCCTACTCCTCATATTGATATCAATTGATGGGCATCTCCAAAGCCCGTTGGTTAGCTACGTCGATGTGAGACTTTCTTGCCTTTTTTTCTTCTCTATGTTTACTCCTATCATCATACTCTATTCCACCCATAGTGTTATATCCATGGCTTGCGTTCATGTATTGCTGATATGTCTCCATCGTATCTATAATTTTTTATTGTTCCATGCTGTTATATTATTAATCTTGGATGTTTTACAATCATTTTATAGCAACTTTATATCATTTTTGGGACTAACCTATTGACATAGTGCCCAATGCCAGTTGTTGTCTTCTGCTTCTTTTTTTACATCGCAGAAAATCAACACCAAACGGAGTCCAAATGCAGCAAAACTTTTTGGAGATTTTTTTCTGGACCAGAAGATACCCGTTGGGCCAAAGAAGTACCAGAGGGGGCTCCGAGGGGAGCACAACCCACCTGGGGGCCCAGGCGCGCCCTGGTGGGTCGTGCCCACCTCGGCCGTCTCCCGCACCGCCTCTTTGCTCTATAAATACCTTGAAAATCCAAAAACCCTAGGAGAGTCGACGAAACACAATTCCAGCCGCCGCAAGTTACGGAAACCACATATCCAATTTAGGCATCATCACAGAGGGGCACATCATACTCATTGGTGCCTCTTCGATGATGTGTGAGTAGTTCATTGTAGACCTACCGGTTCATAGTTAGTAGCTAGATTTCTTCCTCTCTCTCTCTTTTGATTCTCAATACAATGGTCTCTTGGAGATCTATTTGATGTAACTCTTTTTGCGGTGTGTTTATTGGGTCCGATGAACTTTGAGTTTATGATCAGATATATTTTATCCATGAAAGTTATTTTAGTTTTGATTTCTTATATGCATGATTGCTTATAGCCTCATATTTCTTCTTCGAATCTTTGGTTTATTTAGGCCGACTAGATTGATTTTTCTTGCCATGGGAAGAGGTGCTTTGTGATGGGTTTGATCTTACAGTGCTCAATCCTAGTAACATAAGGGGACATGACACGTATGTATCATTGCTATTAAGGATAACAAGATGGGGTCTATTCCTACATCAATAGATCTTGTCTACATCATGTCATCATTCTTATTGCATTACTCCGTTTTTCCATGAACTTAATACACTAGATGCATGCTGGATAGTGGTCGATGTGTGCAATAATAGTAGTAGACGCAGGCAGGAGTCGGTCTACTAATTTTGGGTGTGATGCCTATATAATGGTGATTGCCTGGATATCATCATAATTATTTGAAGTTCTATCAATTGCCCAACAGTAATTTGTTTACCCACTGTATGCTATTTTTCTCGAGAAGCCACTAGTGAAATCTACGCCCCGGATCTCTTCTTTATCATATTTGCCTTCAAGATCTATTTTTATTCACTTTTATTTTCAGATCTGTTAATCCAAAAAAACCAAAAATACCTTGTTGCTATTTTTTATTTTTTATTTTATTTCACGTTTGAGATCAATTTATCCAATATACTACAAATTTATCTATCTTTTTACATGGGAGGGATTGACAACCCTCTTACACGTCGGGTTGCAAGTATTTGTTCTTTGTGTGTAGGTACCATTTACATAGTGTTGTGTTGTTCTCCTACCGGTTCGATAACCTTGATCTCATCACTAAGGGAAATACCTAACGTAGTTGTGCTGCACCATCCCTTCCTCTTTGGGGAAATATCGATGTTTTTCAAGCCGCATCAATTGTGTGGGGTTGAAAAAGTTGAAGCGCTTTAAAAAGTATGAACCAATTGCTCGGCTTGTTATCGGGTTTGTGTATGATTAATTATTTGTGTTAAGAAGACAAAGCATGACAACACTATATGCTTTTCTAGGGATAGCTTTCTTTAGCGTTAATATTTTGGAAGACATGATTATTTGTTGGGATGCCCGAGTATTAATATCTTTATGTCAAATTATAAACTATTGCTTTGAATCACTTGTGTCTTAATATTCATGCCATGATTAGATATATGATCAAGTTTATGCTAGGTAGCATTCCACATCAAAAATTATTATTTTTACCATTTACCTACTCGAGGACGAGCAAGAATTAAGCTTGCGGATGCGGATACGTCTCCGTCGTATCTATAATTTTTGATTGTTTCAAGCCAGTATTGTACAACTTTCACATACTTTTGGCAACATATTATACGATTTATTGGACTAACATATTGATCCAGTGCCCAGTGCTAGTTCCTGTTTTTTGCATGTTTTTTGTTTCACAGAATATCCATATCAAACAAAGTCCAGATGCAATAGAACTTTACGGAGAATTATTTTGGAATATTTCTGATTTTTGGGAGGTGAAATCAACACAAAAGGAGGCCCACAGCCACCAGGGCGCAGCCCAGGGCCCAAGCACGGGGTGGTGGGTTGTGGCCACCTCGTAAGGCAGTTGCTGGTCTCCTTCGGGCACAAGGAAGCTTGTATCCGGAAAAAAATCGTATTAAAATCTCAGCGCAATCGGAGTTACGGATCTCCGTATATTTAAGAAACGGTTTTCAGCCAAATCTGGGAGCGCGAAATAGAAGAGAATAGAGAGGGAGATCTAATCTCGGAGGGGCCCCTCCGCCGCCATGTAGGCCATGGATCTGAGGGGGAACTCTCCTCCCATCTAGGGGGCAAGGAAGAAGAATAAGGAGGGGGGCTCTCCCCCCTCTCTCCCGGTGGCGCCGAAACACTGTCGGGGCAATCATCGTGTGACGGCAATCTACTCCAACAACTCCGTCATCTTCACCAACAACTCCATCACCTTCCCCCACCTATATTTAGTGGTCCACTCTCCCGCAACCCGCTAAACATGGTGCTTTATGCTTCATATTATTATCCAATGATATGTTGCCATCCATGATGTCTGAGTAGAGTTTTGTTGTCCTATCAGTATTTGGTGAATTGCTATGATTGGTTTAATTTGCTTGTGGTTATGTGACTGTCCTTTGGTGCCCATCATATGAGCGTGTGTGTGGATCACACCATAGGGTTAGTTGTATGTTTATAGGACTATGCATTGGAGGGCAAGGGTGTCAGAAGCTTCTTCCTAAACATAGAAATTGATACGAGATTGAAGGGGGACCAATATATATCTTAATGCTATGGTTGGGTTTTACCTTAATGAACGTTATAGTGGTGGATGCTTGCTAATACTTCCAACCATAAGTGCATAGAATTCCAAGTAAGGGACGACATGCTAGCAGTGGCCTCTCCCACATAAATTTTTTCTATCGGTCTAGTAATGTAGTCAATTACTAAGGGACAATCCCGCAAATCCTACCACTACTAATCCACACTTGTTTTACTAACTTATTTATTTATTTATCTAAACAACACCTAACTTTTATTTTCACGTTCTTTATCTTGCAAACCTATCCTACCATACCTACAAAGTACTTCTAGTTTTATTCTTGTTCCTGGTAAAGAAGATGTTAAGTGTGCGTAGAGTTGTATCAGTGGTCGATAGAACTTGAGGGAATATTTGTTATACCTTTAGCTCCTCGTTGGGTTCGACACTTATTTATCGAAAGAGGTTACAAACAATCCCCTATACTTGTGGGTTATCACCCAGTGCCAAGTGCCAGTTGTTGTCTTTTCCTTGTTTTTGTCTTTACAGAAAATCAATACCAAACGGAGTCCAAACAGAATGAAACCTTTTGAGGTTTTTTCTAGGACCAGAAGACACCCAGGAATATTCGGGAGGAGGTCAGGGGGGGCACAGATTGGCGACAAGCTCACAGGGCGCGCCCTAGGGGGGCACCATGCAAGCTTGCCCCCCCCCCCATGTGGCTCTCCTAACCCTAACATTTTCTCTATAAATACCCAAATATTCCTCGTATACCAGAGGGCACACCAAAAATACTTTTCCGCCTCTGCAAGCTTCTGTTCTCGTGAGATCCCCTCTTGGGGAATTTTCCGGCACTCCGTCGAAGGGAGATTCGATCACGGAGGGCTTCTACATCAACCTTGTTGCCCTTTCAATGATGTGTGAGTAGTTTACCATAAACCTACGGGCCATAGCTAGTAGCTAGATGTCTTCTTCTCTCTCTTTGATCTTCAATACAATGTTCTCCCCGATGTTCTTAGAGATCTATTCAATGTAATCTTTTTTTATGGTGCGTTTGTTGAGATCTGATGAATTGTGGATTTATGATCAGATTATCTATGAATATTATTTGAGTCTTCCCTGAACACTCTTGTGCATGATTAAGATAGCTTTGTATTTCTCTATGATCTATTGATTTGGTTTGGCCTACTAGATTGATTTTTCTTGCAACGGTAGAGGTGCTTTGTAGTGGGTTCAATCTTGCGATGCTCATACCCAGTGACAGAAGGGGACATGCCACGTATTTGTATTGTTGCCACTAAGGATAAAATGGTGGGGTTTATTCATATTGATTGGATCTATCCATCTACATCATGTCATCTTGCTTAAGGTGTTACTCTATTCTTGTTAACTTAATACACCTGATGCATGTTGGATAGCGGTCGATGTGTGGAGTAATAGTAGTAGATGCAGGCGGGAGTCGGTCTACTCGTCACGGACGTGATGCCTATATTCATGATCATTGCCTTGGATATCATCGTAAATTTATGCCTTTCTATCAGTTGTTGAACAGTAATTTGTTTACCCACCGTATGCATTCTTTCAAGAGAGAAGCCTCTAGTGAAAACTATGGCCCCCGGGTCTATTTTTTATCATATTATTTTTAGATCTATAAAACCAAAAACACAAAAATACCTTGCTGCAATTTATTTACCAGTACTTTATTTTGCACTTTTACTTATCTTTTATATCTATCTCTATCATATCTCATCCTTGAAAGTGACCGTGAAGGGATTGACAACCCCTTTTTTGCGTTGGGTGCAAGTATTTGTATGTTTGTGTGGGTGAACTCATTCTGGACTTGTGTGTTCCTCCTACTAGATTGATACCTTAGTTCTTAATTGTGGGAAATACTTATCTCCGCTTGGTTGCATCACCCTTTCCTCTTCAAGGGAAAAACCAACTCAAGCTCAAGAAGTAGCATTGCCTGGTTCTCCTACTGGATTAATAACCTTGGTTCTTAACTGAGGGAATACTTATCTCTATTGTACTGCATCATCCTCTTCTCTTCGAGGAATTCCCAACATAGCTCACAAGTAGCAGGAGACGACAGAAGCCCATGAGGTACATAGGGAGGGAAGACAAACAAGTATTAATCAAACATACTGTCGGTGTACTAGAGTAGGGGTACCCTAGTATCCCAAACTTGTGCACGGGCAGTTGCAGCACCCCGAGGCAAGGCTTGCCAGGCGACCGCCAAGGTCCTCCGTGGTTCCCTTGGAGCCATTCAAGAACAAAGTATTCAAGCCAAGGAGACAAGGCCCCGGCAAGAGGAACTTGCCGGGAAGGCCAACCGAGGCATCCCAAGGAACTTTGCCGCGACGCGCCACGCATCCCGGCAAGGCAACAAGGCCCTGGCAAGAGGAGCTTGCCGGGAAGATCAACCAAGTCACCTCAAGGTCTGGTGAGCGACAAGCTTCCGGGCGCGACAAGACGACGACCGCGGCAAGGCGCTTGCCACGGCAAGTAACCACTCTGTACCCACGCTCCAGCACATCCGCCAACGTGTCGCTCTGGGGGCCTTTCCAGGCATGCGTGGCGTGAGGCTGTGCAGCCAGCGCTGCGCGGTGGCATGCGACGCTGACAAGATCGCCATCGTGGCGAACGGTGGCGTCCCTAACAGTCCCTTTCTGCACTGTTTGGGCGACACAGACGGGCATTTAATTCCTTTGTCCCCTGCCGTCAGGATTAGGTAGGATACACTGTGCAAGTAGGTGTACCAACCGCAACACTTTTTACGTTTTTACCCTTCTCTTCGTTGCCACCTGTCGGTGACCCCTTTAGCATATAAAAGGAGGCCCATGCGCAACGTAGGGGGGTTCGGCTCATTCGGAAGCCAGAAAAACACTTAGCTCTCTCGAGCAAGAACAGAATACAATCAGACAAGCAGCAGTAGGAGTATTATCTCTCCGGAGAGCTCCGGAGCTGGGTAAACTGCTCGTGTGCTTCGCCTCGATCCGCTCTTCGTGCGATCTCCGCCCCCCACCGAACCGAAAGGGGCTTGGTCCGCCGGCCCCATAGGTGTTCGTGGATCAGTTTCCCAAACATCTTTGGCGCGCCAGATAGGGGGCGTCGAGATTGCGTGAACCTGATCCGGCGTTCACACGAGCTAGATCTTCATTTTCTTCATCGACATGCCGCCGAAGAAGAAGACTTCGGCGGCAGCTGCTCCGTCCACGTCACTCCCACCACCACTGGAGCAAATAGGTGGTGGAGTAGACGCCGGCGAAAGAACGGACGTCGACGAGGAAGCTCACGATGCCGTCAGGTCCAAGGACAAGGCTGCACAGACCTCGGCGTCCGTACATGTCCCGCGCCCATCTCAGGAGGCGCAGGACCGATAGGGTCATGGTATTCGCAGTACCATACGTTCGTTGGGACAGGATCGAGCTGGTGGATCTCGGGGTGCTCAAGACCAGCATGCACGCCAACGTGCTAGCACGAGCGAGACACGGTCGCCTGGACGGGATGCTGCTCCTTCTAACATAGTTAGAAGTCCGAGCATATCCCGCTCCTCGCACCGTTTGCCACTGCCGCCCACCACTCTGGCAGAAGCTTTGGCGCGAGCTCAGCTGCTCCTGGATTACCCTCCAGCGGAAGACAAAATCGACCAATGGAGGGCCACCATTCAGAGTCTCATCGGCTTCGCCAACGGAGACACTCCGCGACAGCCAACTGCATCACAGCCGCGGCAGGACTGCCGGGCACGAGCCGGTGGCGATGAAACCGGTGGGGGTGCAACCACCATGCACTCTCCATCCTGAAGGCCAAGATCGCCGACTCGTCGGATCCAGCTCGACAGCGACTCCACCGCATCGTCAGATCCACGAGCTCGTTGCGATTAGCGCCAAGTTCTTCACGAACGACAGCAAGAAGACGCTCGTACTCGCATCGAGCGCCGAAGAGAAGCGCGACGTCAATCTGACAAGCGCGCTGGGCCCTCTGTTGACATGCATGCGCTAGGGGAACCGGGCGACTTACTGTACGCGGTAGGTTGCCCTGCGTTCACTCGTGAGCTGCGGCAGGTCCAGTGGCCTAGCACGAAGAATTTCAAACCAGATGTACCAGAGAAGTACGACGGCAAGACGCATCCGTCGGAGTTCCTCAGCATCTACACCATCGCGGTGCAAGCTGCTGGGGGGCGGGACGACAAGATCCTTGCCAACTACTTCCCGCTGGTGCTCAAGCCCAATGTCAGATCCTGGCTCATGCACTTGCCGGACAACTCCATATCCTCCTGGGCTGATCTGTGCTATCAGTTTGTCGGCGCCTTTACAGGCGGCCACAAGCCTCATGGCCAAGAGAGCGATCTTCATCTGCTCGCCCAGAAGGAAGGAGAGCCCCTGCGCAAGTACATTCAGAGATTCAGCCGCGTACAGCACAACATCCCAGATGTCCACCCTGCCGCGGTAATCAGTGCGTTCCATCAGAACGTGCGGAACCGCAGGATGCGGGAGGAGATGGCGATGTGCAAGATCAGATATGTCAGTGAGCTATATGCCCTGGCCGACAAGTGTGCACGTGCTGAGGAAGGGAGGAAACTCCCGGAGAGAACACAGGAGCAGGAGGATCTGATAGTGAGGACACTGCCCCGGCAAGAAAGAACCGTCGGCGGAACAACAGGAAGAAGAAAGGCAAAGATGTGCTAGCTGTTGAGCAGTCCAGCAAGAAAGCCGAAGCTGGTAGCCCCGGCAAGGAGGTTGCCACAGCTGTGACGGTCGCCGACAAGCAGGACAGCACCAACAAGCAGTATTGCAAGATCCACCGCACCAAGGGCATGACCTCCAGAGCTGCAAGAAGGTCGAGCAGCTTGTTGAGCAGCAAAAGGCTGAATACGAGCAGCGCGACAAGGAGAAAGCTCAGGAAGATGCTGGAGGAGCTAGCAAGAAACGTCCCGGCCGAGGAGGACGTCGCGGCAAGGCCAAGTAGCGGCAAGGAGACAGACCTCCCCGCAGCCGCGACAAGGATGAAGACGACGACGACGATGAAGATATGGATGAAGATGAGGCCGATGAGCAGGAATTCCAGAAAGCCACAGAGGTCCTGTGCGTTGACGGTGGTGCTTCTCTGCATACTTCACACCGCCAGCTCAAGCAGTGGGTGTGGGAAGTCAATGCGGTAGAACCACTCGTCGAGTCACGCAAGCCTCTGAAATGGTCCAGCACGCCTATCATCTTTGATATTGAAGATCACCCTGATCGCATAACGGCGGTCAGGTGCTTGCCGATGTTGGTTTCACCAACTATCCGCAACCTCAAGGTCACCAAGATGCTAGTTGACGGCGGGGCCGGCTTGAACCTGATCTCCTCCGCGGTACTCCAGAAGCTTCAGATCCCTGATGGCGAGCTCGAAGAGACCGGCACATTTCAAGGAATCAATCCGGGAAGGAGCAAGCCGAATGGAAAGATCACGTTGCCGGTAACATTTGGCAGCGAGTTGAACTTCAGGACTGAGAGGGTCACTTTTGACGTTGCTGACTTTCCATTGCCTTACAATGGGATACTTGGCCGTCCAGCACTGGCCAAGTTCATGGCAGCCTCTCACTATGCATACAACATACTGAAGATGCCAGGCCCGATAAGTGTCATCTCTGTCCCTGGCGACAAGAAGGATGCTCTTATCTGCACCGACAAGATCTACCGGGAAGCAGCAGCCGAAACAGATCGCAACTCACTTGCCGCTGAAGCTCTTGGGGGGAAGAAGAAGACCAAGTTCGGCAAGAGCTCTGGTGCCCACTCCGGCAAGCGCACCTCTTCGGAGTGCTGCACTACCGTCGAGGATGCACCATCGAGCTCCATCGGCAAGTGTAAGAAGATAATGGCAGCTCCACCAGAGACCAAGAAGGTGTCCGCCAAGGAGGACGGCACGGGTGGTACCTTCACCATCAGTGCCACTCTCGACCCTAAATAGGAAAGCGCGCTCATTGCTTTCCTGCGGGCGAACGTCGACGTGTTTGCATGGCAACCGTCTGACATCCCCAGTGTTCCCAGGAAAGTAATCGAGCACCATCTTGCCGTCTGTCCTCATGCGCGGCCCGTCAAGCAGAAAGTCAGGAAACAGGCATTGGAGCGCCAAGAATTCATTGCAGAAGAGATCAAGAAATTGGAAGCAGCAGGCCTTGTCAGAGGAGTGCTCCATCCTACGTGGTTGGCCAATCCTGTAGTCGTGCGCAAGGCAAACGGTAAATGGAGGCTGTGTATTGACTTTACCGATGTTAATAAAGCTTTCATTTCTTGATGCATACTCAGGATATCATCAGATCTTCATGGCAGAAGAGGATGAGGAGAAGACCGCATTCATTACCCCATGTGGCACATACTGTTTCGTACGGATGCCTTTCGGTTTGAAGAATGCTGGTTCAACATTTGCAAGGGTAGTCCATGACGCTTTTGAACCGCAAATGCACAGAAATGTGGAAGCCTACATGGATGACATAGTGGTCAAGAGCAAGGACAAAGCGACTCTAATTCAAGATTTAGACGAAACCTTTGCAAATCTGCGCAAGATCAACCTCAAGCTTAACCCTGAGAAGTGCGTGTTTGGAGTCCCCTCCGGCAAGCTTCTCGGGTTCTTTGTGTCTTAACGGGGAATTGAAGCCAACCCCGACAAGATCAAGGCCATTGAGCAGATTGAAGCACCAAAGCGCGTCAAGGATGTACGAAGACTTGCCGGTTGCGTAGCTGCTCTCAGCAGGTTTATCTCTAGGTCTGCTGAGCGTGCCCTGCCATTTTTCAAAATATTGAAAAAGGCAGGTCCAATGAAATGGACTCCGGAAGCGGAGGCTGCGCTGCAGGACTTGAAGAGATACCTGTCCTCCACTCCAACACTTGTCGCACCTAAGCCACAAGAGAAGTTGCTGCTATATATAGCGGCAACCAATCAAGTGGTTAGTGCTGCGTTAGTAGCGGAGAGGGAGGCGGATGATGAGCCAGCAACCACGGCAGACACATCCGGCGACAAGCAGAGGACTTCACCGGCAAGCTCTGGTCCCGACAAGGATGGATCTGCGCAGGAACATGAGAAGGTACAGAAGAGAATGGTGCAGCGCCCAGTTTACTTTGTCAGTTCCCTTCTGCAGGGGGCTAGGTCAAGGTACTCTGGTGTGCAGAAATTGCTTTTTGGCCTCCTCATGGCCTCGAGAAAGCTGCGCCATTACTTCCAAGCACATGAGATCACATTTGTCACTCGCTTTCCGTTGAAGAGGATACTGCAAAATCCCGAAGCAACAGGCAGGATTGTCGAGTGGGCACTAGAACTGTCAAGCTTTGGCCTCAAGTTTGAGAGCACTTCAACTATCCAAAGCAGAGCATTGGCAGAGTTCATAGCAGAGTGGACGCCAACACCAGATGAAGAAATTCCAGAAATGAGCATCCCCGTCAAGGAAGCAAGCAAAGAGTGGCTGATGTACTTCGATGGTGCCTTCTCGCTGCAAGGCACCGGTGCTGGCGTGCTACTTGTTGCACCCACCGGAGAGCATCTCAAGTACGTAGTCCAGATGCACTTTCCCAAGGAGCAAGCAACAAACAATACTACAGAGTATGAAGGTTTGCTTGCCGGCCTCAGGATTGCAGCAGACCTTGGGATCAAGAAGCTCATTGTCAGGGGTGACTCACAGCTTGTCGTCCGCCAAGTGAACAAGAGTTATCAGAGTCCGTTGATGGAAGCTTACGTTGATGAAGTGAGAAAGCTAGAAGAGCACTTTGACAGCCTGCAGATGGAGCATGTTCCAAGAGCTCAGAACGACATTGCCGATGGCCTATCAAAGTGCGCCGCACTGAAGTTACCTATGGAACCAGGGATCTTTGTGCTCAAGCTAACTCAATCATCCGTAACGCCATCAACTGGACAGAGCAAGAAGAGGAAGTTGATTTCTGGTGACTACTTTCCGGCAGAGCTCCCCGAAGCCGCTGCCAAGAAGGTCCCCAAAATCAGCGCCAATGATGCTGAGGAGCAGTCTACTCCGACAAGCCTTAGGGTTTGTTCCGTTGAAGCAAACGCTCCTGACAAGTTTTGCTCCGGCAAGCTTGCCGGGGAACATCAAGCTCCGGCAGAGCCGCAGGTTCTTGCCGTAGAAGCGGATGTTCCCACAGCAGCAGATGTGCCTTTAGTCCTTGTTGTCGAGCCGCAAGCTCCAGCATGGGCACAGCAGATTGTCCGTTTCCTTCAGACAGGAGAACTTCCCGAAGAGCAAGAAGAAGCGGAAAGAGTAGCCCGGCATTCAAGTATGTACCAGTTTGTCGACAACATACTGTACAGAAGAAGACTCAACGGTGTGAAATTGAAGTGTATTCACCGGGAAGACGGACAAAAGCTGTTGGCAGAAATACATGGAGGCATATGTGGTCACCACATTGGCGCAAGAGCACTTGCCGGCAAAGCGTTCCGGCAAGGTTTCTTTTGGCCGACAGCCCTCCAGGATGCAACTGTACAAGTAACCAAGTGTGAAGCGTGCCAGTTCCATTCCAAGCAGATACACCAGCCAACTCAAGCTCTCCAGACGATCCCTTTATCCTGGCCATTTTCGGTCTGGGGGCTCGATATCCTCGGCCCCTTCCCCCGAGCTGTCGGGGGCTTTGAGTACTTGTACGTTGCAATCGACAAGTTCACAAAGTGGCCGGAAGTGGAACTAGTGAAGAAGGTGATGGCACAGTCAGCAGTCAAGTTCTTCAGGTCGATTGTTTGCCGTTTCGGGATCCCTAACAGGATCATCACCGACAACGGCACGCAATTTACGAGCCGCACCTTCATGCAGTACGTCCAAGATCTTGGCACCAAGGTCTGCTTCGCTTCTGTTGCTCATCCGAGAAGCAACGGTCAAGCGGAGAGGGAAAATGCTGAAGTGCTGCGTGGGCTCAAGACCAGAACTTTCGACAGGCTGCACAAGTGCGGAAAGAACTGGATTGAGGAGCTGCCGGTGGTTCTTTGGTCGATCAGGACGACGCCAAATCGAGCCACTGGCCAGACACCTTTCGCTCTAGTCTATGGAGCAGAGGCAGTTCTCCCCACGGAACTCGTATACGGATCACCTCGAGTGCTCGCTTATGATGAGCTTGAGCAAGAGCAGCTGCGACAAGATGACGTGCTGCTCCTTGAGGAGGATCATCTTCAGGCTGTTGTACGAGCTGCTCGATACCAGCAAGCTTTGCGCCGCTACCATAGCCACAAAGTTAAAGCTAGAAGCTTCGAGGAAGGCGACCTTGTTCTTCGGTGCGTTCAGTCCGCCAAGAATTCCAACAAGTTGACGCCGAAGTGGGAAGGCCCTTATTGGGTGAAACGAGTCACTAGGCCTGGCGCTGTCCGCCTTAAGACCGAAGATGGCACTCCGGTGAGCAACTCCTGGAACATTGAGCATCTTCGTAAGTTTTACCCGTAGGGCGCGGTTGCCAGAACCCGTTCCGGCAACCACCTTTTGTACAAGTCTTGCCGATGTTGCATGTAATCCTTTGTACAAAGCCGGGCGCAGACCCCGTGCATAAGTAAAGCTCATGTGCTCCGCACATCTTGTCAAATTCATGCTTTTTACTTTATATTTGCATGCGTTATCTGACACTTTGTGCAGCACCTACCCCGGTAAGCAATAACGAGCTATAAGGCTCCATGCCTTTATTTTCTCTTCTTTCTTTTTCTCAAAAAGGAAAGGAAGGTTCCCTCGCCCACAAGTTTCCCGGGGGGGAAGGAGAAGATAATGGTGTGGATCAGGCGTCGTTCAAGCAAGTTTTCGCCTTACCGAAAAGCAAACGACAGAAAAGCTAAGTTGCCAAAGTTTGAGCAATCAGTTTTTAAATTTTAAAGTTATCTTCCTTGAACGACCGGGCTTTGTATGGAAAACCCGTGCGCGGAGGAACCAACTCGTAGCTAGTTGCGCCCTTACTTTGTTTCGAGTCCGCTCAACAACTTAAGTGAGCTGCGACTAGTCGCGACAAGGTTTCTTGTCGGAAGCGGCACCGCCAGCAGGCTGATGATGTCCCGCACTCAGCGCTCGCGGCAAAGGTGCCTGCGCCGTCAAGTTCCCTAAAAGCGCAGGGTAAAAACATACAAAGGAAGGGAGCAAGTAAAGGAAATAACATAGCAATCTCTACCCAAAACAAAGTTATATTACAAGATAGCTTGTCGCAGCTCTAATAGATTGTTCTCGTGGCATAACCAGCAGCGACAATGAGAAAAAAAGAAACGGGCGGCCTAATCTACGCGATCGCCCTCAACCCTCTTGATCTCACTCACCTTGTCCACAATGGGTGCGACAAGGGCCTTGAGTGCATCCAGATCAGCATCCGGCGGCAAGGATTTGAGGACGTTGGTGAGGTTGAGGCCTGGATTGCGGAACGCCACCTTCATCAGCACCTTCTGGAGAGCCCACGCGCAGATCCTGCGCGACTCGTCGGCCAGCTGCTTTGGGATCTTCTCCCGGAGTCGCTGGAGTGCCGTCGCCACGCCCTTGAAGAACAGGCTGAGCTTGGCGCTGGGTTGGAGGTGCTCGTCGGAGGAGTACCCGAGCTCCTCCATCCCCAGCTGCGCCAGCTCCCCGTTGATGGCGGCGGCAATATTCACCAGACCTTCAGTCCAATGCTCCACTATCTCCCTGAAGGCATCGTGGGCGGCAGCAGCATTCGCCAGCAGCGCCTCGTCGGCCTTGACCTTCTCCGACAAGGCCACCTCCCGCTCCCTGGCGCCGTCCAGCGTCTAAGTCAAAGTGGCCAGCTTCAACTCGAGGTCCGCATTGGAGTCCTTGGCGGCACTGAGCTCCTTGCCCCTCTCTGCGAGAAGGCCCTGCAGTTCACCATGGGCGGCAGCATCCTTCTCGCGCTCACGCTTGAGAGCGGCAAGCTCCTCGCCACTCGCCCTGAGATCAGCCTCCAGCTGCGCTACTTTTGTCTCCAGCTCCTTCTTGGCGGCCTCGGCAGCTTCGGCAGCATCCCTTGCCTCCTTGAGAGCCCCTCCAATCGCTTGCTCGCGCGCGGCAAGCTCCTCCTCGTGGCTGTCAAGATTGACCTTGCGCTGCGCCAACTCTCCTTCCTGTGCGAATAAGTTTTCGGCGACAAGCCGTTGCTTCTCTTCAGCTTCAGCCTTCTCGAGGAGGAAGGCTTTCCGCTCCTCGAGAAGTTGCTCCCGCTCCTCCGCCAGGGACCAAAGAGCTTCCTGCCTGAGGCCCCGGAGCTCCTCTGCGCGCTTCTCAATATCCACCCCCGCCTTCGCGACAAGCGCCTCTCGGGATGCCAGTTTGGCTTGGCGGGCGCGGTAAAGCGACGTCAGCTTCCGCAGCAGCCGCTCCTCCTCAGGCTCGTCGCTGCTGCTCCTTGGTGTGTCGACCACCGTCAGCCCAGCAGAGGCGAGCACCTCTCCGTCCAGGATTTCTCCCTCGACCGGCGCCCTGGAGCTTGACGCCCAGGGGAGCTTGATGAAGATACCGTCGCCGGCCTTCAAGTAGGCGCCGGGCTGGGGCTCTTCGGAGCCTGGCGCTGCAGCATCGGCGGAGGGATCGGCGATCGGCGCAGCGCCTGGCGCTCCTGCGGCCTCGGGGCCGTCGGTGCGATCGCCGGATCCCTCGCCAGCTTCTGCGGCGGCAGCCTTGGCGGCCTCTTCGCCAGCGGGATCATCAGCACCGGCCTCTTCTTCGGTGGCGGCGGCGTCGTCATTGTTGCCGCGCGCGTCCTCCTCGCCAGCGGCCTCTGTCTCCATCGGCTAAATGGCGGGTGGATCTGACGACCGAAGAGGGGAGAAAGGTCAAGTAAATGTTCAAGAAGAAAATCAGAAGAAGAAGAATCCAAGGGGAGTTTTTCAGGCAAAAGGGTTACCTGTGCTTGGATCCGCAGTCGTGGTCTCGACCACCGGAGGATCGCTGGCGCTGTCCCTTGCCGGAGAACTGCCCCTTGCCGGAGAGTTATCCCTTGCCGGAGAGCGCTCCCTTGCCGGGGACTCCTCCCTTGGCGGCATAGTCGAAGCAGATGGCACTTCGGGAGTAGCCTCCGGGCATTCCTGATGAGGCTGTTCTGCTCCTACACAAATCCAACAGACAAGATATCAGTAGAGAAAAGAGCACCCATGCGCACCTGACGGCAGGAAGTAAACTATAAACTTACGCTGGGGGCTGCTTTGGGGAGTAGTTGCCGGGTCCGTCAAGGTGGTCTTAGACACACACCCTGCTGACACGGTGAGATCATCTTCGATGACAATCACCGGGGCCTTGGCTCTCTTCGCCGCTCTCTGGGCCAGCGTCCTGAAAAGGAATGGATTCAGATCGAAGCAAGTCAGATACAAAACGAAAGCAACAAGATAGCGAGAATTGAAGAACTACGAGGACAGCAAGGGGATCTTACTCTTCTTCTTCATCGTCGGAGCTGAGCGCGGAGATCGAAGTCCGGCTCGCCTCCGGTGCGGCGAGGCGGAGGAGTAGGCTCCCTCGCCCGCTTAGCAGGAGCAGTGGTGGCGGACCGGGAAGACCCCGCTCCAGTTGCCGCGGCGGCGTGAGGCGCTCCTGCGGCAACCGTGCTTGCCGCGATAGAGCGTGTCGCGCGACTCGGCAGCTGTTGACCCGTTTGCCGCCCCGCTACGTCCGCGGCCTTGCAGAGACGCCTTCTTGGCAGGGCCGGGGGCTCCGCCTGCGGCAAGCTGTCTAAAGGTTCGAGCTCTTCCTCGCCGGGCTCGCTCAGCTCAGCTTCAGGACCGGCAAGATCTTCCTCGCCGGCAAACTCCTCACGCTCGGCATGGCTTGCCGCCTCTGCTGCCTCTGCCTCCTCCACGGTGAATCCAAATACGCCCGCGGCAGCAGCTGCTATCGCCTCTTCTAGCCTGGTGGCGATGCGCTGCATCTCCGCATCGGTGGTGTCACGGGTGAGGCTCTTCTGCTCATCAGCATGGACCGGCACTTCTACCAAGTCGTCGAAGAACGCCCGCACGACGTCATCCGCAGGTTCTTGCCAAGTTGGGGCGATTCCGTGAGAGTCACACAACGGCATCATCGTGCGGATGCGGTCAAGTGAAGAATTGTTGCACAGCGGAACGACATTCCGCGGCAACATAAATGGGTGCTGAGGGTCGCGCTTGAACAGCTCCAGAAGCATCGCGTCCAATTCCAAGACCGTGAAGTTGAAGTTGAGGCCCGGGCGCAGCCTCATGATATCCGCCGAGTTCTTGAACTCCCAGGCGGGTCTCCCCCTCTCCTGCAGGGGGCGATGCGGCGGCGAAGGAAATCTACGCCTACAGCGCCTACAGTGAGCCCGGCAAGCCTGAGGCGAAGGATGCGGGTGACGGCGATCTTCAGCCTGTCGTCTTCCGGGGCCACGTTGCTCCAATCATTGCCGCGCACTATTGGGGCTTGGCGCACGGCAGTGAATGGCTGCAGGTTCTCCTTGACGATCCAGCACCACTCTGCTCTCCACTCCTCCCACTTGCTGCGGAGCTCACCCTCCAGATATGCTTCCTTCTTGCCGACTCTCGAGATCCAAGCGATCCCGCCGGAAAGAGGCTCTCCTCTCTCGACTCGAGGCATGAAGAAGTGGCGGAAAAGGGCTACGTTTGGGTGGACTCCGACAAAGTTTTCGCACAGATGTGCAAAAACTGCCATGGTCAGAACGGCGTTGGGAGTGAAATCAAGGAGGCGGAACCCATAGGTGTTCATGATATCGCAAAAGAATTTAGAGAAAGGCGGGCAGAGCCCGCAATAGAAGAACAGCGCGAAAAAGGGATACCCGTTCGGAGCCAGCCTCGAGGCGGTGGCCGGGAGTACCCTCGTGCGCGGATGCGCTTGCGTCTCCGTCGACAAGAAAAGGTAGTAGTACTCCCTCAGCTTCTTTGCGTCAAGCTGAGGGGGGAAGATGGCCCGCTCCTTTCGCAGCACCGCGAGCCGCTGCGCCTCGACTGACTTCACGCCCTTCCCCTTGTCGGCTTTCGGAGCCATGGCGGAGGTGGCTGGGGAGATCGGCGGCGTCGGTGGAGCTGGTGGCAATGGGGGGCGGAGCGCTACTCTCTTTCGGCTTTGAGAAGAAGGAGGGGAGCGGCGGAGATTTTCAAGAATGAAGTAGCAACCGGCAAAGTGGGGAAACTGCCCCTATTTCCCCTGCTTATAAAGAGGGAGGGAGCGGACGTTTCGCCCTTCCGAATAAAGATACCTCCCATGATCTCTCCCACGATGCTGCATTCAACGCGTGCCGTTCGGGGAGGGCGCGGTGGATACGGAGCAGGATACGGCGTGACCCAGGCCGCGTGTGCCCGTGCCCTGTTTTGGGCCTGGCCCAACAGCGCTCGGCACCGTGTGTGGCCCAGGCCCGGGGGCTCCTGTCGGTGTACTAGAGTAGGGGTACCCTAGTATCCCGAACTTGTGCACGGGCAGTTGCAGCACCCCGAGGCAAGGCTTGCCAGGCGACCGCCAAGGTCCTTCGTGGTTCCCTTGGAGCCATTCAAGAACAAAGTATTCAAGCCAAGGAGACAAGGCCCCGGCAAGAGGAACTTGCCGGGAAGGCCAACCGAGGCATCCCAAGGAACTTTGCCGCGACGCGCCACGCGTCCCGGCAAGGCAACAAGGCCCCGGCAAGAGGAGCTTGCCGGGAAGATCAACCAAGGGACCTCAAGGTCTGGTGAGCGACAAGCTTCCGGGCCCGACAAGACGACGACCGCGGCAAGGCGCTTGCCGCGGCAAGTAACCACTCTGTACCCATGCTCCAGCACATACGCCAACGTGTCGCTCTGGGGGCCTTTCCAGGCGCGCGTGGCGTGAGGCTGTGCAGCCAGCGGTGCGCGGTGGCATGCGACGCTGACAAGATCGCCATTGTGGCGAACGGTGGCGTCCCTGACGGTCCCTTTCTGCACTGTTTGGGCGACACAGACGGGCATTTAATGCCTTTATCCCCTGCCGTCAGGGTTAGGTAGGATACACTGTGCAAGTAGGTGTACCAACCGCAACACTTATTATGTTTTTACCCTTCTCTGCGTTGCCACCTATCGGTGACCCCTTTAGCATATAAAAGGAGGCCCATGCGCAACATAGGGGGGGTTTGGCTCATTCGGAAGCCAGAAAAACACTTAGCTCTCTCGAGCAAGAACAGAATACAATCAGACAAGCAGCAGTAAGAGTATTATCTCTCCGGAGACCTCCGAAGCTAGGTAAACTGCTCGTGTGCTTCACCTCGATCCGCTCTTCGTGCGATCTCCGCCCCCCACCGAACGGAAAGGGGCTTGGTCCGCCGGCCCCATAGGTGTTCGTGGATCAGTTTCCCCGACATATACCCTCCCGGCAGTAGAATTGTATCACCCCCTCCAAGCCGTAACCCAATTGACAACCTTAGAGATAGAGAAGGTGAATGAGGGAGTCCTGGATTAGGGGGTGTCCGGATAGCCGAACTATCACCGTTGGCCGGACTCCTAGACTATGAAGATACAAGATTGAAGACTTCGTCCCGTGTCCGGATGGGACTTTCCTTGGCGTGGAAGGCAAGCTTGGCGATACGAATATATAGATCTCCTACCATTGTAACCGACTCTGTGTATCCGGTGTCTATATAAACCGGAGGGTTTTAGTCCGTAGGACGAACAACAATCATATCATAGGCTAGCTTCTAGGGTTTAGCCTCTTTGATCTCATGGTAGATCTACTCTTGTACTACCCATATCATCAATATTAATCAAGCAGGAGTAGGGTTTTACCTCCATCGAGAGGGCCCGAACCTGGGTAAAAACATCATGTCCCTTGTCTACTATTACCATCCGCCTAGACGCACAGTTTGGGAACCCTCCACCGGATTTGACACCGACATTGGAGCTTTCATTGAGAGTTCCTTTGTGTCGTCACCTTTAGGCCCGATGGCTCCTTAGATCATCAACAATGACATGGTCCAGGGTGAGACTTTTCTCCCCGGACAGATCTTCGTATTCGGCGGCTTTGCACTGCGGGCCAATTTACTTGGCCATCTGGAGCAGATCGAAAGCTACGCCCCTGGCCATCAGGTCAGATTTGGGAGTTTGAACTACAAGGCTGACAACCGCAGAGACTTGATCGACGGATTCGAGCCACTACCAAGCGCGCCGCACTATCTCGATGGGTATGATCTAGCTCTGCCGCCGAACAGTGCCCTGGAGGCCGCACCAGCGTCCGCTCCGACCCTTAGCTCGGAGCCGGCTTCGCCGATCGAGGACGAGTGGCTGGACACCGCCTCGGGGGCTATGATCTCTATGGCGATTGAGCCGAACACCATCCATGTCCTTTGCAAAGCCTGTGACTCCGAGGTGCCGGACTCCTCTCTGGACTCCGAACCTCCCGCGCCCCTCCCAATCAAATCCGATTGGGCGACGGTTATGGAGTTTACTGCCGCGGACATCTTTCAGCACTCGCCCCTTGGCGACATCCTGAATTCACTAAAATCTCTCTCTTTATCAGGAGAGCCCTGGCCGGACTATGGTCAGGAAGGTTGGGATGCGGACGACGAAGAAATTCAACACCCGCCCACCACCCACTTCATAGCCACTATCGAAAGTTTAAACGACGTGCTCAATTTTGACTCCGAAGACATCGACGGTATGGACGACGATGTAGGAGATAACTGCGAACCAGCACCTACAGGGTACTGGACTGCCACCCCATCTCACGATGTATACATGGTGGATACACCTAAAGGAAGTGACGACGAGGAACAACGGGACGCTATGAAGGATAAATCCCTCGAAAAGCAATCAAGACGGCGACAAAAGCGCCACACAAAGTCCCGCCTCGACAAAGACGGCGGCCATACAGACCCAGCCATAGAGCAGGTCGAGCCAGTGGACGACGAACATACCATTGAACAATCGTCCGAACAGGACAACTTGGATAAACAACCCGTCCCCGGCGAAGATAACAATCCGGACGATCTCACACCGGACAAGTTGTTGGAGCAGAAGAACTTCCACAAAAGGCTCGTCGCCACTGCGCGTAGCCTGAAAAAGCAGAAGCGGAAGCTCAAAACAGCGGAACATGCACTCAGAATCAGATGGAGCAAAGTACTCAACACCGCAGACAAATACGGCGATAGTCGCCAAACAAAGAGCTACCCAAAGCGCAAACTACTGCCCGAGTTCGATGAGGAGGCCTTAGAGCCCCCGCAATCAAAGAACAAAGAGGCCGCCCGGTCGGATAGACGACCACATGACAAGCATAGAGCGGCAAGCGGCGCCGCACACAAGCCGGCACGTGATCCGCATAAGGATTCGCATCAAAAGGATGGCCCAGTTAGGTCCATCTACGGGCCAAGAAAGCAAGCTCTTCTAAGCAATGCAACACGCCAAATATCCGGACATCACGGCACACCCAAATATAGGGGAGCCGCACACCCCCTATGTTTCACCGATGAGGTGCTAGATCACGAATTCCCGGCGGGATTTAAACCCGTAAACATAGAGGCATACGACAGAACAAGAGACCCGGGAGTTTGGATTGAGAATTACATCCTTCACATACACATGGCTAGAGGAGATGATCTCCATGCCATAAAATACTTACCCCTCAAGCTCAAAGGGCCAGCACGGCACTGGCTTAAAAGCCTCCCTGAAAATACCATTGGAAGTTGGGAAGAGCTCGAGGATGCTTTTCGGGTAAACTTTCAAGGGACTTATGTCCGCCCTCCGGATGCAGACGATTTAAGTCACATAACTCAACAACCCGGAGAGTCAGCCTGCAAATTCTGGAACAGGTTCCTCACTAAAATGAACCAAATAGTCGACTGTCCAGATGCCGAAGCCTTAGCAGCTTTCAAACACAACGTCCGAGACGAATGGCTCGCTAGGCACCTTGGCCAGGAAAAGCCAAGAACAATGGCCGCACTAACAAGCCTCATGACCCGCTTTTGCACGGGAGAGGATAGTTGGCTGGCAAGATGTAGTACCAGTGACCCAAGTACATCCGAAGTCAGAGATGGAAACGGGAAACCACAACGCAGCAAGGACCAGCGCCGGACAAGGGGAAACAGCCCGAAGAGCACAGTAGTCAACGCCGGATTCAAAAGCTCTCGGCAGAATCATAATAAACTTCCCCTCAAGGATAACAGCCATGAGCTATCCAACTTAAACAAAATCTTGGACAAAATATGCCAAATCCACATTACCCCCGGGAAGCCTGCAAACCATACCCACAGAGATTGTTGGGTCTTCAAGCAGTCCGGCAAACTCAATGCCGAACACAAGGGGCTCGACACATCAAGCGAAGACGATGACGAACCCCACAAGCAGAGCACCGGAAAACAAAAGAATTTCCCACAAGAAGTCAAAACAGTAAACTCACTTCAAGTGACAAAAGGGAAAATCAGAACAGCGCCCACAGAACTACGCGCCGCACGGCCTATCCCAGCGGAGTCCCGACATTGGTTGTCAAAACCAATTACCTTTGATCATCAGGATTACTCCGGACATATCCGGAATGCAGGATGGACTGCCCTGATATTAGATCCTATAATCGACGGACTCCAATTCACAGAAGTCCTAATGGACGGCGGTAGTGATCCAAACCTGCTATATCAGGACACAATCCGCAAAATGGGGATAGACCCAACCAAAATTCGCCACAGCAACACCTCCTTCAAGGGGGTAATGCCAGGCCTATATGCCCATTGTACGGGCTCCCTACTGCTAGAAGTTGTGTTTGGCTCATCTGACAACTTCCGCCGTGAAAAGTTAACCTTCCATATCGCCCCATTCAACAGTAGTTATCAAGCACTATTGGGACATGAAGCTTTCGCCCGCTTCAACGCAATACCGCATTATGCATCTCTTACACTTAAAATGCCCGGTCCACGCGGCATCATCTCATTAAAGGGAAATATCAAGTGTTACTCGAGCATGGAAGAACGTGAGACTGCCTGGACAGTCACACACTAATCCGGCTCCGCTAAACCAAGCACCTGAACAGGTCATTCGGACCCCGGACACGGCTAGACGAGTCCGGCGCAAACATATGAAGGCCTACTAGCCTCACACCCCCGTACAAGGGGCTGCATGCATGTACAACAAGAGACAATAAAGCTCAATTTTATTCGCTTTTCGAATCATACTCCTTTTATTTAATATAAAGTACATTTTTCGCACGATCTTTCTTCAACTAAGTTATTCTCCTTTATAGATGAACACTATGCTACACCCATCCAGGATACAGCACAACAGAGACACAGGCGTAGACATGCAATAGGGACCTGTTGCAAGGATTCTTTTCAGATTAAGACCCTGCGTAAACCTTTTTTACTATCTCTTGTTGATACACATCCCCCGGTTTCTTGCTATAACTGAGGAGGAGGCTGGAGTTTTGGCATCGGCCGCGTCAGAATTTTTTGCACGTACCTGGACACCAGGGGCTTAGGGCATTGTTTTGCCCATTTTCATAAAGACCGAATACCTTAGGGAGTGTTCGGCGTCTCAAGTTAGGCCTTATATGCATCAGCTCTGAATCATGTCTTTGGTCAAATGTTGGGTTTGCCCGGCTCCTGTGTTTTGCTGCCTTACATTCCGCTCTATCGGCTAACGCGGCACCAGGAGAACTACTGCGATTGTGCACGGTTTCGGCCTGGTGAGCACCTCAGTAGAGAAAGCCGAAAACTGACTATCACGATATAGCGTGAGACTGGTCAACCACTCGACGACCCACCGGAATGTTTAGAATTCCGCCGCATTAACGAAGGACCATTTCCCGGTCAGGCACATACGCGCCCCGAATTCGGGAGAGCACGGTGCCCCTAGGGGCTATATAGTAGCCCCACCATCGAACACCTATGGCTAAGTGAAAGTGATAAAGCATTATAGTCCGGTTGCCTAGTTTGCTACGCTATCACCTCCTTTACAGGACCAAGACGTTGGATTAAGTGTGAAAATGCACCTTTTTTGCAAACACCCCCGCACTATGTGCGTGGGGGCTAAAGCCGAAGACTGCCATCTTTTAGGTTATATACGCATATACATTAATGGCCGCACAGGAGGTATTTTTATACTTGAATGCACAAGTATAAAAAGCCCTTATATTATATTGAAACAATGTTTCACAAATCATACATGTCATTTGAACATAATATCCTTCGAGCACTTCGTCTCTATTAAACGAGCACCCTGCAGGACTTCCTCAAAATAGTGCTCGGCAGGTACTCGGCTTCTGTCCGAATCCTGGGATGCAACATCGGTGGCCTTCATCTCCGCCCAGTATGTCTTGACATGGGCAAGAGCCATCCACGCACCCTCTATGCATGTTGACCGCTTCATTGCACTAATATGCGGCACCGCACCAAGGAACTACTGCACCAAGCCAAAATAACTCTTCGGCTCGGGCCTCTTCGGCCACAAATGAGTCACGACATCCTTCATGGCAAGTCCGGACAACCTATTTAGCTCGGCCCATTCGGCCAAACGATCGGTCAATGGAAGCGGACGCTCTGGACTATAGAACTGCGACCAAAAAAGCTCTTCCTTTTCGTGATCCTTTTTGCCTCGGAAGTGTTCACCACGTCTGCGACACTTGCCGCCAAGTCCAGATAAGCATCCTCTGCACCCCACAGCTGGCCCAACTGAGCATACTTAGGATCCATGAATTTCCTCTGCAGCAGAAAAGGCTTTCCAGCCGCATTATCTTCAGCCTGATGTAGCTCCTCTTTCATAGCTCTCATCGCAGAGCGGGCATCCTTGGCCTCAGTAGCGGCCTTTTTCAGTTCCTCTTGTTCCACTCGACCTTCTTTTTCAAGAAGCTCGCAATAGTCGGTAGCATTCTTCAACTTTACAGCCATCTCAGCCATTTCTTTCTTGCTTCGGCAGTGAGCAGCATGCTCGGCTCTCAGCTCTTCGGCCGCTTTTAAGGCAGCCGCATCACTTTTTCGGGCTTGCTCCTTGGCTCGGGCGAGTTTTGCCCGAAGTTTCTCCATGGCGGCGGCACCATCTGCGTCAAGCATACATGTTGTAAGGCACAGACATTAAGCTACCTTACCGGGTGTCCGCGGAGAAGCTGCATACCTTGTGACTCGCCAAGCCGCTTATTGACAAGCGCGATGTCACAATCTGCCACGTCAAGCTGCCACTTTAGTTCGGCAAATTCATCAGTCCGGCTTGCCATCGGACGCTTCGCCACCTACATAGGAAGAGCGCATATTATACCTAGGATTATGATCCTTGGCACGCCGTCATTTTTGAGAATGCACCGAGTCTCAGGGGCTACTATCTATACAGGGCGCATTCTATATGCCAAACTGTCAGAAGGTACATCATTTTGCGTACCTCAAAACCCGTCAGTAAACTTATGACGGCTTCATGCAATCCACTTTTAGCGGATGAAATCCTTTCAATCGCCGTACCCATTAGCGCACGGTGATCTTCGGAGATAGACGCTCGCCCGAGCAGATCTTTCAGCTCCTCTGACCGTACACCAGTCAGTGTCGGACTCGTCCGATGGCCTTTTTCGAAGGTCGGACGCGGAGGGCTTTGAGGGGACATACGGCTGCCTTCGAGCCCTGCCGAATTCGGAGAAACCCTCTGTGACGACACCTCAAGGTCGTCTGCCTTGCATGACGGTACGGCAAGCGGAGGCGTTTCACTCTCCATCATCTCCGGATCGAGATCCCCTGAAGACGAGCTCTGCTGAGAAGGGCTGAGATCCGAACTACAAGGAAAATTTTCGGTTATCTTCAGAAATAAAATAGGGATGTCTCTCATTTTAAGAAAACGCCCCTCTTTACTTATGGCTCGCTGGAGGGCTGATCTCCTTGGGGAAATAGTGCGGCCGGGGCATCTCCCGGCGCAGGACCCTCTGTCGAGGATTTCTTCCCCCGCTTCGAAGCCTTGGTCTCCGGATCTTCAGAAGCGGTCCTCTTCTCCCCTTGGAGGGAGGGATTCTTGATCCCTCCTTTCTTGATAAAGTCCTTCGCGGAGGCAGTAGCTCCCTTGTTCCCCCCTTCGCCTTTTTAAAAAGGCGCAGCCTCTAGCATCCTGGTTAACACAGGATCCGACGTGGTCTCAGGGAGGGGGGCCGGACACCAGATCAGTTTTGCTTTCGCTATCCACTCCTGTTCAAGGGCAGCTCTTTTAAAGGCAAGTTTATGATAGATATACGGATAGCATGTCTGGGTACAGGACTACTTACTTGAGTATCCGGGCGATTGTAGCTCAGACCTGCGTCCTCGGTCAAGTCCGGACACATTGCTCGTGATCCGAAGAACAGTTGGTACATCTCCACGGGCGTTACGCCTATAAAATGTTGGAGAGCTTGTGGTCCCTCCGGATTAAACTCCCACAGGCGGAGGGGTGACGTTTGCAGGGCAGGGTGCGACGAATCAGCATGACCTGTGCTACTACGACCTAATTGATCTCTCTCTAGGAGGTCTCGAATACGGCCCTGCAACAAGGGCACGTCCTTGGACGGCCCCAAGTCGAGCCCTTTATTGACCCATGATGCCAACCGCGGTGGAGGACCCGAGCGAAAGGCAGGTGGCGCCACCCATTTGGTGCCCCTGGGAGCGGTGATATAAAACCACTCTTGTTGCCACAGACTGAGCTCCTCTTGAAAAGAGCCCTCGGGCCATGGAGCATCAACATTCTTGCTTATAACAGCCCCTCTGCACTCTGCCTGCTGCCCCTTGATCATCTTTGGTTCCACTTTGAAGGTTTTGAGCCACAACCCGAAGTGAGGGGTAATGCGGAGGAAGGCTTCACATACGACAATGAACGATGAGATGTGGAGGATGGACTCCGGATCCAAGTCATGAAATTCCAGCCCATAATAAAACATGAGACCCCTCACGAAGGGGTCCGTCGGGAATCCTAAACCCCGAAGGAAGTGAGACACGAACACCACGCTCTCACCAGGCTTGGGAGTGGGAACAATCTGCCCTTGGGCAGGCAGCCTGTGCGAAATTTCACCGGTTAGATATCTGGCATCTCTTAGCTTTAGCACGTCTTCTTCCGTGACAGAGGAAGGCATCCACCGGCCTTGCAGGTCGGCGACGGACATCTTCGGAGGTCCGAAGCGCCTGAATCTAGAGCTTTGGGTGTTGGAACTCGAGGCGATGGGCAGATTCGATTGAGATTGAAAGAAAGGAGCGGGCCTTGGTCTCGTTATAAAGAGGTTGAATACCAAGAGCCCTCCCCGTGACCGTTCGGGACTCGCCTTCGATAGAGGAGGCGCGCCAACGGGCACGACTGGGTTACCCACACCCGTATTGATGAGAATCCCGGACACGATCTTTGCTTTGACAAGACGTGCCAAAGAAACCGCCTCGCTAAACACGCTGAGGTGGGACAGAAAAATGATTCCAATAAAGGCTTGGCCATGGTGTGACGTCACGCCGCAGAATACGTCAGCAGATTGAATTTGTGTAAAGATTATTCTCTCTACGGTGGTATGTGGAACTTATTTTGTAGAGCCATACACTATCCTTGTGTTCAGAATCTTCTATGAAGTATTCGGAGGAGGAACCCGCCTTGCAATGCCGAAGAAAATATGCGCGTCGGACTCGTCGTCATTGAAGCCTGGTTCAGGGGCTACTGAGGGAGTCCTAGATTAGGGGGTGTCCGGATAGCCGAACTATCACCGTTGGCCGGACTCCTGGACTATGAAGATACAAGATTGAAGACTTCGTCCCGTGTCCGGATGGGACTTTACTTGGCGCGGAAGGCAAGCTTGGCGATACGGATATATAGATCTCCTACCATTGTAACCGACTCTATGTAACCCTAACCCTCTCCGGTGTCTATATAAACCGGAGGGTTTTAGTCCGTAGGACGAACAACAATCATACCATAGGCTAGCTTCTAGGGTTTAGCCTCTTTGATCTCGTGGTAGATCTACTCTTGTACTACCCATATCATCAATATTAATCAAGCAGGAGTAGGGTTTTACCTCCATCGAGTGGGCCCGAACCTGGGTAAAAACATCGTGTCCCTTGTCTCCTGTTACCATCCGCCTAGACGCACAGTTCAGGAACCCCTACCCGAGATCCGCCGGTTTTGACACCGACAGTGAAGTCCTTAGAGAGCAGCTTATAGGGAGAAATGGGCATCCCAAGATATTTAAAAGGAAAAGAACCAAGAGATCAGTTCAGAAGATCGTCGACCCGCCTAGCTTCCTGGGAGGGGGGGCACCCAAAATAAGGACTACACTTTTTGAGAAATTAATTTGAAGCCCGTACATTTCCTCAAACCATGACAGAAGGAATTTCAAATTAGCCAGGTACCGATCCGTGTTTTGAACTAAACTAATAGTTTGATCAGCGTACTAAAACTGGTACATGCCAAAAGGCACTAGGTAAGAGGAGACAGGAAGAATATGACCAGCCACCGCAGCCCAATTCAGAATACAGGTGAAATCATCAGCCACAAAGTTAAAAAGAAGGGGTGAAATAGGATCACCCTGGTGGAGGCCCCGGCCATTTTTGAAAATAAAGGCTCACTGAGCCATTAACCGAAACCGCAGTGTGGCCACCACGAACTAACTGCATAATTTGGTTCACGCAAGCACCGTCAAAGCCCTTGGCCAGGAGAACATAATGAAGAAAGGGCCAGCTAACCAAGTCGTAAGCTCCCTCAAAATCCAATTTCAACACCACGACATTGCAGTTTATGGCTTTTAAATCATGAAAAAATTCATGTAGGCTAAGAAAACCATCCAAAATGAAATTCCCCTTAATGAAAGCTGATTGCTATTGACAAATAACCTTATGGGCAACAAGAGAAAGACGCGTGACAAAACCCTTGGAAGGAAACTTAGCAATGTTGTTAATAAGGGAAATAGGTCTGTAAAGTTTAATGGAATCCGCCCCTTTCACCTTGGAAAGAAGGGAGATAACCACATAGTTAAGTCTCGAGATGTCAATCGTACCCAGAAAAATAACTAGAGAAGATGGCATAGATGAGATCCTTAAGAACATGCCCGAATTTTTTGGAAAAGGAGATAGAGAACCCATCAGGGCGAGGGGCATGATACATCTCCAACGTATCTATAATTTCTAAAGTATTCATGCCATGTTTACAATAAATTTATATGGTTTTGGTATGATTTGCATGGAACTGACCTGGACTGATGATGTTTTCAGCAGAACTACCGTGGTGTTGTTTTTTGTGCAGAAATGAAAGTTCTCCAAACACCGCGAAATTTTTTGTGGATTTTTTATGGGCCAGAAGACTATCAATGGGACAGAGCAGCACCTAGGGGGTGCCCCGAGGAGGGCACAACCCACCAAGGCATGCTTGGTCCCCCAGGCGTGCCCTGGTGGGTTGTGCCCACCTCAGTGCCCTCCCACGCCTCCCTCTTCTCCCTATAAATTCCCAAATATTCCAAAAACACACACAAAGACCCTAGATCGGAAGTTCCGCCACTGCAATCCTCTATAGCCACCGAAAACCAATCTGGGCCCTGTTCCGGCACCCTGCCGAAGGGAGGAATCATCTCCGGTGGCCATCTTGATCATCCCGGCGGCCACCACGATGAGGAGGGAGTAGTCCATCCTCGGGGCTGAGGGTTTGTACCAGTAGCTATGTGTTTAATCTCTCTCTCGCGCGATATTGAGATGTCAAGACCTTGATGTATCACGGGCTTTGTTAATATAGATGGATCATATGATGTTTCTCCCCTCTCTACACTTGTTGTGATGAATTGAGTTTTTACCCTTTGAAGTTTTGTCTTGTCAAATTGAATGTTCAGATCTAAGAACACATGATATATGTCTTGCATATGAATACCCGTGGTGACAATGGGGTATTATTTTGATTCACTTGATATATGTTATGGCACTCAACTTGCGGATTCCCGAGGTGACTTTGGGGTAATCTATGCATAGGGGTTGATGCACGTTTTTATTATCTTTTCTCCAATAGAAACTTTGGGGTCTCCTTGTAGTTCTTTGTGTGGATTGAGTATTATGAATCTAAAATTGTTTGACACATATTGTATAATTAACTCATGGGTACTCGCGGTGACATTGGGGTATCTAGGTGACATTAGAGTTGGTTGATATGGATCATATGGTGTTATTTTAGTACGAACTCTTGATTAGATCGATTGGAAAGAATAGCTTGCTGTTATTTTAGTATGAACTCTAGGATAGATTGATCGGAAATAATAGCTTTGAGGTGGTTTCGTACCCTACAAACAATTTTTAGCTTTTGTTCTCAGCTAATAGGAACTCGGGAGTGATTATTTATTGCACTATGGGGGATAATCATATGATCCAATTATGTTAGCATTGTTGAGAGATTGCACTAGTGAAAGTATGCATCCTAGGCCTCATTTTCCATTATTGCAATGTGTGTGCTCCATTTTATCATTTACTACCTTGCTGTTTTTTTATTGTTCGCACTACAAAAACTCATATCTACTATCCATACTACACTTTTATCACCATCTCTTCGCCGAACTAGTGCGCATATACAATTTGCCATTGTATTGGGTGTGTTGGGGACACAGGAGATTTCTTGTATTTGATTGCAGGGTTGCTCGAGAGAGACTATCTTCATCCTACACCTCCCACGGATTGATAAACCTTAGGTCATCCACTTGAGGGAAAATTGCTACTATCCTACAAAACTCCGCGCTTGGAGGCCCAACACAAGTCTACAAGAATAAAGTTGTGCAGTAGACATCAAGCTCTTTTCGGGCACCGTTGCCGGGGAGGTGGGTGCTTGAAGGTATATCTTTAGATTTTGCAATCGAATATTTTAGTTTCTTGTTTTATCACTAGTTTGGTTCATAAAAGAGAACTACAAAAAATGGAATTGAGGTTGCATCATATTATTCATCATCTTTATGATATCTTTCTTGAAAATGATGGTTAGGAAAATTGTGCTCTTGTTAGAAGAAGAAGTCAACAAAATGTTTGGCACAAATTATTTGAATGATGAGCAATGTTGTTAGGATAAATTCTTTGAATATCCATGATGTTAATGATGATTGCACTAGCCATGATAATGAAGTCTCCTATAAGAATGTCAATTTTTGCGGAGTGAATTGGCAGTTCAAAAGCACACCAAAAAGGGAAGATAGATTTTGTAAGAAGCATAAATATTTAGAAACAAAAAAGTTGCAAGAGAGGCTAGATGTTTGTGCTGAAAAATTTAATATTTTTTGCCATCCTTGTGAACTTTGCAATGAACGTGGTCATTTAAATCTATAATGCTATTTGTTTCATGATCAAATCGTGTCCAAAAATTGTGATAACTTGATTACCCTTGAGCATCATAAAGAGCTTAGTCTTATTTTGGGGTATGAAGAAATGAAGCATATAACTAAGGGTATTCCAAAATTTAATCTCAATAGAATTCTTGATTTTGATCTAGAGGAAATTTATATGTTTTGTGCGGAAAATTGCTTTGAGAATCCTTACGTTGCCAACTATCTAAAGACAAGAAAACAAATAGAGTATGAAGAGAGTACTAATGAAAGGGAAAATATTTCCCAATACCCTCCTAGTGTTTATCATAATGAATCAGGTAACGAGGGGGAGCTTCCAATCCAATCAATCTCTTCAACAAGAAGCTCGAAAAAATTGATTAAACCCACATGTGAGGTGGTGAAGAAGAAAAAGAAAAGAAGAAAAAGTAGAGGTAAAAAGGTAACTCTCCCAAGTAATATTGCTCCTATCACCATTTTGCCTCATAAAAGTAAATCAAATATGTTGATGGAGGATGATGATATTGAGTATCATTTTGTGATGCCTACTACTTGTTGTGATGATTATGATTGGGAAGACAATGATGTCTCTTATGAACTTGAAGATCTTTTTGGCACTTGCTTGGAAGAATATGATGATAATGTTTGCTATACTATTGGTGCCATTCATGCTATTGATAAGAATGATTATGATGATATGCAAAACCACAAGCTTGGGGATGCTATGTTTGATGAGTATGAAATGTTTGAAGATTTATTTGCTGAAAATAATGCTTGTCCCAAGCTTGGGCATGCTTTGCATAATGAATATGATCCTTTGATTCCTTCTACTTTCGATAAGAAAATTTATTATGATGATAGCATGCCTCCTATTTATGATGATTACAATGATGAAAGTTGGTTTGGAAGAGTGTCAACTCTAGGTGGTAGTGATCCCGCTATTTTGGAGGGTGTTGAAACTTATTACAATATTTATGAAAGTGGATTTGGAGAGGTCATGACTTTATTTAGTGATACATCCACTATTTTGGAAGAGGTTTCAATTGACTATGATGAGAACAAAGTTGCTGCTTATGATGATTATTATGATGACATGTATGCCATAAAGAGTAATAAATTTTCTATGCTTATGGATCATGAAAAGAATGCTTTATGTGATGGTTATATGGATGAGTCTATTCATGATGCTACTGAAAATTATTATGAGAGAGGAACTTATGATTTATGATGCTCTTGTTATGTTTCAACTTTTATCTTTTATGCGAGCATCATTGAACCCATCATGCCTAGCTAAAAGGCATTAAAGAAAAGCGCTTGTTGGGAGACAACCCAACACTTTTATCTATTGTTTTTGTGTGTACACATGATTATGCTACTGTAGTAATCATGTTTTATTGTTTTTGCTTCAATAAAGTGCCAAGTAAATCCTTTGGGATCATGTTGGGTGATAGTTGATTTGATCTTGCTGAAAAACAGAAAACCTTTGCACTCACAAAAATAACTCTCATTTTTAATAGAAGAGTGCTTTTGAGTTGAATATTTTTGCAGAAGATTAATATACAAATTTCTCACATGGGCATAATTTGTTTCATAATTTTTGGAGTAGTAGAAGTATGGTTTGAGTACAGATTACTACAGACTGTTCTGTTTTTGACAGATTCTGTTTTAAATGCATAGTTTGCTTGTTTCCTAGTTTCTATGGCTTATATTGCTCAATATAAATTGTAGAAATGACATGATATAGTAGGAATTGTGTGGGTACAATTATGAATCTTGTCTTTTATAGTACCAAAAGTGAAATGGTTTGCTCTTTATCATACTAACCTATCTCACAAGGTTCCGTTAAGTTTTGTGTGATTGAAGTTTTCAAGTTTTGGATGAGATGTCGATATGAGGAGAATAAGGAGTGACAAAACCCTAATCTTGGGGATTCCCAAGATACCCCAAGTTAATATCCGAGGAAGATCCAAGCAACTAAGCTTGGGGATGCCCCGGAAGGCATCCCCTCTTTCCTCTCCAACATTATCGGTAACCTCACTTGGAGCTATGTTTTCATTCGTCACATGATATGTGTTTCACTTGGAGCGTCAATTTATTTTGTTAGGATTTGCTTGATGTTATCTATAATAAATTTTTTCATCTTTTATTTCAATAAAAGTGGCAATGATAGCCTTTGTCATGCTTATTTTACAAGTATACATGTTGCTGTTTCAAAACAGAAAGTTTATTGTTGTTGCAAAAATTCCCTAGAAAAGTAAGAATATGATAAAATGTTGAAACGTTTTTCAAAATAAGATCTGGTAAATTTTCTATAGTGTGGTATTTTTTCATAAATTTTGGAGTTTAAGAAATATTGATACTCTTGCATTCTTTACAGACTGTACTGGTTTGGCAGATTGCTATTATGTTTGCATATGTTTGCTTGTTTAAAGATTCTATTTTAGGATAGGAGTATTAAATATGCAGAGGTATTTAGTATGAAATGTTGAATAATAATTTTAGTGACTTGCTACAATAGAGAATGATAAGGTTTTTGCATTGGTTTATACTAACTTCTCTCACGAGTTCTTGTTGAGGTTTGTGTGGATGAAGCTTTTGAGATTTAGGAAAACCATGATATGAGAAGAATTAAGGAGACACAAAAGATCAAGATTTGGGATGCCCAAGGCACCCCAAGATAATATTTCAAGAAGTCTCAAGCATCTAAGCTTGGGGATGCCCCGATAGGTATCCCACCTTTCCTCTTCAACAATTATGGGTTAATATTGTTTGAGCCTAAGTTTTTGCTTCTTCACATGAGTTGTGCTATTCTTGGAATGCCATTTTATTTTGTTTTTCTTGATGTTTTAATAAAATACTTATATCTGAAAGTTTTTAAATAAAATAGAGTCCTCAAATAGTTGCCAGGGAGGCTATGTAAGCGGCATTCACATCCCGTCAACAAAGCTCTTTTCTATGGAATTGCTCTAGTGCTTCACTTATATCTTTTTAGCACGGTGTGCTTTTGTATTTTTTTGAACAAATTCTCTCTTGCTTCACTTAAATTAATTTGAGAGAAAGAAATATTATGCTCATGATCTTCATTTATATCTTTTTGGAGTAGCTTGTCATTTACTCTTGTGCTTCACGTATATCCTATGAGTAAATTGTTAAATGAATTGAATATCATGAAGTTGAAATTACATGTTCATATCATGCCTAGTAGTGGCTTCACATTGGGTTTAGAAAGTGAAAGCTTTTGAAGCTTGACAATCACAATATTGGTCATACAAGCAATTCACGAATAGTTAGTATAAGGAAGAGAACTTTCACATGTAAATATACTATCTTGGAAATATTTTGTGATTGTGAGCCCCCATAAAAATATTATATGCCAAAGTTGTTGACGTTGGACAAGGAAGACAACGTAATGGTTTATGTTTGTTCATATTCACATAGAAGTTATATTATCATAGATCCTTCAACATGTGGTGCTTGCCCCCCATCTTTACTAGCAAAATATTCCGCACAAAGTAGAGATACTACTTGTGCATGCAAAAACCCTTAAACCCAAATCTTGTTTTGAGAGTCCACCATACCTACCTATGGATTGAGCAAGATCCTTAAAGTAAGTTGTCATTGGTGCAATAAGGTAAATCAATTAGTGTAAGAGAAAATTGAGCGTTGTACGAACTTGTGATGGCAAAGAATAAAAGCGACAGACTGCATAATAGAGGTTGCTATCATAAGGGGCAATATCAGTGGCGTTCTTTTGCACTAAGGGGTTGAGCATACAAACAAATAAGCACAGGGAAACCTCCACCTCCCTCTGTGAAGGGCCTATCTTTTACTTTTATGTATTTACTTCCATGCAAGAGTCGAAGTTTTTCTCTCTATTCCTTTTTATTTGTCTCCTTTGGCAAACATCATGTGGTGAGGAAAGATCTAGGCATATATATCCAGTTGGATATGGGTAGCATGAGTTATTATTGTTGACATCACCCTTGAGGTGAATACGTTGGAGGCGAGTTTATAAGCCCCTATCTTTCTATGTGTCCGGTTGAAACATTTTTCTCATGTGTATGCGGTGAGTGTTAGCAATCATAGAAGACTATATGATGGTTGAGTATGTGGAGCTCTTACTTAGACTCTGTTGAATAAGTTGAATTACAATTGCTTGGTGACTGGGAACATAGGTTGTTGAGTTTCAAGAGAATTCATTGTTTGAACCTTAACATGTGAATTGGTTGCTACTATAACATGAGAAGTTTTATAAGAAAGAATTGTTGTTATGATGCTAGGAAAAGTGATTGAAATCATCATTGATCAAACTTGTGCACTTTGGTAGCATTCACACTACATAAATTATTTCTTTTATCATTTACCTGCTCGAGGACGAGTAGGAATTAAGCTTGGGGATGCTGATACGTCTCCAATGTATCTATAATTTATGAAGTATTCATGCCATGTTTACAATAATTTTATACGGTTTTGGTATGATTTGCATGGAACTAACCCGGACTGACGCTGTTTTTAGCAGAACTACCGTGGTGTTGTTTTTGTGCAGAAATGAAAGTTCTCCAAACACCACGAAACTTTTTGTGGATTTTTTATGGACCAGAAGACTACCAATGGGCCAGAGCGGCACCTGGGGGTGCCCCGAGGAGGGCACAACCTACTAAGGCACGCCTGGGCCCCCCAGGCGCGCCCCGGTGGGTTGTGCCCACCTCGATGGCCTCCCTCACCCCCTCTTCGCCCTATAAATTCCCAAATAATCCAAAAACCCTCACAGAGACCCATTTACTATTTCCTACCTTGCTGTTTTTACTTATTCAGATTATAAGAATATATTTCTACCATCCATAAAACACTTTTATCACCATCTCTTCACCAAACTAGGGCGCCTATACAATTTGCCACTATATTGGGTGTGTTGGGGACACAACAGATTTCTTGTATTTGATTGCAGGGTTGCTCGAGAGAGACTATCTTCATCCTACACCTCGCACTGATTCATAAACCTTAGGTCATCCACTTGAGGGAAAATTGCTACTGTCCTACAAAACTCTGCGCTTGGAGGCCCAACACAAGTCTACAAGAATAAAGTTGTGTAGTAGACTTCAGGGCAGAGTTGGAATTGGACGAGGATACCACCAAGTCAATCTTGTCATGGGAGAGAGGGATCAAGAGCACGTTGTTGTCCTCAACAGAAACCCTATCCCCCGCAGCCCAAATATTAGGAGAAATGCACATTTGCATCGGGCACTTGACAGCCAAAAGATCAGAGAAGAAAGAAAAAATGTGTCATTTAATGATATTAGGATCGGCCACAACCTCTCCCTTGATACAGAGCCTGAGGATAGAACACCTCCTATGGTGGCAGTTGGCGATCATAAAAGAATACGCAGTAATAGAATCACCCTTTAAAATCCGAGAAATGCAGCCACGTTGCTGCAAATATACCTCCTCCTGCTTATGCAGGCCTAACGGGGCATTTTCTGTTGGAAATATGCCCAAGAGGCAATAATAAATTGGTTATCATCATATTTCATGTTCATTATAAATGTTTATTATTCATGCTAGAATTGTATTGACCGGAAACTTGAATACATGTTTGAATACATAAACTACACTGTGTCCCTAGTAGGCCTCTACTAGACTAGCTCGTTGATCAAAGATGGTTAAGGTTTCCTAACCATGGACATGAGTTATCATTTGATAACGGGGTTACATCATTGGGACAATGATGTGATGGACAGACCTAACTATAAGCTTAGCATCATATTGTTTAGTTATTTGCTATAGCTTTCATCATGTCAAGTATCAGTTCCTTAGACCATGAGATCATGCCACTCCCGGATACTGGAGGAATGCCGTGTGTGCTATCAAACATCACTTTGTAACTAGGTGATCATAAAGGTGCTCTAGTGGTATCTCCGAAGGTGTCTGTTGGGTTGCATGGATAGAGACTGGGATTTGTCACTCCGTGTGATGGAACATATCTCTGTGCCCTCTCGGTAATACATCACAAGAAGCTTGCAAGCATGTGACTAATGGGTTTAGTCACGTGATCTTGTATTACAGAACGAGTAAAGAGACTTGCCGGTAAAAAGATTGAACTAGGTATGGAGATACCGACGATCGAATCTCGAGCAAGTAACATATCGCCGGACAAAGGGAATTGCATATGAGATTGACAGAATCCTTGACATCATGGTTCAACCGATAAAGGTCTTCGTGGAATATGTAGGAACCAATATGGGCATCCATGTCCCGCTATTGGTTATTGACCAGAGACATGTCTCGGTCATGTCTACATGATTCTCGAACCCGTAGGGTCCGCACGCTTAACGTTCAATGACGCTAGAGTAGTATTGGGATATGTGCATTGGTAACCAAATGTTGTTTGAAGTCCCGGATGAGATCCCGGACATCACTAGGAGCTCTGGAATGGTTCGAAGGTAAAGATTCATATTTAGGAAGTCCTGTTTTGGTCGCTGGAAAAGTTTCGGGCATTATCGGTATTGTACCAAGAGTGCTGAAAGGGGTCCGGAGGTCCAGCGGCCCCGGGGGCCCACATGGGCTATAGGGGTGTGCCCTAGCCTACATGGGCCAGTGGCATCAGCCCCAAGAGGCCCATATGCCTAGAACAAGGAAAACGGGAAGAGTCCTAAGGGGGGAAGGCACCCCCTAGGTGCCTTGGGGAGGGAGGACTCCTCCCTAGGCCGGTGCCCCCTCCCTTGGAAGAGGGGCCAAGGCTACACCCCAACCCTTCCCCTTGCCTCCTATAAATAGTGAGGGAGAGGGAGGAGCTGGACACACCAAATCCACGCCCTAGCGGCAGCCCTACCTCTTCCAAAACTCTGTTTTCTCCTCAGATTGGTTTCGGCAGCGTTTGGCGAAGCCCTGCCTGGATTGCACCACCACCATCTCCACCATGATGTCGTGTTGGTTGGGATCCCATATACTTCTCCTCTCTTGCTTGCTGGATCAAGAAGGAGGAGGCGTCATCGAGCCACATGTGTGCTGAACCGGGAGGTGTCAGATTTCGGGTACAGCAAACCCTTAAGAGGTTCGAACTCTGGGGTGCGTGCGGGGATCTCAACCTGCCTAGCCTGCCTACTCGCTAATCTCACAACCTATCATGTCGATCTCGAAGGGAAAGGAAGACACGGCAGTTTACCCAGGTTCGAGCCACCTTGCGGTGTAAAACCCTACTCCTGCTTTGTGGTGGATTTGCCTCGAGGGGCTGAGGAAGAACTAGTACAGTGGATAACAGCCTCAGGAGGCGTGTGCTTGAGCTCAAGTGAGCTGGTGAGGTGGTGAGGGTGGAATGGATTCGATCCCCCACTTTGGTGGTGGCTAGGTCCTATTTATAGTGGTCTTGGTCCTCTTCCCAAATGTAGGCGGGAAGGGATCCCACAACGGCCAAATTTGAAGGGAGACAACAGGTACGTCCTATCATGAATAAAGTGGTCTTCGCCTGCAAAAGCCACTGGTCATGACGCTGCGGTGGGCTCGGCGGTGACCTCCATCCTGCCGTCCTGGCGGTCTTGGTTTTGTTGCACTAGAATGGAAACCTTTGGTTGACCCTCGGGACTCTGTGCCTGCTGCTTGCCTCCTTTGCACCGAAGAGGAAACTGGTACTCTGCACCCGCTGGCGCCCAACTGGTGCCCGCCTGGCCTTGGTCGTCATAGCTCACGTCAACCGAACCTCGTGAGGTGTGCCTTGCATAGAAATCTCTGCTCCTCAGGAGCCAGTCTGAAGGGGCCGATCCCCTTGGAGTTCTTGGTGTTGTCCGCCTCGCGAGGCTTGGCCCCTCGCGAAGGTCTTGAGTTGTTGATGTTGAAGCTGGGTCATACCAGGCCATCGATGGAGCCACGTCATGGGTGGCAGGCAGGCAAGTCTGGGTACCCCCGTATCCAGAACACCGATAGTAGCCCCTAGGCCCAAGACAAGCTCGGACTTGGCTTCTGGGCGAAGCCAAAGGGCAAGTGTGGAGCGTCGCGGGCCATAACCGCCTGCGGCCTTGGATGGCGCGTGGCGATTGATGGGATGTGGGCGTCTCCACTTCCCCATGCTGCCTTGAAATCTGTACGACTTGATGAGTCAATATTGCATGCAGAGGAACATCATTGCATGAGATCGTGGAGGCCGGCGGTTGGCCTCCCTTTGGCTATAAATGAGGGGAGGGGCCGAGCCCCCCTCGCTCATCTCTTTCTTCATCTTCTCGCTGCTCCTCCCTTCTTCTTCTCCACCTTGCCATAGCATCCATGGCATCGACGAGGAGATTCTTTGGCTACTGAGAAAGTGAAGGCTCCTAAGGAGGGACCAGCTTCGCCACCACCCAAGAGGGGCCGCGGCCGTCCCCGCAAGCATGTCGTGACCCCGGCGGCGGCCCCCAGGGGGCGCGACCATGCATCTCTAAGGGCCGGTGTCTCCCTTGGCATCCGTGGCGGTGCTTCTTCTCGTGGCAGGGGCCACCGGCCATGGAGCAGCCCCCGCGATGAGGGGAGGCGCACTATGGTCGCTCGCCCTCCTCGACCGCGCTTCTCCTCGATGGATGCGCTCCCGGAGTTCGTGGTGTGGTCGAAGAGGCCCACCGGCACCTTAATCCGGCTTCCACGCTTCTTCATCGGCGAGCTGCCGACCTCGGGGCTCGATGGCCTCTGGCTGCAGGTCGACGGCTGCTACAGCAGGGCCTCGTGAGTGGGGATCAAGGTCACCGCCGCGGGCAGCGTGGTCCTGATCCGCGGCTGGCAGGTGTTTGCCCGCGCACGAGGCCTGGGCAGGAGGTGCACCCTCCACTTCAAGTATGATGGCCTTGTGACCGTCTTCGTGAGGGTGTTTAGGGAAGATGGCCGTCGCGCGGGGTGCTGCCTAGAAGATGGCAGCGACGATGAGCTTGGCCTTGACGTCGGCCGCGCCGACGACAAGGGTGAGCTTGGCCTTGACGACGTCCACACTTCCTCCCGCAGCGGCAGCTCTTCCTTGGGCGAGAGATCAAGCAGCGGCGGCTACAATCAACCTCAACACCGCCGAGCTTGGATCGAGGGAGACGGCGGATCGTCTCGCCGCCATGCCCCGGTGAAGCTGGAGGAAGGCCCGGTCTGAGCTCGGGGCACCGAACATGGCCTCAGGACCCGCTGCAGCCTTGCGGGCCACTTTTGTTTAACCTTTCCTTCCTTCTGCAATTTGAAAAAAGTAGGGTGGCCCCCTAGGGGTGTGTGATGAACTATGGCAGTTATGCCCTTTATGTTGTGCTTATTATCTTATTGTTGTGTCGTGATGTTTGTATTCTGGGTAGGCAAGGGTAGGGTAACTTAGCTTGACATGTTCGCAGTAGCTTCCACCTTGCGGGGGCACGACCCTTGACGCCTGGTGAAGCCCCATTTCCTGATGGCTCAGGGGCCACCTGTCTCGGGAGGTGCTAGAGGCCTCGGGAGACGTCGTAGAGCTGCTGCAGAGCTGTTAAAGGAAAAGAAACCTTAACGGGCACCTCATTCTTCCTTGTGCAAGCCCCCTGCCATAGGTTTAGCTATGGCTTAATGCATCACGTCGTGCTGCTCTAGGGGCACGGACATGAGAGGGCGCTGATGCACACGAGCTTGATCGAGGGCTCCTCGCGAGGATCATAAAGCCAAAGCACTGGGGCAACAAGGTTTGGCAAGGTGTGCTTGTGCAAGGGAGGGCCCGTGCGCACACACCTGCCTAGCCCCCATGCATGGGGCACGTGAGGAAGAGCGACGGGCAACTGACGCCCTTCCCTGGCCCAGGACAAGAATGAGTGAAACAAGAGGAGAGAAAATCCAACTTGGCGAACCAAAACGCAAAAACTCTGAACTCCAATAAAAGATTGCGGAACAACTTCAGAAAGCAAGCAAATAAATAGCCGCATCCGGCACCTAGTCTAGTCTTCTAACCAGCGCGGAGCTAAGTGTTGTCACTAGGACGTGGGAGGGATCCCCCGTGAGGCCCCAGGTCGGCGCTCAGGAGACTCTGGGGCGTGTACAACCCCACTCATTATTACGTGAGAGTGTCATGAGCGGAGACCTTCATGGGATGGAGCCTTGCTTCATGGGTAGAACTTCCAGAGGTTCTGGATGTTCCAGGCATTCTGGATGGGGATCCCGTCCTTGGTCTCTAGGCGTGCGGCGCCAGGCCTGGAGACACGGGCAATCCTAAACAGGCCCTCCCACATGGGAGAGAGCTTGTGCAGCGCCTATCTAGAGAGCACCACCTCAGGACGAGATCACCCACCTCGAGCGTCCTGGGGCGGACGCTGCGGCAGTGGCACCGCCGCAGCGCCTGCTGGTACCTTGCCACTCGGAGTGAGGCTTGCCGGCGGCATTCCTCCCCCAGCACGAGATCCAACCCCGCGTGGCATCCTGGCCTGCCTCATCGAATGCCAGGACTCGCATGGAGCGATGCTTGACCTCGTGTGGGAGAACTGCTTCAGCTTCGTAGACGAGGAAGAACGGTGTCTCGCCCGTCGGCTTGGTTGCGGTTGTGCAGATGGACCATAGCACGGACTGGAGCTCATCGAGCTAGCCCCTGCTGTAGGGCTCAAGCTTTTTCTTGAAGGTCCTTGCCTTGAGGCCTCTCAAGACTTCTGCATTGCCGCACTCGGCCTGGCCATTGCTTCTGGGGTGTGCCACTGAGGCGTAGCATATCTGCGTTCCAAGGTTAGCACAGTATGTTTTGAAAAGGTTGCTAGTGAATTACAAGCCATTGTCGGTGATGATGCGATTAGGAACCCCAAACTGGCTCACAAGGCCCTTGATGAACTTGATAGCTGACTCGGCTGGGATAGTGCAAACAACTTCTACCTCTGCCCACTTGATGAACTTGTCGATGGCAACGTAGAGGTAGTGGTAGCCCCCTCGCACTTGGGGAAAGGGCCCCAAGCTGTCCAGCCCCCAAACCGTGAACAACCATGTAAGCGGGATAGTCTGGAGGCCTTGCGCAGGCTGGTGGATCTGCTTGGCATGGAACTGGCAGGCTTCGCAGGAGCGCACCAGTTCGGTGGCGTCGTTGAGTGATGTGGGCCAATAGAACCCACTGCGGAATGCCTTTCCCACGAGGGTGCGCGATCAAGAGTGGTGTCCGCAGTCCCCACCGTGTATGTCTGCCAGCAGCTCGAGCCCCTGATCCCTAGAGATGCATCGCAAAGAAACGGCATTGGGCCTTTTGCGGTATAGCTCGCTGTCCTGTATGTAGTACGTTGTGGCCTGGCGAGCCACGCGCTCGGCATCCTCTTCCTTCTTCGGCAAGGTCCCCTAAAGTAGGTACATCTTGAACTCCTCGGTCCAGCACCCCTAGCCTTCGGCTTCACCCAGTCTGAGGTACTTCCCACGTGTGGCGGCGCATGCGAGGCTGATAGGAGCTTTGCTCAACGGCCATCCAGGGGAGATTCCTTCCTTATTTGTTTTTTCTATTCCTTTTCTTTATTCAGAAACCTAGGCAATCGGTGGACGCCAGTGTTTTCTCTCATGAGACCAAAGTGTACTAACTCAATAGGCTACTAGTTTCACAGCACGGCTCCCTAGATTTGGTCATTGGATTATAGTAGTCCGGATACAACTACTCCACGTAAATATCAAATTCAGTCTATCTCTGCTACTGGCTTGTACTTGTTCTGTACGGATCGCATCGTTCACTCTGCTATGGTCGTCATCCTCGAACAGGTTTTATTTCTCCTAGCTACACATTTGTTCAGTATGTAAAATTATTATGCAGAATATTTCTTTTTTTGTTTGTCTGCACTGCATTATTTTTGCAAAGATATTCTACCAACGCGTGTACGTGTTGTTGGTCTGGCCAGCCTCTCACCATGACCTAGGCCGGCTGACCTGTGTCGACATCGTCGTGTCACAATACCGTCACGCCATCGAGCCGACCTCGGCGCTCAGGCCATATTTACCAAACTTATTCACTTCGCACAAATTAATTATGCATTTTTTTCTCAATTATTATTATTACTTGCTTGCACTATTCTATAAGTGCAGGTAATCGACTTTGACCGCGTCACGCGGTCACTTCAGCAAGCCGACGTCGTTGTCCCAATCGGCATATATTGGCCCTCGTGATCACCTTGTTGGTCGAATTGCCATACCGACATGTTTGGTTGCCTCTGGAACTTTGGCATCGCTGAGAGAGCTCTACCTCATTGAGTGTTCGGCGCTAGGGACATATTTCTTTTATTACTCACTTTGCATAAATTATTAATTATGCATGATTTTTTTTAATTTATTATTATTATCTCCAGCTTGCACTATTTTCTGTGCACAGGTAAATGATTCGGGTCGGGTAGCGCTGTTACTTCGGTGTACCGACGTGCTGACGTGGGGTTCCCGTCGTTGCCTTACCGACCAACCGTGTCACCTCAGCTGGACCGGGGGCTTTGCCATCTCTTCATAACCTACTCCGGGAACTCCAGCGTCATCAGCCGACCAGCTTCGTCAGCTCCGGTAGACCGGGGCTGCTCCTCAACATGTCAATCGTGCTATGTCGCCACTTTTTCAAGCCAAGCTCTTTTCTTAGATACTTCGAAACCGGCTTAGGGGCTGGGACCTCGGCAAGGCCGAGGGCTATGTCTTCGTCCCTCCATAAGTCCGGACCTCATCATCAACACCGAGCACATTAACCAGCTAAGTCGCTTTCATGCTCAAAAACTTTCAGTTTCAAACGTTGTTTGGTTCGGCCAAGCATTATAATTTTTTGGCAAAAAGTTGTTTGTGAAAAACTTCCTTGTCCAAACTTTGTTTGTGACACACAAATTCAAATACCCCGTTTACTCGGGGGCTTCCTTTATGAAGCCTTTCCTCTTGCATATGATTATACTTGTATGGCTTCGTTCCTTGTTCGTGTATTACACCACAATATGCACCATGTTGACTTAAGTGTTCTGCAAGCTGGGTTGCCTTGCTCCTGTGTTTACCCCTACGTTCCCGATTGTTCGGCTAGGGAGTAAAGAGAGCACCTATGCGATTGTCACGATCGGGTCATCCGAGCTCGGACCTCAGTCTGAGTGAAGGCGAAAGCTAGCGCTCTTATTGTTTTCAATCATGGTCGGCACACACCGGAAATCATGAGTACAAAAAATCTATTGCACAAGTCTCATAGTAACAATGAGCAACCGGAGAAAGGTACCGGTGGGGATACTATTTTCTTCGAAGATGCTTCTTATACTTCGTCAGTAATATAGCATAAGTTCCCTGAGTACGCTTTGTCTGTTACAACCTTATGGCCTAATTGCCTGGTTATCGGAAACACCGTCGATATTCTCAATAGGTGGAGTACATAACACTTTTCCGTCCTTGATCGAAGAGGGAGAAGCCGGCGGTCGGTTAAGACGCGTTTAAAGTTTGGCTGAACACATATATGATATAAGTACTTCGGTACATCCAATCATTATACATAAAATTCTTTTACCCAAGTCACTTGGGGGCTCTTAAATTTATAAGAGCTGTTTTATAATAAGTGTTCTTCTTCGTAGTTGTTGCAAAGTCTTTTTCTATCACTCCTTTTTTCAACGCAAGTGTGTGGTCAATAGCTGGGGAGCCTAATTTCTCTCTCAAAGTCGCTAGAGTTTAGTTTGCTAAACTGGCATAACGAGAAGTACTCCGCCTTTGGGATAGGAGGTTGAAGCCGTAGGCTGACCCGCTTGAAGTCTTGAGATAGGATGTGTCATGTTAAAGCACGACAGAAGCACAATTTTTTTTCTAAGACCAATTTTCGAATTGGCACCGAACACTTGATCTAGTTCAGACGTCAAGTTTTTACTGCAGTTTATTGATTTTTCAAGCCTATGGCACTTTTAAAATATTTGTGTGTTTCCAACATTAGTCTCGCAGTGCAACGTCGGACACCTTTAGAGATTCGGCAAAATCATTCTCGGATATTGCTATATATGCATCGGTTTCGAATTGTGTCTTTGGTTAATAGTTGGGTTGCCCGGCTCCTGTGGTTGCCTCCTACGTTCCACTTTCTTCGGCTAGGTGTGCAAAGGGAGAATCACTGCGATTGTGCTTCCAGCTCGCATGGCTAAGCGCCTAGTGGAGAAAGCTGAAAACCGACTGTCACAATAAGCGTAAACAGGTTAGCGATCCGATGACTGTGTTAAGATCGATGGAGGTCACCCCGTGTTAAACTATGGGCCGTTCAGAACATTGGCCGAAGTGTTAACAGCTTGACCTTGGTTGATGCCGAACACTAACTGGGGGCTACTAGCTGGCCTCCCAACTTTAAAGCTCCTATGACTAAGTGAAAGTTATAAAGCCCGCATATCTGATTGCCTCATTTCCGCTAACACAACCGCCTTCGGGCACCGAGACGTCGGCTAAGGGTTGTCTTGTTATTGCGGAAACACCCTGCGTAGCATCTACAAGGGGGTGGAAGCTGACGATGGGCCACTTTCAAATTATAAATGGTCACAACAGAGTCAAAATAAACATATGTCATCAGTGTTGATATTCATTATACAAGCGCTACCTTCCGTGATTATCGTTATAAAGCCATAAATATGCATCAATTTGACTTAAGATTTTGGCCAAGCTGGGTTGCCTGGCTCCTATGCTTACCCCTACGTTCCCGATTGTTCGACTAAGCGATAAAGGGAGCACCTCTGTGATTGTTACTACTGGGTCACCTGAGTTAGTACCTCAGACTGGGTGAAGCCGAAAGCTAGCGGTCTTAAAGGATATAATTGGTCGGCAACAACGGAAGAGAAAATTTAGGTTCTTTAAAGACCACATAGTTTGGGAACTTTCCCCAAACTAAATCTTCAATATTTTGCTCCCACATTGATTGGAGCTGAGGTTTCATGATCATGCTTGGCATGACAACCCAAAGAAAGGAACCGATAGCGGGACTATTTTCTTTGGAAGATGTTTCTTACGTTAAAAGGTAATATAACATATCTCTCCACGTACCTTTGTTTATAAAACCATATGGCCGGATTGCCTTGTTTGCCATAAATCTTTGCCCTCATAAAGGCTTTATAAAGTAGGACAAACACTCCTCGGATGCTGGCCTAGGAGGTTGAAGCCGATGGTCGATCAAAAAAGTTTTGTACAATGCGGATCCGAGCATTAATGATGTAGAGTACTTGAATGCATAGAATCATTACACATAATTTGTGATTTTCCTTCGGATATCGATCCTTAATTCGGCCACCCATGCCCACATTAAGGCTTGGGGGCTACTGGGCTTCGTGCTCATTATTTATAAATATTACAGGGGCACATCGATCCCCTGATCTGGTATCGCCACCCAACCAGTGGCTCAGGGGCTACTGCATAGCCTATTCAATGCAAAAAATTCAAAGTGCTCAATGTTTGGCATGACCGGACTATGGACAAGTGCGTCTTCGGACAATAATAAGTACCATCTAGAACTTATCCGGCATCAAGCTAATATATCACGGCGACTTCTCACGACCCTCTCTCAGGGGCCCATCCGCCGATCATTATTTCTAATATATTACATTATGTTTCTATTCCTACGTATGTTGCCGAGCTGGGAGTTGATCCTCAAGCCGATTTTGCAAATCGACCTAAGTCTCAGGGGCTACTAGGACCAGCAGTTTTATGTTTTCCTTCAGGTGCATCTCGGGGTTTAGACCGATGCACACCTTGAGGGCTACTGGATATACATATACTGGGTATATATCTCGACAGAGAATAAATTGCACCAATCAAAAATATTCACAAACAATTAGCCGCGGTTGTGGTGGTGCACCACCTCAGAAGTAGTTTGGCATAAAGCTCGGACGCCAGTGGCTGGCTCCATAGAGGGCATTTCTGGCATTAAGCTCGGCTGAATTTGTTCAATCTTTTAAAAGACCGAGGTAGTTTTATGACACCTCGGACGCTGACCGGCGTTGGAGCTTGGACATAGTCCAGCGTTGGAGCTTGGACATAGTCCGGCATTAGAGCTTGGACATAGTCCGGCGTTGGAGCTTGGATACAGTCCGACGTTGGAGCTCAGGTACAGTCCAGCGTTGGAGCTCGGCTGCAAAAAGACAGCTCGGCAACAGCCTGGCAATATAGCTTGGATGCAGTCCGGCGTTGGAGTTTGGCTGCCAGAGGATACCTCAGATGCAGTCCGACATTGGAGCTCGGACGCAAGAGGACACTGCCGCCCGGGAACAACTTCAAACCCGAGGTGTGGCATGAAAATAACAAGGCATTGATAAAGGCCGAAAACTTAATGGGGCTCCTCGGATACCCGGCGTGTAAACAATTCGGATTCACTTCAGCGATCCTCAATATTGAAGATGAGAAGATTTGTTGAACCGGTTTTCAAGACCGACGACCGAAGATGAAGAACAGTTCGGAAGAATCAAGGAGCGTCCCCAACTTGAAGACCGGTCGGTGTCCTGGACTAGGGGGTACTCACCACGTCGTTCCCCGATCTCTTGGATTGGGTCGAGGACCCCGATGGCCATTTATTCATGGGCCAGTTCGGACAGTCCATGCCGCATACAAGGGAGATCCCACAAGACGAGGACTCTCCTAAACCCTATGCCTCTGGTGTGTTATGTAACCGAGGCCAGGCTAGTAAATAGACAATCTCATATTCATTATTACAACCTCGTGGTAGACATATGTACTCTGTACTCCACCCCATATGAATACAATCAAAAGTAGCATGTAGGGTATTATCTCTTCGAGAGAGCCCTAAGCTGGGTGAAACCCCGTGTCCATGTTACCATCGCTTCAACACGCCTAGCTTAGGACCCCTACTACGAGATATGCCGGATATAGAACCGACACCGACCCCGGAGAAGGGCTTGGTGGGGCGGAATCGGTCATGGGGCACGTGAAGCAAGCCGAATGCCTCCACAGAGAGCATGTTTAGGCCGGCTCCGCCGTCAATGAGGGTCTTGGTGACCGCCACGTTGCAGATGGTGGGGGTGCAGAACATCGGGAGCGCGCCTGCTCCCGCCGTGGTAGTGGGGTGATCTTCTGGGCCGAATGTTAGGTCGGCCTTGGGCGCCGCCCAGCCCAGGGGAGACCCCGGCTGCACTTGGGCGGCACCCACCTGGCGGTAGAACTGTTTGATGTGGCTGTCGGAGGGTGGTGCCTGCGAGCCACCCAGGAGAGCTGCGATAGCAGGAGGCAATGGTGCCGCGAAGTGCGTGATGAAGAGGCCGCGCAACTCCTCCTAGGAGGCCACGGAAGACTCCGGCAAGCTGAGCAGCCAGGCACGTGGCATGCCCATGAGGGCCCTGGGAAGCCAGTTGTCCATCACATTGTTGTCCCCGCCGGTTGCCCAAACTGCCTCCTCGTATGCCTGGAGCAAGCCAGCCGGATTCACCGCACCGTCGTAGCGGGGGTGGGGCACCTCTGGCCTGAACTTGGGTGGCCACTGCACTTGCAGCAACCTTGCAAGGTGTGCCTTGCATAGAAATCTCTGCTCCTCGGGAGCCAACCTAAGGGGGCCGATCCCCTTGGAGGTCTTGGTGTCATCCGCCTCGCGAGGCTTGGCCCCTTGCGAGGGTCTTGAGTTGTTGATGCTGAAGCTGGGTCGTACCAGGCCGTCGATGGAGCCACGCCGTGGGCCGCAGGCAGGCAAGTCTGGGTACCCCCGTATCTAGAACACCGACAGTAGATGTCGTCCATTCGGCGCTAGATCAGCTTGGATCGTGATTCGATCGCGAAGAGTACGACTACATCAACCGTGTTTTATACGCTTTCGCTTTCGGTCTACAAGGGTATGTAGTTACACTTCCCTCTCATTGCTATGCATCTCCTAGATTTGATTTTAGGTGTTTCATAGGAATTTTTTTGATTTGATGCTTCATTCCCCATCATTTTCTAACTCATATCTACGAGCCCATCCCTCCTTGTCTAAACGAACTGAGCCCGCGCACGTCAAGAACCTTAATGCAAGAGAGGAGCCTATCCTTTTCCTTACGCGCATCTGCCACGCGGTTCCAGCTCCAACCTTTCAGAAAACAATGCAAATTGGAGGAAAGGAAATGCCAACCATCAACAGGCCCGAAGGAACGGTGCGGCAACCCAAACGAACCCAGAACCTTATCAGAAACCAACTGAGGGAACCCCTCAATGAGGAGCCACAAGGCAACAAACCTGAACGGACACAGACAGGAAAGAGAGACCATGTCGAAAGAAGGGGTGGTGATCACTACCAATGGAGGACTCTGCAACAAGAGAGGAGCGAGGAAAAATCACATCCCAATAAGAAGAAGTAAACACCCTATCCAACATCGAGCGAACATGGTCCAGTTGATGGTTGGACCATGTAAACCATGGCCCCGACCGATGAAGCTCACGAAGAGCAAAGTTGATGATGATGGCATTGAAACACTCAACACTAGACCATGCAAAGTTATCATTGTCTTTGTCCCACGGGAACCTAATAATGTTAAAATCACCACCTAACAAGAAAGGGACGAAAATGGAATCCAACTTAGCAGCCAGTTCCAACAAGAAAGCATGGGACAGAGCACGGTCAGTCGGGCCATGGACTCCAATAAATTCTCAGTTCTTGTCCAAAACATGATGATATATCACCATACTAGCAAAGTAAGAACCCGATCGAAAGAGATCAAAGCAAAAACATCCTGCCAAGCACCTAATAAGATACCACCCAACTGGCCAACGACCAGGAGCCACTTCCAACAAAAAGTACCATCCCCAGCCAAGAAAGCAAGCTCAGAGTGAGAAAGGGACTCTTTAATAGTCTCTTGTAGACAAATTAAATCAATATTATTAGAGTGAATATATTCCTTAAGCAAGTACCGCCACCCCCAAGCCCTGAAACCCTGCATATTCTAAAAATGGCCCTCATTTGAAACTAAGATTCTTAATGCCGAGACTGCTACGAGACGGGCCAGCAGGGGCAGCAGACGGGACAAGCAAAGGTTTAAGCTTGGGGGAGTTGATACGTCTCCAACATATCTACTTTTCCTAACGCTTTTCCTCTTGTTTTGGACTCTAATTTGCATGATTTGAATGAAACTAACCCCGGACCGATGTTGTTTTCAGCAGAACTACCACGGTGTTGTTTTTGTGCAGAAATAAATGTTCTTGGGATTGAATGAAACTTTACGAGGATTTTTTATACAAAATAAGAGAATTTCTAGAGCCAAGAACCACCAGAGGGGGCACCTGGGTGGGCACAACCCACCAGGGCGCCCCTCTCTAGGCATGCTCAGGTGGGTTGTCCCCACCTGGTGGCCCCACGAACCCTGAAACCTACGCTATAAAATCACATTTTTCCAAAAAAATCAGGGAGAAAGAATTATTGCGTTTCACGAGATGGAGTCGCTGTCACCTCATGTTCTTCATCGGGAGGCCAGATCTGGAGTCTGTTTGGGGCTCCAGAGAGGGGGATCTTCGTTCTTCATCATCACCAACCCTTCTCCATCGCCAATTCCATGATGCTCCCAACCGGGAGTGAGTAATTCCTTTGTAGGCTCGCTGGTCGGTGAGGAGTTGGATGAGATTCATCATGTAATCGTGTTAGTTTTGTTAGGGCTTCATCCCTAGTATCCACTGTCGGATGTTGGGTTCCGGCAGACCCTTAAGGTTCGAACTCTGGGGAGCGCATGAAGATCTTCCCCCTACCATTCCACGTCCGATCGCCTCACGAGAATCTAAGCTAAACGATGAACAACACAGGGGACACAAGATTTATACTAGTTCGGGCCACCGTTGTAGTGTAATACCCTACTCCAGTGTGTCGTGTGGTGGATTGCCTCGGGGGCTGATGATGAACAGTACAGGGAAGAACTGCCTCGCGAGAGGTGTTCTTGAGCCGGTGCGATGAACTTCTTGGATGAGTTCGATCGCCTCTCGATCTAATGAGCACTCGATAAGATGCCCCCTACTGTGGTGGCTATCCCTATATATATAGAGGCCCTGGCCCTCTTCCCAAATATTGAGCGGGAAGGGCGCCAACAACGACCATTTTGAAGGGGAACATCTAGTACAAGTCATCCTGACTAAAGTTGGTCTTCGGCTGCCAAAGGTACTGGCGATGACGCCGCCTTGGGCTCCACGGTGACCTCCATCCTGCCGCTCTGCTGGTCTTGGTCTCATTGCACTGAAATGGCAACCTTTGCCTGATGCCTCGGTACTCCACGCCTGTGCTTGCCTCCTTTGCACCAAAGAGGAAACAAGGACACTGCGCGGGCCGGCGCCCACCTGGTCTCGATCGTCATGGCTTGCATCACGAGCACCTCGCTAGGTACCCTGCCTTGATCTCTCCGCCTCCTCGCGAGCCTGCCTGGCGAGGCCGTTCCTGAGGAAGTCTCGGGTTGTCCGCCCCACGAGGCTTGGCCCCTCGCGAGGGTCTTGAGTCTTGCGCTGGTGAAGATGGGTCGTACTGGGCCACCACTCGAGCCACGCCGCAGGCCGCAGGCAGGCAAGTCTGGGGACCCCCATTCCCAGAACGCCGACAGTAGCCCCCGGGCCCAAGGCGCACTCGGACTTGGCCTAGCGGAGAAGCGAAGGGGCAAGTGTGGAGCGCCGCGGGCCCCATTAGCCTGCGGCCTTGAGCGTCGCGTGGCGGTTGACTGGACGTGGGTGCCTTCGCTTCCCCACGCTCCCTCATTATGCGCCTGGCTAGGCGGCCACGAGGCTTGTACATAGTTATTCTCCCTCTGCTGCCTGCACGCTTCCTGTTCTCTTTTCCTCCTCAAGCCTCTGCTTCCGCCTCCAATCCATCTCGAGTTCTTCCCCCTTCCCATTTCCATGGCGCCAATGAAAAGGGAGAAGGGGAAGAAACATGCGCCTTCGTCCAGCGCACCTCCGGCGGCTGCCCCCGCCGTCGACAACTCAATCATACTCAATCTAGAAGCCTTGAAGAAGGTCCGCTCCGCGCTTGCCTCCAGCTTCAATGAGTGCGGGAGGACGACGGTCTAGCCCGCGTCCCATGCCTCCTTCGACAGGATCGTCACGGAGGTCTGATTCTTTGCCGATGCCTTGTGGGCGGGCCTGGTCCCCCCCTTTTCCAATTTCTTCAATGCGGTGCTGTCCCATTACCAGATCCACATGATGCATCTTGGCCCCTAATCTATTACTCTGCTTGCTGTCTTCGCCTTCGTCTGCGAGGCCATGGTGGGGATCCCTCCTTCCGTTGCCCTTCTACGCCACTTCTTCTTCCTGCGCCTGTCTGACCATTCCCAATGTTCGGGATGCGTGAGCTTCCAGGCCGTGCCGGAGACGGCCGCCTTGGGGATTGATTTTGGCCTCCCACCTTCTGCGAGCGGGTTCCGGGAGTGATGGTTGTATGTGGACGTTGGGGTGCCCAGCCCCCTACTCGCGCACCCGACATTGCCTGCTATTCCCAATCCTGGTTGGGGTCACGAAGAGCTTACGAGCCCCCAGCTTGCTTTCGCCTGGCATCGCTTCGACAGGCTGAGGAAGCTTGGGGTGACGGCGCCCTAGGTGGTGAAGGAGTTCCTCCAGCGCCGCATCGCTCCACTCCAGTGCCATTCCCGCCCAATGTGGGCTTTCTTTGGTCGTCCGTATGAGGCTCCAGGAAGGGGATCTCACGCCTGAGACGCTGAAGAAGGTGCTGCAGGTTCTGACTGGCGACCCCTCTCCTGGCAGCATCCGTCATGGAGGCGCCCTGTTGTATCTTTGCACAAACAGGGTCTAGTTCGTGAGGCAGATGCCCCGCTTCAACGAATAGGGGCTACGCCCGGCTGGCCTCACAGGGCCACGCAAGAACCCGGTTGTTGCGGTCCTTCCCCCAGTCGCCCGTGTCGGCCATGCCTCAGGAATCGTTGCAGGAAGGCAAGCATTGGCAGGAGCTCGGGGGCCTGATGTCGAGGTGCTGATGTCGCGCGGGGCTCCCAAGGCGTCATCCTCCAGAGCTTATGGAGCCCCTCTCGAGGTGGTGGCTGATGAGGGGGCGCGACTTGCGTCCCCCGAGGCCGAAGCCCCCGAGGCCTCGGCAGGCCACCAAGAGGTGGCACCTGATCGCTCCTCTCAGGCTGGTACCCTTGATGTAGGCCGTCCTGATGCTTCGGCTCCTATGCCACGCGTAGGCCCTCACGTCGCGAGCTTGGGCCGGTTCCGCATAGATTTCGAGGCCCTTCGCAAGAGGAAGGAGGCTTCCGGTGGTGATGATCGCCCGTGCCGCCCATTGAAGCACAGGAAGTACTTCATCGTGGATGAGTAAGTCCCTCTTTCTTATAGTTCCTTGTTTGTCGTTCCCTTTGCTGACCGTGGCCTTTCAGGATCCCCCCTGCCGAGCCCATGGAGCCAGCCGAGGAGCCGGTTCCTCAGGCTTCTCCTCCATCACCGACCTTGATCGCCCCAAGTCTGTGCGCCGCCCTTGGCGCGAGCTCGGCTGAAGAGGTAGGCCGGCCTGCGGTGCGCCTTGAACATGTGGGCGTGTCGTTCCTCCTTCGCGAGCTCTCCCTGGGCACAACCAGCTTGCCCCGGACTCCTCCGCTGATCATAGGCGGCGAGTTGCTGAAGTCGATCTTCAGGTCTTCATCGGGAGGTGGATCAGCGCCTGGCTGGGTCCCTTGCGGGGCCCGCCCGACGATCGCGGGGGCGCCAGCCCCCAGCCCCCTGCCGAGAGGGGGAGAACCACTCCAGCGCCCTCCGCCAGCATCGACGGTGGAGGATGACGTTGACGACGTGCTCAGGCGTGCGCGGGAGCGCAGCGCTGTCCGCCGAGAGTTCCTCCAGAGGGCGACCGATGCAGTGAGCCAGCTTGGCGCAGTGCTGGCGGGCGAAGACGCGCGTCTCGAAGCTGAAGGCCTGAGGCTGGTCGAGGAGCGGCGCAAGCTAAAGGTAGGTGTTGGTCTTGCGCGCCATCCGCGTGATCTCGACAATGCCAAAGCCGAGGCATCTCTGGTGGCCTCTCGGGAGGCCTGCTCCCGGGCCATTGAGGAGGCTTAGGAGGTAGATAGGCGACGCGAAGCTACGGAGGAGCGTGCGTGGGAGCTCCAAGACTGGTGCCATTCCCTGGAGCAGCAGGTGGAGCTGTGTCGAGCCGCCCTCATGTCGCTGAAAGGGGGGGCGCTGAAGAGGAGGAGCTCCGGAGGCGCGAGGAAGCGCTAACATTGGAGGCTGACGAGCGCAACCTCGATCTTGAGCGGTTGGAGACGAGGGAGCGCCAGGTCACCCAGGCTGAGGACGACGTCGGTGCACGGGAGGCCCGGATCCAGGAGGAGATCGACCACCGCGTGGCGGAGGCTCGCGCCGGTCTTGAGCGTGAGTATGGAGAGCGGCTGGAGCTGGTCAAGGCTGAAGCCGCGGGCAGGACTGCTTCTCTCAGGACCAGGCTGACCGAAGTCATGCAGCAAGCTGAGGCCACTGCTGATGCACTGGGCACGGCGCAGGCTGAGTTGGCCTCCTTCTGCGCCAAACTGCTTCTTCTTCAACGGCAGGTTGATGACGCTGAGGCTGTTGCACAGCGGAATGCAGACGAGATCCGCCAGCAGCAGACGTTGGAACACATGCATGGCCCCATGCTCAGGACACTCAGGGAAAGGGCCAATGCGGCCTTGGGCAATATCTGCGAGGCAGCCGCTGAGGAGCCGCATGTGACCAACTACGTCGGCAATCTCCGGTTCTTCACTCACGTGGTGATGCATCTGGAGAACCGCTCTGAGAGGTCTCGCCAGCTGGTGAAGGAACCGAGTCGCGGCCTGCTCGCGCGGGCATTCTCCCGCGTCTTCGGCTACCTCCAAAACATCGACCCCCTCTTCGACTTCGATGCCGCCATCGCCCCGGTGCCTGAGGCCGTCCGAGGCGACCTAGCATGGTGGGTGGAGGACAATGTAGATGCACTCATCCGGGCCTTCACTTCTGATGACAACGGGGTGATCGTTGCTGCTGACAAAGGCGACGTGGTGAACGGTGGTGAAGACGGTGCCAACAACGGCGATGGGGAGGCGAGCGGCGATGACAGTGGTGCCAGCGACGCCTCTGGGGATGCCCTGGGGGATGCAGTGAGTGACATGTCCGATTGATCCCACGCTTCCCCCTGCTGTTTGTCCTGCGCAGGAATAGACTCGGGCGTGACCCTAAAGGTTGTGAGAGCATTTTGGGAGGGGAAGCCCCTCATGTAAAAAGATTGTTGCCTATGTGTTGTCGAGATCGGCGCCGGACGGGTGCCTGCATGATGTCATGATTTTCACGATGGGTAGGTTGTCGTGGTTTTACCTTTGTCTTGGTGAGCCTCGAATAGGCTCGTAGCGTCCATCCGAGGGCCTCATAAGGGTCCCGTTTGACCATGCGTGAGAGCCTGGCGAGAGCGAACGCCGGCCGCGGGATGGCGGGCGCGCATGCTGGGCTCTGCCCCACCGGCGAGGGGCTCGCGAGAGGGAGGCAGCCAGTGTGAATTCCAATTTGAACAAAAACCAGAGTGCGAGAAAGCACATGAATAAGACACGACACCCCTCCCCGCATACACAAAACACAAATTCGACTTCGACTCAGATCCAAAACGAGAAAGCTTGTTCGCACGAAAGGAAGCAAAAAGCAAAAGGCCGCGTCCGGCACCTAGTCTAGTCTTCGACATCTTCTCACCAGCGCGGAGCTAAGTGCTGCCACTGGGCATGGAAGGGAGCCCCCGAGGCCCGAGGGCGGCTCTCCGGAGACTCAGGGGCGTGTACAGCCCCAACTCATTATTACGTGAGAGTGTCACGGGTGGCGAGCTTCACGGGCACTAGGCCTTCTTCACAGGTATCAGCCTTGCTTCATATCGCCAGATGAGGGCCCCGCCTTGCGCCACCCTTGACGCCAATGGGGAAAAGGGGACGCCAGCGGTTCCCCCTGTTGGGGAACGTAGCAGAAATTCAAAATTTTCTACGCATCACCAAGATCAATCTATGGAGTAACTAGCAACGAGAGAGAGGGGAGTGCATCTTCATACCCATGAAGATCGCGATGCGGAAGCGTTGCAAGAACGCGGTCGGTGGAGTCGTTCACTAAGTGATTCAGATCGCGGCCGAATCCGATCTAAGCACCAAACAACGGTGCCTCCGTGTTCAACACATGTACAGACCAGGGACGTCTCCTCCTTCTTGATCCAGCAAGGGGAGAGGAGAAGTTGAGGGAGAGCTCCGGCAGCCCGACGGCATGGTGGTGGAGCTTGCAGTTCTCCGGCAGAGCTTCGCCAAGCACTACGGAGGAGGAGGAGGTGTTGGGGAGGGAGAGGGCTGTGCCAGGGGGAGTGTGAAGCTCCCATGCGCCTCCCCACTATATATAGGGGTGGAGGGGGCTGGTTTCTTGCCCTCCAAGTCCATTGGGCGTTAGCAAAGGTGGGAGGAAAGAAATCCCATCATTTCCTTCCCCACCGATTGTTATCCCCCCTTTTTAGGGATCTTGATCTTATCCCTTCGGGATATGATCTTATTCCTTCTAAGGGGGGATCTTGGTGCGCCTTGACCAGGGGTGTGGGGCCTTGCCCCCACTACCCACGTTCATGTGGGTCCCCCATGCAGGTGGGCCCCACTCCGTAACCTTCTAGAACCTTCCTAGTACAATACCGAAAAATCTCGAACATTTTCTGGTGGCCAAAATAGGACTTCTCATATATAAATCTTTACCTCCGGACCATTTCGGAACTCCTCGTGACGTCTGGGATCTCATCAGGGACTCCGAGCAACATTCGGTAACTACACACTAATTCCCATAACAACTCTAGCATCACCGAACCTTAAGTGTGTAGACCCTACGGGTTCGGGAATCATGCAGACATGACCGAGACAGCTCTTTGGCCAATAACCAACAGCGGGATCTGGATACCCATGTTGGCTCCCACATGTTCCACGATGATCTCATCGGATGAACCACGATGTCAAGGATTCAAGCAATCATGTATACAATTCCCTTTGTCAATCGGTACGTTACTTGCCCGAGATTCGATCGTCGGTATCCCAATACCTTATTCAATCTCGTTACCGTCAAGTCACTTTACTCATTCCATAATGCATGATCCCATGACTAACTACTTAGTCACATTGAGCTCATTATGATGATGCATTACCGAGTGGGCACAGAGATACCTCTCCGTCACACGGAGTGACAAATCCCAGTCTCGATTCGTGCCAACCCAACAGACACTTTCGGAGATACCCGTAGTGCACCTTTATAGCCACCCAGTTACGTTGTGACGTTTGGCACACCCAAAGCATTCCTATGGTATCCGGGAGTTGCATAATCTCATGGTCTAAGGAAATGATACTTAACATTAGAAAAGCTTTTAGCAAACGAACTACACGATCTCGTGCTATGCTTAGGATTGGGTCTTGTCCATCACATCATTCTCCTAATGATGTGATCCCATTATCAATGACATCCAATGTCCATGGTCATGAAACCATAACCATCTATTGATCAATGAGCTAGTCAACTAGAGGCTCACTAGGAACATGTTGTGGTCTATGTATTCACACATGTATTACGTTTCCAATTAATACAATTATAGCATGAACGATAGACAATTATCATGAACAAGGAAATATAATAATAACCATTTTATTATTGCCTCTAGGGCATATTTCCAATAGTCTCCCACTTGCACTAGAGTCAATAATCTAGTTCACATCTGTAGGACCTTGAGAAGAGGTGTCTAGAGGGGGGGATTAGACACTAAGTACCAAAGTTGCAGTTTTTAACTTCTTTAAGTTTAAGTGGAGTTTAGGCACAAGTTTAACATTCACAACACATAGCAAGCAAGCATGCAAAGAGTATATGAGCAGCAGAAAGTAAAGCATGTAACTTGCAAGAATGTAAAGGGAAGGGTTTTGGAGGATTCAAACGCAATTGGAGACACGAATGTTTTTGTCGTGGTTCCGATAGGTGGTGCTATCGTCCATACAGGTTGATGGAGACTTCAATCCACGAAGGGTAATGGTTGCGCGAGTCCACGGAGGGCTCCACGCACGAAGGGTCCACGAAAAAGCAACCTTGTCTATCCCACCATGGTCGTCGCCCACGAAGGACTTGCCTCACTAGCGGTAGATCTTCATGAAGTAGGCGATCTCCTTGCCCTTACAAACTCCTTTCAACCTAGGGAGCACTTGTGCTTTCAACATCACTATGTGATCGTAATAAATCCAACACCCATGGGGTTTGATCATATCTCGCTTGTGAGAGAGGTTATTAGTCAATGGGTCTGAACCTTTTAGGTCCATGTGTGCTTTACAAATCTCTACGTCATCTTGTAGATGCAGCTACCACGCACTATTTGGAACTATTCCAAATAACTGCTCTACTATATGAATCCGGTTTACTATTCAGAGTCATCCAGATTAGTGTCAAAGTTTGCATCGACGGAACCCTTTACGACGAACTATTTTACCACCTCCATTATCGAGAAAATTCCTTAGTCCAGTAGTTACTAAGGATAACCTTGACCGCTGTGTTGTGATCCATTCTAGGATCACACTTGTACCCCTTGACTGACTCATGGCAAGGCACACTTCAGGTGCGGTACACAGCATAGCATATTGTGGAGCCTACGTCTAAAGCATAGGGGACGACCTTCGTCCTTTCTCTCTCTTCTGCCGTGGTCAGGTCTTGAGTCTTACTCAGTACTCACACCTTACAGCCAAGAACTCCTTTGCCGATCTATTTTGAACTCCTTCAAAATTTTCTCACGGTATGTGTTCATTTGAAAGTACTATTAAGCATTTTGATCTATCTTATAGATCTTGATGCTCATTGTTCAAGTATCTTAATATAGGTTTTCCATTGAAAAACACTTTTCAAATAACCCTATATGCTTCCCAGAAATTCTACATCATTTCCGATCAACAATATGTCAACAGCATATACTCATCAGAAATGATATAGTGCTCCCACTCACTTCTTTGGAAATACAAGTTTCCAATAAACTTCGTATAAACCCAAAATCTTTGATCATCTCATCAAAGCATATATTCCAACTCCGAGATGCTTACTCCAGTCCTTAGAAGGATTGTTGGAGCTTTGCATACTTGTTAGCATCTTTTAGGATTGACAAAACCTTCTGGTTGTATCACATACAACCTTTCCTCAGGAAAATCATTGAGGAAACAATGTTTTGACATCCTGTCTGCAAGATTTCATAAATAATGCAGGAACTGCTAATATAATTTCAACAGACTCTTAGCATCGCTACAAGTGAAAAAGTCTCATCATAGTCAACTCCTTGAACTTGTCGGAGAACATCTTAATGACAAGTCGAGCTTTCTTAATGGTGATACTTACCATCATTGTCCATCTTCCTTTTAAAATCCATCTGTACCCAACAGCCTTACGACCATCAAGTAGTTCTTCCAAAGTCTATACTTTGGTTTCATACATGGATCCTCTCTCAGATTTTATGGCCTCGAGCCATCTGTCGGAATCCGGGCCCACCATCGCTTCTCCATAGCTCGTAGGTTCATTGTTGTCTAGAAACATGACCTTCAAGACAAGATTACCGCACCACTCTGAAGCAGTACGCGTCCTTGTCGACCTACGAGGTTTGGTAGTGACTTGATCCGAAGTTTCATGATCACTATCATCAGCTTCCACTTCAACTGGTGTAGGCGCCACAAGAACAACTTCCTGTGCCCTGCTACACACTAGTTGAAGTGACGGTTCAATAACCTCATCAAGTCTCCACCATCCTCCCACTCAATTCTTTCGAGAGAAACTTTTCCTCGAGAAAGGACCCGATTCTAGAAACAATCCCTTTTGCTTTCGGATCTGAGACAGGAGGTATACCCAACTATTTTTGGGTGTCCTATGAAGATGCATTTATCCGCTTTGGGTTCGAGCTTATCAGCCTGAAATTTTTCACATAAGCGTCGCAGCCCCAAACTTTATAAGAAATGATAGCTTAGGTTTCTCTAAACCATAGTTCATATGGTGTCATCTTAATGGAATTGTGTGGTGCCCTATTAAAGTGAATGCGGTTGTGTCTAATGCCTAACCCATAAACGATAGTGTTAATTCGATAAGAGACATCATGGTATGCACCATATCCAATAGGGTGCACTTACGATGTTCAGACACACCATCACACTATGGTGTTCCAGGCAGTATTAGTTGTGAAACAATTTCCACAATGTCTTAATTGTGTGCCAAACTCGTAACTCAGATATTTATCTCTATGATCATATCATAGACATTTTATCCTCTTGTCACGATGATCTTCAACTTCACTCTCAAATTACTTGAACCTTTCAATAATTCAGGTTTGTGTTTCATCAAGTAAATATACTAAGAATCTACTCAAATCATCTGTGAAGTAAGAGCATAACGATATTCACTGCGTGCCTCGGCACTCATTGGATTGCACACATCAAATGTATTACTTCCAACAAGTTGCGCTCTTGTTCCATCTCACTGTAAACGAGGCCTTTCAGTCATCTTGCCCATGTGGTATGATTTGCATGTCTCAAGTGATTCAAAAACAAGTGAGTCCAAATGATCCATCTGCATGGAGTTTCTTCATGCGTATATACCAATAGACGTGGTTCACATGTCTCAATCTTTTCAAAAACGAGTGAGTCCAAAGATCCATCAATATGGAGCTTCTTCATGCGTTTTATACCAATATGACTTAAGTGGCAGTGCCACAAGTATGTGGTACTATCATTACTATCTTATATCTTTTGGCACGAACATGTGTATCACTACGATCGAGATTCAATAAACCATTCATTTTTAGGTGCAAGACCGTTGAAGGTATTATTGAAATAAACAGAGTAACCATTATTCTCCTTAAGTGAATAACGGTATTGCGATGAACATAATACAATCATGTTTATGCTCAACGCAAACACCAAATAACAATTATTTAGGTTTAACACTAATCTCGATGGCAGAGGGAGCAGGCGATGCTTGATCACATTAACCTTGGAAACACTTCCAACACACATCGTCATCTCACCTTTAGCTAGTCTCCGTTTATTCCGTAGCCTTTTATTTTGAGTTACTAACACTTAGCAACTGAACCGGTATCTATTACCCTCGTGCTACTAGGAGTACTAGTAAAGTACACATTAATATAATGTATATCCAATATACTTCTATTGACCTTACCAGCCTTCTCATCTACCAAGTATCTAGGGTAGTTCTACTTCAGTGACCGTTCCCCTCATTACAGAAGCACTTATTCTCGGGTTTGGGTTCAAACTTTGGGTTTCTTCACTGGAGCAGCAACTGGTTTGCCGTTTCATGAAGTATCCCTTCTTGCCCTTGCCCTTCTCGAAACAAGTGGTTTCACTAACCATCAACAATTGATGCTCCTTCTTGATTTCTACTTTCGCAGTGTCAAACATCGCGAATAGCTCAAGGATCATCATATCTATCCCTGATATGTTATAGTTCATCACGAGGCTCTAGTAGCTTGGTGGCAGTGACTTTGGAGAACCATCACTATCTCTTAAGGAAGATAAACTCCCACTCGATTCAAGTGATTGTAGTACTCAGACAATCTGAGCACATGCTCAACGAATGAGCTTTTCTCCCTTAGTTTGCAGGCTTAAGAAACTCGTAAGAGGTCTCATACCTCTTGACGTGGGCACGAGCCTGAAATCCCAATTTCAGCCCTTTGAACATCTCATATGTTCCGCGACGTTTCAAAAATGTCTTCAGTGCCTCAATTCTAAACCGTTTAACATTACGCATTGAACTATCACGTAGTCATCAAAACGTGTATGTTAGATGTTCGCAACATCCATAGACGATGTTCGAGGTTCAGCACACCGAGCAGTGCATTAAGGACATAAGCCTTCTTCGTAGCAATGAGGACAATCCTTAGTTTACGGACCTAGTCCGCATAATTGCTACTATCAACTTTCAACTAAATTTTCTCTAGGAACATATCTAAAACAGTAGAACTAAAGCGCAAGTTACGACATAATTTGCAAAGACCTTTTGACTATGTTCATGATAATTAAGTTCATCTAATGAACTCCCACTCAGATAGACATCCCTCTAGTCATCTAAGTGATACATGATCCGAGTCAACTAGGTCGTGTCAGATCATCACGTGAGACGGACTAATCATTACCGGTGAACATCTCCATGCTGATCGTATCTACTATACGACTCATGTTCGACCTTTCGGTCTCTTGTGTTCCGAGGCCATGTCTGTACATGCTAGGCTCGTCAAGTCAACCTAAGTGTTTTGCACGTGTAAGTCTGGCTTACACCCGTTGTATGTGAACGTTAGAATCTATCACACCCAATCATCACGTGGTGCTTCGAAACAACAAACTTTCGCAACGGTGCATAGTTAGGGGAACACTTTCTTGAAATTTTAATGAGGGATCATCTTATTTATGCTACCGTCGTTCTAAGAAAATAAGATGTAAACATGACAAACATCACATGCAAATCATAAAGTGACATGATATGGCCAATATCATCTTGCGCCTTTGATCTCCATCTTGAGGCACGACATGATCACCTTTGTCACCGGCACGACACCATAATCTCCATCATCATGATCTCCATCATCGTGTCTTCATGAAGTTGTCTCACCAAGTATTACTTCTACTACAATGGCTAACGGTTTAGCAATAAAGTAAAGTAATTACATGGTGTTTTCAATGACACACGGGTCATACAATAAATTAAGACAACTCCTATGGCTCCTGCCGGTTGTCATACTCATCGACATGCAAGTCGCGATTCCAATTACAAGAACATGGTCAATCTCATACATCACATATATCATTCATCACATTCTTTTGGCCATATCACATCACATAGCATACCCTGCAAAAACAAGTTAGACGTCCTCTAATTGTTGTTGCATGTTTTACGTGGCTGCTATGGGTTTCTAGCAAGAACGTTTCTTACCTACGCAAAAGCCACAACGGTGATATGCCAATTGCTATTTACCCTTCATAAGGACCCTTTTCATCGAATCCAATCCGTGTAAAGTGGAAGAGACTCGCACCCGCTAGCCACCTTTATGCAACAAGTGCATGTCAGTCGGTGGAACCTTTCTCACGTAAGTGTACGTGTAAGGTCGGTCCGGGCCGCTTCATCCCACGATGCCGCCGAATCAAGATAGGACTAGTAACGGTAAGCAAATTGAACAAACCAACGCCCACAACTACTTGTGTTCTACTCGTGCATAGAATCTACGCTATAGACCTAGCTCATGATGCCACTGTTGGGGAACGTAGCAGAAATTCAAAATTTTCTACGCATCACCAAGATCAATCTATGGAGTAACTAGCAACGAGAGAGAGGGGAGTGCATCTTCATACCCATGAAGATCGCGATGCGGAAGCGTTGCAAGAACGCGGTCGGTGGAGTCGTTCACTAAGCGATTCAGATCGCGGCCGAATCCGATCTAAGCACCGAAAATGGTGCCTCCGCGTTCAACACACGTACAACCCGGGGACGTCTCCTCCTTCTTGATCCAGCAAGGGGAGAGGAGAAGTTGAGGGAGAGCTCCGGCAGCACGACGGCGTGGTGGTGGAGCTTGCAGTTCTCCGGCAGAGCTTCACCAAGCACTACGGAGGAGGAGGAGGTGTTGGGGAGGGAGAGGGCTGCGCCAGGGGGAGTGTGAAGCTCCCATGCGCCTCCCCACTATATATAGGGGTGGAGGGGGCTGGTTTCTTGCCCTCCAAGTCAATTGGGGCGTTGGCAAAGGTGGGAGGAAAGAAATCCCATCATTTCCTTCCCCACCGATTGTTATCCCCCCCTTTTTAGGGATCTTGATCTTATCCCTTCGGGATATCATCTTATTCCTTCTAAGGGGGGATATTGGTGCGTCTTGACCAGGGGTGTGGGGCCTTTCCCCCACTACCCATGTTCATGTGGGTCCCCCCATGCAGGTGGGCCCCACTATGGAACCTTCTAGAACCTTCCTGCTACAATACTGAAAAATCCCGAACATTTTCCGGTGGCCAAAATAGGACTTCCCATATATAAATCTTTACCTACGGACCATTCTGGAACTCCTCGTGACGTCTTGGATCTCATCCAGGACTCCGAACAACATTCGGTAACTGCACACTAATTCCCATAACAACTCTAGCGTCACCGAACCTTAAGTGTGTAGACCCTACAGGTTCGGGAATCATGCAGACATGACTGAGACAGCTCTCTGGCCAATAACCAACAACGGGATCTGGATACCCATGTTGGCTCCCACATGTTCCACGATGATCTCATCGGATGAGCCACGATGTCAAGGATTCAAGCAAGCCCGTATACAATTCCCTTTGTCAATCGGTACGTTACTTGCCCGAGATTCGATCATCGGTATCCCAATACCTCGTTCAATCTCGTTACCGGCATGTCACTTTACTCTTTCCGTAATGCATGATCCCGTGACTAACTACTTAGTCACATTGAGCTCATTATGATGATGCATTACCGAGTGGGCGCAGAGATACCTCTCCGTCACACGGAGTGACAAATCCCAGTCTCGATTCTTGCCAACCCAACAGACACTTTCGGAGATACCCGTAGTGTACCTTTATAGCCATCCAGTTACGTTGTGACGTTTGGCACACCCAAAGCATTCCTACGGTATCTGGGAGTTGCACAATCTCATGGTCTAAGGAAATGATACTTGACATTAGAAAAGCTTTTAGCAAATGAACTACACGATCTTGTGCTATGCTTAGGATTGGGTCTTGTCCATCACATCATTCTCCTAATGATGTGATCCCGTTATCAATGACATCCAATATCCATGGTCAGGAAACCATAACCATCTATTGATCAACGAGCTAGTCAACTAGAGGCTCACTAGGGACATGTTGTGGTCTATGTATTCACACATGTATTACGGTTTCCAGTTAATAAAATTATAGCATGAATAATAGACAATTATCATGAACAAGGAAATATAATAATAACCATTTTATTATTGCCTCTAGGGCATATTTCCAATAGTCTCCCACTTGCACTAGAGTCAATAATCTAGTTCACATCACTATGTGATCATAATGAATCCAACACCCATGGGGTTTGATCATATCTCGCTTGTGAGAGAGGTTATTAGTCAATGGGTCTAAACCTTTCAGATCCATGTGTGCTTTCCAAATCTCTACGTCATCTTGTAGATGCAACTACCACGCACTACTTGGAACTATTCCAAATAACTTTTCTACTATATGAATCCGGTTTACTATTCAGAGTCATCTAGATTAGTGTCAAAGTTTGCATCGACGTAACCCTTTACGACAAACTATTTTACCACCTCCATTATCGAGAAAATTCCTTAGTCCACTAGTTACTAAGGATAACCTTGACCGCTGTGCTGTGATCCATTCCTGGACAACACTTGTACCCCTTGACTGACTCATGGCAAGGCACACTTCAAGTGCGGTACACAGCATAGCATATTGTGGAGCCTACGTCTAAAGCATAGGGGACGACCTTCGTCCTTTCTCTCTCTTCTGCCGTGATCAGGTCTTGAGTCTTACTCAATACTCACACCTTACAGCCAAGAACTCCTTCTTTGCCGATCTATTTTGAACTCCTTCAAAATCTGCTCACGGTATGTGTTCATTTGAAAGTACTATTAAGCATTTTGATCTATCTTACAGATCTTGATGCTCATTGTTCAAGTATCTTAATCCAGGTTTTCCATTGAAAAACACTTTTCACATAACCCTATATGCTTTCCAGAAATTCTACATCATTTCTGATCAACAATATGTCAACAGCATATACTCGTCAGAAATGCTATAGTGCTCCCACTCACTTCTTTGGAAGTACAAGTTTCCAATAAACTTCGTATAAACCCAAAATCTTTGATCATCTCATCAAAGCATATATTCCAACTCTGAGATGCTTACTCCAGTCCTTAGAAGGATTGCTGGAGCTTTGCATACTTGTTAGCATCTTTTAGGATTGACAAAACCTTCTGGTTGTATCACATACAACCTTTCCTTAGGAAAATCATTGAGGAAACAATGTTTTGACATCCTATCTGCAAGATTTCATAAATAATGCAGGAACTGCTAATATAATTTCAACAGACTCTTAGCATCGCTACGAGTGAGAAAGTCTCATCATAGTCAACTCCTTGAACTTGTCGGAAAACATCTTAATGACAAGTCGAGCTTTCTTAATGGTGATACTTACCATCATTGTCCGTCTTCCTTTTAAAATCCATCTGTACCCAACAGCCTTACGACCATCAAGTAGTTCTTCCAAAGTCTATACTTTGGTTTCATACATAGATCCTCTCTCAGGTTTTATGGCCTCGAGCCATTTGTCGGAATCCGGGCCCACCATCGCTTCTCCATAGCTCGTAGGTTCATTGTTGTCTAGCAACATGACCTTCAAGACAGGATTACCGCACCACTTTGAAGCAGTATGCATCCTTGTCGACCTACGAGGTTTGGTAGTGACTTGATCCGAAGTTTCATGATCACTATCATCAGCTTCCACTTCAACTGGTGTAGGCGCCACAAGAACAACTTCCTGTGCCCTGCTACACACTAGTTGAAGTGACGGTTCACTAACCTCATCAAGTCTCCACGATCCTCCCACTCAATTCTTTCGAGAGAAACTTTTCCTCGAGAAAGGACCCGATTCTAGAAACAATCCCTTTTGCTTCTGGATCTGAGACAGGAGGTATACCCAACTATTTTTGGGTGTCCTATGAAGATGCATTTATCCGCTTTGGGTTCGAGCTTATCAGCCTGAAATTTTTTCACATAAGCGTCGCAGCCCCAAACTTTATAAGAAATGACAGCTTAGGTTTCTCTAAACCATAGTTCATACGGTGTCATCTTAATGGAATTGTGTGGTGCCCTATTAAAGTGAATGCGGTTGTGTCTAATGCCTAACCCATAAACGATAGTGTTAATTCGATAAGAGACATCATGGTATGCACCATATCCAATAGGGTGCACTTACGATGTTCAGACACACCATCACACTATGGTGTTCCAGGCAGTATTAGTTGTGAAACAATTTCCACAATGTCTTAATTGTGTGCCAAACTCGTAACTCAGATATTTATCTCTATGATCATATCATAGACATTTTATCCTCTTGTCACGATGATCTTCAACTTCACTCTCAAATTACTTGAACCTTTCAATAATTCAGATTCGTGTTTCATCAAGTAAATATACTAAGAATCTACTCAAATCATCTGTGAAGTAAGAGCATAACGATATTCACTGCGCGCCTCGGCACTCATTGGATTGCACACATCAAATGTATTACTTCCAACAAGTTGCGCTCTTGTTCCATCTCACTGTAAACGAGGCCTTTCAGTCATCTTGCCCATGTGGTATGATTTGCATGTCTCAAGTGATTCAAAAACAAGTGAGTCCAAATGATCCATCTGCATGGAGTTTCTTCATGCGTATATACCAATAGACGTGGTTCGCATGTCTCAATCTTTTCAAAAACGAGTGAGTCCAAAGATCCATCAATATGGAGCTTCTTCATGCGTTTTATACCAATATGACTTAAGTGGCAGTGCCACAAGTATGTGGTACTATCATTACTATCTTATATCTTTTGGCACGAACATGTGTATCACTACGATCGAGATTCAATAAACCATTCATTTTTAGGTGCAAGACCGTTGAAGGTATTATTGAAATAAACAGAGTAACCATTATTCTCCTTAAGTGAATAACGGTATTGCGATGAACATAATACAATCATGTTTATGCTCAATGCAAACACCAAATAACAATTATTTAGGTTTAACACTAATCTCGATGGCAGAGGGAGCAGGCGATGCTTGATCACATTAACCTTGGAAACACTTCCAACACACATCGTCATCTCACCTTTAGCTAGTCTCCGTTTATTCCGTAGCCTTTTATTTCGAGTTACTAACACTTAGCAACTGAACCGGTATCTATTACCCTGGTGCTACTAGGAGTACTAGTAAAGTACACATTAATATAATGTATATCCCATATACTTCTATTGACCTTACCAGCCTTCTCATCTACCAAGTATCTAGGGTAGTTCTGCTTCAGTGACCGTTCCCCTCATTACAGAAGCACTTATTCTCGGGTTTGGGTTCAAACTTTGGGTTTCTTCACTGGAGCAGCAACTGGTTTGCCGTTTCATGAAGTATCCCTTCTTGCCCTTGCCCTTCTCGAAACAAGTGGTTTCACTAACCATCAACAATTGATGCTCCTTCTTGATTTCTACTTTCGCAGTGTAAAACATCGCGAATAGCTCATGGATCATCATATCTATCCCTGATATGTTATAGTTCATCACGAAGCTCTAGTAGCTTGGTGGCAGTGACTTTGGAGAACCATCACTATCTCTTAAGGAAGATTAACTCCCACTCGATTCAAGTGATTGTAGTACTCAGACAATCTGAGCACATGCTCAACGATTGAGCTTTTCTCCCTTAGTTTGCAGGCTTAAGAAACTCGTCAGAGGTCTCATACCTCTTGACGTGGGCATGAGCCTGAAATCCCAATTTCAGCCCTTTGAACATCTCATATGTTCCGCTACGTTTCAAAAATGTCTTCGGTGCCTCAATTCTAAATCGTATAACACTACGCACTGAACTATCACGTAGTCATCAAAACGTGTATGTCAGATGTTCGCAACATCCACAGATGATGTTCGAGGTTCAGCACACCGAGAGGTGCATTAAGGACATAAGCCTTCTACGTAGCAATGAGGACAATCCTCAGTTTACGGACCTAGTCTGCATAATTGCTACTATCAACTTTCAACTAAATTTTCTCTAGGAACATATCTAAAACAGTATAACTAAAGCGCAAGTTACGACATAATTTGCAAAGACCTTTTGACTATGTTCATGATAATTAAGTTCATCTAATGAACTCCCACTCAGATAGACATCCCTCTAGTCATCTAAGTGATACATGATCCGAGTCAACTAGGTCGTGTCAGATCATCACGTGAGACGGACTAGTCATCACCGATGAACATCTCCATGTTGATCATATCTACTATACGACTCATGTTCGACCTTTCGGTCTCTTGTGTTCCGAGGCCATGTCTGTACATGCTAGGCTCGTCAAGTCAACCTAAGTGTTTTGCACGTGTAAATCTGGCTTACACCCGTTGTATGTGAACGTTAGAATCTATCACACCCAATCATCACGTGGTGCTTCGAAACAACGAACTTTCGCAACGGTGCATAGTTAGGGGAACACTTTCTTGAAATTTTAATGAGGGATCATCTTATTTATGCTACCGTCGTTCTAAGAAAATAAGATGTAAACATGACAAACATCACATGCAAATCATAAAGTGACATGATATGGCCAATATCATCTTGCGCCTTTGATCTCCATCTTGAGGCACGACATGATCACCTTTGTCACCGGCATGACACCATGATCTCCATCATCATGATCTCCATCATCGTGTCTTCATGAAGTTGTCTCACCAAGTATTACTTCTACTACAATGGCTAACGGTTTAGCAATAAAGTAAAGTAATTACATGGTGTTTTTAATGACACGCAGGTCATACAATAAATTAAGACAACTCCTATGGCTCCTGCCGGTTGTCATACTCATCGACATGCAAGTCGTGATTCCTATTACAAGAACATGGTCAATCTCATACATCACATATATCATTCATCACATTCTTTTGGCCATATCACATCACATAGCATACCCTGCAAAAACAAGTTAGACGTCCTCTAATTGTTGTTGCATGTTTTACGTGGCTGCTATGGGTTTCTAGCAAGAACGATTCTTACCTACGCAAAAGCCACAACGGTGATATGCCAATTGCTATTTACCCTTCATAAGGACCCTTTTCATCGAATCCGATCCGACTAAAGTGGGAGAGACTGGCACCCGCTAGCCACCTTATGCAACAAGTGCATGTCAGTCGGTGGAACCTTTCTCACGTAAGTGTACGTGTAAGGTCGGTCCGGGCCGCTTCATCCCACGATGCCGCCGAATCAAGATAGGACTAGTAACGGTAAGCAAATTGAACAAACCAACGCCCACAACTACTTGTGTTCTACTCGTGCATAGAATCTACGCTATAGACCTAGCTCATGATGCCACTGTTGGGGAACGTAGCAGAAATTCAAAATTTTCTACGCATCACCAAGATCAATCTATGGAGTAACTAGAAACGAGAGAGAGGGGAGTGCATCTTCATACCCATGAAGATCGCGATGCGGAAGCGTTGCAAGAACGCGGTCGGTGGAGTCGTTCACTAAGCGATTCAGATCGCAGCCGAATCCGATCTAAGCACCGAAAATGTTGTCTCCGCGTTCAACACACATACAACCCGGGGACGTCTCCTCCTTCTTGATCCAGCAAGGGGAGAGGAGAAGTTGAGGGAGAGCTCCGGCAGCACGACGGCATGGTGGTGGAGCTTGCAGTTCTCCGGCAGAGCTTCACCAAGCACTACGGAGGAGGAGGAGGTGTTGGGGAGGGAGAGGGCTGCGCCAGGGGGAGTGTGAAGCTCCCATGCGCCTCCCCACTATATATAGGGGTGGAGGGGGCTGGTTTCTTGCCCTCCAAGTCCATTGGGGCATTGGCAAAGGTGGGAGGAAAGAAATCCCATCATTTCCTTCCCCACCGATTGTTATCCCCCCCTTTTTAGGGATCTTGATCTTATCCCTTCGGGATATCATCTTATTCCTTCTAAGGGGGGATATTGGTGCGTCTTGACCAGGGGTGTGGGGCCTTTCCCCCACTACCCACGTTCATGTGGGTCCCCCCATGCAGGTGGGCCCCACTCTGGAACCTTCTAGAACCTTCCTGGTACAATACCGAAAAATCCCAAACATTTTCCGGTGGCCAAAATAGCACTTCCCATATATAAATCTTTACCTCCGGACCATTCTGGAACTCCTCGTGACGTCTTGGATCTCATCCGGGACTCCGAACAACATTCGGTAACTGCACACTAATTCCCATAACAACTCTAGCGTCACCGAACCTTAAGTGTGTAGACCCTACGGGTTCGGGAATCATGCAGACATGACTGAGACAGCTCTCTGGCCAATAACCAACAGCGGGATCTGGATACCCATGTTGGCTCCCACATGTTCCACGATGATCTCATCGGATGAACCACGATGTCAAGGATTCAAGCAATCCCGTATACAATTCCCTTTGTCAATCGGTACGTTACTTGCCCGAGATTCGATCGTCGGTATCCCAATACCTCGTTCAATCTCGTTACCGGCAAGTCACTTTACTCGTTTCCGTAATGCATGATCCCGTGACTAACTACTTAGTCACATTGAGCTCATTATGATGATGCATTACCGAGTGGGCCCAGAGATACCTCTCCGTCACACGGAGTGACAAATCCCAGTCTCGATTCGTGCCAACCCAACAGACACTTTCGGAGATACCCGTAGTGCACCTTTATAGCCACCCAGTTACGTTGTGACGTTTGGCACACCCAAAGCATTCCTACGGTATCCGGGAGTTGCACAATCTCATGGTCTAAGGAAATGATACTTGACATTAGAAAAGCTTTTAGCAAATGAACTACACGATCTTGTGTTATGCTTAGGATTGGGTCTTGTCCATCACATCATTCTCCTAATGATGTGATCCCGTTATCAATGACATCCAATGTCCATGGTCAGGAAACCATAACCATCTATTGATCAACGAGCTAGTCAACTAGAGGCTCACTAGGGACATGTTGTGGTCTATGTATTCACACATCTATTACGGTTTCCAGTTAATAAAATTATAGCATGAACAATAGACAATTATCATGAACAAGGAAATATAATAATAACCATTTTATTATTGCCTCTAGGGCATATTTCCAACAGTCTCCCACTTGCACTAGAGTCAATAATCTAGTTCACATCACTATGTGATTGTAATGAATCCAACACCCATGGGGTTTGATCATATCTCGCTTGTGAGAGAGGTTATTAGTCAATGGGTCTGAAACCTTTCACATCCATGTGTGCTTTACAAATCTCTACGTCATCTTGTAGATGCAGCTACCACGCACTACTTGGAACTATTCCAAATAACTGTTCTACTATATGAATCCGGTTTACTATTCAGAGTCATCTAGATTAGTGTCAAAGTTTGCATCGACGTAACCCTTTACGACGAACTATTTTACCACCTCCATTATCGAGAAAATTCCTTAGTCCACTAGTTACTAAGGATAACCTTGACCGCTGTGCTGTGATCCATTCCTGGATAACACTTGTACCCCTTGACTGACTCATGGCAAGGCACACTTCAGGTGTGGTACACAGCATAGCATATTGTGGAGCCTACGTCTAAAGCATAGGGGACGAGCTTCGTCCTTTCTCTCTCTTCTGCCATGATCAGGTCTTGAGTCTTACTCAATACTCACACCTTACAGCCAAGAACTCCTTCTTTGCCGATCTATTTTGAACTCCTTCAAAATCTTCTCACGGTATGTGTTCATTTGAAAGTACTATTAAGCATTTTGATCTATCTTATAGATCTTGATGCTCATTGTTCAAGTATCTTAATCCAGGTTTTCCATTGAAAAACACTTTTCAAATAACCCTATATGCTTTCCAGAAATTCTACATCATTTTTGATCAACAATATGTCAACAGCATATACTCATCAGAAATGCTATAGTGCTCCCACTCACTTCTTTGGAAATACAAGTTTCCAATAAACTTCGTATAAACCCAAAATCTTTGATCATCTCATCAAAGCATATATTCCGACTCCGAGATGCTTACTCCAGTCCTTAGAAGGATTGCTGGAGCTTTGCATACTTGTTAGCATCTTTTAGGATTGACAAAACCTTCTGGTTGTATCACATACAACCTTTCCTCAGGAAAATCATTGAGGAAACAATGTTTTTACATCCTATCTGCAAGATTTCATAAATAATGAAGGAACTGCTAATATAATTTCAACAGACTCTTAGCATCGCTACGAGTGAGAAAGTCTCATCATAGTCAACTCCTTGAACTTGTCGGAAAACATCTTAATGACAAGTCGAGCTTTCTTAATGGTGATACTTACCATCATTGTCCGTCTTCCTTTTAAAATCCATCTGTACCCAACAGCCTTACGACCATCAAGTAGTTCTTCCAAAGTCTATACTTTGGTTTCATACATAGATCCTCTCTCAGATTTTATGGCCTCGAGCCATTTGTCGGAATCCGGGCCCACCATCGCTTCTCCATAGCTCATAGGTTCATTGTTGTCTAGCAACATGACCTTCAAGACAGGATTACCGCACCACTTTGAAGCAGTACGCGTCCTTGTCGACCTACGAGGTTTGGTAGTGACTTGATCCGAAGTTTCATGATCACTATCATCAGCTTCCACTTCAACTGGTGTAGGCGCCACAGGAACAACTTCCTGTGCCCTGCTACACACTAGTTGAAGTGATGGTTCAATAACCTCATCAAGTCTCCACCATCCTCCCACTCAATTCTTTCGAGAGAAACTTTTCCTCGAGAAAGGACCCGATTCTAGAAACAATCCCTTTTGCTTTCGGATCTGAGACAGGAGGTATACCCAACTATTTTTGGGTGTCCTATGAAGATGCATTTATCCGCTTTGGGTTCGAGCTTATCAACCTGAAACTTTTTCACATAAGCGTCGCAGCCCCAAACTTTATAAGAAATGACAGCTTAGGTTTCTCTAAACCATAGTTCATACGGTGTCATCTTAATGGAATTATGTGGTGCCCTATTAAAGTGAATGCGGTTGTGTCTAATGCCTAACCCATAAACGATACTGTTAATTCCATAAGAGACATCATGGTATGCACCATATCCAATAGGGTGCAGTTACGATGTTCGGACACACCATCACACTATGGTGTTCCTGGCAGTATTAGTTGTGAAACAATTTCGACAATGTCTTAATTGTGTGCCAAACTCATAACTCAGATATTTATCTCTATGATCATATCATAGACATTTTATCCTCTTGTCACGACGATCTTCAACTTCACTCTGAAATTACTTGAACCTTTCAATAATTCAGATTTGTGTTTCATCAAGTAAATATACTAAGAATCTACTCAAATCATCTGTGAAGTAAGAGCATAACGATATTCACTGTGTGCCTCAGCACTCATTGGATTGCACACATCAAATGTATTACTTCCAACAAGTTGCTCTCTTGTTCCATCTCACTGAAAACGAGGCCTTTCAGTCATCTTGCCCATGTGGTATGATTTGCATGTCTCAAGTGATTCAAAAACAAGTGAGTCCAAATGATCCATCTGCATGGAGTTTCTTCATGCGTATATACCAATAGACGTGGTTCGCATGTCTCAATCTTTTCAAAAATAAGTGAGTCCAAAGATCCATCAATATGGAGCTTCTTCATGCGTTTTATACCAATATGACTTAAGTGGCAGTGCCACAAGTATGTGGTACTATCATTACTATCTTATATCTTTTCGCACGAACATGTGTATCACTACGATCGAGATTCAATAAACCATTCATTTTTAGGTGCAAGACCGTTGAAGGAATTATTGAAATAAACATAGTAACCATTATTCTCCTTAAATGAATAACAGTATTGCTATAAACATAATACAATTATGTTTATGCTCAACGCAAACACCAAATAACAATTATTTAGGTTTAACACCAATCTCGATGGCAGAGGGAGCAGGCGATCCTTGATCACATTAACCATGGAAACACTTCCAACACACATCGCCATCTCACCTTTAGCTAGTCTCCGTTTATTCAGTAGCCTTTTATTTCGAGTTACTAACACTTAGCAACTGAACCGGTATCTATTACCCTGGTGCTACTAGGAGTACTAGTAAAGTACACATTAATATAATGTATATCCCATATACTTCTATTGACCATACCAGCCTTCTCATCTACCAAGTATCTAGGGTAGTTCTGCTTCAGTGACCGTTCCCCTCATTACAGAAGCACTTATTCTCGGGTTTGGGTTCAAACTTTGGGTTTCTTCACTGGAGCAGCAACTGGTGTGCCATTTCATGAAGTATCCCTTCTTGCCCTTGCCCTTCTCGAAACAAGTGGTTTCACTAACCATCAACAATTGATGCTCCTTCTTGATTTCTACTTTCGCAGTGTCAAACATCGCGAATAGCTCAAGGATCATCATATCTATCCCTGATATGTTATAGTTCATCACGAAGCTCTAGTAGCTTGGTGGCAGTGACTTTGGAGAACCATCACTATCTCTTAAGGAAGATTAACTCCCACTCGATTCAAGTGATTGTAGTACTCAGACAATCTGAGCACATGCTCAACGATTGAGCTTTTCTCCCTTAGTTTGCAGGCTTAAGAAACTCGTCAGAGGTCTCATACCTCTTGACATGGGCATGAGCCTTAAATCCCAATTTCAGCCCTTTGAACATCTCATATGTTCCGCGACGTTTCAAAAATGTCTTCGGTGCCTCAATTCTAAACCGTTTAACATTACGCACTGAACTATCACGTAGTCATCAAAACGTGTATGTCAGATGTTTGCAACATCCACAGATGATGTTCGAGGTTCATCACACCGAGCGGTGCATTAAGGACATAAGCCTTCTGCGTAGCAATGAGGACAATCCTCAGTTTACAGACCTAGTCTGCATAATTGCTACTATCAACTTTCAACTAAATTTTCTCTAGGAACATATCTAAAATAGTAGAGCTAAAGTGCAAGTTACGACATAATTTGCAAAGACCTTTTGACTATGTTCATGATAATTAAGTTCATCTAATGAACTCCCACTCAGATAGACATCCCTCTAGTCATCTAAGTGATACATGATCCGAGTCAACTAGGCCGTGTCTGATCATCACGTGAGACGGACTAGTCATCATCGGTGAACATCTCCATGTTGATCGTATCCACTATACGACTCATGTTCGACCTTACGGTCTCTTGTGTTCCGAGGCCATGTCTGTACATGCTAGGCTCGTCAAGTCAACCAAAGTGTTTTGCACGTGTAAATCTGGCTTACACCCGTTGTATGTGAACGTTAGAATCTATGACACCCGATCATCACGTGGTGCTTCGAAACAACGAACTTTCGCAACGGTGCATAGTTAGGGGAACACTTTCTTGAAATTTTAATGAGGGATCATCTTATTTATGCTACCGTCGTTCTAAGCAAATAAGATGTAAACATGACAAACATCACATGCAAATCATAAAGTGACATGATATGGCCAATATCATCTTGCGCCTTTGATCTCCATCTTGAGGCACGACATGATCACCTTTGTCACCGGCATGACACCATGATCTCCATCATCATGATCTCCATCATCGCGTCTTCATGAAGTTGTCTCGCCAACTATTACTTCTACTACAATGGATAACGGTTTAGCAATAAAGTAAAGTAATTACATGGCGTTTTCAATGACACGCAGGTCATACAATAAATTAAGACAACTCCTATGGCTCCTGCCGGTTGTCATACTCATCAACATGCAAGTCGTGATTCCTACTACAAGAACATGGTCAATCTCATACATCACATATATCATTCATCACATTCTTTTGGCCATATCACATCACATAGCATACCCTGCAAAAACAAGTTAGACGTCCTCTAATTGTTGTTGCATGTTTTACGTGGCTGCTATGGGTTTCTAGCAAGAACGTTTCTTACCTACGCAAAAGCCACAACGGTGATATGCCAATTCCTATTTACCCTTCATAAGGACCCTTTTCATCGAATCCGATCCGACTAAAGTGGGAGAGACTGGCACCCGCTAGCCACCTTATGCAACAAGTGCATGTCAGTCGGTGGAACCTGTCTCACGTAAGTGTACGTGTAAGGTCGGTCCGGGCCGCTTCATCCCACGATGCCGCCGAATCAAGATAGGACTAGTAACGGTAAGCAAATTGAACAAACCAACGCCCACAACTACTTGTGTTCTACTCGTGCATAGAATCTACGCAATAGACCTAGCTCATGATGCCACTGTTGGGGAACGTAGCAGAAATTCAAAATTTTCTACGCATCACCAAGATCAATCTATGGAGTAACTAGCAACGAGAGAGAGGGGAGTGCATCTTCATACCCTTGAAGATCGCGATGCGGAAGTGTTGCAAGAACGCGGTCGGTGGAGTCGTTCACTAAGCGATTCAGATCGCGGTCGAATCCGATCTAAGCACCGAACAACGGTGCCTCCGCGTTCAACACACGTACAGCCCGGGGACGTCTCCTCCTTCTTGATCCAGCAAGGGGAGAGGAGAAGTTGAGGGAGAGCTCCGGCAGCACGACGGCGTGGTGGTGGAGCTTGCAGTTCTCCGGCAGAGCTTCGCCAAGCACTACGGAGGAGGAGGAGGTGTTGGGGAGGGAGAGGGCTGCGCCAGGGGAAGGGTGAAGCTCCCATGCGCCTCCCCACTATATATAGGGGTGGAGGGGGCTGGTTTCTTGCCCTCCAAGTCCATTGGGCGTTAGCAAAGGTGGGAGGAAAGAAATCCCATCATTTCCTTCCCCACCGATTGTTATCCCCCCTTTTTAGGGATCTTGATCTTATCCCTTCGGGATATGATCTTATTCCTTCTAAGGGGGGATCTTGGTGCGCCTTGACCAGGGGTGTGGGGCCTTGCCCCCACTACCCACGTTCATGTGGGTCCCCCCATGCAGGTGGGCCCCACTCCAGAGCCTTCTAGAACCTTCCTGGTACAATACCGAAAAATGTCGAACATTTTCTGGTGGCCAAAATAGGACTTCCCATATATAAATCTTTACCTCTGGACCATTTCAGAACTCCTCGTGACGTCTGGGATCTCATCCGGGACTCCGAACAACATTCGGTAACTACACACTAATTCCCATAACAACTCTAGCGTCACCGAAACTTAAGTGTGTAGACCCTACGAGTTCGGGAATCATGCAGACATGACGGAGACAGCTCTCTGGCCAATAACCAACACCGTGCTCTGGATACCCATGTTGTCTCCCACATGTTCCACGATGATCTCATCGGATGAACCACGATGTCAAGGATTCAAGCAATCCTGTATACAATTCCCTTTGTCAATCGGTACGTTACTTGCCCGAGATTCGATCGTCGGTATCCCAATACCTCGTTCAATCTCGTTACCGGCAAGTCACTTTACTCATTCCGTAATGCATGATCCCGTGACTAACTACTTAGTCACATTGAGCTCATTATGATTATGCATTACCGAGTGGGCCCAGAGATACCTCTCCGTCACATGGAGTGACAAATCCCAGTCTCGATTCGTGCCAACCCAACAGACACTTTCGGAGATACCCGTAGTGCACCTTTATAGCCACCTAGTTATGTTGTGACGTTTGGCACACCCAAAGCATTCCTACGGTATTCGGGAGTTACACAATCTCATGGTCTAAGGAAATGATACTTGACAATAGAAAAGCTTTTAGCAAACGAACTACACGATCTTGTGCTATGCCTAGGATTGGGTCTTGTCCATCACATCATTCTCCTAATGATGTGATCCCGTTATCAATGACATCCAATGTCCATGGTCAGGAAACCATAACCATCTATTGATCAACGAGCTAGTCAACTAGAGGCTCACTAGGGACATGTTGTGGTCTATGTATTCACACATGTATTACGGTTTCCAGTTAATACAATTATAGCATGAACAATAGACAATTATCATGAACAAGGAAATATAATAATAACCATTTTATTATTGCCTCTAGGGCATATTTCCAACAGTCTCCCACTTGCACTAGAGTCAATAATATAGTTCACATCACTATGTGATCGTAATGAATCCAACACCCATGGGGTTTGATCATATCTCGCTTGTGAGATAGGTTATTAGTCAATGGGTCTGATCCTTTTAGATCCATGTGTGCTTTACAAATCTCTACGTCATCTTGTAGATGCAGCTACCACGCACTATTTGGAACTATTCCAAATAACTGTTCTACTATATGAATCGAGTTTACTATTCAGAGTCATCCAGATTAGTGTCAAAGTTTGCATCGACGTAACCCTTTACGACGAACTATTTTACCACCTCCATTATCGAGAAAATTCCTTAGCCCACTAGTTACTAAGGATAACCTTGACCGCTGTGCTATGATCCATTCCTGGATCACACTTGTACCCCTTGACTGACTCATGGCAAGGCACACTTCAGGTGTGGTACACAGCATAGCATATTGTGGAGCCTACGTCTAAAGCATAGGGGATGACCTTCGTCCTTTCTCTCTCTTCTTCTGTGGTCAGGTCTTTAGTCTTACTCAATACTCATACCTTACAGCCAAGAACTCCTTCTTTGTCGATCTATTTTGAACTCCTTCAAAATCTTCTCACGTTATGTGTTCATTTGAATGTACTATTAAGCATTTTGATCTATCTTATAGATCTTGATGCTCATTGTTAAAGTATCTTAATCCAGGTTTTCCATTGAAAAACACTTTTCAAATAACCCTATATGCTTTCCATAAATTCTACATCATTTCCGATCAACAATATATCAACAACATATGCTCATCAGAAATGCAGGAAGCAGCGGCATCCAAGAGCTCGGTGACGCATTCCAGCAGCACATCGTGGCCGCTTTCTTGCAGTCTGCACTGCAACAGCTCTCACGCCACTGTGAGCGCGGCCTTCATGTCCGCCTGGTCCCGTCGGGTGTGCAGTGCCGTGGCTGCAGCATGGCTTGAGGCCCTCGCTGCTGATCGTACCTGCCGCGGAGTGAGGGCAGGTGACGCCTGACCACGTCGCCCATGCCCCGCAGCGCTCTGCGGGGCACAGGCTGCCTGAGGTGCGGGATTGAGGTCACCTTGGGCAGGCAGCACGACATGGGCAGGCCATGCCACCCAGCGGTCGGAGTTGGCCGTCGGGTTGCCGGACATGGAGGCGGTGAAGCGGCGGAACGCAGGATGGAAGAAGGGAGATTTCGGCCCACCCCTACCCGGCGCGCCAAATGTCGGATGTTGGGTTCCGGCAGCCCCTTAAGGTTCGAACTCTGGGGTACGTGCGAAGATCTTTCCCCTGCCACTCCACGTCCGATCGCCTCACGAGAATCTAAGCTAAACGATGAACAACACGGGGGACACAAGATTTATACTGGTTCGGGACACCGTTGTGGTGTAATACCCTACTCCAGTGTGTCGTGTGGTGGATTGCCTCAGGGGCTGATGATGAATAGTACAGGGAAGAATTGCCTCGCGAGAGGTGTTCTTGAGCTGGTGCGATGAACTGCTTGGATGAGTTCGATCGCCTCTCGATCTAATGAGCACTCGATGAGATGCCCCCTACTGTGGTGGCTATCCCTATATATATAGAGAGAGAGGCCCTGGCCCTCTTCCCAATTATTGAGCAGGAAGGGTGCCAACAATGGCCATTTTGAAGGGGAACATCTAGTACAAGTTATCCTGACTAAAGTTGGTCTTCGGCTGCCAAAGGTACTGGCGATGACGCCGCCTTGGGCTCCACGGTGTCCTCCATCCTACCGCTCTGCTGGTCTTGGTCTCGTTGCACTGAAATGGAAACCTTTGCATGATGCCTCGGTACTCCATGCTTGTGCTTGCCTCCTTTGCACTAAAGAGGAAACAAGGACACTACGCGGGCCGGCACCCGCATGGCGCCCGCCTGGTCTCGATCGTCATGTCTTGCGTCACGAGCACCTCGCGAGGTATCCTGCCTTGATCTCTCTGCCTCCTCGCGAGCCTGCCTGGTGAGGCTGATCCTGAGGAAGTCTCGGGTCGTCCGCCCCGCGAGGCTTGGCCCCTCGCGAGGGTCTTGAGTCTTGCGTTGATGAAGATGGGCCGTACTGGGCCACCACTCGAGCCACGCCGCAGGCCGCAGGCAGGCAAGTCTGGGGACCCCCATTCCCAGAATGCCGACATCCACTATGTTCTGAGATTGATGTTGCTATGACTTTGCTATGCTTAATGCTTGTCACTTTGGGCCCAGGTGCCATGATTTAAGATCTGAACCGTTTATGTTATCACCATTATATCCATGTTCTAGATCCGATCTTGCAAGTTATAGTCACCTACTACGTGTTATGATCCGGCAACCCCGCAGTGACAATAATCAGGACCACTCCTGGTGATGACTGTAGTTTGAGGAGTTCATGTATCCACCGTGTGTTAATGCTTTGTTCCGGTTCTCTATTAAAAGGAGGCCTTAATATCCCTTAGTTTCCAATAAGACCCCGCTGCCACGGGAGGATAGGACAAAAGATGTCATGCAAGTTTGATACGTCTCCAACGTATCTATAATTTATGAAGTATTCATGCTGTTATATTATCATTCTTGGATGTTTTACAATCATTTTATAGCAACTTTATATCATTTGTAGGGACTAACCTATTGATCGAGTGCCCAGTGCCAGTTGTTGTTTTTTGCTTGTTTTTTACACCGCAGGAAATCAATATCAAACAGAGTCCAAACACCGCGTAACTTTTTGGAGATTTTTTATGGACCAGAAGAGCACCAGTGGGCCAAAGAAGCACCTGGGGGTGCCCCGAGGGGGGCACAACCCACCAGGGCGCGCCTGAGGGCTCAGGCGCGCCCAGGTGGGTTGTGCCCACCTCGGTGGCCTCCCGCACCCCTTCTTCACCCTATAAATTCCCAAATATTCCGAAACCCTTCGGGGTTAACCTAGATCAGAAGTTCCGCCACCGCAAGGTCTCTGTATCCATGAAAACAAATCTAGACCCCGTTCCAGCACCCTGCCGGAGGGGGGGAATCATCTCCGGTGGCCATCTTCATCATCCCGGAGGACACCACGAGGAGGAGGGAGTAGTCCACCATCGGGGCTGAGGGTTTGTACCAGTAGCTATGTGTTTGATCTCTCTCTCTCTCTCTCTCTCTCTCTCTCTCTCTCTCTCGTGATCTATATCATGGGCTTTGTTATATAGTTGGATCATATGATGTTTCTCTCCTCTATACTCTTGTTATGATGAATTGAATCTTTACCCTTCAAAGTTTTGTCTTGTCGGATGGAATATTCAGAGAATAGAACACATGATATATGTCTTGCAATATGAATACTTGAGGTGACAATGAGGTATCTTATTGATTCACTTGATATGTGTTATGGCATTCAACTCGCGGATTCCCGCGGTGATATTGGGGTAATCTATGCATAGGGGTTGATGCACGTTTTTCTCCGACGGGAACTTTGGGGTCTCTCTATAGTTCTTTGTGTGGATTGAGTATTATGAATAGGAATTTTCTTTGGTGTTATTCTAGTACGAACTCTAGGATAGATCGAACGGAAAAAAATAGCTTTGTGTTATTTTAGTACGGACTCTTGAATAGATCAAACGGAAAGAATAGCTTTGAGGTGGTTTCGTGACCTACAAACAATTCCTATCTTTTGTTCTCCGCTAATAGAAACTCGGGAGTGATTCTTTATTGCACTTGTGAGGGATAATCATATGATCCAACTATGTTAGCATTGTTGAGAGGTTGCACTAGCGAAAGAATGGACCCTAGGCCTCATTTTTAAGCATTGCAACACCGTTTTTGTGCCTATTTACTATTTGCTACCTTGTTGTTTTTATTTATTCAGATTATAAGAATATATTTCTACCATCCATATTACACTTTTATCACCATCTCTTCGCCGAACTAGTGCACCTATACAATTTGTCATTGTATTGGGTGTGTTGGGGACACAAGAGATTTATTGTATTTGGTTGTAGGGTCGTTAGAGAGACCTTCTTCATCCTGCACCTCTCATGGGTTGATAAACCTTAGGTCATCCACTTGAGGGAAAATTGCTACTGTCCTACAAAACCCTGCGCTAGGAGGCCCAACACATGTCTACAAGAATAAAGTTTTATAGTAGACATCAAAGTTCTTTCCATAAGCACGTATGACTATTTACGGAATATATGCCTACATTAAATTTATGAACTGGAGTTAGTGCCGTATTGCCCTAGGTTATGACTGTTACATGATGATTATCATCCAAAAAATTACTGATCCAATGCCTATGAATTTATCTTATATTGTTCTTGCTAAGTTACTACTGCTATCATTACTGTTGCACTTGCTACAAGATCACTGCTATCACCGTTATCATTACTATTGCTACTGCTACCATTATCAAAACTATCATATTACTTTGCTATCGATCACTTTGCTGCAGATAATTAATCTCCATGTGTGGTTGAATTGACAACTCAGCTGCTAATACTTGCAAATATTCTTTGTCTCCCCTTGTGTCGAATCTATAAATTTGGGTTGAACACTCTACCCTAGAAAACTGTTGCGATCCCCTATACTTGTGGGTTATCATGCGCCAACCTACAGGATCTCACACTCAGCCGATGCCTTGAAATCACGTACAAATTTGTCCATTAGGCTGGTTGTAATGGCGAGTATCATATATTAGTATCATGCATATGATACTAGTGTATGATATCACATCCGTAGTGTACAATGTTATATGTTAGTATCATATTCCCTCCTTTCCGGTTTATAGTGCTTAAATCTTAAATCTCATCAACCAAGGTAGATGGTGAGTGGAGGAATGCATCTCGTAGTTTATAAAATTACTCAAACTTTAATCTGCATTAATTACAGTGTATGCATGGATGGTTACTAAATGAGTAGGGATGGTTATATGCACTGGTTGGTTTCTTTTAATCATTGCATGCATCAATTTAATGCAACTTGGAATGTGAACATGTGGTGGAAAGAAGTGAAAATAAGATTTATAACATGGAAAACCCTAGAAAATGAGATGAGCCCAATAAACTGGAAAGGAGGGAGTAAATGACTTCATTTATTATGATGCACGACACATAGTAACACAACATTTAACATGATACAGTATCATGATATGGTACTCAACCATCTCTTTCTTTATTTAATTATATGCCAACTCATCAAAATTGCCTAGTGACATGCATAATACTACCTATGATACTTCCATTACAATCAGCCTTAATGGGTCTAGCTCCTCACCCCAACTACAAGAAACTCAAGTACCTACATTTCTCCTACACCATGGTGAGCCAATTTTCTCCTTGATCTCTCCATCATGTTTTTTTTTCTAGACTGGTGTACATGACCATCAGCTCAAATAATCCTTCACCAAAATCTATGCTATAAAGGTGAAGAAGCCATGGCACCAAGGTATCTTCATACTCTCATTTCCTCTATTTGCTAGCCTATTACTTAGAATATGATTTTTTTTGCAGACATAGAAAATGTTGGCTAGGTGATACACTAGCACGAGTGCACAACTTAGCCCACAATCTTGTAAAAGATCGATGAGTGTTGTGTTTTTGTGATATCATGTCTTGATAATATAAGTATGCATGTGCATGGTATATTTTGTACCAAGTGAGAGGAGTTGAAAAAGATATGTGCTAATTGTTGAATCATAGATGGGCTTTAGGCCCATATGAACAATGATTCCTGGTTAATCTTGAGGCCCATGTAGGTATATGGTAGGTGGTGGGAAGTTTAGTACCACCTTGCTAGTTCAGGATTGTTGAGACCCCTTTATAAGGGTTGCTCTACCACTTATCATTGGGAGCTTGGGAAGAGGAGTGATACACACGTGCACCTCCTCCTCCGCCACCTGCCTCGTCACGACACACGCACAGGCGGATTGCAATAATGAGCCGAGCTAAAGCTTATTTTTGTCAGTCAGGAATTAATTAATTAATCCAGGATTAATTAACGAGTCGCTAACAAATGCGCCACTGTCTGAGACTCCGTTCGCGGGTGTGCGACCCTTCTCCAGGAACGATGACTCCCTTCCCAAGAGTGCGTTGACTCGGTCATGGGCCTCCGCCTAGGCCCAGGACTTCCTACCAGATGGCCTATATAAGAAGGCTCTGACCAGTGGAGTTACCTAGTTCAGTTCACTCACTCCCTCTCGCGTAACCCTAGCCTTCATCTAATGTTCCTTACTCTGAGCTGCCTCCGGTGATCCCATCCGACGACCGCGTGCACGGTTGGTCAGGAGAGTAGGTGCCTCCGGAACCCTGTCGTTCGAGATCCTTCCTGGGAGAACAACAATAAGGTTTTTGGGGAGCGTCTCGACGCGACTGCTCCCGATCCGTCCCCATCTTCGTCCGCCTCTGCTTCCACTACCTCCCCTGCAGCGACACCATGGAAAGAAGGCCACAGACGATGTCGAGGTTGCTTCTACCGCCGCCGCATTGGCCTGGCTAACCGGAGGGTATGATCTATTCATCCCTCGTTTACTCGTACTTGTGCTAGCCGTATATGTGCTGCTCATAGATGGTTAACTTCTATGTTATCTACATGCTAGTATGCTTAGGTATCGCTATGAGATGCATACCATATATGCCATGCTTACTGTTTACTCGTGGATTAGTTTAATCGGAAAAGTGCTAATATTTCCAACAATCCATAAGCCCTACTTTAGGCACTTTTCGATTCAAGGCTTTGCTGCTACACTAAAATTGGAAAAGTTTACCAGGACGCATTTTAAGTGTTGGTAGACAAGGACCACCTTGTGGCTCACAATGATGAACGTGTTCTGGGTTGGTGGTGTGCCCCCCACAAAAATGATTGTTCTTGAACATGAAAAGGCGTTTAGGGAGGCAACCACAATCTTTGTGGGAGCAGTTCTGAGTATGATTGGAGACAAGTTGGTTGACACAATTATTCATATGTGGGTTGCCAAAAACTTGTGGGATGCACTCGAACTTAAATTCGGCGCAACTAATGCTGGAAGCAAACTGTATACTGTGGAGCATGTCCATGATTATAGGATGGTTGATAACCGTTCTATATTGGACCAGGCTCATGAGATACAGTGCATCGCTAAGGAGCTAGAGCTCCTGAAGTGTGAGTTTCCGGACAAGTTTGTCATGGGTTACATTATTGCAAAACTCCCTCCTGGATGGAAAAACTTTGCTACTTCTCTCAAGCATTTGAGACATGAATTCTCTCTTGAGGATGTCATTGATCATCTTAGTGTTGAGCAGAACTCAAGAGCAAAGGACTCACACTTGAATGGGCAGAGGGTTCTTCTAGCACCAATGTGGTGCAGAAGAACTTCCACAAGTTCAAGGAAAAGAACTCTGTCCAGCAGAATACTGCCTTTAAGAAGTAGGGTAAGAAGAAAGACAAAAGGAGAGATGGATGCTTTACTTGTTGTTCGGAGGAACACCAAGTGCCCAAACAAGTATAAGAAGCCAAGACAGGACTCCAAGTCTGTCAACATCACTGAGCAACAATGATGCGGCATCTGGGTATGGTAATCTATTTACCATACTTTCAGTTTGTCAGTCCACCGATTGGTGGGTTGACACTAGGGACAACATTCATGTGTGTGTTGATGTGTCTTTATTTTCTTCTTACCAGGTCGCACGAGACTGTTCCGCCCTGATGGGGAATGGCTCGCATGCTTTTGTTCATGGTGTTGGCATGGTAGATTTGAAGTTTACATCGAGAAAGATCGTGCAACTAAAGAACATGCAACATATCCCCGCCATCAAGAAGAATCTCGTTAGTGGCTCCCTTCTGTGTAAAGAAGGGTTTAAGTTAGTATTTGAGTCCAACAAAGTAGTCATATCTTGGTATGGACTATTTGTTGGAAAAGGATATGATTGTGGTCGTTTGTTCCGCCTTTCCCTAGAGGATTTCTGTAATAAAGTCGTGAACCAAATTCATTCTAATGTGAATGAACCTGACATTTGGCATTCATGTCTTTCTCACATAAATTTCGGTTGTATGACACGGCTATCTAAGATGGACTTAATCCCGAGTTTCACTTTAGCTAAAGGCTCTAAGTGCCATGCGTGTGTGCAAGCTAAGCAACCTTGTAAGACTCACAAGGCTACGAAGGAGAGACACCTGGCACCACTAGAGCTCATACAATAAGATCTCTGTGATATGAATGGTGTGTTATCTAAAGGTGGAAAGAAATACTTCATGACTCTAATTGACGATTCCACTAGATTCTGTTATGTGTATTTGTTAAATACTAAGGGTGAGGCTTTGCACTACTTTAACATCTATAAGGCTATAGTTGAGAACCAACTTGAGAAGAAAATAAAATGAGTCCGTTCTGATCGTGGTGGAGAGTACTTTTCCAGTGAGTTTGACTTATTCTGTTCGGAATAAAGCATTATTAATGAGAGGATGCCTCCCTATTCACCCTAGTCAAATGGGGTTGCCGAACGGAAACTGTACTCTAATATATTTGGCTAATGCCATGTTAGATACATCAGGTTTATCCAAGGCATGGTGGGGGAGGCTATATTGACATCATGTCATGTCCTGAATAAAGTTCCCACGAAGGATAATGAGACTACTCCCTATGAGAAATGGGAAGAGAAAAGAACTACACTCTATTACTTGCGCACTTGGGGCTATTTGGCGAAAGTCAACGTGCTGATAACCAAAAAGCGCAAGTTGGGACCAAAGACGGTGGACTGCGGTTTTCTTGGCTATGCCAAGCGGCTATAGATTTCTAGTGGTGAAATCTGATGTACACGATGTGAAAGTCAGCACGATCATGGAGTCTAGGGATGCTACATTATTTGAGGATATTTTCCCCACGGGAGATATGCAAAGCATTTCTAGACTGGAATCTGATGAGACTCCTGAACCTGCCATTCCGATAGAATATTATGAACATAAAAGTGATGAAAGTTCCATGGAGGATGATGAGGAAGCTCCTGTTAGGAGCAAGAGACAGAGGACTGCAAAGTATTTTGGTGATTATTTCCTTGTGTACCTCATGGATGATGACACTCCCAGTTCCAGTTCAGAAGCTTATGCATCTCCGGATGCTAACTACTGGAAGAATGCAGTCCGTAGTGATATGGATTCCATCTTGGCTAACGGGACTTGGGAGATCACTGATCGTCCTTATGGTTGCCAACCATTGGGATGTAAGTGGGTGTTCAAAAAGAAGCTTAGGCCTGATGGTACTGTTGAGAAGTACAAGGCTAGGTTTGTGGCCAAGGGTTATACTCAGAAAGAAGAAGAGGATTTCTTCGATACTTACTCACATGTGGCTAGACTGACGACCATTCAAGTGTTACTCGCTTTGGTTGCCTCGCATGGTCTTCTCGTTCATCAGATGGACGTTCAGACGGCTTTCCTTAACGGAGAGCTAGACAAGGAAATTTACATGCAATGGCCAGATGGCTTTGTAGTGAATGGTCAGGAAAGATAGGTGTGCAAGCTAGTGAAATCTTTGTATGGCCTGAAACAAGCGCCTAAGCAATGGCATGAGAAGTTCAACACTACTCTGACATCTGTTGGCTTTTGTTGTTAACGAAGCTGAAAAATGTGTATACTATCGCTATGGTGGGGACGAAGGAGTTATACTGTGTCTGTATGTCAATGACATATTGATATTTGGGACTCACCTCAAAGTCACTGAGGAGGTCAAGGATTTTCTATCTCATAACTTTGAGATGAAATACCTGGGTGTGGCTGATGTTATCTTGAACATCAAGCTACTGAGAAATACTGAGGGTGGCACAACACTTTTGCAATCCCACAGTGTTGAGAAGATTTTGAGCCATTTTGGATATTTAAACTGCAAACCTTCTACAACACCATACGATCCTAGCGTGTGGATTCGAAAGTTCGAAGGCATGGCTATGGATCAATTGTGATATTCTCAAGTGGTTGGTTCACTGATTGATACGTCTCCAACGTATCAATAATTTTTTATTATTCGATGTTGTTATATTATCATTCTTGGATATTTTACAATCATTTTATAGCAACTTTATATCATTTTTGGGGACTAACTTATTGACATAGTGCCCAATGCCGGCTGTTGTTCTTTGCTTGTTTTTTACTTCGCAGAAAATCAATACCAAACGGAGTCCAAATGCAGCGAAACTTTTTGGAGATTTTTTCTAGACCAGAAGACACCTATTGGGCCAAAGAAGTACAAGAGGGGTGCTCTAAGGGAGTACAAACCGCCAGGGCGCGCCTGGGCGGGTGGGTTATGCCCACCTCAGTGGCCTCCCGAACCGCCTCTTTGCTCAATAAATAGCCCAATATTCCAGAAACCCTAGGGGAGTCGACGAAAATCAATTCCAGTCACCGCAAGTTCCAGAACCACCAGATCCAATCTAGACACCATCATGGAGGGTTTCATCTTCCTCATTGGTGCCTCTTCGATGATGCGTGAGTAGTTCATTGTAGACCTACGGGTCTGTACTTAGTAGCTAGATGGCTTCCTCTCTCTCTCTCTTTTGATTCTCAATACAATGGTTTCTTGGAGATCTATTTGATGTAACTATATGTGCGGTGTGTTTGTTGGGATCCGATGAACTTTGAGTTTATGACCAGATCTATGTTTTTATCCATGAAAGTTATTTGAGTCTTTTGATCTCTTATATTCATGATTACTTATAGCCTCGTATTTCTTCTTCGAATCTTTGGTTTAGTTAGGCCAACTAGATCGATTTTTCTTGCCATGGGAAGAGGTGCTCTGTGATGGGTTCGATCTTACGATGCTTGATCCCAGTGACAAAAGATTAACCGATACATATGTATCATTGCTATTAAGGATAACAAGATGGGGTCTATTTCTACATAAATAGATCTTGTCTACATTATGTCATTGTTCTTATTGCATTACTCCGTTTCTCCATGAACTTAATACACTAGATGCATGCTGGATAACGGTCGATGTGTGGAGTAATAGTAGTAGATGCAGGCAGGAGTTGGTCTACTAATCTTGGACATGATGCCTATATAATGATCATTGCCTCGATATCTTCATGATTATTTGAAGTTCTATCAATTTCCCAACAGTAACTTGTTTACCCACCATACCCTATTTTTCTCGAGAGAAGCCACTAGTGAAATCTACGGCCCCCGGGTCTCTTCTTTATTATATTTGCCTTCGTGATCTATTTTTATTGGCTTTTTTTCAGATCTATTAATCCAAAAATACAAAAATACCTTGCTACAATTTATTATTATTTATTTTATCTCGCATTCCCGCGAGATCTATTTATCCAATCTACTATAATTTTACCTATCTCTTTACCCGTGAGGGATTGACAACCCCTCTCTTACGTCGGGTTGCAAGTATTTGTTCTTTGTGTGCAGGAGTTGTTTACGTGGTGTTGCGTGGTTCTTCTACTGGTTTGATAACCTTGGTCACATCACTGTGGGAAATACCTATAGTAGATGTGCTGCATCATCCCTTCCTCTTTGGGGAAATACCGACGTAGTTCAAGCCGCATCAAAAGGGATTTCTGACGCCGTTGCCGGGGAGACATCATCAACATCTACCAGGTTCCTAATCACAAATCCCATCTCCTTGCAATTTACCATATTTTTCATTTGCCTCTCGTTTTTCTCTCCCCCACTTCACAATATTTGTCGTTTTATTCGCCCTCTTTTTCGTTCGTCATTATTCTTGTTAGATCTGTTTTTGAGTGCAATCTTGTTGCATAGTCACAATGACTCAAGAGAACACCAAGTTGTGTGATTTCTCCAACACCAACAACAATGATATTATTAGCACTCTGATTGCTCCACCCGCCACTAGTGCGGAGTCTTGTGATATTAATGTTTCTTTGTTGAATCTTGTTATGAAAGATCAATTTTCCGGTACTCCTAATGAGGATGTCGCGTCCCATCTTAACACATTCGTGGAATTATGTGATATGCAAAAGAAAAAAGATGTGGACAACGATATTGTGAAGTTGTAATCATTTCCGTTTTCTTTGCGAGATCCTACAAAGTTTTGGTTTTCTTCTTTGCCTCACAATAGTATTGATTTTTGGGATAAGTGCAAGGATGCTTTTATTACTAAGTATTTTCTGCCCGCGAAAATTATTTCCCTTAGGACGCAAATCATGAATTTTAAGCAACTTGAGGATGAACATGTTGCGCAATCTTGGGAAAGAATGAAATTGATGCTAAGAAATTGTCCTACTCATGGTTTAAATCTTTGGATGATCATACAAAACTTTTATACAGGATTGAATTTTGTTTCTAGAAATCTTTTAGATTCCACCACGGGGAGTACTTTTATGGAAATTACTTTGCGTGAAGCTACTAAATTGCTTGACAATATGATGGCAAATTATTCACAATGGCATGCCAAAAGAGCTCCTGCTAGTAAAAAGGTCAATTAGGTAGAAGAAACAAATTCTTTGAGTGAAAATTTTGATGCCCTTATGAAGTTGGTTGCTAATAAAAATGCTCCTATTGATCTTAATGATGTGCCTTTGTCTACTTTGGTTGAGCAAAATAGTGATGCCATAGATGTGAATTTTGTCTCGCGAAACAATTTTAATAACAATGCTTATAGAGGTAATTTTAATCCTAGGCCTTTTCTGGGAAATTCCTCTAATAATTATGGTAATCCTTCTTATAATAATAATAGGAACACCTTTGATCTTGAGAATAATATTAAAGAATTTATCAATGCTCAAAATAATTTTAATACTATGATAGAAGAAAAAATGAATAAGATTGATGATATGTCTAGAGGCATTGATACAACTTCTCATGATGTACAAAATCTCAAGATGAAAATTTTTATGCCTAAGGTAGAAGAATCAATTAAAGCTTTATATGTTTCCATGGATGAAAGTAAGAAAAGAACCGCTATGCTTAGAGCTAAAAGAGAATTTTTAGAAAGAGCATTTTCTAGTGATTGCTTTCATAAAAATGATGAGGATCTTAAAATGATTGGTGTTTCTTCAAATTAATATTGATAAAAAAAGAGACTGAAGAAGAGTCAACTTTAGTTATAAGGTGTCCCGATAATTCAGAGGGTGAAAATCTTGTTGAGAAAATTGACAAAAGTTGGTTTAAAGAGGTCAAAACTTTAACTAGTGATGTGCCCACTCTTTTGGATTACAAAGACTTTAATTATGATAATTGCTCTTTGATTAATTGTATTTCTTTGTTGCAATCCATGATAAATTCGCCTCATGATTATGAACAAAATAAAGCTTTTACTAAACATATTGTTGATGCTATGATGAAAGCTTTGGAAGAAAAGTTGGAATTGGAGATTTCAATTCCTAGAAAATTCATGATGAATGGGAACCTACTATCAAAGTTAAGATTAAAAATTTTGAGTGTTTTTATTTATGTTACTTGGGTGCCAGTGTTTCTACAATTCCGAAATCTTTATGTGATGTGCTTGGTCTTACCGATATTGAAGAATGTTCTTTAAATTTGCACTTGGTGGATTCTACTATTAAAAAGCCTATGGGAATAATTAATGATGTTCTTATTCTTTCAAATAGGAATTATGTGCCTATAGATTTTATTGTTCTTGGTATTGATTGCAATCCGTCTTGTCCAATTATTCTTGGTAGACCGTTTTTACGCAATATTGGTGTCGTGATTGATATGAAAGAAGGCTATATTAAATTTCAATTTCCATTAAGGAATGGTATGGAACACTTCCCTAGGACAAGAATTAAGCCACCATATGAATCAATCATGAGGGCATCTTATGGATCTAGAAACAAAGATGACAACACTTAGATCCTTTGCACTATGCCTAGCTAGGGGCATAAAACTATAGCGGTTATTGGGAGGCAACCCAACGAATAATTTTTTTTGTATTTTTCTTTCTATTCTTGAGTGTTTGAACAATTAAGCTACTGTTATGATTGTGTTTTTTGTGTTTCCATTAGTGTTTGTGCCAAGCAAAGGCTTTGGGATCATGTTGGGTGATAGTTGATTTGATCTTGCTGAAAAACAGAAACTTCTGCGCTCATGAAAATAATTCTAATTTTTAACAGAAGCACGATAAAATACTGATTGCTTTTTTCAGAAGATTAATATACAAATAGCCCACATTGTCCTAATTTTTCATATTTTTTGGAGTTACAAAAGTATTCAAAATATTCAGATTGCCGCAGACTGTTCTGTTTTTGACAGATTCTATTTTCTTTGCATTGTGTGCTTATTTTGATTGATCTATGGACTCTTTTGGGGGATTTGAGCCATAGCAAAGTTGGAATACGGTAGATATAATGCAAAAATAAAATATTAATGGGTTTGCAATAGTACTTATAGTAGTGATTTGCTTTCTTATACTAACGGATCTCACGAAGGTTTTGTTGAGTTTTGTGTGATTGAAGTTTTTAGGTTTTGGGTGATATTACGATGGATGAAGGAATAAGGAGTAAGAATAACCTAAGCTTGGGGATGTACATGGCATCCAAGCTATTATCTAAAGATAAGCAAGCAACTAAGCTTGGGATGCCCGAGTGGCATCCCCTCTTTCTTCTAACGACCATCGGTATTTTACTTGGAGCTATATTTTTATCCATCACATATCATGAGTTTTGCTTGGAGCGTATTGTATGATATGAGTCTTTGCTTGTTTTTATTTTTAGTTTTAGTCATGAATCCTTGTTGTACACACCTATTTGAGAGATCCAAAATTATGCTATGACTTGTTAGAATTGCTCTCTATGCTTCACTTAAGTCTTTATGAGCTATGGAATTGCTCTAGTGCTTCACTTATATCTTTTTGAGCACGGTGTGCTTTATTATTTTTGAAGAAATGCTCTCATGCTTCACTTGGATTTATTTGAGAGTTAGTAATTTTTTTAAGAAATTCTCTCTTGCTTCACTTATATTATTTTGAGAGAAGACAAATTTTATGCTCATGTTCTTCACTTAACTTTGTTTGAGCTATCAAAAGCAACATATGAAATTTGTCCCAAAGTGATAGATATTCAAGAGGGATATAATAAAAACTTTCATGAAGATCATTGGACAAAATAAACTTGAGTCCTTGTAATAGTTTTTTGTGATATGATGATATAATATGTGAGTCATGTTGATGAGTAATTATGCTTTAGTAAGAATATTGGTGTTAAGGTTTGTGATTCCCTATGCAAGCACAAAAGTCAATAGTTATGCAATGAAATTACATCCTACTTGTGGTGCATTATTCGGTGTTAGTTATGCTTAATGCTCGCTTATGAGTTTTTTCGTTTCTTGGTTGGATGCTTCTCAATCTTTTGCTAGCCTTCATTTGCACTAAGCATGATCACTATTTGTGCATCCAAAATCCTTTAAACTAGTTTTGCCATAAGAGTCCACTATACCTACCTATATGCGGTATTCTTTTGCTGTTCTAAGAAAATTTGTATGTGCCGTCTCTAATTTTCAAAATAAACTTCTCTTTTGTGTGCTCGTACCGCTCATGAAACGTTAGGGGGTGGCTGATATATTTCCATGCTAGATGCGTTATTCTCAAGATGAGTGTTTATTCACTTGTCATTGCACGAGAGTACGACAAAGGTCTTAGGGATACCCAATACCAAAATGAAAAATGAATTTACTTTATGTTATCAAATAATAAATTCATTGGAAAGTGTTGGTATGGAAGGCACCCGTAGATACGGTTAGCCATGGAAAGTGAAAGTATGGTGGAAAAAGGAATGAACTTTATTTTCTGTTTGGGAACCGCCTATGATATATCTAGCATGGAAAGTATTGGGAACTACTCGATCATTTTCGTTGACAGGAAAAGCATGCCACCCAAAATGTTTTTATCTCTATCTTTTTCGCTTTGAGCTCTGGCACCTCTACAAATCCCCACTTCCCTCCGCCAAGGGCCTTTCTATTTACTTTATGCAATTTTTATTTGAGTCTCCATCTTCTCTTATAAAGCACCAACTAAGGGGCACTATGATCATACTTGAGCATTGGGTGTAGCTAATATGCGAGTGTGTTTCATGAATGGATCAATGCTTGAGTATTGAAATTTTCATGTTAAAACTAGACTATTGCTTTGAATCATATAAAAGTCCAAATGTCCATGCTACAAAGAAAAGAATGTGTGATGAACATGTTAGGCAGCATTCCACATCAAAAATTCTGTTTTTATCATTTACCTACTCGAGGACGAGCAGGAATTAAGCTTGGGGATGCTGATACGTCTCCAGCGTATCTATATTTTTTTTGTTGTTCCATGTTGTTATATTATCATTCTTGGATGTTTTACAATCATTTTATAGCAACTTTATAACATTTTTTGGGACTAACTTATTGACATAGTGCCTAGTGCCAGTTGTTGTTTTTTGCTTGTTTTTTACTTCGCAGAAAATCAATACCAAACGGATTCCAAATGCAACAAAACTTTTTGGAGATTTTTTTCTTGACCAGAAGACACCTTTTGGGCCAAAGAAGTACCAGAGGGGGGCTCCGAGGGGAGCACAACCCATCAGGGCGCGCCTGGGGGGCCAGGCGCGGCCAGGTGGGTTGTGCCCACCTCGGTGGCCTCCCGCACCTCGTCTTTGCTCTATAAATACCCCGATATTCTAGAAACCTAGGGGAGTCGACGAAAATCAATTACAGCCACCGCAAGTTCCAGAACCACCAGATTCAATCTAGACACCATCAGGGAGGGGTTCATCATCCTCATTGGTGCCTCTCGGATGATGTGTGAGTAGTTCATTTTAGACCTACGGGTCCGTAGTTAGTAGCTAGATGGCTTCCTCTATCTCTTTTGATTCTCAATACAATGGCCTCTTGGAGATCTATTTGATGTAACTCTTTTTGTGGTGTGTTTATTGGCATTCCATGAACTTTGAGTTTATGATCAGATCTATGTTTTTATCCATGAAAGTTATTTGAGTCTTTTGATCCCTTATATGCATGATTGCTTATAGCCTCATATTTATTCTTCGAATCTTTGGTTTAGTTAGGCCAACTAGATCGATTTTTCTTGCCATGGGAAGAGGTGCATTGTGATGGGTTCGATCTTACGGTGCTTGATCCCAGTGACAGAAGGGGAACCGACACGTATGTATCGTTGCTATTAAGGATAACAAGATGGGGTCTATTTCTACATAATAGATCTTGTCTACATCATGTCATCGTTCTTATTGCATTACTCCGTTTCTCCATGAACTTAATACACTAGATGCATGTTGGATAGCGGTCGATGTGTGGAGTAATTGTAGTAGATGCAGGCAGGAGTCGGTCTACTAATCTTGGACGGGATGCCTATATAATGAGCATTGCCTGGATATCGTCATGATTATTTGAAGTTCTATCAATTGCCCAACAGTAATTTGTTTACCCACCATACGTTGTTTTTCTCAAGAGAAACCACTAGTAAAATCTACGGCCGCCGGGTCTCTTCTTTATTATATTTTCCTTTGCGGTATATTTTTATTTTCTTTTATTTTCAGATCTATTAATCCAAAAATCCAAAAATACTTGCTGAAATTTATTATTATTTATTTTATCTTGTGTTCCGGCGAGATATATTTATCCAATCTACTACAACTTTACCTATCTTTTTACCCATGAGGGATTGACAACCCCTCTCTTATGTCGGGTTGCAAGTATTTGTTCTTTGTGTGCAGGAGCTGTTTACGTAGTGTTGCATGGTTCTACTACTGGTTCGATAACCTTGGTCTCATCACTGAGGAAAATACCTACCGTAGCTATATTGCATCATCCCTTCCTCTTTGGGGAAATACCGACGTAGTTCAAGCCACATCACTGATGTACCTAGCTTGTGCTACTCATCCTGAGATCTCATTTGCTATGTGAAAACAGAGCCGGTTTGTCTCCAATCCAGGAGATGTGCATTGGCATCCTGTTGAGCGAGTGATGCATTACTTGCGAAGTACTATGAACTGCAGAATTCACTATTCTTGGTACCCCACGGTACTTGAGGCGTATAGTGATTTTAATTGGATATCTTATGCCGATGAGATGAAAGCCACAAGTGGATATGTCTTCACACTTGGTGGTGGTGTTGTTTCCTGGAAGTCTTGCAAGCAGACAATCTTAACCAGATCGACCATGGAAGCAGAACTCACAGAATTAGACACATCATGCGTCGAAGCAAAATGGCTTCGAGAGCTTTTGAAGGATTTGCCGGTGGTTGATAAACCAGTGCCGGCTATCCTTAGAACTATGATAATCAAACGGTGATTGCCAAGGCCAAGAGTTCAAAGGACAACATGAAATCCACAAAGCACATAAGAAAAGATTAAAATCTGTCAGAAAATCAAGAAACGCCGGAGTGATAGCGGTGGATTATGTACATACGGCTAAGAATCTGGCAAACCCTTTTACGAAAGGGCTATCACGGATTGTGATAGAAAGTGCATCGAGGGAGATGGGTATGAGACCCACGTAAGTTGCCATCGGGCTAACCCAACCTATGTGATCAGAGATCCCGTGAATTAGGACCTGGGAAAACAATCCAGCGGTCAACTAAGGAGAGTATCCTTTATTAACCCACTCCGTTGGAGATGCAATAATACTCTCAATTCTTTAAGGCAGATTTACTTTTGTCTAATGTGTTCCAAAGCTTGTATAAGCAAGATGCTAACCTACAGAGCATTATTTGGAGGAACACACCTATGTGAGCCCGACTGTTGGTCATAGTCTATGAGATTGGATAATCTCTAGGAAGCTCATGAGAAGGTACGGAGTATGACTTATAAGCTCCACCCATGGGGTTTAGCCTTTGGCAGCCATGTATCAGCTGACAATAGGCAAAACTTCTGCACGCCAAACCGACAATTCAGGGCTTAGTCCATTGTTCAGTTGTGAAGAAGTCTCATCCTGTTGCTCTAGGTGGAAGTTCAACTTAACAGCCTCCACTAAATTTTCTGATATATCAAACATTGTTTGGAACAGTTGACAAACTTATGTGCCTCGAGATCAGGTGAAGGATTATTGAATCATAGATGTGCTTTAGGCCCATATGAACAATGCTTCCTGGTTAATCTTGAGGCCCATGTAGGTATATGGCAGATGCTGGGAAGTTTAGTACTGCCTTGCTAGTTGAGGAGAGTTGAGACCCCTTTATAAGGGTTGCTCTACCACCTGCCACTGGGAGCTTGGGAAGAGGAGTGGTACACGCGCGCTCCTCCTCCTCCGTCGCCCGCCTCGTCACGACGTGTGCGCGTCGTGGGTTGCGGGAATGAGCTGAGCCGAAACTTATTTGCGTTCACAGGATTCGTCGACTATGTTCACGGGTGTGCGACCCTTCTCCGGGAACGACGACTCCCTTCTTGGGAGTGCATCGACTCCGTCGTCAGCCTCCTCCCAGGCCCACGACTTCCTACCAGACGGCTTATATAAGAAGGCTCTGGCCAGTGGAGTGACCTAGTTCAGTTCACTCACTCCCTCTCGTGTAACCCTAGCCGTCATCTACTATTCCTTACTCTAAGCTGCCTCTCGCGATCCCATCCCAACAACCGCGTGCACGGTTGGTTGGGAGAGCACGTGCCTCCGAAACCCTGTCGTTCGAGATCCTGCCCGGGAGAACGGCAATAAGGTTTTTGGGGAGCGTCGCGACGCGACTGCTCCCGATCCGTCACCATCTCCTTCCGCCTCTGCTTCCACTACTTCCCCTGCATCGACACCATGGTTGACGACATCGCCGCCGCTAAGAAGAAGGCCATGGATGACGTCGAGGCTGCTGCTTCCGCCACCGCGTTGGCCTGGCCAACCGTAGGGTATGATATGTTCATCCCTCGTTTACTCGTACGTGTGCTAGTCGTATATGTGCTTCTCATAGATGGTTCACTTCTATGTTATGTACGTGCTAGTATGCTTAGGTATCGCTATGAGATGCATACCATATATGCCATGCTTACCGTTTACTCGTGGATTAGTTTAATCGAAAAGTGCTAATATTTCCACACTAATAAATATTTATAAAAACTATGGTAAGAATGCTAGCACATTCTGATGTACTACTAGGCTTTTATAGCTTCTCATGTTGCTACAATTTCTAAATTTCAGTCAAGCATTTGTGCCTTTTCACTAATCCGTACAGTGAAGAATATTCACCTCTTCCAACTTCTCATTGATTTGTATCCTGTCGTGTAAGCTTCTCCTACGTGGAAATGTTTCAGTGATTTGGTCTACTTAACATGGAGACTTGGAGTAGTGCCAAGAAACCACGCCAATCTTCACGTTTAATTGTGATCTTCCCTTCATATGCATGTATGTATACAAGTTTCTGGAAACTGAAAACTATTAAATATTTTGGATTGTGAATTCCGTGGTACTGCAAGTTTAAACAAGAAGTTCATGTCCTAATATTTCTGTATTCTGTATTATGAAGAAATTAGGGTATGAATTTGGATAATAAGTCCATCTCATACAGAAAGCTTGAAACTTTGTATTGATATTGTAGGTTCATGACATGGTGATTGCAACTATTTCCTTTTGACAAAAAAAGTGCAACCATTTTCTCTTCAGCAAGAGATTTTTTCAAGTCAAACCCGAGTTTGCCTTGATTCCTAATAATGCTTTAAATGTTGATGTCCACCTCGTTTATCTTGCAACTGGTGGTAATGCGTACAAGTATGCTTTTATTGGATTTAAACTTCTACTATAGTGCTAAAATATTTGATGTCAATAATGTCAGATGGTGTGTGCCTTCTTTATTCATGGTACAAGTACTCTAAACTATCACTGCTACAGTGCACAAACGACGTGTTTTTCTCATTATATTTTGGTTGACATGGATTTTATTTATCTTCTAAAATGTATAGTCAAATTATGAATTTTAATGATTGCTTGATTTTCATGGTCAGAGGTGGACATGCATGGTTGAGTGGCCACAGGAAGAATGAGGGAAGTAGCGTGTGAGGCATTTAAGAAATGGGGACAAGGAACATTTTAGTTAATGACGACTATGTATTAGTTTGAAGTTTTATCTTTGTTATGGTAAAAAAAATAAGGTTAGATTAACCACCACGTATATCTTTAATTATTTTTAAATAAGAAATATGATCAGATTTTTTTTGAATCAATAAAATGTATATAATTTGTACAAGCACAAGGTCGAGCATGAAGGTGGAATGGTAGGAGGGGTGGGGAGAAGATTAGATATCGTTTTGTCTTCGTGCGAGGAGAGGATGGTTATGAAGAAATGAGTAGGCGGAAAGAAAGGAGAGAAAACCAGTTTTATTATTATATGGGTGGAAAGACATGCCATCTTGTCCAACACACATTTTTGCATTAGGACAATTATTCGATCACTATGTTTTTTTTAATTCTGGGGCAACACACATACATTCAACTAGAAAATTCAAATTTATAGGTTGTTCATCCACCTTTTTCAAGCTATTTACATATTTGTCATCAAGTTTGCATATGATGCTGGGAAATTCAACATAAGGAAGTGAACATAAGGACACAGAAACGTTGCAATTTGAATATGAAAGAACTCAACAGACAAATAACAAATTAGTTGCTTTATCCATTAGTAAGCAAGAAACGTAAGCATCCTTCTAAAGAAGATATTAGCTATCTTGAGGCTGGAAATGCAAGCATCCTTCCAAGTAAAGATATTTGCTATCTTCATGCCGGAATGCAAGCTTCCAAAGTTAACAACAATATCTCTAAAAACCAAAAACAACCTTGCAATCTTGATATAAGAATGAAAGTATAAGCAGCATCCCAGATTTTGCTATTTCTTTTGATGTTGAATCAACAATACTTATTTTAGAAAAGAAGAGGCGAAAGGATGCATGCTGTACACAATTTCGTATATCATGAGAGCAAAAACACGTTGTGGTGGTACACATTATGCGATGGAAACGTGCCCCTGCGTCACCCTTCCCGAGCGAGGCGACCGGGGCGGTTCCCCACCCCTCCCCCTCCACGCGAGTCCCCGCCCCCCTTCCCCCTCGCCGCTGCCGCCGGCGGGCGCGGCCGGGCGTTGCCCGCGTGGCGCCCCGTAGTCCGGCGGTGGCGGCCCTCCTTCTTCCCCTGTCGCTGGACCCCGGCTCGGGCGAGCGGTCCTGGCGGCGGAGCCCTTCGGCCGGCGGCATTCCGACGCGGATCTGGACGGCGGCGGTGCGGCGGCGTTGCCCCTTGGCGGCGGTGACGGCCCATGGCCTGCGGCGGCCGGCAACGCCCGGCTGGCCCAGATCTAGGCCCTACGGGCCCGATCTGGGTCGGGGCGGGCCTGCTGGGTGGCCGCAGTGGGCTGTTCTCCGGTGGTTTCCGGCGAGCTTCTCGCGACAGGGACGGCGGCTGCTGTGTCGCGACTGCTGCAGCACGGCGGCGAAGCTTCACGGGCCCACGCTGGGCCCGGCCGGACAGGGGGTCCGGTGTGCCTCTGCTGCTATGCCCGGTCTGCTACCGCCTAAGCCGGTGGAGGTTGTTCCCTCCCTCGTGGCTGCGGTGCTGCCGGTCCTTGTCTTCGGGTGTCTCGTTTGGATCCGGCCGGCCTCGCTTCGTTGGTCGTGGTGAGACGACGGCGGTGTCCTCGTGACTGTTGGCGCATGTTGGTGGGCGGCGGGTGTGGTGGAGCTGAAGGTTGGTCCTGGGTGGTGGGCGCGAGAGGTCGGGAGAAATCCATGTCGGGTCTTGCCGGCACCAACGCGGTGACGCCTGCGGGCGCCGCCATCCTTCTTGAAGGGCGTCAGGTGACCCTCTCCCCCATGTACCCTCCGTGTACCGGAAGAAATCCTAGGATTCGTCCGGGCAGCAGCATCGTCATCGTCGCATTCCTTCTTGAAGGTGGTGCTTGGTACCCGGCAACTCGGTGGCTTTGGAGCGTGGTGGTTATCTTCGGTGGGCGCAGCGATCGCGGTGTGTCGTAGCTTTCGTTGATCCGGCGTTGTTGGCATTTTTTCTCTTATTTTCTCTTGTTATTTCTTTTGGGCGTGCTTGTGCTGTTTGCCCCAGCGTGGTTCGGATTGTTGTATCGGGTGGTTGCTATACCAATATAGCGGGGCGTAAGCCTATTTCGGTAAAACACGTTGTGGTGGTCACCCTCGGCTATGACGGTGTGCATTCCTTGGCACTGGGAATCGGCCTGGGACGCCGTAGAGGGGGAGGGAGCAATGCCGTGGAGGGGAGGGGAGACGGCGCTGAGAGGAAGGGTGGGTTGAATGCTATGGCATGGTTTGATGCCAATGACGACAACAAGAAGAGCAGGACGGGAGAATGAGATGCGAGTGTGAGCGTTGTGCCATGCGGAGAGAGAAAGAGAGAGTGAATTGCTTTTGGTTTATAATAAAAAGAGAAGGAGTGGCACCTTCTTTAGGGAAAGCCAGTTTCTGGAGAAAAATATCAACAAATCATTTCTGGAGAATAATTACCAACAAGTGATTTATAGGTGAGCTTACACTTTATTAAATGGGAATGTGACTCACTCTACTAAAAAGTACAATGCCACTCACTCCAACTAAAAATAGACACCTGCTCACATTTGACATCTGACCAATGAATATGAATTGTATCTGGGCTTATTTTTATTTTAATATTATCTATATGTTCACTTTTGTAGATCAGAGATAAAAATCGATGGCTTCCAATGATGCTCTGAAAATGTTGATTGCCATAGCTTTATGATGCACAAGACTAAAAAATCATCGAGTTTTAACAATCAGAAGAGATGCATACAAAATATGTTCCTTATATATTTGTTATGCGTGATAATACAAAAGGTGTGTTTCTGTGTGTATATGTATATGTTTTGCAAAGTATGAGAGGGATGGAGGTGGATTACGTCGACATTCAAAAAGAATTCATCAAGGGTCCGCCTAAGGGAGGAGCCACGTGTAGAGAAGTGCTTTTCATGGATGCCATGCAACCAAGACAGTTGCACACGCGACTGTTACACACCCTCTTCGCCGACCAGAGATGGACTCCAGTCGCCACTAGCGAACGAAGGAGAAGTTCTGATTTGGCCCTTCGAATGATCACCTGAACGAACATCTAGAGATTGTAGCAGTTGAGTCCCGACATCTAAAGCATGCAAATCTAGCTGCAATGGATTATACAGGAGGCCGAGATTAGCGTCTGGACAAAACAATCGACTGAACTGGCTTGGCGTCATATACACTTAGAGAGCCCGGAACAATGGTTCAGCAGTCCTACATCGAGAATAGATCAATTGATGTAGGGGAATCTAGTGTTTGCACATCAATACTATGCAAGGCTGGGAATGAAACCTCAACGCATAGCCAAGTCGCTTCATCTTACATTTGATCGGCTGCTAGCAATCGCACATCTAAGATTCCAGTCTGAGACCAAAGTCATGTGCCTCCACTGGGCATGATCGTGCAACTGTTGATGCAATGCAAATGGACCGAAGGGCCAACACCTCGCGTGGTGTGGTAACCTCCCGAGCTCCCAGTGCATGTGTCGCTCAATGTGGCCTGAGTCAGAGCGTCAGCATCTAGCGTGGCATGATAAACTCCCAAGCCCCCAGAACATAATAAGTCACCTCTTTGTAAGAAAATCCGCTAGCAAGTACACAACTAGGTTATCGAACCCCACACATGACGTGCACTTTATAAACATACACGCATCATGCACGCCATATGCTGAAAACAACAAGTATCTCAACAAACTCTATGAATGTAAGCATGTATATTCAAAGGCTCTTTTGAGCAAAACATAACAGAGTTATTACAGTTACCTTATGGTAGCCTCCTGAGGCACCAGATTGTCATATGGGACCTTCAAGCTATTCGTCGATGCCAATGTCAAGGTAGAAATCTGTGAGGGGATTAGTGTTCTCTTATGCAACAGTGTATTAAGCAAGGACTAGATCGTTGATGGCGCGTGTTGTTGCGCCCGTCTATTTTGACTTAAAAGAGTTGTTAGAGATATGAAGTAACTTGTATACATTTGTTTGCAGTGCTTTTATATACTGTACTTGTCTCTCCATTTTATAGAATATGATGGGATGTAACTAAAGAGAGAAATCAAGAATATAATGCTGTGTAACTCAAGAGAACTCCAGTCCGATTAATCTGCAAAAAAGTAGTCCCTCCGTCTCAAAATAAGTGTCTCAACTTTAGTACAACTTTGTACTAAAGTTAGTACAAAGTTGAGAACTTTGTACTAAAGTTAGTACATAGTTGAGACATTTATTTTGGGACGGAGGGAGTAGTATTTTGAGTTTTCTCCTTAGGTCTAATGTTTGAGTTGTGGTATTAAGCGCGGAGATATAAATTATGATTGATATGGAACATGACCTCTTTTTGTCTCCTAAAAAGACTCCCGCAAAGACTCACATCATGATAACTAAAAAGGTATCGAGGAAAGACATGAGAGAGAGAAAAAAAGCAGTACAAATATTTCAGAACTTTGGGGCGATATTTATTATCTTAAAAAATCTCAATGCGTTCTGGCCAGTAATACAAGTATACATTATGGTCTAAGGGACAAATATTCTGCATTGCGTCAGGATAGATGACTGAATGTGTACTTGCTCAGATTTGAGGTTGTAGATTTCCATCTGATCTACAATAATAATAAAAATTCTGAAACTCAATATCAAATGCCAGTGGGTTGTTATGAAAGAATGGTTCAAGTTGTGTTACATCTTAACCAACTTACAGTTGCTTACACTGAAGTACAAACAAAATACTTGTTAGCAAGGAAAATGAATTGAGGAAATAACTACATAAGTAGTGTGCCAAGGAGAAGCGCACAACAGTTATAATTGCTCCCTAAATAACATGGTGTATGTTGATGAAAGAAACAATAATAACAACATTACCTACAGAGCATTTTTGCTAGTATCATGTGTTCCACGGATCTGACCTTGTTTTCTGTGCAGGTCTTGAGGGCATTGTTAAGTACTCCCTCTGTCCGAAAAAACTTGTCCTTGATATGGATGTATCTAGCACCAAGTTAGCGCTAGATACAACCATTTGAGGAACAAGCTTGGGACAACCTTTTCCGGACCGAGGGAGTAATAAACTAATAAAGATGGAGACTGCAGGTCTGAATATATTACTCACTAATTAGACTTGCTAGCTAGTACCTCCGTCCAGGTTTATTAGGCCCCCCACTATTTTGAGCCAAACTTTGACCATCCATATTCCCAGTAAAATATAAAATATATGGTACAAAAAGTACATGGTTGGATTTGTATTTGAAAGAGCTTTCCGATGATATAATTTTTGTGACATACTTAAATTTATTGGTCGGCCTAATAAACCCGGATGGAGGGACTTGCTAGCTACGAGAAAACTTGGGAATCAATCTGAGGTCCTAATGAAGAAACTCATTGATCTCATTAGTTAGCCGATCGATGCAGCCTTGATTCACACGTTGGCAAAAGGTAGAGCTGGCCGCTAGCATGTCGTCTTCTCGTGGGATTTCAACCTTCTCGGTTAGTATAGTCCGTTGAGACATATATTTTGCAATTGGAATAGTAAAAAGTAGTCTAGCAGCGAACCCAGGCTACAGATAATGGAAAGGGATTGAACAATCACAACCGAAACCAGGGGAGTAAATGAGTCTCACCTTTGTTTGAAGACGGCCATTCTAGAATGCATGTCGGCAGATTCAGTATTTTACTACAACTTATTGTCGATGAGGAAGTCAAAATAAATGGAGTTAGTAATGAAGTAAACACCTATTCTGGGCCTAGACTACAAATGTGTTGGTTGGGTTGTTCAAGAAGATAGAACACAAGAGCACAAAAATAAAACAGTTTTGAGCATCTTGGATGGATCTGCTTCAGTTTGCGCCTGGTCAACATGTTTGTAAGCAATATCAATGGTACTGAAAATGACTTCTCACAAATGATGACATGCATGTCAATAAAGCGATGAGCCCAATCCTTGTATTATGCATGTTTATTAAAGACTTGCGAAGCTAGAGAAGCCAAGTCCTTTTCTTTAAGAACACAACAAGTGGTACACTTGCAAACAAGACTGCTTCAATTCATCAACTAATTGGTTTTCCAATTGCTAGCTAGACATCGCACCACAGATCCAATGAAATTAATACTCGGCCATTCAATGAATCTGCATCGTACAAAACCATTCTAAAACGGGGATGAACGAGGAAGGATGCTAACCTTTGTTTTGTTTGAACGCCGACCATTTCAGAATGTGTATGTCAGGCTAAGGTTGTGGCAAACACAATAATTTTCTTCACGACATTGTATTCCAAGTGCAGTAAAACTATTGCAAGTGCAGACCATATATTGTAGTTTGCATAGTGAAATATTTTTGCATATGTACGTAGATTCAGTTTGTTCAACTTACAATCAAGAAACTAAATGAAATTAGTGGTGGGAAGCTAGAGTACGTAACATCTACCTAGATGGAGCCTTGCAGGCATGTCTGAACATGATGCATATACATTACTAAAGGAAACTTGGCAGCCATACCTAGGTAGCGATGAAGGTTCAGGTTAGCCGAATGTGGAGCTGGCTTCTAGCACGTTTCTTCAATGGGGGTTTTGCTGCATCCATCTTGAGATTAATAAAATCACAATTTTAGTAGTAATCAACAGTCTAGCGAGCAGCTACATAGACGCGGGTTGAACAGTCAAGGCTTTACAAACCACGGGGGTGAATGAGGAAGGATGCCTCACTTTTATTGAGCGATGACCACTCCAGATCATGGCTTCCTGACATGGCTGTTGTTTGCGAAGTGAAACAATTGTGCATCCAATCCACGGCTGCTGGCGAAAAGAGGAGAAATTAGCATGGAGTACCTGTGCAGAGTGAGGTGATTACTGCACTGGGCAGGAAAGTGTATGGCACCTGCGTAGACAGAGCCATTGGGGTCGGCTCCTCGGACACCTCCTCTCCGCTGTATAAGCATTAGACAGCAGCATATACTGAAAATATACATTGGGCAACATCATTTTGAGTACACAAATATATGGCCAACAATCAAGAAAATCGGATAGCGTATAGGAGAGAAGAGACCAACGAAATTTAACAGAGGAGACGAAATTTGTGAATCGCTCCTATCTGAATCTCCTATCTGTCTCTGCTAGAACATACACAAGGGGAGGAGGCTAGGATCTGTAGCACTTTCGCTGTTGCATCAAGATTATTTCCCACTGCCTCACCTCTAGAAGAAATTTTCTTCACCCGTCAATGATGAGGAGAGGTCGGAGAGCACGCGATCGATGGTCAGGGAGAGCGCAACAGTCTTTGTGGAGTCGTCGTGGCCTTGTGCACGGCTTGTGCACCCTCGCCGGCGCCGCCTCCTCCTCAGTCACCAATTCCAACCCCTAGGATGACTCCCTCGTGCACTTCAACTGGATCCACCGAGATGAACACGCGCCGCTAGATCGCCTCGTCCCCTCGCACGGGATCCCATCGCGCGCCTCAGCTGGATCCACCAAGAAGACCGTGCACCTTGGAAGGATCACACCGCAGATGGCTTGCATCAACGTGGGGACGAAATAGAGTGGGAGGAGCTCCAGGCCGCCGTCGCCATGGGATGTGGTGCCTCCGCCGCATCTGGGAAGGTGCCGCGACCCCGCCTCAGATGATGCAATCGCCTTGGAGGGACGGAGGCGTCGCAGAGGCAGCAAAATCAGTGGGAGCGGCGGCGGCAAGGTAGATAGCGGCCGACAGGGTCGACGTCGCCATTGGAGCGGCCCAGCAGAGCACCAGCCGAGTCATCTCAGCCGCCAGCTTCGTTAGGTTTCTTGAGGGCTAAGAGAGCAAAGGGGAAGAGGATAGGAAAAAGGCAGAAATCACATATTTGACCTGAGGCCCAAATCAAATCATAAACTGACCTGCTTCCGAAAAAATTTCGCTCTGCTGACCCTTTCGAGTGGCTCCCGACAGCTAGGCGCCGCACCCTACTGTGCAGCGTCCTTCCATTAGGCGTCGCACCTCCTGTCAGCGTGGCAGCCCGAGGCCAGGCGCGGCCCCACACGCACCTGTGCAACGCCTAAGTACTAGGCGCCACACTGTGACGTGCAGTGCCTAGCCCTTAGGCGCTGCACAGTTACTTAAGCGCGGCTGCCCCAGCCCGACCAGGTAGTTCTTCATCTCTCCGCTCTCTGGACAGAGAGCAGCGGCGGCGCCCCCATCTAATCCCCCCACATCCCTCTCAGATCTGAAGATTTGATCCGTGGATTCGATCTCCAATCCATTCTACTAGGTAAACTCTCCCGTTCTCTTTCTTTTCCTCTGTAAATTTGTTGCCATTTTAAAGATTTGTCCGAGATTTGATGGAACCTTTGATTTGCTTGATTTGCTCGATTTAGGATGTGTAGTCATATTGGTAGTACCGTAGTGTTATTGATTAGTTCACAATATATCATTCTTGTTAGTGAAACCCTAGATTGTTAGTTTTTTTAGATATATATGAGATGCCTATTTTTATAGATAACTATGAGATGTTGATTTTTGTAGAGATGTTTGTTTAGATATATATTAGATGTTGAGTTTATTTCAAATATTAGATGTTGAGTTTATTTCAAATATTAGATGTTGAGTTTATTTCAAATATTAGATATTTAGTTTATTTGAACACATATGACATATTCATTGTGTGAGAAGGAGATGTTGAGATTCTTGTAGTTGAACACATGTTATATGTTTAGTGTATACCGATATTTGAGATGAAGATGAACTCTTATATGTTTACTGTTTGAAATTGTAAGGATGGTTTGGCTTCTGGACGATGTCTACGACGTGCAACACCGGGCCTACATGATGCGCGAGAAGGACAAGGTAATAATGAGTAATCTAAATCTTTTGCAAATTTGCCTTTAGTTGAAATTTACATGCCCTAAGATTTGTCATTACTTGTTTTTTGCAGAAGCTTGAACCTCTAAAGATTCGGTATCACGGGGTCTCTGGTCCTGCCATGCCTTATGATGAGCGGTACACACCGTACATCAAGCAGGCAGGACTACTCCTGTGGATTCTGTTGGTCAGCCGGTCCACGTCGAATCTGAACGCTCCACTGGTGTCCGCTCTTGTTGATCGGTGGAGGCCGGAGACGCACAGTTTCCATCTTCGGACTGGGGAGATGACCATGACGCTCGAGGATGTCTCGTTGATCACCGGTCTTGCTATCGATGGGAGGCCTCTCTGTATGAGCACCGATTCTGATGGGTGGCGTGAGCAGATGATTACTCTTATCGGTATGGCTCCTACCGAGGCTGAGGCTGATGTAGAGGAGGGAGAAGAGAAGAAGAAGAGGGAAAGGAAAGCAGCCGGAGCTGCTTTCACGTGGATTCAAAATAACTTTGCGACGTGCCCTCCGGATGCCACTGATGATGTGATCCAGACACATGCTCGTGTGTATATGTGGTACGTTGTGTCGAGGACTTTGTTTCCTGACTCCACTGGCAAGAACGCTCCATGGATGTGGCTGAAGGCGTTGACCATCTTCGATAGCAAATGGAGCTGGGGTTCAGCGACTCTTGCCTACTTGTACCGACAGGTAGTTGGTCTGTTTTGTGATCAACTCATTTCTTCATTAGCAATGCAAGCTTGCTGTCAAGTTAACATTGTTTTTCTTTCATATGTAGTTGGACGATGCGTGTTGCAGGATCACAGATAGTGCAGGCATTGGTGGTAATCTGCTTCTACTTTCTGTATGGAGCTGGGAGCGTCTGCCTGTTGGACGCCCGAAGAGCGTCAGGTTTGATCCTTGGTATGCAGATGAACATGACGAATTACGGCGCCCCACGTGGGCTTACAAGTGGGATATCGTTCCGAAATGACGAACGATGTCAACCTCATGTACCAAAAGTACATTGCCGAGTTGGACACGATTACGCCTGAGCAGGTAAGGATGTCATTACTTCAGTCCTTTCTCATGCTTGCTTGAAAAATAGTCATCAAATTTGCATTGTTGCCCTATTTCATAGGTGGAATGGCAGCCATATGGCGTGGGTGAGAGCTTGGGGTACACCGAGGAGTTCCGCCTCAACCCGATGTGCTTGCGTGATAAGGATCTCTGGCTTATGCAGTGCCCACTGATATGCAACTGGGCGGTTGAGTTTCATTTGCCGCATCCCGTGTATCGTCAGTTTGGTCTGTTCCACCTCACCCGCCGGAGTGGGTGGACACGGACAAAGCACTTCATAGGTAAGAGAGCATGTCTGCGTATGCTTCCTCCCAATTGTCATACAACATCTTGAATGCGGCTTGCTTCGCCTTCCATGCCTTGTCGTACTTCACCTTGTAATGAAAGATGGCTTTCACAAGGTCAATGACACTCTTGATGCTCATTATTGGAAGTGTGGATATTTGGTTGGACAGCCTGTAAGCAATGAACTCGGATGTGAGTTGTCTGTGTTGTTGGTACACAAGCTTGCCATCCGCATTCTTGTGCCGGCACATGTGAGTTGGTAGACAACTCACTATGCGCCAAGTGGGGCCTCCTTTCCATGGCCTTGCACGCACAATCCATGGACATGTTGGCACTTCACATTTGACCGTGTAACGCACATTCACGTCTGAGTTGGACACTTATGTGGACGATAATGTGTAACCGAGTAGTTATCGAGCCATATCTTCAATTCCAAGAAGGATTGAAACTCACAACCGGGATATATCCCGTTCTTGCCGTCTTCCAAATCACGGTGAGAACTTGGCCTAGCTCCAAGAGATATGCATTTGCCACCATCCACAACGGCTTCATCCGTGAGACTAAGATCCTTGAACAATGGTGTCTTGTGATCCCGCCCGAATACCTTCTTGAATGCTTGGGCCTCCTTGGGCATGAACCCCTCCTCATCAACTTCTTCATCGGGACCATCGTCATCCGAGTCCGATGCATATGCACGGGAAAAAGGGATGGATTGGTCCATTGTCTCTTGCACATGATATTTGTAGAGATCACCCACATTGTTGTCATGGAGATCAACTTCGTTGTCATCCTCTTCGTACTCATCATTCTCCTCTTCAAAACCTTCATTTTGGTTGTTTGGAGTCGGGCTCAATGTTGGCCAATCTTGTTGCATGAAATGAGGTTCACTCATTTGATCTTGGTTCGTGGGTGGGGGAGTGCTAGCAACCAACGGGGAGGGGTTCCGGTTCAAGTCTAAATTCAAAGTAGACTCAACCTTCTTGGAGGCAAATAACTCAAGAGCCTTGTCTAGAGATTCGGCAACCATCTCCTTGTATGCAACCCAACGTTGCTCGGAGTTCACACGCATTGTCTTCCAACGGATGTGCATTCCAAAACCAACATTATGCCTTCCCTCTAACTCAACAACGTCACTTGGGTCCATCCAATTCAAATCGTTCCTCACTTGTTCCAAAAGCTCCGCATAGCTAGGACCTAAAAAGCACGGACACGGGGACGGAAAGACGGGGATACGGATACGGGGATACGGGATACGGGATTTTCCAAAAACAGCCATTCGGGGATACGACGAGTATATATAAAATAAAATAAAAATATGCCATGTAATATAGAGTTAAGACAGAAAATTAAAGAGAAATAGATCAAAATAAAGATTAGACTAGAGTACTGCCCCATTTGGTGTCTCTTTTATCAAGTGCTTGATCGATCCTCGTCCCCCCATCTCATTGTAAGTTGCATCTTGCAAAACACATCAAACACAAATTGGCTACCAGCTGTGGCGCTCCCAGATGCCATGCCCACTTGCTAGTTGCTACCTATCAACAAGTGTGCAGCAACAAAAGCTGTTAAATTCAGAAATAGGCAATAGCACTAGCAGGCTAGCAGCAGCAGCAGCAGCCCAAGCAGCACAAGCGAGCAGCAACAGCATAACAAACAGCAGCAGCACAAGCAGAGAGGTAGCAACAACAAGTCAACAACAAGCTAGCAAGCATCCAGACCCAGTAGCTTAATCCCTTAATAATGGAACAAAATCTGAATCTGAAGAATAAAAGAGGAAGAGGTTGAAGAATGGAGAAGCTGCTGGGTTACCTACAGGCTACAGCTGCGAGGAGCCGAGGAGGCGAGGAGAGAGAGAGACTGCTGCTGCTGGTGCTGGATGGAGGAGTCGCCGTCGAATCCAGGAGTCGCCGGCGCCGGCGGCGGCGAGTCCAGGTGGTGGGAACTTCGATCCAGAAGGTGGCGGCTCCTTCTGTTCGAGCTGGGAAGCAGGGAGCAGCTCGTATGGCACGCTGGAGACCCTGCAAAATAGGGTTACATATTGGGCCGTGGCTGGCCCGGGGGTGTGTTTTTGGGCCAGGCCGTATCCCTAACGTGTCCCTGCGTATCCCGGCGTATCCCAGTCGTTTTTTCTTTTTTTTTAATTCGAATTTCGGGGATACTCCAAAATTCGCGTATCCCGCCGTATCCCGCCGTATCCCCGTATCCCGCCGTATCAGGACGGCAGTTCGGCGATTCCTGGCGTGTCCGTGCTTTTTAGGCTAGGACTACTCTCAAACACCATGTCAAGCTCATCCGGGTCCGTCTCAACATTGCCTTTCAAAAAGGCCTCTTTATCCACATGATGAACATAAACACATGTTCTCCCCATCCCTACAATAATCAAAAACACACATATATCAAGTAAGTACTTAACAAAAATATTTGCACACATATGCCCTAACATATATATGAATTAATAACCCTAACCCCCACATAACAATTACCACAACCCTAACCATAGCATAACCCTAACACCAACATCAAACACACATAACCCTAACACCAACATCAAACACACATAACCCTAACCCTAGCATACTATGGAAGCCTAACCAACCCAAGTTAGCAAAGAAACATAACATTATTCAACACAAATTTGCAAATCCAAGCAAAAACTAGGGTTTCCCCAAACTAGCAAGATTTGAGCAAATGTGACAATTCCTATGGATGAAAACGAGGGGATCGGAGGAGATTACCTTAAGGGAGGGGTTGGCTTCGAAATCCACGGTCAAATACTCCGGATTTGCAAGATTTGAGAAGGATTTGAGAGGGGGGAGAGGGGAAGAGAGGAGGGCCACAAGACTAAGGGTTTGGGTGGGGTGGGAGTGTGTGGGGTGGGGGTGGGAGGGGAGAGAGGGTGGGGCCAGCCCAAGTGGAACACAGACTGTGCAGCGCCCAAGATCTAGGCGCCGCACATTACAGGTGTGGCGCCTAAGCCTTAGGCGCTGCAGTGCTGTCTATGGGGCCGCAACTGGACCAGGACTGCCACGCTGGCAGGAGGTGCGACGCCTAAGCCAAAGGCGCTGCATAGTAGGTGTGTGACGCCCAGCTGTCGGGCGCCACACGAAAGGGTCAGCAGAGCGAATTTTTTTTGGAAGCAGGTCAGTTTGTGATTTGATTTGGGCCTCAGGTCAAATATGTGATTTCTACCTAGGAAAAATGGGTCACACAGCCCAATACGAGCCCGATCAACCACGGGGCTCCAATTTTGCCACGGGAGCAGCTGCCCAGCTCAGATTGCAGGAAGTGCTGCCGTGAGAGTTTTATCGAACGGTCGAAAACTTTAAACCTGAAGATCTGGCGGCTGTGAATGCTAATGGCCTGAGAGAGCTTTTAAGGTGCACAGTTATAATGTATTAAAATGGGTACAAATGATGTAAAAGGTCTTATGTTAGTTCACGAGGGAGTACTCAGCAAGAGTTACATTAGAACTATCTTGCTCAAGTGCGAAAGAAGAGGATTGTGAACTAGTTTGCAAAAATGTCAGTTTTGACCTTTAGCAGACCTGGTTCACTTTTGTGCAATAGTGGCGGCCCAACCCCTCTAAGTCTGCTCACTTGTGCTTTGTGTCATACTACCAACTAATGTTTAAATGATTCACTTTTGTGCATAGTGGCAGCCAACCTCTCTTGATGGGCACTAGTGGCGGGGGCGCCACCTCGTGGCGCCTCTTGAGGCAAAATTGTATGCACTAATCAAGCTTTCCTATTTGTTAATGTCTTTGCATGACAGCATGTGTAATTCAGCAAAAAAAAGAGGCAGTCTAGATGAGCGTAGTGGTTCGAATATAAGACACGGCAAAAACTGCAGGAGACAAGTGTTCATTCATAAATGAGAGCATGCGTAGTAGTTTCATAGATACTAACAGGTCTATTTAACAAAGAAGATTGTGAAGCAAAACAAGAATTGTAAAATGGCAAGACATTTCAATTCCCACATTCAATTGACAACGACCGACCAAATACCATTGCAGTTTAGTGATTTTAGGGGAAAAAAGATTTATTCTAGCCACAGAGAGATATTTGCTTGGAAGTTCCGACACGTTCGATAATCACCAATTGACGGTTTCCCAACCTGAAGCAAGAAAGAGAAGTACGATGAGTTTAAATAAGATGTTCACCATTATGAGTTTGATATCGGATGAGATAAAATACACAGAAATCCACATCATAAAACAAACAAAAAATCCTGGCAACAAAAAAATGACATGCATTGTAATTTTCCTGCATAAATAAAAGAACTATCTGAGCATTCAAATTGGGAAAACTACAATGTTCTAATATCAAGAAAAAACTAAAATGTTCTAACAAAATTAAGTCCATAGCGAAACACACAGGCAGTTACCCATAGTTCTGTACTGAAGTAGGTAGTCTAAAAATCTCAAGGCTATTTCCTGTAACATCATCAATTTCTGACTACAAGTGCAAAGCTGGAGAAGAAGAAAATGAAAATGAAGCAGATCTGCTACTTCATTTATAAGTTTAAATAGTAGCATTGTACCATTTGTATTTTTTTAATAGCCTTTAGACATTGCCCAAAATTGCATATTTGGTTATTACTATATTTGGTACAATCTAGATGGCAGGAAAACAACTATAAGACTACAGTACATCCACATTTTAGTTTCTATTCATGAACACAGGTGAAATGCGTAACAATAACATATGGTTTTCCTTCAACAGCTGATCTAAGAGTAACTCCTTCAGCTGCATACCACCAATTCATGTTTTGGGATCCTTATAGGAAAGAGCTGATGGAGTGGGAGATATACTACACCATTGAACATACCAACATAATATGTGCAAACTAAACATAGATGATGTTTATGATACAACAAATAAAAGACATAGATAAGCCCTTTGCATGCTGGGTTGTGGTGATATATTGCTGAAACCAGCAGTCATATATTTAGAAAATACACAACTTTATGAAAGCAGAGAGAAACGACTGCAGAACTGAAACTCCTAATGTAGAGAAGGAAACTACAAGAAACTACAAGCAAATGCTATAATTAAATTACCCTGTGAAACCCCATTTTCCTGGCTTAGTTCCCTAGATTTCATTGTGACAATTAAACTATCAGCTTGACATAAAAAGGACATGCATATCAGCTAGCACATAGATAGAGAATATTAACATTGATTTCTACTGTTTGATCCACACAAATAGAAAAAGGGGCATATAAATGTGTAAAACTACACATTTCAATGGAAAAGGAAACTTTCAATAAATACTACCTTCAATTCTTAGTTCAATTTGATCTGCATGCACATGTTAGAAAGTTAAAACACAAACTCAATTCAACTAAATTGAATCTTTGAAAACAATGTCAATATTCCAATAATAGAAATAGGGAACATTATATGAACTTTGCAGCAGTTATCACTACATGATAGTAGCACTGAGGCCCATGAGCATCATACCTTCCATCCTCTACCTTCATGCTGAAAAAGCAGATTTTTTGTCAGCTATAATTAGTATGCATTTACCATAAAACGGAATCAAGCTATCTTCAGTTAATTCATAATGTTCTCACCACTTAAGTAGTAGAAGTATGACAGTAAGTACGAGATACCAAGTGAGTCAATGACAATCTGTGCATCCAAGATGTCACCGGACAAGACAAGGATCATCAAGAGGTATATAATCTCTCGGCAGTACATGATGGTGGCCTCTAGCAATAGATGGCCCACACCTAGAGAAGAAAAGTGGTTGGAAACGTTAAAAGTAAGGCCTCCAACTCTTACAAGAAAACATTTCAGTTAATCTTTTACCTTGGGAGGTACTCTACCTTTTGTAAGTGTTGTTGTTCTCATTGTCTCATGAGAGTTGACACTTGAGCATTAACTTCCTATGTTAATTATGAAACAACCATGCTCAGATAAGCGAGAAGAGTGACATTAACCCTGAAAAATAAACAAGTATTCGTCTGAACCCAACCTTTCTCTGCTTTCCACCAGTCTGGGAGAACTTATCTGTTATCAAACAACACTAGAAAATTCACAACCTGAGACGAACAATTCTGAGACAAACAACATTTGAAAATTCCACCAGTGTGAACAACAAACACATGAAACTGATATGATCAAACATGGCTCCTACTAACTTTTGTTTTTCATTTAGGAAACAATATAACTGAAAGCACAGATGTCACGACTAACCAAAATAAACTAAAAATCAAGGGAAACATGTGATCATCAGTAGTGGTACAGTATTAGAATCAATTACAGTATAACCCACAAGAGCAAGCCATCATTCACTTACTAAGTTTGTACTTCTGATCCCCTATGCTTTAATAAACATGAAATTCTTCTTTATTTTCTTGATCCAGATTATTTCATGATGTCACTTAATTCATAGTACAGATTTTCTCTTAACATGGGATAAGAATAGAGACTAACCCTGAAACAAATTGATGCTTAACTTGACTGAAGCTAGATCCTATTCTCTGAACCAAAGATCAAGTAAACAGTAGAAGTCACTCATAAATTATTTGACTAAGATTTGTTCATGGTATCCCCTAGCCCAAGGTTGTACCTGATGTTGATGGCATCGAAAATAATCAAGACATTAGTACCATCCTAAAAGATTTGATTGTTGCAACCAAACTCTAAATACAATTAGTGCCTGCATCTAGCACCTCTGGTTCCCTTGCTCCCACACATGTCATGGATCCGCCAATTGGATAACTCTCTGTTGTACTGTATTGACACAAAATAAAACATTCGATTAGCTTGAATCAAAATTCTGCAACCATTTGTACTTACAAGAGTGTCAAAAGGGATATTCATTGCACGTAACATAAGAATCCAAAATTGTTTTTACCTAACAGAAGACACCAGGGCCAGAATCTTGTGTCATTAATACAATCCTGATGGCGAGGGTGGCGAAGCGACGACAAGATCTGCCCCGATGACGATCATCCAAAAAATATCAACATAATCTACTAAACAAACTTCATTACCTAAGGAACAAGCTCATTACCAAATGTAGTATTCAAAGACGTTCTTCGATAACGAAAGTTGCAATCAATTAAGACCTGCCAGAACATATTGCAACCTAATTGGTGCTCAATATTCGTTGGCCTCGACTTTCTGCCATGCTCCATGACTCACATGATGATGCTAGATTTGATTCAACGTTTCTTTTGTTCAGTTCTATTTTCTTGATCCTCGTTGTGTTTTCATCGATGTTTGATTCAGCCTACTTATGTATATTACAACCTTAAGTGCTATGGCAGTATGGCTCATTAATTAGAGGGAAAAGTCTACGAACGCCTCAATGTTGTTGAGGATGGGGATGTCTAGATTGTCACGCTCTTGGGTACAGAGGAGGGACACAAGAAGCAGAATGTGTAGGCTTGAATAAACTTGTATAGTGGTTGCTGGTTCAGAACTTTCGCTGTCTAGGAACATGGCGTTGTATTCAACAAAGTCCGGATGCAGCTACCTATTATAATAAAAGGAGCGTGTTTACCAAGACTCAAATTACATAGATTATCTCCCTTTCATCAAACACCTTCTAGGTAACCAAAGACAGATTTTTTTTGAGATTAAATGGACTGGAGACTTACCAACGAGCGGATATGAGTATGTGTCTTGTCATCCTGCTATTGACTAAGATCAGAATCACATTTCTTAAGGAAGCTTTAGACATCTTCAGGAAACACATGTAGGCGACCAATAACCATCCAAATCGACAGGTTCATCAAATTTATGTAAAGATACCAAGGATCCATAGTACAAGCTGCAACATTCATTCATTACAAATCCATTTTAGTTGAACATATGATGGAACATGTAACAACCAAATCACGAAAATCAAAACAAATTACAGAAGGGGAGAGGGGGAGAGGGGTGCGGTGGATGAGCATACCCGTAGCTGTCATTCACAACACAAACCAAAGCTGGATGCTACCGTGGGTGATGTACAATCTCATGGCCGCCGGAATCTGCAACGCTAGCGCCATGGCTGGGTCGAGCCACCTCCCTCACCAAAGGAAGCTGCTGGGAAGTCGGTAGTGCCACCGCCACATCAAGAAGGTGCCGAGCCTCCGTCAGCACCTCGATGCAATCCCCTCGCTTGATTTTCTGATGAACTATCTTCATTCTTGTTATAGCTGAACACTCTGCTTGTGAAGAACAAAATAACATAAGCACATTTGCAGGGAGGAGAAGAAAAGAAGGGTATAACCAAGCACCTATTGTGGGCTCCAACATCCATGGCCTCCAACCTCTTAATCCTGCCCTATTCGTCCATGCGCAAGCCGTCGACTGCACGAACTACGCTTCCAGCGGTCCTCCATGGTCTGCTACACCAGGGCAGAAACAGAGGAGTAAACAAAGGAAGAGAAATACAAGGGATGAGAAAGGAAAGGAGTTCCCTGCACGCGAGGTTAGTGGTGGCGGATCATGACCAACAATTACGGGAAGTCGTCGCCGGACACATCGGCCAATGCTGGTTCGTCCACCCAGTCGAGGTTGTTGATGAGGCCAGCACCCCCCATGAGGCACCGTCGCCATCCCCATGGGTTGCAGGGCCTCCATCGCTAACGAGATGGGGGGTGTGGCGGTTTGGGGCAACGGAGAAAGGGGAGAGTGAGCGAGACGAGGAGGTTGCGTGGGAGCAAGGAGAAAAGGGGGGCGCGTTCTAGGGAAGGTAGTATCTGGGCAAAGACCTACCGTACGTGGTACAGACCCCACCGCCCCTACCGTAAATCAGCCCCACAGGTCAGCCAACCACACTACTGCACATGCACACAAGCACGGTAACCGACGCTGACACCGCTCAGGACGAGGCAGAGGTAAATATCGCAAGCACATCAAAGAGAACACGCAAAGGAATTGACAATGGGCCCGGTGAAAAACAAGGGACCACCTGCAACCACGCCACGCACCACAGGAACTGCTCGGTGCAAAGCTCAGCCGTGATTAGCCTCTCAAAACATTACGCCAGCAATGACGTGTCCAACGCCACGGATCGCCATTTAGGCGACGCGTAATGAGTTTGATGTTTGTATGAACTTTGGTTATTGCTTTATTAAAAAAAAAGGTTGGACCAAAGACTAATTTGTTTTTTTATTCAAATGATAAGTGCCACACGTCAAATGTGACACTTCGGCCCCGATGTTTTTGATGGCAAATTTCAATGACACACCAAGTTTATGAAAAAATAAAGAGCACGTGTCACTAAACTTTAATTCTGTAATTTCTTGGGAGGGTGAACATGAGATCTGAATAGCAGCTAACATATAGCCCTCAAGCGCAAACAACTGGCTCTAACAAAGTTACTACTCCCTCCGCCGTAAGATTTTCAAAACATACGGAACAGCGGGAGTAGTTTAATCCTTAGTTCGCCATAAGTCAGAAACCCGTCATGAAAACAAAATACGAAGGCAAGCGGAGAAATAAATATTTCAGGGGACAAGAGCAATAGCAGCATATCACCAGATGTAACTAACATTAACAGAAAAGCAGGCAGCAGCAAACGCAGTTCACACACACAAAGCTCACATCCAACACCACGTACTGCAGTAGCATCCAACATAACGAACGGGATAAACTTTAGGGTAAAAGACTGGTACAAGTGCTCGCTTAGTCGACCTCCTCGATCTTGGGGCCAGCGCCGCCGGCAGCCGGAGGCGCATCGTCCTCGTCCATGCCACCCGCCATGTCAGCTCCGGCACCCTGGTACATCTTGGCGATTATGGGGTTGCAGAGGCCCTCCAGCTCCTTCATCTTGTCGTCAAACTCATCTGCCTCAGCAAGCTGGTTGCCGTCCAGCCACTGGATGGCCTGGTCAATGGCGTCCTCGATTTTCTTCTTGTCGTCCGCAGCTAGCTTGGAGGCGATCTTGTCGTCCTTGATAGTGTTGCGCATGTTGTAGGCATAGTTCTCCAGGGCATTCTTTGACTCCACCTTCTTCTTGTGCTCCTCGTCCTCTGACTTGTACTTCTCTGCCTCCTGCACCATCTTCTCGATCTCATCCTTGCTCAGCCTGCCCTTGTCATTCGTGATTGTGATCTTGTTCTTCTGCCCAGTCGTCTTGTCCTCCGCAGAGACGTTCAGAATGCCATTTGCGTCAATGTCGAAGCAGACCGTGATCTGGGGCACACCCCTGGGGGCAGGAGGGATGCCGGAGAGCTCAAACTTGCCCAGCAGGTTGTTGTCGCGGGTCCTGGTCCTCTCGCCCTCATAAACCTGGATAAGGACACCAGGCTGGTTGTCAGAGTAGGTGGAGAAGACCTGCTCCTTCTTGGTGGGGATGGTGGTGTTCCTTGGAATCAAAACGGTCATGACACCTCCAGCAGTCTCCAGACCAAGAGAAAGAGGCGTGACATCAAGCAGCAGGAGGTCCTGGACCTTCTCGTTGCCCTCTCCACTCAAGATGGCTGCCTGGACTGCAGCACCATAGGCAACAGCCTCATCCGGGTTGATGTTCTTGCACAGCTCCTTGCCATTGAAGAAGTCCTGAAGCAGCTGCTGCACCCTTGGGATCCTGGTGGAGCCACCAACAAGGACAACATCATGGACAGTGCTCTTGTCCATCTTAGCATCCCTCAGGCACTTCTCAACAGGCTCCATGCACTTCCTGAAGAGGTCCATGTTCAACTCCTCAAACCTGGCACGGGTGATGGTCGTGTAGAAGTCGATGCCCTCATACAACGAGTCGATCTCAATGGTGGTCTGCGCAGTGGAGGAGAGGGTCCTCTTCGCCCGCTCACAAGCTGTCCTCAGCCTACGGAGAGCCCTGGGATTGCCGCTGATATCCTTCTTGTTCTTCCTCTTGAATTCTTGGACAAAGTGGTTGACCATCCTGTTGTCAAAGTCCTCACCACCAAGGTGAGTGTCACCAGCAGTGGACTTGACCTCAAAGATGCCCTCTTCAATGGTGAGAAGAGAGACATCAAAGGTGCCACCACCAAGGTCAAAGATGAGAACATTCTTCTCACCAACACTGGTGGCCTTCTTGTCAAGACCATAAGCAATAGCAGCAGCGGTTGGCTCGTTGATGATGCGCATAACATTTAGGCCTGCAATCACTCCAGCATCCTTGGTGGCCTGCCTCTGGGAGTCATTGAAGTAGGCGGGGACAGTGACCACAGCATTCTTGATGGTGCTGCCAAGATACGCTTCAGCTATCTCACGCATCTTGATGAGGACCATGGAGGAGATTTCTTCAGCAGCAAACTCCTTCTCCTCACCCTTGTACTGAACAACAATCATAGGCTTGTCTCCAGGTCCAGCAATGACCTTGAAGGGCCACAGCTTCATGTCACTCTGGACAGAAGGATCGCTAACTCTCCTGCCAATAAGACGCTTTGCATCTGCAGAGCAAAATTTCATGTCAGAAACTTTGAAGTACCAATTTATTACAATGATATATTGATAACTAGGTAAGAAAATAAGCAACAGAATATCAACCAAGGCTTGTATAGAGAATCAAAGTTTGGAATCAGTGCAAGCCAAAAGCACATGGCAGTAATCAGAGAACATGCAAAACGCATACAGAACAAAGCACCGTAGGATGTACTGGTACAGGGACAAGGTGGAACATTCAACAGAATAACAAAACATTGATAGCATAATAACATGGAAGGTCAATAATCAAGATGTTATCCACACATGCAAATGCATTATGGAAGAGCTAACAAAGCATAGAATAGGTTACTAATCCTACAAGTTTGAGAAATTAGCAAAGTAACATGTAGACGACTATATATTGTAAGAGTTAAAAATACACTACAGGTGCCCTAACTTGTCCAGCACGGTCAGTTTAGTGCCTAAACTTGAAAAATACACAAAAATGGTGTCATAACTTGTCTAGGCGTTCAAATACGGTGCCTTTGAACGTATGCCGCTGTATGAAGTGCCCATGTGGCATGACAATGTGTCAGTGGGCCACATGTCAGTGGCTGCAGGTGCGTTTTGAGCTGTGCGTGTAGTTTTCATTATAGAAATGCCCCTGGACTTAAGTTAATTCTCAAAAAAAATTGTTGCGGACGCGCAATACTGTTTTTTAGGGGAACGCGCATATATACTTTAATTAATTCTCACAAAAGTATAACCACAAGTTGGCATGGCGGGATTTCGAACTACTTATATGGACGATTCCACATATCGCTTTGCACATGTTTTCTACAGTTTTTTTTAAGTACTGCTTTGCTTTTCTTTCGAGTGAAGTTTCTGTTTAATTTTCATGATACATAAATTTTCCAATATGAAAATATAAAACAATTATCAATATGCAATTATTTTTATTTTTTATCTTTATTCTATTTTTCATTATTATGTACCTTTAAGAGATAAACATGATTTTTTTTCTAAAATTTATGTGGACATGAATAGTTGAACATATATTAAAAGTTATTATGTAAATTTATGCATCTTCATTGAGGACCATAAGCACGCACAATTATTGTGTATCTTCATTCTATTTTAAAATGCACAATTATTTAAAATTGACAATATTGTATTTTAAAAACTGTTCAACGTGCATTAAATATTATTGTGTGAAAATAATAAATTCTAGAAATGTACTAACACGTTAAGCGTGTTTGTAGAAATTTAAGAATAATATTACCCAATAATTTTTTAATACGCATTCAACATTTTCAAAAAACATGGTGAGTATTTTCTAAAATAATATGAAAATGAAAAATGAACATGAACTTGAACGTGTATTTCAAAAAATGCTCACCGTGATTTTAATATACGTTCAACTCTTTAAATCCACATCAATTTTAGAATATTTATCTCTTCAAAGTACACAATAATGGAAATATAATAGAGGTATAAAATAAACAATAATTTCATATTTACAATTTTTTTATTTTTTCATATGGAAAAATTTATGTATCATGAAAACTAAACAGAAACTTCACTCGAAGAAAAACAACATAGTAACTTGGAAATAAATAAAAAGAAAATTACTCCAGTAAAAACATATGCAGAGCGACACGTGCAATCGTCTATATAAACTGCTTGCTGATAATTAAGCGCAAACTAGAGCGTTGCCGCCTGGTTCGAATTCCCTACACGCTCGCTTCCTTGTATTTTTCGCAAGTATTAAACTTAAAATCAAGGGTTACTTTTTGTGAGAATTAATTAAAATCCTAGGGCATTCTTGTAAAAACACGCATAGCTCATAACGCGCGTCCAACGCTTCAACCACTGACATGTGGCCTAGCGACACGCTGGCATGTCACGCGGGCACTCGATACGGCGCCATACATTCGGAGGCACCGTATTTGAACACCCAGACAAGTTACGACATCATTTTTGTGTATTTTTCAAGTTTAGGCACCAAACTGACCGCGCGGGATAAGTTAGGGCACCTGTAGTGTATTTAACTCATATTGTAACTATAAATTGACAAGGAGCAGCTAGCATCACAAGGTCCATTCCGATTTATTATATGGGATATTTCAAGACGCATAGACACAAAATAGGACCACGTGTCAGATACCAAATGGCGGCAATGAAGAGCAACATAAATATTCAAGGGGTAAAAAAACAACATCTTCAGAGTTTCAACAAGTTAGCAACCTCACTATGTTCAGCAAAAGTTAGCAACCTCACTATGTTCAGCAAATTGGTTAATTTACATCGCATGTGTTAACTCCATGTTAAAAAAAACAAATAGGAAAGCAAAAACAGTTTAAAAAATAAGCCAAATGAATTAAGAGCTTTATGAAGTAAGATCAGATGGTAGTGCATGATCATCATTTTGGATTCAGTTATGCCTAGAGATAATGTATCATCCATTTTGTTCAAGCTAGATGGCACAACTGAGATATTTTATTTGTCGTAAGGTAGCAATTCATATAAAACCACATCAACAGTGGGAGTCCATATCTACTTGCGATTCCCTTCTTACTGGCTCTGCCAATGCAGTTTAAACAGATAATGGCACCATGATTCCGCATGCAGAAGTATCTACACATAAAAAACTATGCGCACGCACAGATCTATTATATACTAATAGAGCTACGGCAGGAACAGATTAAACTAAGCAACCAGGCACTTGTAACCTGGCGCAGGTACAACTAGTCAACAAATCAAATCAACCGAAGCACGAGCTGACACCAGAACAGATTCGAAAGGCTAAACTACTGAAGCAATCAATCAACAGTAACAAACCGTACAAAATCGATCTGAACGGACTGAACTAAGCTCAATCCGTACACTAGACAGAGCCCCAATCGACAGATCTAAAGCGCAGAAACAAGAGTAGTGACGAAAGGTGGCGGATTGCTCACCGAAAACGGTGTTGACCGGGTTCATGGCGACCTGGTTCTTGGCCGCATCGCCGATGAGCCTCTCGGAGTCGGTGAAGGCGACGTAGGAGGGGGTGGTGCGGTTGCCCTGGTCGTTGGCGATGATTTCAACTCGGTCGTGCTGCCACACGCCGACGCAGGAGTAGGTCGTGCCGAGATCGATCCCGATGGCGGGACCCTCGCCCTTGCCGGCCATTGCAGCTGTCGCTCGGTTTGCAAGTACAGCGGTTGTGCTGGCGGTGGCGGCGCTAGGGTTTTGGTGGTGGGAGGAGGATTGGGAGAGGGGGAGAAACGGAGGCGGACGGCGGGCGTTTATAGCGGACGGGGAGGGGCTCGTGGAAGGTTCCGACGGTGGCGTTCGCGGGCGTTGGGTTGTGATCGGACGGCGATGGGCGCGCGAGGCGTGGTTTCGTAGCTCTAGGCGAATATTGGTCGCGTTTCTTTCCTTTTTCTGTTTTTGGTAAGGAAATACTAATTGGGTTTTGTTGGGCTGACCCCAGACAATTTCCCTGACGCCAATCATTCAAATCATTGGGCTGGCTGGCCTGTAACACAACCATGTTGCTCTCGGTTTTTTTTTCTTCTATTTCTCTCGGTTGGTTTTTGAAGAGAGCTCCTCCTCGATGCCTTTTTTTTTTGCGTGAGAATCTTTCAATCTATTCATCTTCAATCATAGCAGTATAAAGAATACCAGAGATAATAAAAATTACAACCAGGTCGGCGAACCACCTAGCGATGACTATAAGCATTGAAGCGAGCCGAAGGCGCGCCACCATCGCCCATCCCTTGCTGAAGCCGGACAAACCTTGTTGTAGTAGAGAGTCGAGAAGTCGTCATGCTCTTCGTAGGACCGGCGCACCAGAGCAGCAACCATCACCGATGAAGAAAGTCGAAGATCGAAAGGATCAAACCTGTAAACATCTAAACGAAAGCGAACGAAGAACGGATCCACCGAAGACCAACACCGACCGGATCCCGTGAGATTCGATCACGAAGATACATCTCCACACGCCCTCCGACGACCCTAGCAGCATGCGCGAGAATCTTAAAAAAAAAGTAACATGCGCGAGAGCTATATTCTTTTTAGAAATGTGTAGTAAATCACTTACAACAAGACGTTAACTTCTCCCGGGCGAGTGGACCGGCCATTAGCGTAGGGTTCACCCTACTCCAAGTTTTCTTCCGGTTCTTTTTGTTTTTCACAGGTTTTCTTATAACTTTTGTTTTCTTTGTTTTTTCTTTCTTTCTTTCTTTGATCTATATTGATTTATTTGGTTTTCTTCATTTCTCTTTATTTTTCACTTGTTATTTTCTGTGCCTTTTCTTTCCTTTTTCTATTACTCTTTATGGTTTCAATTGGTTTTTCTTCGGTTTTACAACATTTTTTGTTTTCTATGTGTTGTTTGTATCATTTTTTTATTTTATATGTATATTTTTCATGCAGGCCTGAAACATTATTTCTATACATGTTAAATAATTAAAATACACAATTATTATTATTTAAAATAAATGCTTCCGATCTCTAGATTTTTCTTATACAATAAGAACATACATGCTTAATATATTTTAATACACGAGTAGCATTTTTAAATACAATGATTAACATTTCTTTTGAATAAATATTTGATAAATACCTTGTTTATAAACATTGTACATTTTAAGTATACATCTGAAACATTTATTTGATACACTTTTAATATTTTCTAAATACATGATTGATAAATTCTTATAATGTCTCATACTTTTTTCTGAAACACATGAACGATTTTAAAATGTCACAAACAGTTTTTTATGCTATAAAAAAATTTCACATACATTTGAACATTGATTTATATACATTTTAATTCTTTGGAAAAATGATTAAATTTGTTCGTAATGTCAATTACATTTTTTTGAAACACATGAATATTTACAAAATTCACAAACATTTTCTAATAGGCTATAATTTTTCTTAATTAGTGTTAATATATTTTTCAAAATAACTATTTTATTATTTTTATTTGTTTTAATGTTTTGAAATATATCTATTTACAATATTTTCGAAAATATAAAAATATAAAAATATAAAAATGAACAAAGGAGAAAACAGGTAAAAAGACGAACTTACATGTAACTTACCTGGGCCGGCCCATTCGCGACGCCCTAATGCGATAGGTCGCTCCAACTCGTGTTAGTCGAGGTTTGTATAGGCGCCGCTGACCATTGACCATAGAACGTGGACCCTTTAAAAAAAGAGGTAATATCACTAGAAGTCACAGAACTTGTTCTCGATGTTTAGTTTGGTGCTAGAACTTTCAAAATACGGGTTTGGGATCATCCAACTTGCATTCTCGTGCAAATACGGTCACTTCGCCCGTATCCGGCACTTAGAGCATGATTGGTTCCATGCCAAAAGTTGGCATGCCAATATTTGGCAAGTATCAAATGTTGGCTAGTGATTGGTTGGCTACCAACTTTTCTTGTCAACCTCATGAAAAGTTGCCAACATTTAGCAACTTTTGGTTTTGCCAAATGTTGGCTTGCCAACATGACTATGGCCCACTGTCAGTGACAAGAGCAAGTGTGCGCATGTTTTTTTAGGGCCTGTTTGGTTCATAACTAACTTTGCCACAATTACCCTTAGGCAAAGTGTGGCTGCCACAAAAAGTGTGGCTAACAAAATGGCCATCACAAGTGTGGCAAGATTTGGCAAAAAATTGAGCCTATGACATGTGGGCCGTATAACTAGAAAAGTGTGGCAAGGCACAAGTGTGGCAATAAACCAAACACATGCCTAAGGTGTTGTGGCATGACTAAGGTTAGGCATGGCAACCTTAGGCTGGGAACCATACAGCCTCTTAGAAACACCTCTGCTCTATATTTAGTTGTGCAGCAGCACATGTGGGTCCCACTTGACAGTCTGTTAGATGAATAAAGGCCAACGGACTATCGCTGCCGCTGCGTTGTGTTTTTCCTTGTAGTCTAATTCGTCCAATTTCACGTCGTCATGCACATTTTCATGTCTATGAAGAGATACTTTTTTTTATTTTAGAACGAAGACGCTAGAAGCGTCCGGCTTTAAATTAATAAAGCCCGATACACACTAACAGGTTCAGCAACACACCCCTCAGGGCAGCAAAAGCAAGGTTCATCGCTACATGATAACCATCACGGACCAGCAAGAGCAATGACCTAAACGACTAAACACCGCGGAAGGCTCTAGGTGGCATTTGAAGATCATGTCTGCAGGGTGGTTAGGAAATTTCTTTTCAATCGTAATTTTGAAGAGATACATCATCTTTTATTTTATAGAGAAAGCAGGGTTCTTCATGTCGATTCCGATGGTCTCCACCACTAAACTTTTGCAATTTTAGCTGATATTTACAGTGCAGTACCTACCAATTATACAGAATTTTAGTGCAATTTCAAAATCTGTTTGAATAAATTCGAGCAAAAAAAATCTGCTCACCCTCGAGTAGTTGTCATTGCCTTATTTCTTTGAATTCAAATAATTTAAAATGTAAAAATCTAGATAAAAAATATGGGCCATTTGCTATCTATATTTTTTTATCTAGATTTTTACATTTTAAATTCAAATAAATTAAAATGTAACTGGACCAGGTTCGAATCTTGTGTAGGTTATATTTTTGCCAAAACACATATTCGATACAAAAATAATCAAAATGACCTACCACAGCAGTATAAAATTGCCTTTTTTGCGATATACAAAATTGGCTAATTGCCTCATGATTTGAACTCTAGGCCTAGATGTGTGAAGAAAACGGACCTACCGCTATAGTACAAAATTGGACTTTAATTTTAAGTGATCCAAGTCCACTTCGAAATAGGAATTCAAACCAACCGAAATCTTTTGAGGGGAATGGAAATAAATTCGTTCACCCTCTGATTTCGTTTATATAACTCGATATTAGAGCAAGCTTATTGCTGACATCGGTGGCGTCTTTGTATACGGTTGTCCCGGCCGAAATAAGGAATTTATTTGTCAGTTGACCAATATAATAGCATACTCCCTCCGTCTGGTGAAGAGTGTACATCTAGATATTTTAGGACAAATTATGGACTTGAATAAAAAATGCATTGAAAAGGTGCAAACCACCATCTCTCTCTTTTTTAATTACTCAACCCCCAATGAGCTAAGTGCATGTAGAAATTAAGAAAACCATGTGTAGATTGCTATTGGTCTTAATTACCGTGTGATGAGATAGAAGTGTTTTTTCCTACTTTAAAGTGCATTGGGAAGATAGAAGTACACTCTTTTGTGAACAAATTTTAAAGCTAGATGTACACTCTTCACCGGACGGAGGGAGTATGCATCTTTGTATTAGACATCAAAGGACGTTCATTGTGGTGGTTAGCACGCGCGGCGGGAACTGAAGAGGACAGAGGCAATTACAGTACTTATTACGCGTGAATCATTTATACAGATGTAATTGTGTGAATCATTTGAACAAGCTGAGGGTGTTTCTGTAAAAAAAGAACATCATACCTAGCGCCTCCGCCACTAACCGGCGCTGACAGTGGGAAGATGCACACGTGGCACGTCATGCACACAGCGGATATGCCGGCGTACATGCTTTGTGACCGTATTTGCACGAGATTGCAAGTTAGGTGACCATAAACCCGTATTTTTAAAGTTTTAGCACCAAACTGAACGTCCAGAGCAAGTTCTATGACTCCCGGTGATATTACCTTTTAAAAAAACTCGAATTCGAATATACGTGGATGTATGGGTGCGCGCGCGTTTCGGGGGCATCCCTGTCGGTATCTTGGTAGTCTCCATCGACATTGTTCGGTCTCGAGCTGCCAATAGCGTTTCGCTTGCATGTAAGTCGGCTAATAAAAGCGCCAGGTAGACGCGCAGCGTAGGGATGCATTTTGAGGGACCTAATAAGCAGTACACAACAGTTCCTTTGTTAAGAACAACATTATTTTGTCCAGCATCATTCACATACAATAATCAATGTACAAAAACCAAAGACCATAGTGAAACATTTCAACATCGATGTTGACACAGAATTCTTGTGAAGCTGAAGATAAACTTCGGAGGAATTACAAAGCGCAAATGGTGGAGCAAAGCAAAGGGAAAACACAAAAGATGCCATATCACATTGTCACTTAATACTTGCACAAATAAATAAATAGATCACCATAATCCTCTCGGATGTCCTGCTATCTTTCTTGCGTTTCTCATATCCAACTCACAAACCTGTTAAGAAAGAGCATACTGCGAATGAATAGTTTTGTCCAAAGGCCTCAACTTCTCGGCATATTCCAAATTATGATGTCACATGTTCTGCACTTAAGAGCTGAATGAATACATCAATCGATCGTCGAATCAGAGTTAGTGAATTAGTTTACACCTCTACTATCACTATCCATTACAGCTTGGGCAAGTGATACTCTCTAGGAAATCACTTTACTGTTATGTCCATTCATAACCTAGCAAATAGAAAAATAAAGTACTCCCAGTTTACAGTGGGAGTACGCATTAGATTCTGCGAACTCCAGTATGGGACACTAGAACTTGTCAACCATGTCACTGGCGGAGGCGCACAGTAATTAGTTCATGTCATATAAAACAGTTGACTGATTTTCACCTAGAAATTGCAATACCTAAGAATATTTTGGTCATGGGGTGTTGGTTAGAGACGTTGAATTGCATCTAAAAGGATAATGCAAACAAACAATAAGCCATGGGAAGTTCTGTTGGGAAACATACACACAATTTACTGGGAAATGATAATCATAAGCTTCAGAATAGGAGCACTAGATGCTAGACATGCAATAAGTGAATGAAAAGGGTTTGTATTTGGGGGAGAAGAGGGAAATGGTGGTAGTGTTAGCATCAAAACTGAGATAGAAGTTATTAGTGGATACTTCCTGTGTAACCAATATTCTGAAAGTGTCGACTCAAATATATATCTAATTACTACAATAAAAAACTAAAAGTTATAAAAGATGGGAAATATATAGGGACAATAATCATATTATCATGGTACCTTAGAGGCTTAGAGACTTTGAAAAAAAATTCTTGTCCAACAACTCGCCTCGGGAAAAAGTCATGCTCGATGAGGCTTTCTTTGAAACAATGTCCAAGTCCAATAAAGTCCACGGCCCATGGTTTCCATCGGAATTCCTGTAGCAACTTACCGTTGTTGTCACATTGGAACATGTGACGTGTGGATTTACTGTAGACTGACACATCTCCCTCATGGGACAAAACCACATGTTCTGTATCTGCGAGGTTACATAAGCTCTCTACCGGAAATTTAACATGATACTTGAATGACCACACCTCTCTCTCGTAGTCCCGCAACACCCAGATTCTGGCAACTGTCCTCTCATCGTCAAAGCAGCTGAAGCCAATCAAATCTTCCATGTCGCTCAAACGAGTGCAGAAGCTGGTAGCACCAGCCGGACGACGCATGAACCTGAATGACTCAGTCACCGTATTGAAAACGACTATGCCAGCATCATGGTGAACCCATGCATCCTCCCAATGAAGGCAGCTACGAAACTTGATAGGTGGGGCTAAATTAGTAGGATCTATTGTGTGTGCGGCCAACATAGCTTTCTCGATGGCGGGGGTATCTGAAGGAACTCCAATGCACCTCGGCGAGCCCCTCCGTCCCACCATAAAGATATAGTAGGTAGCTTGGTGTCCCAGTTCCCAGTACAAGATGCGGTACTCGATGGACGGGCAGTGCAGGTACAGCGCGGCGATGTTGATGTGTCCATTGTTGGGGAGGCCTGGGAGTGGAGCGCACTGACGCGTGGCCGGGTTACAGATGCTGAAGCGGCCATCTGATGGGGTGAGGAGGAGGAGGCCGTCACAGGATGCGTGCAGCTCGAAGCCAATGTAGTCATGGAACCCGAGGACAGGCCGGCTGTGCTTGGAGATTGATAAGCCGTCCTCTGTGGTGGGTGGCGTGCCGTTGAGCACGACGAGGGGTAGCGACGGCTGGCGCCGGTGGTGGGCGACGATGAAATCAGCGGCGGAGGTGAGGCCGCGCCAGGAGCGGCAGACCGCGCGGCAACGGAGGATCACCTTGGCTGGAAGGCGAACAAATATCTCCCACACCATGATCTCCTCCGGCAGGTCGAGGGCTACACGGCGGCTGGGCATCCGCTTCGGTGCTCCTGCCGTCGCCTCCTCACGTCGGACCGCAAAGCTTTGTTTGGTGGCTAGGGCTACTCCCTGGTCGACGGTGGATGTAGGGTTGTGTGTTAGGAGAGACATGACAAGTACCCACCGGCCGAGCCACTGCGATCGCGGCCGCGGCCGCGACGAGAATGTCGTCCGGGCCATGGTAACCAGAAGCAAGCGCAAAACCCTAGATCACGGCCTTGCACTTGCACACGCAGGGATGCGCCGCCGCCCAGATTGAGGCCTTGGGTCAGGTTTTGTGCGGTGCATGTGGATGTGGTGAAAGGAGGAACGGATCCGCCGGCATGTACATGTGGATGTGGATGTACGGATGTGCATGTGCATGTGGATGTGAAAGGAGGTGCGGTGGTGTGCTGAGATCGAGATCAAGACGGGTGTATGATTTGGTTCAGTATACTCCCTCTGTCTAGGTGTGTAAGTCATCTTACGAAAACCAAATAATCCCAAAACACTTAGGCGCGGTGCATTAACTTCTAACTCGTTTCTTGTTTCTTGACATATCAATTAATAAGAAGCGAGGGGTGTGCATGCTTTTAATGACTTGAGACTATCAAACACGACATGCAATGGTTAGTTCATTGCATGCAATACTATTAATTAGCAAATAAACATTAATGTTTCTCATTTTCCCCTCCTCCTTGGTCACAGTGCACAACCTAAGATAACTTACTCACCTAGACTGAGGGAGTATATAAAGATGGGCCTGCTAGGGAGAAGGACCGTGAGCTCAGGGCTTCCGACTGGCGTGACGATCGAGGAGCCATACGATCATTTTCTCAAAAAAAAAAACTATCTCCTCGTTGCTGAAAGCTCGAATGTGTTGCTGCACCCATCCCTTCCATGCAAATGCAATGCTGCCGTACAAGGAGATGAGGAGCAACACCGCTTCTCTTGTCTCTTCATGTCCGGACACTAAAATAGATATAGATAGTGCAATGCATGATCTATCACACCATCACCATGCGAGGGAGCGAGCACATTACACAATTTGCATGTATTGTCATCATCAGAAACAGAAAGAGCTCACACAGAGCCGCGACTTGTGCAGCACCAGCAAACTTTACTTCCCACGCCAGCTTCAAACCTCCTTTCTCTTCCATGCATGTGCCGTATATATGTTCCACACCGAAAGCTTCACTGCCCACTCTGTGTTTTCTTCTCCTCTACGAGTGCGACACTTGTCTGGACTTGAGCAGGACACATGGCGCCACACGAGGTCAAAATTCTGACTCAGCTGGGTCCGGGGCCATATAGTACGTAACGTGTCATTCGCTAATCCAGTTTTAGTAATCAGGATTATGCTAGATGGTTGGTTCGTCACGGGTTTGGGCCAGAGATAGATAGATACGTCCCCCTCTCCAAAGTTTCCATGGGTACTGAAAACTACCTAACCTGCAGGGAATGCACAGCCATTAATCCAGCCAGCATCGATCACCTCGTTTTTAAGAAAAGATGTATGGATGCGATGCCAACTCCATGTAGTATACCATCAGCATGCATACAAATCATCCAAGTGGTGCTGACCATTAAATGTGTGCCACAAGGCATGAGCCACGTCTCCTTCATTCATGGAGCAGCACTGATTGATACTGCACCTACTCAGCTTTAGACTCGCACTGAGTCTGGTCATAGTGAGGAGTAACTTAGAGTAGTAACATGCATTTGTTACTAGTCTATGTTACTACCTTCATACTTCCTTCTTTTTGGTTTATAGGGCTTATCTTAAATTTTCAGTTTTTCCATTTTATAAGGCTCAATATGGTTGTTCCCTATTACATGTTCAGATTTTAAGGTGTATTAAATCATTACATGCAAATATTGAGAGAAAATTGATCAATGCATGTACTTTATGCATGCATGCATTGCAATTAATATATTGGTAAGCATAATTTTTTGAGGAAAACAAAAGCATTAATTAGGTGCTTTTGCAAACTACAAAAAGTATTCCACCACTCATCATCTACCTTGGTCGGTGAGGTTTTTGAATTGAGCCCTATAAACCGGAAAGGAGGGAGTAGTGGGTAGTGTCATATGTGTAGTAACATAGCTGTCTTTATTTATCACTTTGTAGACTCATTTTGCATTGGAAAACGCTATGTGATGGTAACATATTATGTTACTCTATTTGCCTCTCTCCTCATTAACTATTTTCCACATCATCATATTTGCTTATGTGGCATCTATGTTACTCCCTAAATTACTCTCACTATGACCATGGCATGCAACGCCACGTTTTTTGAGGTGCTTGCAGAAACTAATTTTCTATGGGCCTTAGATGAGGTTGTAGGTATATGTCAGTGTTAATTAGAGAGACATCACCACAAATTATATAAAGTAGGACCTCTCCCTGACTTTGACTTTGTCCACGTGATCAAATAACCAGTACATATTCACTACTGTGCTGTGCTGTGAACGCTAACCTGTATAAAGTCTACTGTAAGGCTGGCTAACTTGTGCAATGAAAATGCACATGCCGGTACGGTGGTACCACAAGTACATGGCTTGTCTTGCAATTTTTTCTGGATTGCTGTTACTTTGGACCAACACAATGATGACCTAGCTGCTCTGCATATCGCTCTACAAATTCAGGGTACATGACAACATTTCATCTCCAATCAACCCCCGGCCCGGCCCTTGTTCGACTACCAGAAAAGAATCTTATGCTTAAATCCTAGGCAAAGGCAACCAAACCAAACCAGCCTAGCTAGACCTAGCTAGCAGTACTGGTACTGCATTCTACTACCTGTTGTAGGGCACCTCACGTAGTACTACCCAATAATACCATCGGATTAGCACCTAACGAGAGATTATGAGCACTTGGCGTGTTGCCAATGTTAGAGCATATTAACCTTCACTGACTCAACTCTGCGAATATTGTGTTGCTTCCCAAAAAGGACGGGGCGGAGAGCATCGTTGACTTCAGGCCTATTAGTCTCATTCATGCGGTCGCCAAGCTCATCGCCAAAATGCTCTCTAGTAGGCTTGGACCGCACATGTCCGCCCTCGTCTCCAACGCCCAAAGTGCCTTCATCAAAACGCGGAGTATCCATGACAACTTCATGTCTGTTAGGAACCTTGCTCGTCGCCTGCACAAGAACAAGACCCCTTCTCTCCTGTTCAAGCTGGATATTCGCAAGGCCTTTGACTCCGTCAAGTGGGAGTATTTGCTTGACCTCCTGCGGAGGCGTGGCTTCCCTAGCAAATTTCGGGAGTGGATTGCGGCTCTCCTTTGCTCCTCATCTTCGAGGGTTCTCTTGAATGGGGTAGCCGGCTCTCCCATCAAGCATGGCCAAGGGCTTCGGCAGGGGGACCCCATCTCTCCTCTCCTTTTTGTCATTGCCATCGACCCTTTGAAGCAAATCCTCGACACGGCAACTAGGAAAGGCCTTCTGCACAAGATCCGTGGGAGAGGGGTCATCGTGCGTACCTCTCTTTACGCGGACGATGCGGCTGTGTTTGTTGCGCCCATCAAAAGAGATGTGGACAAACTGGCGGCCATTCTGAGGGGATTCGGGGACGTCACCGGTTTGTGCACTAACTTCCATAAGAGCTCAATGGTGCCCATTTGGCAACCTCGACTTAGACCGCATAACCCATGGGCTGCCGGCTGTTAGGGCTGCCTTTCCGCTCCGTTATTTGGGGCTACCGCTGTCGATTTGGAGGCTGAAGCTTGCTGATCTTCAATTCTTAGTGGATAAAGTGGCGAGTAGATTGACAACATATGAGGGCCAAAACATCACCACCATTGGACGCGCGACGCTCGTCAAGTCGGTTCTCGCTTTCCAAGTCATCTACTTCATCACGCCGCTTGTCATACAAACCACCATCCTGCAAAACATTGACAAACTCGAGCGGGCATTCCTTTAGTCGGGATCGGATAAGACAACTGGGGCAAAGTGCAAGGTCAATTGGGACACTGTCAGTAGGCCGCTTGACTATGGTGGGCTTGGGGTCCTAAACACCTTCAAGTTCGCGCGGGCCTTGCGTCTGCGGTGGCCTTGGTATGAGTGAAAGGAGCCCACAAAGCTGTGGGTTGGAGGTGGGAACCCGTGTGATGAGGATGACCTGAATTTTTTCTACGCATGTACCACCATCACGGTCGGCAATGGTGCGCGGACACCTTTTTGGGACTCTCCTTGGCTTCTGGGTCGCAAGCCCAGAGACATCGCTCCGCTCATTTATGAGGCTTCCTCACGGAAGCGCTGGAAGGTGCGGGAGGCCCTCAAGGAGAGCGCGTGGATTCTCAAAATCAGGCCACCTACACCGGCCTCCATTGAGCATGTTTCACAATTCTTCACCCTATGGACGCTGCTCCAAGAGGTCCACCTTGATGAGCTTGCCAAGGTCCACCTTGATGAGCTTGCCGACGATGACATCCTTTGGAAGCACACGGCTTCCGGGAACTACTCCGCCGCCTCCGCGTACAGGGCGCAGTTTTTGGGCTTGGTCCTTTCCCCCATGGACCAAATGGTTTGGAAGGTTTGGGCCCCTTCGAAAGTCAAGTTCTTTGCTTGGTTCGCGCTTCAAGATAGGATCTGGACTGCAGACAGATTGCAGAGGCGAGGCTGGCCAAACTGTGGCCCTTGTCCCTTGTGCAGAGGGGTGCAGGAATGCGGTCCCCATCTATTCTTCAGATGCCGCTTCACCCTCAGGCTCTGGAACATGGTGATTCAGAAGCTCCGCATCCACGACGTGGACACGTCCACATGGCACTTGTACGACTCCATCAAGGAATGGTGGGCGAGTTTGAGCACCGAGGGCACCGCCAACCGAAAAGCGAAGGCTTCGATAACCATGTTGGTTTCATGGGTGATCTGGAATGAGTGTAATGCAAGGGTGTTTAGACACAAGAGTGCCCCTCCGCATGTCTTGCTAAACAATGTGATCGAAGAGTCCAACCTTTGGGTTAAAGCCGGGGCGAAAAATCTAGGGTCTTTCTTATTGCGAGAGTAATTGCCATGCCGTTTCTTGGCACTGTGTTGTAACAAACTCTTTCTCCTCCTCATTTAATATATGAGGCAAATCTTTTGCCTCCGTTTCAAAAAAAAAATGTTAGAGCATATTGGCATAGAGGTGCAGGTCAGGACGCAATTGCCATTGGTTCTCGCATCGCCAGCGCATCCTTTGTTGCCCTCAGCACCACATGTCTGCCAGAGGTGCTCTCAAGTTAGCAGCAACATAACTGTCACTGACACAGTGTTGGTTTTGATCTTGATGTGTTTCCACAAGTTAGTACTGACTCATGTCATTTTACCTGCTCAGTCACAATGATGATAGGTTCAGACAAGAATGATGGTTAGTTCCGGAGTCAATTAGCCCGTGGAGTACAAGTCAATGCTAACAGCAGATTCAACTGGAGGTCTATGACAGTACTTTGATGATACACGTGGTGAGTGCCATGACCAACCATGACATGGCACTGCCAATTAAAGTGCTTATTACTAATAGCTTCAGAATAACATGACATGGTCCTGGTGGTTCTCTGTCTGTCCTTTTATGCACTTCCGGCTTTTGAATAACCCAAGCAGAAAATGGCAGTTGGCCAAACTATAGACTGTGAATTCATGTTTTGACTCTCTACTGTACAGTACTTGATTGCTAATTGGAGTATTGCCCTTTTCGGAAAAAATGTAACCTCACGACTCCAAGCTGACTCCACAATGCAATCATATTCGCAACGAATGGCCTGTGGATTCTGATTAAAGTATACTGCATGTGTGGTGTTGGTGTAGGAATCTTTTCTGCGCCTTCCACTTAAACTTTAATTCTACAAAACAAACCAACACAATCAGAGTAGAACACGTGATAAAACAAATCATGGTCTCAAATCTCAAAAGAGCTGCCATTTCTTTCTGGTGGAACAATTTTATCACCCCCCACATGAAGAAGGCAATGAGAATATATCAATCGCCTTTCGCTGCGGAGAGAATGGGAAAAAAACTAGAGACTTTTGAGTTGGGGCTTAGAAAGGCCTAAAGATCTTTGCCGGCATCAGAAAAAGGGGGTGATTGCATTGTTCCTCCTGCTCCTTCATTGTTCTAAAGCAGTATGAACAAAGCTGTGACCGGAGGACAGCTCAAAAAGACCAGAGAAGACTTGACAAAATTGCCAAGGAATAATTTGCATTGTGAACAATCTAATTAAAGGATTCTGCCAAAAAAAACTAATTAAAGGTGGTGGCATGAGAGTAGAAAGGGGTCAATATGCTTGGCAGAAGTTGCAAGGAATTTGTATTACACACCAGTATAAAGTTAAAAGTTTCATTGTCAGGCAAAGTCGGCATGGAGCTTACCTTCAGATAATGTTCTCTCCATTCCTCTTGTTCTCATGGATGAGTAGATAATATAGACTAGTATTTTCTACTACATACAACCCATCAAAAGAGGAAGAGAGCATGTGTCCTCACAGTTTATTAATATTAGGATTAATGATATTCTGATCTGGGATGATGGTCCATTTATGCTCATCATACATAACATAAGAGTGCAATGTTTTGCCTCCTACAACAACAAAATTACAGTACTGTAATTAACTTGCACCTTAAAGTCACAAGTCACAGACTAGAGACTAGAGACTACAGATACAGATAGTAAAAGAAAATATTGATCCCAAGTTCTCAGTTCCTCGCCATGTTCATGTTATGTACATCCAATCATCCAATTGGAATGATCAAAAAAAGATGACAGCACAGAGGCTACGCTAGAACGGAACACTGACTGACTCTGCATCTGCATCAGCATCAGACGAGTTAACAAAAGCCACCTTTTTTTCAAGCGCTGCCGGGAGGCGAGGGCAAGGGGATGACTCGGGTGTTCTTCCCCACCACGATGGTGATGTACCCGCCGCAGTCCTCCTCGCCGGCCGCCGGCGACCCCCGCGCCCTCTTCGCCTCCTCGGCCAGTGCCCGCCGGTACAGCTTCTCCTCCGCGTCCTTGAGGAACTGGAGCTTGGGCGGCGGCGACGCCGCCACCGCGGCTGGGCTCGCCGCCGGCGACTCGAACAGGGGGTTGTACGATTTCTCCATGGCCGGCGGGAGGGGCGAGGAGGCGGGCGTGAGGTACGGCGTCTCGGAGCAATGCAGCAGGTCGCCGAGGCTCCGGCTCCTCCCGCACCTGCTCCGGCCGCCCTCGGACTCGAGGTCCTCCTTGGTCTCCTCCTTGATGGTGAAGAGCAGCCGCGGCGGGCCGACGAGGCTGCCGAGCCGCATCAGCTGCGCCTCCACCGTCTCGTCGTCGTCGTCGACGACGACGACCTCGGCCACGGCTTCGGTCGGCTCCTGCGCGTAGGTGGAGGCGAGTGCGGGCGGCTTCTTGAAGCAGAAGAGCTGGAGCAGCTCGCGGGAGGAGGAGGAGGGCGAGGAGGCCGCGTCGGAGACGGCGGCGGCGCGTCGTCGCTGGCGGCGCTTGTGCACGAGGAGGTAGTAGAGCTCCGCGGCGAGCGCGAGGAGGAGGACCGCGGACACCACCGTGAGCCCGACGCCAAGCCTACTCAAACCCCGCATCTTTTTCTGCCCCTCGCCGGCGGTTTCTCTTCCTTTCTTCCACGGCAAGTCGGCAAACTAACTCGGATTCACCATTGGTGGGAGGCCAAGCAAAGCATCGATACTCCTCCCACTCAGACGAGCAGAAGCGATGTTGAATCTAGAAAGCTCGGACCGATGAACGGAAGAAGCTGACACGTAACAGAAAGAAGAAGCTCTGCCACCAAGAAGAGTGAGTGGGGAGTCGGAGGCAAGGAGTCAATCAGGGCAGGAGACACATGGACATACGGAGAGGAGAAGAAGAAGAAGGAGAGGATGAGCAACAGTGGAAGCAATCAAAGAAGAGGGAAGGAGAAAGAAGACTCGAACTGAAGGGGAGGGAGAGGCAGGGGGCAGCAAAACAAATGGTGCAGTGCAGTGAATCTGTTTACTGAATCGCATGTGTGGTGATGATAAGGCAGAGAGAGGCAGGGGGGAAAGGAAAGCACGGGGCTCTGCGTCCAAGGGAGGAGGTAGGAGACACACGCCTTCACATCACATGGCATGGAATGGGGAATGGGAGTGGTTCTCGTGGGACTCTCACGGTCTCACCTCTCCTCTCCTCTCCTCTCCTCACTGTGTTGTGTGTACTAGTATGTGCGTGTGTGAGGGAGAGACTCGGCTGTTTGCTTCACCAAAAACAAAGCAAGATTGTCCTCTACTGAGAGAGGGAGTGAGAAGGACCTTAAAATAAAGAGGGACCTGTGGATTGGATTGCAGCGCATTCATCAGCTTAGGTGACCTAATTAGGGTTAAGGAATCCAATCTATTCTACAAAAATGATGCCTTGGAATTGTTTTCTGACCAGACCGTGCTGTTGTTGATGGCCGGCCTTGTTTTTTCTAAGTTCCTCCCCACTGTGACCAGCCTCAAGTTTTCGATCCTTGGGGTTGGGGGAGGTCCAAGATTCTCTCTCACCAATATAGTAGTACAAAACTGACGCCAAAATTGACTTACACCATTTATTTTTTATTAGGATTATTAAAACTCTACTCACTGATGTGCATCAGCAGCAGATGATGTGGCTACCTTTTTTTTTTTTGCCGTTACAGCCGTTCAGAGATTACTGAGTAGCATGCTCATTGTTTCTGTTCAATGCACGCGCATAAACACATGCTCCAGCTTTCCTCTACAAACCTTTAAGGGCTTGATTGAAGCCTTTAATCACCTCGAGACAAGGGCTATGATGTGTGTAACTATACTTAAACACATGCTAGACATAATCCTCCATTGCACATGATACTACTAGTACTAGTACTAGCACTCTGGTAGGCAGGCTCAAATCTCAATCCACTGCACTCGACACTGGCCACTCCTGGTCTTTGCACAAAATAATTTCAGATCAAAGATAAAAGATATTTTAATTACAGATGGTTGTAGGTATATTTCAGACCATAGCAAAAATAATTGGAGGTGAGTACTGTAGCTAGTACTCCTAGGTGGTAGTAGGAATGCTTGCCTGGTCCTGACCTAAGAGTCCTGTACAACATACCACCTTGTTGCACACACCAACTGTAATGGAAAAAGACCAAAGGTTCTCAGCTCATTCTTGACCATTTCCTCACCAACTGTATAAATCCAGATGCACATGTGTACAAACCACACATACAAACAGAGACTGCAATATTTACTCATATGGTCCTATGTATCTTTTCACATTCAAAGTTGTATGTTCCTTTTCAGTGACACATTCAAGCTGGCAGTGCTGATGAATTCTTGAGAAAGACGTCAATGGTCCGGACGGGAGGGTAGGAAGATGCATATATATATATATATATATATATATATATATATATATATATATATATATATATATATATATATATATATATATTACATACATATATGTAAGAAGAAGAAAAAACTTGTCGGCAGCAGACGGGGAGTAACACCCTTTATTTGCATAAAGATTAGCACAATTCAGTCAAGAGCATACCAAAAGGCATAAATAAATTATTATAGAGAAAGTGCATGCTTTGCTATGACCTCAATCATAAACATTGCAACACAAAAAAGACAGCTCTTTTGAGTCACTAAAAGAAAAGAAGAAGAAGAAATCCATCAAATGCCACGATGAATTAGGGGAATATATATTTTGCAGGCTGCATCGATCCCACCTCACAAATTCATTTTTTTCTGAGTAATCACAAATTCATTTGATATAAAATAAATAAATAATCTTTGGTCTTCTCCCACTTGAAGATGGCAATGATTAGCTTGAGAAGCTCAGTTATGATGAGCCACGGGAGGAATGTTTCACTGCTTATCAGATGAAAGGATATAACAATGATGCCATGCCAGCAGAACACAAATGTATAGGAGTATCTCGCGGCATACAATTCAAAAGCTGGCTTTTACAGACCCATGATTAGCACTGAACACCCAAGTGCATGGTGCCTATGCCCATCAATGTTTTTAGCCCTCCTAGTCTCAGCAGCCTTTTTTTCTCTAGCTGACAGTGTCACTCGTTAGGACCACCTCAACACTTGGGACAGGATCCGACTGGATGAAGAGAAGAGTTAGCTAGAGCTGATCCACATCTTAGTTTCATGATTGCCTTCCCTTGATTTCCGGAGACAGTTTCCAGGTTTCAAGGCCCTCAGACAGCACAAGCAGTATATAGACACCACAAAAGTCTGAACCAGTGTCACATGGTTCTACACAACATACAACAAAGGAACTACACCCATCATAGCTCTTGTTTCATCACTCATCGCTCTCTTACGCAAGACGTGTTTTGGGCACTCAAACCGAGGCTTCATGTTGTGGAGCATCCTACACAGGTCATCATGTTTTTTTTTTTGAGAATCGCCGAGGGGGAGCTTCCCCACCTGAATATATTACCCAAAGTGGCCAAATGCCAGAATAGTGATTCAGTTTATAAGGAAAACCGGATCGAAAACCTTAACAAATTGATCCCGTTTATAAGGAAAACCGGGCCGAAAACCATGCAAGGCACGACCAGGCTGGCAGACATAGGACCATCGCCATGAGAGGCAGAAGTAGATGAGGGGTGTCGTCGAGAGATCACAATACCAGGACATTGCAAACAACCGAGCGCATCGGCGGGCAAACTGGCCCCATGGCACAACTCAGGAGCAACCACAATCAACGAGTGTCATCCCAGACACGAACCTTGACTGGGGCTCCGCCACAGAAAAGCGGAACGATTAGCAGTTTGAGATCTTGCGCCATCCTTGAGCAAAGATGAGTCGAGACAACACCAAGAGCATGAAGCTCGCCGCAGCACAACAGTAGCCATGAGAGGGTCTTGAGCAACCATTACCAACCTGGACCGCACGGGAACACCACCCCCGTAGATGAAGAGCTCCAATCAACCGAGACCATCCATGGTACCTCAAGGCTATTGGCGCAGCCAAAGGGCAACGAGCGACCGAGTCCACACCCAGACGAAGAGTCACACGTAGCCGAGTTTACATCACAACAGCGACACCGTCGGCGAAGTCGAAGGGCATCAAGGGGCCGAGTCTACACCCGGATCGCTTCGCCGTGCACACTAGCGCTAGCCGGCCACACCACCACCACCGTCCAACCCGCAGTGAGCAGCCACCACACAATCCACCAAGCTGATGCCTTCAAGAAGGAATGCGACGTGAAGAGCACCGCCATCGGCCGTCCCGGACGGACCAGGAACATGGGTTTCCCCAGGAGCCTCGAAGGGGAAGTCACCATGACAGTGATGCCTCCAAGGAGGTAAGCGGCACCCGCGGGCGTCACCATCGCCGGCTCCGACAGGAGCAGTGGCTTTCGCCCAAGTAAGCAAAACCACCTCCGAGAGCTCCGGTAGACTGCGATTCGCTGCTCCCTGCACCACCACAGAGCAATGGGTACTGCAGCCCGCCGCTGTACGTGACCAAAGCCGATCCACCACCACACCATGCATCCACCACAAAACCACCGTCGACCCCTTATCCGGCCGCAGCACGACCAACATCTGCCACACTCCACCGCCGCCCCCATGGGTCATCAGTTACGGCCAAAGTCATGGTCTCCAAGACAACATCTCCAAGGAGGTAGCGACGCTACAGGCGCCGTCGTCGCCCGATCTAGCAAAACTAGACCTTGGGCTTACGCCCAGAGATACCGGACTCGAGGGATTGGAGTGAACTGGAATCCTCAGCAACGCCCCAGGGAGGAGAACGACACCAAAATGGCGCTGCCGTTACTGGCATCAACTGAAGTTTTGCAAGGTTTTCACCTGGAGCCAGGAACGGCCGCATCACCTCAAAATCCAAGGACCTGGCACACCTTCAACCACAGCAGCAGGCCCCGAGAGGGGAGAGGAGCCCGTTAGCACCACACCGGGAGGGGGGCCCGCCACCCCGCCCCAACCCGCCGAGCAAGGCTGCTGGGCCGAAGCCAGAGCAACCAACTGCAGCTGTAGCACCGCTGAGAGAGGCCTGGCAAGCAGCCAATAGCCGCCGTCCGAGTCCCGACTCGCCGGATCCACGCGCCAGTAGCCGCGGAGCGCCGCCAATTGCCATGCCGTCCCTGCCAGATCCCGACGAGGGGCAGCAAGGCCGCACACGCCGCCACACTCCTCGCCGCGCCAGCACCACCTGGCAGCGCCCGCCCGCTGCCACCCCATGCTGACTCGGCGCGTTGCCCCGAGCGCCAGCGCGCCGGAGCTCCCACCGAAGCGGCCGGCCCGCGCCACGCCATCCCGAGCGGGAGGAGGAAGCGAAGCACGGGAGCACATCACCAACCCGCCGCGAGGACCGCCGCCCTCCCCACCGCGCCAGAGCACAAAAGACACGCATGCCAAGGAGCGCTGCACCGCCGCCGCCACACGAGCCCCGTGCCCGCAAACGAGCCGCTCCGGCGCGCCATAGCCCGCCACCGCCGGATCCGCGCGTGGGCTTTTCCCAGCGGAGGATGATGGGCAGCGGCGAGGGGGAGGGAAGGCGGGGGAGGGGGGGGGAGGCCGCTGCGGTCGGTAGATGCACATGTCGGTGTCAAAACCACCGGATCTCGGGTAGGGGGTCCCGAACTGTGCGTCTAAGGCTAATGATAACAGGAGGCGGGGGACACGATGTTTACCCAGGTTCGGGCCCTCTCAATGGAGGTAATACCCTACTTCCTGCTTGATTGATCTTGATGATATGAGTATTACAAGAGTTGATCTACCACGAGATCGTAGAGGCTAAACCCTAGAAGCTAGCCTATGATTATGATTGTTGTTGTCCTACGGACTAAACCCCCCGGTTTATATAGACACCGGAGGGGGCTAGGGTTACACAGAGTCGGTTACAGAGAAGGAGATCTACATATCCGAATTGCCAAGCTTGCCTTCCACGCAAAGGAGAGTCCCACCCAGACACGGGACGAAATCTCCAATCTTGTAACTCCATAGTCCAACAGTCCGGCCAAAGTATATAGTCCGGCTGTCCGAGGACCCCCTAATCCAGGACTCGCTCAGTAGCCCCTGAACCAGGCTTTAATGACGATGAGTCCGGCGCGCAGATTGTCTTCGGCATTGCAAGGCGGGTTCCTTCTCCGAATACTCCATAGAAGATCTTGAATATGAGGATCGTGTCCGGCTCTACAAAACAAATTCCACATACCACCATAGAGAGTACAATATTTCACAAATCTAATCTGCTGACAACTTTTCATAGCGTGACATCACGCTGCGGCCCGGTCATTATGCGAACCGTTTTTCTCAACCTGCCACCGCACATATCGCGAGGTGGTTTTATTGGCACGTCCCGTCGAAGCAGAGATCGTGTCCCCTTATCACGGGATTCTCATCAATACGTGTGTGGATAACCCAACCGCGCCACCAACGCAACGCTTGGGGAATAAGCGAGTTTACTGGGCAAGTGGGGAGGCGCAGGATCCCTGCTGCCTTTATAAGGAGATAAGGACTCCCTTTTTTGCCCACGCCTTGTTCTTCCTCTGCTCATCCATTCCCCCTCGCTCGAGCCCTAGCGCCCAAGTGTTCGTCTTCTCCGCCCAAAAAGGTCTTCCGAAAATGTTCGGATCCGGAGCAGGAGGCAAGTGGATGGCCTCTACCGTCCGGGAGAAGGATATCAAAAAGCTTCGGGAGGCCGGGTATTTGGCCAAGAAAATCGGCCACCGTCTTCCAACGGCGGGACAGATCGTCCCTACTCCGGAACCCCACGAGAGGGTTTCCCCTCCACCCATTCATTCGCGTCATCATGTATTATTACGGGATCGATTTTTCATGATCTATCCCACAGTTCCTTCCTCAACATCTTGACATTCATCGTCGTGTCCGAGGCCTTTCTCCGCATCTCGCCACACTTCGGCTTATGGCTGAAGGTTTTTAATGTGAAGCCCAAGGTAGTGAGTGGCGAGCATGCCGAGTGCGGAGGTGCCATGGTGAGCAAGATGCCCAATGTCACATGGCCAACAGGTACTTTCAGTGATTCCGTCAAGGAGTGGCAGCAGCAGTGGTTTTACGTCACTAAGCCGCGCGACACGGAATGGGCCGCTGCTCCCGAATTCCAATCTGGAGCCCCCTTGCGGCTTACGTCCTGGCCCAAGAAGGGCCTGAACTGGTCTTCGTCCGACGAACTGTCGGTGCTCCAAACGCGTGTCAAGGATATGGAAGACAAGAATATCAAACTTGTCAATGTAGTCCAGGTGATGTTAGTTCGTCGGATTCTCCCTTGTCAACACCGGGCTTGCAATTTATGGGAATTCGACCCGGCCAAGCACCAGACCCTACTGGAGCTCTTTGGCTCCTCGCACAAGGACATCTGGAAGGTGCTCTTTAAGTCCGACAAATCATGGCCAGACTCCGCCGAGGACCGCGGGTACCAACTGTCCCGCCCTGCAAGTTCGGTAAGTCATTGTTATGTTGGCAATTCGTATGTTTTATTCGCATATCCTGAGGAAAATGCTTAATGTGTTTTCCACAACTCTCCTATCCTAGGGATGGATGAAGAAGGCGGGGCGGATCTACTGTCCGGCCCCACTGCTAGAAGAACCGGCCGGCCCACTTCTGACGAAGATGTTGGCCCTGGCGCCTTACAAGGCGCCGAAGAAGAAGGCCGAGAAGGAGGCCAAGAAGACCAGGGCGGCCTCCATCGCCGCGGCGCCTCGGACACAAAATCCAAAGACTCCAATGCCCGTTCTTCCTCCAAGGAGGACGAGGAGGAGGAGGAAGATGAATCCCCAGCGGGGGAAGAAAGAAAAGGACGCGGCCTCCACATCCTTGGAGGCCGAGTCGCCTAAGAGGGGAAAAACTCCTCTTCCAGAGGAGTCCACCGCCACCGCCTATAGCATCCCGGAGTGGGATCCCAGGGCCCAGCCCCTGGTGAACTCGTGAGTATATAAAATCCAAACACGCTTATGCGTTCAGGCTCGTCATGGCATAATATTTTAATCTGAACCATACTTTTTTGCAGTCCAGCGAGGTCCCGCACCGAACAATCCTCGTCGGAGGATTTGTTGGGTTCGGATGCTATGGAGAGCGGGACACCCCCGAAGGCTCCTTCCCCCAAACATGTGAATGACAACGAGGTTTCATCCCAGGAGGACCCAGGCCAAGGAGTGGGGGAAAAGATCGTAAAGGTGGCACCAGGAGGTCAAACTTCAGGGGCCATACATATGGGAGAGAAGGCTCCCATGGATGTCGGCGGCGGGGGCGATCTTGAATTCGGCCCCCAGCCGGACGCAATCCCGGAGACCAATACGGCTCCAGAATCAGGTAGGGGGCCTCCCTTGGCTAGAGGGGGTGTGCCTGTTCCACCGGCAACCTCTGTCCAACTAGAGGTGCCGGATACTTTATCGGCGGCGCTAAAAAGCGCCACCATCGTCGATGAACACCATGCCCTTATGGGTGCGGTGGTTGAGAAGATTCAGTCCGCTGAGAGTGGACTGAATGAATCCTGTATCGGCCTTATAAGAGGCTTTGAGGTATGTTTTATGAGGTTTCGAAGAGTGTCATAGTATAGATAGCAGCCCTTGATACACTGTTCGGTGAAAGAAAGAACCGGACAGTGGATCAAATATATGTTCGCAGGAGACTCACTTGATGACATCTATCTCTCTTCTTTTTATAAGCAGGCGTCTTTAGCGACTAGCGCCTCTCATATTGCGGAAGTATCCGGACAGAGGCAGAGTTTGGAGCGGGTGGAAGGAGAACTTGGCCGAGTGAAGAAGCAGTTGGAGGATAACCAAGGTATGCAGAAACCTTGTTCATCTAGCACAAATGAATAAGTGTGCATGATGAAAATATTTTTATGATGTGCTCTAGGGGCGACGGCCGAAATTGAGGCTCTTAAAGAAGGCTGTGGCCGAAGCCGAGAAGAAGGCAGCCGCATAGCAGGCTCTTCGCGAAAAGCACGAGGCCATGGTTATTGAAGCTGAGCAAGAGCTTTAGGAGGCCGTGAAGAAATGCGAGACCTTGGAGCAGAGTTTATCAGGGAAAGAATCCGAACTGTCCCAAGCTCGCCAAGCCGCAAGTGATGCCCGGGGGGAAGCCCAAGGTGCCCTGAAGGAAATCCAGGAGGCGAGGAAGATTGCGGCTGGTAAGGCTTTTTCTATACAAAGCAGGTATTTGAAAGGAGAAAATCAAGTTGATAATTTGAATTCTGATTTCTCCAGGGGTGTTTGCAGAGCTGCCACGCAGCATATCTGATGCCGCCCAATTCTACCGAGCCGAGGAAAAGAGTAGTGCGGAGAAGCTCTTCTAGTTGCAGTATTTGGCGCCGAATGCCATTTACCGATCAGCTGAAGCAGCTGATCGAACTGCATAAGGCAACCGAACTAGCCATGAAGGATTTAATTATCTGGCTATGGCCCGCCGAGCCGATTCCAAGCAGTTACTTCGGGCTCGTGAAGCGGCTTGTGAGTGCCTACCCTCGACTCGAAGTCATCAAGCGGTCGGTCTGTATGGAGGGTGCATGAATGGCCTTTGCCCACGCAAAGGTGCACTGGGGGAAGATGGATGCAGAAAAGCTGATGACCGAGGGACCGCCGGAGGGGAAGGAGCACCGCAAGCCCGAATTATATTATGATAGTGTCCTAAAAGGAGCCCTCCTTGCGGCGAAGCAATGCACCAAGGACATTATATTTCCATGAATACAGTCATGTTGTCCTTTGTAATGTTTAACAAGGTCATTTCTATTATTTATTGCCTGTTATTTGAAAGTTTTTCCTCCTGTGCGGCCGTTTTATATATCAATCCCGAGAGTTGGCCAGTCGTCAGCTTCTGCCCCCACGTAGTAACTACAGGGGTGTTCGGGATAAACCTGAGCACTCTTTACCCCAGTGTTGGGTCCTTGAAGGAGGTGTTCAGCACAACGAACAAGGTAATCAGACTATAGGACTTTATCACTCTCGCTTAGCCATAGGAGTTTGACAAAAGGAAGGTAGGCGCAGCCCCTGGTGTTCGGAAGGCCGCACGAGGGGCTCTATAAGCACCTAATCGGAAGAAAAGCCGATCCATCGCATGCTGCATTAGTTATGGCATTATGCGGAAGAAATCCTTAAAGATTTTACAACCTCTCGAACAGCTGACCAGCTCTCGCCGTATCATGACAGTCAGTTTTCGGCTTTTCTCTACTAAGGTGCTCGTACGGAAGAACCGGGACACAATCACAGTAGTTCTCCCTGTGCTACCTTAGCCGATATAGCGGAATGTAAGGTACCAAAACATGGGAGCCGGGCAAACCCAACTATTGACCCATGACATGATTCGGAGCTGATGCATATAATGCTATAAGTTCGGGGTGTCAAACGTCCGCGAAGGTGTTCGGACTTTATTGCCATTATTATGGGTACAAAGAAGCCCCTGGCATATTAAGGCATATCACGATGTATGGATGCCGTTTTGACGAAGGGTGTTAGTAAGAAACAATAGCAGATAAGCGTCATATAAATCCACATGTTGTGTTTGAGTAATATGTCGATGCGTATGGGTACAGGTAATGTGATAAAAAGAAATATGACTGCGGAACCTGCTGAGACCAGGCGGGAAGAAGCTGTTTGCGGATCCGGAGTGTAGTCGGATGGTCATCGAGGGGAATATCTAAGGATTCCCTTGCGCGTTCGAGCTGTTTCCATGTCGCCAGTCCTGGCCTGCGTGAAGGTGAACCTGCAAAGAAAATGCAAGAAATGTTTGTGTGCCACAGAGCGGTTGAGCCGCGGTATGTGGCCTATCCTAGCCGGACTGTTTAGTTGAGCTCCGGACGAGCCAGGCTATCCTGCCACGAAGTAGTTCGGACTCCTTTGAAGATGTCCAGGAGCTTGGCCGTCGACTTGAGGTTCGATTGAAAGGTGCCACTCATTGCTTCTGTTGTTAGAGCGGCGGTATACTCTTCGGCGCCGAGGGGGAGTTTAGCCTTGCCATTAACCGTGATAACGCCGCGCGGACCGGACATCTTGAGCTTACGGTAGGCATAATGTGGCACCGCGTTGAATCGAGCGAACGCGGTTCATCCGAGCAGTGCCTGATAATCACTGCGAAAGGGGACGATGTCGAAGATTAACTTTTCGGTACAGTAATTGTCCGGTGATCCGAAGACTACCTCGAGAGCGATGGAGCCTGTGCAACGGGCCTCCACACCTAGTATAATACCTTTAAAGGTGGTTTGAGTGGGCTTGATTATCGAAAGATCGATACCCATCTTGCGCACGGTGTCCTGATATAGCAGGTTTAGACAGCTGCCTCCGTCCATGGGGACTCATGTGAGGTGGAACCCGCCAATTATTGGGTGAGGACTAGCGCGGCTGAATTGCCCTGATTGGTATTGGCCGGACGATCCATATGAGTGAAAGTGATCGGCCATAGTTTATATTGTGGGGCGACTGGCTCTATTAAGTCGACATCCCTAAAAGTGTACGTCCATTCCCGTTGGGGGATGTGGATGGCGTTTATCATATTCACCGTTTTGATTTGCGGTGGAAATCTCCTTTGCCCTCCTTTATTTGGTGATCGGGGCTCCTCATCGCCGTCATCGCTTTGAGACCCTTTCTCCTTGTTTGCGGCACCTGAACTGCCAACTTGTTTGAAGACCTAGCATTCTCTGTTGGTATGATTGGCCGGTGTTCCTGGGGTGCCATGAATTTGGCATGGACGATCGAGTATGTGGTCCAGACTGGACGGGCCCGAATTGTTCTTTTGGAATGGCTTTTTCTGCTGACTGGACTTGGAGCCACTGAATCCGGCATTGACTGCCGTGTCTTCGGCGTTATCCCCATTTTTGCGATGCTTGTGTTTGTTGCGTCGGGGCTTGCCATTGCTATCCCTGGCGTCTGATGTGCTAGGATTGCTTGCTGTGTTGTTGCTACGAGCCAACCAGCTATCCTCGCCCGCACAAAAGCGGGTCATGAGTGTCGTGAGGGCTACCATGGACTTCGGATTTTCTTGGCCGAGATGTCGGGCAAGCCACTCGTCACGGATATTATGCTTAAAGGCCGCTAGGGCTTCAGCATTCGGATAGTCGACAATTTGGTTCTTTTTAGTTAGGAACCGAGTCCAGAATTTCCTGGCGGACTCTCCAGGCTGTTGGGTTATGTGACTTAAATCGTCAGCATACGGTGGTCGCACATGCATGCCCTGGAATTTATCCAGGAATGCGTCTGCCAGGTTCTCCCAACTTTCGATGGAGTTTGCCGGCAAGCTGTTCAGCCAATGCTGAGTCGGTCCCTTAAGTTTTAGTGGGAGGTACTTGATGGCATGTAGATCATCCCCGCGGGCCATGTGAATGTGGAGAAAGAAATCTTCTATCCATACCGCGGGGTCTGTAGTCCCGTCGTAAGGCTCGATATTTACAAGCTTAAACCCTTCTAGGAATTCATGATCCATTACTTCGTTAGTGAAGCAGAGAGGGTGTGCGGTGCCTCTATGCCGAGCTACATCACGACGCAGTTCAAATGAGTCTGGTCTGTTGTATTCGGCCCGGTCGGACTTGTTTTTAGTATATCCAGCATGACGGTCATCGTCACGTGTTATGGCGCACCCCCGTGATCCGTAGATCGATCTTGACTGTCCTGCTTTGTTTTTCAATTTGTCTCGCAGGTCATGCATGGAGCCCCGGGCCTTTGTGTTTTTGCTTGCTTGGCGCTGGGGGGCGGGCTAGACTTCTGGCTGATACGCCGCTTTGTCTCGACCACGAGGTGGCCGGTCAGCCACATCGTGCGCTGGTAGTGTAGGCTTTAATCCCTCCTCCTCGAGTTGAGGTAGCAACCTGTGCTTTGGGTAAGTTTTGGTTGGGCGCTCGAGTCCGTATTCCTCGGCTGCCAGGACCTCAGTCCATCTATCAGTTAGCAGATCTTGATCAGCTTGAAGCTGCTGCTGCTTTTGCTTTAGCCTTTTTGCAGTGGCTATAAGCCGGCGTTTGAAGCACTCCTGCCTGACGGGATCCTCAGGCACGATGAATTCTTCATCGCCAAGGCTCACTTCGTCTTTGGAGAGGGGCATGTAATTGTCATCCTCTGATTCTCCATCTGTTGCCTGTTCCTTAGGGCTAGCTTGCCCATCCTCCCATTTGGCCCGCTCGAAGCTTGGCTAGGCGGGATTGTTTTCGTCTTCGGCACCATCCGGATTGCTATGATCTCTTGTGCCGGTATCTCTATTTTTGCTATGGCGGGGCTTAGAGTGGCACCGATGACGCCAGTGCTTAGATTGCCTCTCATGGGGATTATCCTCCATTGCCTCATCGCCATTGCTTTCTTTGGGGGTGTCCACCATATATATACATATATCATATGATGAGGTGGTTGCCTAGCGCCCTGTGAGCGGTGGTTCCTGTTCCTCTCAAGCATCATCGTCCATACCGTCGATGTCTTCGGAGTCAAAATCAAGCATGTCAGTTAAGTCATTGACAGTGGCTATTAAGTGAGTGGTGGGTGGGGGACGAATTTCTTCGTCGTCCGCTTCCCACTCGAGCCGGACATAGTTCGGCCAAGAGTCTCCTGGAAGGGAGAGAGACTTTAATGAATTTAGCACGTCGCCCAAGGGCGAGTGCTGAAAGATATCCGTGGAGGTAAACTCCACGGTGCCCAATCAGATTCGATAGGCACGGACGCACGCGGTTCGGAACCTATGGTCGGAGACGAGTCCGAGGGTCCGATGACACAGACCTCTTTGGAGGTGAAGACTATGTTCGGCTCTAGCGCCGATGAGTGTGCGACCTTCGTGGCGGGGTCTATCCACTCGTCCTCGGATGGCACAATCTGCTCCGGATCTAAGGCCGGGGCAGCTGCAGGTGTGATCTCTCGAACACTGTTTGATGGCTGATCTAAGTCATGCTCGTCGTGACTGTTCGGTGCACCTGCCATGGGCTCGAATCCATCAAAGATCAAGTCTCCGCGGATGTCGGCGGTATAGTTCAAGCTTCCAAACCCGACCTGATGGCCAGGGGCGTAGCTATCGATCTGCTCCAGATGGCCAAACGAGTTGGCCCGCAGTACGAAGCCGCCGAATACGAAGATCTGTCCGGGGAGAAAAACCTCACCCTGGATCGCATCGTTGAAGATGATTGAAGGAGCCATCAAGTCTTACCATGACGGCGTAGTGGAACTCTCAACGAAAGCACCAATGTCAGTGTCAAAACCAGCGGATCTCGGGTAGGGGGTTCCGAACTATGCGTCTAAGGCTAATGGTAACAGGAGGCGGGGGACACGATGTTTACCCAGGTTCGGGCCCTCTCGATGAAGGTAATATCCTACTTCCCGCTTGATTGATCTTGACGATATGAGTATTACAAGAGTTGATCTACCACGATATCATAGAGGCTAAACCCTAGAAGCTAGCCTATGATTATGATTGTTGTTGTCCTACGGACTAAACCCTCCGGTTTATATAGACACCGGAGGGGGCTAGGGTTACACAGAGTCGGTTACAGAGAAGGAGATCTACATATCCGAATTGCCAAGCTTGCCTTCCACGCAAAGGAGAGTCCCACCCGGACACGGGATGAAGTCTTCAATCTTGTATCTTCATAGTCCAATAGTCTGGCCAAAGTATATAGTCTGGCTGTCCGAGGACCCCCTAATCCAGGACTCCCTCAGCACCGCCGCCCGAGTCGCCCTGGGGAGCCACATGTCATCATGTGAAGAGTCCATTTGGCAAGTGACACGTACCATATGTATTTCACATACATAAAGTGAATCATCTTCTTTACATATGTTCACTTGACTCTTTCGATGATGGTATACTACTTGACACTCCTCTCGTGTGCATGCATAGGTTTTATCGGAACTTCACACATGGCGGGGAGTTCATGTGGAAAAGAATGACTACACCATCCAAAAGGGAAGCTTGGAAGCTGAGAAGGAACCGTTGAGAAGAAGGCCAAGTTCCACAAGGACCGACGGGTGTCCACGAGAAGGCGACGAGTTCCGAAGCCTATGGATACCCCGTACACATGGTACAAGCTCGTGCGCAAGGCCTAAGTCGCCGGCTCTCTGGATACCCCATGCGCACGGGTCCCACTTAGGGCAACTCCAACGCATGACCCCAAATGGTTCACCCGCGTTCGTTTTGGGGTAGACAGACACAAAACGTGGCCTAACGCGCGGGAGCAAACGGACAAATGTTCGTTTTTTGTCTGTTTTTACCCATTCCCGGCCCAAATTTGGGTTGCATTTGCGTCGAAACGGATAACAAGTGGACGGGCGAGACTTGTGCCCTCACATTCCCAAAAACCCTCCCGTCCCTCCCCTCCCTCCTGCATGGCCGGCACCCCCAAAGAAACCCGGTGCCCCGGCTGCCTCCGAGAGCGCCGCAAGGAAGAAGAACGGTTCGAAGAAATCGCGGTTGCAGCTCACGCCGGCGGAGCTCGTGTGGTTCAACCAAGAATCGGCCAAGAGGAGGGGCCGGCGGACAAGGGAGGTGGAGAAGAAATCCGCTGCCAAATTCCCCGCTGAGGTCGTGGCCATGTAGGAAGTCGTGCAGCATAAGGCCGCTGTCAACTAGAACGAGTCCATCCTCGCCAAGGCCACGCAGGTAGCGACACCGCAGGTCCTCGTCATGTTAGGGTTGTGCCGACCAAAGCTGGCCATTCTCTCCGCCGCCACCATGGCCGTGGTGAGCACAAGCTCGTCGGCCATTCTTCCTCCATAGTACCGGTTGCCGAGCTCCTGCATAACACCTGAGACGCCGGGTTTCATCTGCCACGGCTGCATGGCCAGACCCGGTTCTCCATGCCACCAGACGGCAGCATGAGCGCGCCGGTCACCCCCGCCATCCCAGCCGTCATCGACCTTAATGTCATGCCTGGGTTCAGTGGCGCTGCCCAGTCATCTGACGGGATGCAAAGTAAGCAACCCTATTCAATTCCTACGACCAACCTTCCCGGTGCCCGAAAGCTGTTTGACGAAATGACAATCCCGATGCCCGAGGATTTCATGAGCAGAGGAAGTTTGCGAGCACCCGAGGCATCAACTCAATCCAAAAGAGATGGGGGTTGATTCTACAACAGTTTGCGAGCACCCTCTCGACATTCCCAAAAGAGATGGGTGCCCCCGACGAAATGACCCTGACTACACCATGTTCATGAGAACGTCATCTACGAGGGCCGTGGCAAGGCCTTCCACTTCAATGGCCAAGGTCATGACTACGATCCTGACAAGACCCAAAGCCACGATGGTCATGACCAAGATGGTGCCGACCACTTCGGTGCCCATGAAGAAGAAGAGGCCGACGACCATGGCAACTCACGGCATGAAGATGATGACATGTATTGCAAAGATGAGGAAGAAGAGGTCGACATTGCAGAGGAGCCATTGTTTATCGATGAGCTCACCCAAAGAGCCAAGGCACAAAGGAGGAAGCAAAGTATTCACATGGGATCATAATACAAAGAAGAGGACAATTTGATTTGCGAGAGTTGGATGGAGATAGGCCAAGATCCCAAGACTGGTGCCAAGCAAAAAGGATCCGTCTTTTGGATGAGAGTTCATACAACCTGTCATGAGTAGAGGAAGTTTACGAGCACCCAAGGCATCAACTCAGTCCAAAAGAGATGGGGGTTCATTCTACAAGAGTGCAACAAGTATTGTGTTGCGCTTGAGAGCGTCGAAGCCCGTCCCGTGAGTGGCCTAGGCATGGGCGACTTGGTATGACCTCTCCTATTTTCATTGCTATGCCATGATCATGTTTTTTGCATCCTGTGTCCTTCTCTATTACATTTGTGGCCTTCTCTTTGATTGTGTAGGCATTCCAATCTTTGCAAGCCTTCAAGGCCTGGCATGAGAACAAGCCATTCACTCTCACCCATTGTTTGTAGCTCATCAAAGATTGCCCCAAGTTTAAAGATCAATATGTCGCTCTAAAGAAGAAAGAAGGGCCAGCGGTCATGGCTGAGAATTAGCCCTAGCCATGGGTAGCCCGGCCCGACCCAACCTGACCCGACCTTGTCCATGGGCCAGGCTTGGGACTGGGTTTTGAGCCCAAAGGCCGGGCCGGGCCTGGGCCCATCATATCTACTGTTTAGGAGAGGCCCGACCCGAGGCCCGACATGATTTTGTAGTGATGGGCCGAGCATGGGCCTATTTTTTAGGCCCGATGCTTGGGCCGGGCCGGGCAGGGCTCGGGCCTGGTTTTTTGCTTCGGGCTTGGTCAAGCCCGGCCCAAAGCCGGCTCGGCCCGAGGGATGTCCAGGTGTAATAAGAATGGAGATTTTCTCAAGAGGCCGAGGGGCAAGACCAACTCGAAGCTCGACGAGAAGCATGATGTGGCATCCATCCCTTGCAAGCAACTTTGCATGACATGATGACTCAAAAGGAAATGAGGGAGGGGAAGGGGAGCAAAGGAAAGGAAGAGCAAATTAAGAAATACTTGAAGCTCCAAAGAAAGAAGCTTGACAAGGAGGAGGTCGCCAAGAAGAGGAAGCTTGACATGGAGGAGGCTGCCCAATTGAAGAAGCTCCTATCGAGGCCACCAATGGCGACACCAAAGCAAAAGAGGTGGCGCTAGCAATCATGAGCGTCGACTTGACCAACATCTCCCTGGAAAGAAAGACTTGGTTCACGAAGCAGCAAAAGGAGATGTTCGACCAAGACAGCCTGAACTAGGAGCCTTGGCCATGGACTATGGTCGTTCTTTTTTAAGGCTGGCAAGTGTGCCGGCCGCTGGCTTTGTTGCTGGCGAGAAAACTTGTTCATTTTGATGGCTGGCTAGTGTGCCGGCCACTTGCTTTGTTGTCGGCGTGAAACTTGGGGCTTGATCATTCTATAGGCTGGCATATGTTTGCCGACTGCTGGCTTTGTTGCTGGCATGAACTATGGGCCACTGCATGAGCTATGCCTGACAAAATTACATATGCAAAAATTTGCATATGCAGCAGGATGATGTGCGACCTAAATGTGTCCGTGCGTCGGGTGCACTGTCGGTGCATCCAGTAAAACGGTCGGACACCGCCCCATTGCTGGACCCAAACGGACAAAATCTGGACAAAACGGGCATCCGTTTCGGGTCGTGCATTGGATTTAGCCTTACCCCGTGCACATGGGGCTGCATGCGTGCAACTCTTTAGCTTTGCCCATGTATTACCATCTCGCCCTGCTCACCCCTTCATGTGTTGGACCTATATATACCCTTATTCCTCCTCCATTCAGGGATAACTAAGATTAGATCTAAATACTAGAGCTTAGCTCATGTATCTCCCCTTGGGGTTTCTCTTGAGAGAGGGACACTCCATTGAAGTTCAATACCTCAATTGGAGAAGATCCTTAGGGATTCAAGACCCCTTTTTAGGGAAGATCCACCCATGGATTCAAGACCCATATCTTCATGAGATTTGGATGAACTACCTTGTATCTTTATTTCCCTTGTTGTTCTTGGATCTTGATGCACCTTTTGTATTGCTTGTGATTTGAGGAGTACTTGGAGTGAATCTTGTCCAATAGAGTGTTTTCCCCTTTGAATTATCCACATTTTCCCCATGTTCTTCATGTTTCCCCTTGAACCACCCTCCAATTTGTGAACATCAGGACACCTAGAGTTTTTCCCTATATCACTTTGAGCAATAATTGATCTGATTATATGTGCCTTTTATTATGCAAGATTTATATTATTTCATTTGGCTTTAAAGGTACTTTGCTAGTATTGTTGTGATTTCCTACCCATTCACAAGATATTTGCAGTGGTCAGAGCTCCTCCACGGCCTCTTGATGAGTAGCCAAAAATATGTATGTCTCATAATAGTATCTACAGTTGGAATTGCCTAATTTGAGCCTCTATACGCCCACAAACGCGTCTGGACACGCCCATTGGTAGTGATCAAACATAGCCCATATTTCGTTGGCCCCAACCATAGTCCCCAAATTGCTCGCACAAAATCCATGCAATCCACAAACAAAAGAACCTAAATTAGCATCGAATGTTTAATCTAAGACATAGTTTGGACAGTACCAATTGGACCCAAAAGACATTTTTCATTGGATTAATACAAAGAAAATAAAAGTAGCTAAAATGCGGAGACGGCCGGAGTTCACCGCTTGGCTGGGCCCTTGCCCTTGTGGTCGGCGGCACGGTAGTGCATGTCCTCCGTGTATGCATCGGTGGAGGGAGGGTTGTCATCATCATCTGAGGTGGTGCTGAGGGAGTCCTGGATTAGGGGGTATCCGGACAGCCAGACTACATACTTTGGCTGGACTGATGGACCGTGAAGATACAAGACTCAAGACTTCGTCCCATGTCCGGAGGGGACTCTCCTTTGCGTGGAAGACAAGCCTGGCGATCTGGATATTAGATCTCCTCCTTTGTAACCGACTCTGTGTAAACCCTAGCCCCCTCCGGGTGTCTATATAAACCGGAGGGTTTGGTCTGTATAGGGACAATCATAATCATCATAGGCTAGCTCCTAGGGTTTAGCCTCTACGATCTCATGGTAGATCAACTCTTGTAATACTCATATCATCAATATCAATCAAGCAGGAAGTAGGGTTTTACCTCCATCGAGAGGGCCCGAACCTGGGTAAAACATCGTGTTCCTTGCCTCCTATTACCATTAGCCTTAGACGCACAGATCGGGACCCCCCTACTTGAGATCCGCCGGTTTTGACACCGACATTGGTGCTTTCATTGAGAGTTCCTCTGTGTCGTCGCTGCAAGGCTCGATGGCCCGTCTCGTTGTCAAGGACAACATCACCTCTGGGGGAGCACTGGCGGTAGGCCAAACTCTCCGACTAGGCGGCTTCGTCACGGCCGCCCGATCGGCTCCTGCACCGACGATGACCTCTCAGGTCATCAAAAACAGCCTCCACATCAACCCGGAACTCACCGAACAGATGAATCCGATGGAGCTCTCCTCCCTTAATGAGCTCTTAGATCGCATCGCCGCTTTGGGAGTCGCTACAGACTATGATTGGATTGGGCTTAAACCCGACCAAAGGGATATTAAATCCCCACCGGTCACCCACGAGATAGCGGTAGTGGAGGAGCCACACATGGATTATCCCTCTATTTTGAGGACGAATTATGTCCGGATTACCGAGCTCTCTAAGCCAGATACCTGCTCGCGGGAGGACATGACCCAGACCCCGGACTTAGAGTCGAGTATCGGGCCGGAAAAATCAGGCAGCACCCCGGATCCCGAGCTGTCAAGCCGGGAAGCTCCTCTGCCCGTGGGCATTAGATCGGATCAGAATCCAGATTCAGCTACGCCCACCCACCCAGACTTAAACCGTCTCTCCCATATCAGACAAGAGCCCCAAGAGATAGTACATCGCTACTGGGCCAGATTCCTCCTTGTGCTAAACAAGGTCAAGGACTGTCGTGAGGAAGACACAATCTCACTTTTCTACAAAAACTGCACGAACAAACGGATCCTTAATGCTATAAGTCGCCGTGACATAGTAAACTTTGCTGACTTAGCAACCATAGTACATAAGTACTGTGCGATGGAAAGCGCGTGGAAAACCCAAACAGAATTTTGGGATAGTTCGGCTCTCACTAAAACCTTTGTCCGAGCTAAACGGGCGAACTCTCGTAAGTTAACCGATCCAATTCCCAAGAAACCAAAGCCCACCCCAGGGCGTGGAACCGTATTGGAAGAATGGCTCAATGTGCCATGTAAACTCCACCGCACACCGGACACTACACCAATGCATAGCCTTAGAGCATGTTGGATACTCCAGCAGGTAGCAAAAAGCCGCGACGATCTTCTTGTAACCCACAAAGCAGAACAACATCCCGCCAAAGACAACAATGCGGTATTGACAGTCTTCAAGACTTTCGCCTCAAATAATAGGCGCAAGCGAGCTCATCAAAATTTCGCTGAAATCTACCACGTGGCAAAAATAAATCCGTGGAATGACACTGCTATAACTTTCAGTGCCAGTGATGAACCTCAATTCCAGACAGTCCGGGCACCAGCCGCTTTGGTCCTTAGCCCAATCGTGGACGGCTTTCGGCTCACTAAAGTACTCATGGACGGCGGAAGCTGATTAAACTTGATCTATGAAGAAACACTCAACAAGATGGAAATTGATAAAAGTCGCATTGAGTAAAGCGGCACAACCTTCAGGGGAATCATCCCTAGTCGGGAGGCACGGTGTGCGGGAAAAATCACACTCGATGTAGTATTCGGCACTCCAGAGAATTACAGGTCCGAAGAAATCACATTCCAAGTGGCTCCTTTCAGCAGCGGATACGACGCCCTTTTAGGGCGGGATGCATTCACAAGCTTTCAAGCTATACCCCATTATGGGTACATGAAGCTTAAAATGCCCGGACCCAATGGAATCATCACTCTAGCCAGTGATCCGGACGTCGCACTTCACGCCGAAAATAAAACTGCATCACTAGCCCTGGAAGCATTATCCGAAGCTCTAGTAGCCGAAGAACTAACAATGCTGCGCGCCACCATGGACAGTGACAACGTGATACTCGACAAACGACCCAAGTCCACCTCATTTAAACCCCCAGACAAGATAGTCAAATTCCAGGTCCATCTAACGGACCCCAGGAAGACAGCTTCCATCGGGACACAGTTGAGCCCCACAATGGACGCCGCACTATGAGACTTCCTACGCGAGAATTGGGACATTTTCGCCTGGCATCCTTCGGACATGCCGGGCATCCCACGCAGACTGGCCGAACACAGCCTCAATATACTGAAAGGATACAAGCCTGTCAAACAGACTCTTAGGCGCTTCTCAGAGCCCAAACGGCAAGCCATGGGAGAAGAGCTAGCCAAGCTACTTGAGGCCGGATTCATCAGAGATATCAAGCATCCGGATTGGCTGGCAAATCTGGCAATGGTACCAAAGAAGGACAAATCCTGGCGCTTATGCATCAACTTCAAAGACCTCAATAAGGCTTGCCCCAAGGATCACTTCCCCCTTCCTCGCATCGACCAAATCATCGACGCCACCGCAGGACACGACTCATTATGCTTCCTCGACGCATACTTCGGATACCATCAAATAAAGATGGCAGAGTCCGACCAAGCCGCAACGGCCTTCATAATGCCATATGGTCCTTTCTGCTTCAACACTATGCCTTTTGGGCTTAAAAATGCCGGCACAACCTATCAACACATGATTCAAACACGCCTGGAGAAGCAAATCGGCAAAATAGTGGAGGCATATGTGGACGACGTGGTCATAAAAACAAGACACGTCGAAACCCTAATCCATGACTTGAGGCTTACGTTCGATAACCTCCGAACATACGGCATCAAGCTAAACCCGAAAAAATGTGTTTTTGGAGTACCCTCCAGGAAGTTGCTCGGCTTCATTGTTTCCAATAGAGGAATTGAAACAAATCCGACAAAAATCCAAGCTCTATCACAGTTGGCTATCCCAACAGACCTCAAGCATATCCAGAAACTAGCTCGATGCGTGGCTGCCTTAAGCCGCTTTATCTCCCGATTAGGAGAAAAGGCGTTACCTCTTTACCGCCTTCTTCGCCGCACCGAACACTTCGTGTGGACGGATGCAGCCGCGGCCAGACTGGACGAAATAAAGACCTTATTGGCCAGTAATCCAATCCTAACAACGCCAAATACTGGCGAACCTATGCTATTGCACATAGCTGCAACACATCAAGTTGTAAGCGCAGTGCTAGTCGTCGAACGAGAGGCTGACGTATACAAATTCCCGCTCCAGAAGCCGGTATATTACGTATCCACGGTCCTCACCCCATGCAAATCCCGATACCCACACTATCAAAATATAGCATACGCGGTCTTCATGGAATCCCGGAAGCTACGACACTACTTCCATGAGTGTTCGATTACGGTGGCCTCCAAAGTACCACTCAACGACATAATAAACAACCGCGATGCTACGGGCCGGATTGCTAAATGGGCCATCGAGCTCCTTCCGTTTGACATAACATACAAACCACGGCGGGCCATTAAGTCGCAAGTACTGGCCGACTTTGTCACCGAATGGACAGAAGCCAAACTCCCTAAAGAGTACAGCGCATACTCTAATTGGATCATGCACTTCGATGGCTCTAAAATGCTGGCCGGATTGGGAGCAGGTGTAGTCCTGATGTCCTCCACCAGAGACACGGTCCAATACGTACTCCAAATATTATACACAGACCTCAACAACGCAGCCGGATACGAGGCTCTGTTGCATGGTCTTCGGATGGCAGTCTCTATGGGCATTCAACACCTAGAGGTGCGGGGGGATTCAAACCTCACAATATCACAAATAAACGGAGACTTTGATGCCAAGGATCCAAAAATGGCGGCCTACCGTAATGCCGTCCTCAAAATGTCAGCTCGATTCGAGGGGCTCGAATTCCACCATGTGGCTTGAGAAAACAATCAGGCGGCGGATATCCTCGCCCGCATCAGCGCTAAACGCGACCCTGTCCCACCTAACATATTCCTGGAAAGGCTGTTCAAGCCATCCATGGTATGGGAAGGGGAGTCCGGCAACACTAGCACGGATCCGAACACACCCCCAGATTCCGAACCATCAGACGTAATCAGAGGCTCTACAACCGAAATAAGTATTATTCGGCCCATAAAATCATGGCTGCAATCGCCTCGTGGACCGAGCCTTTCTGGCCCTACTGATACGTCTCCAACGTATCTATAATTTATGAAGCATTCATGCTATTTTATTATCTGTTTTGAATGATTACGGGCTTTATTATACACTTTTATGTTACTTTTGGGACTAACCTATTAACCGGAGGCCCAGCCCATATTACTGTTTTATTGCCTGTTTCAGTATTTCGAGGAAAATGAATATCAAACGGAGTCCAAACGGGATGAAAGCTTCGACAACGTCATTTTTTGGAAGAATATGATCCTGGAGACTTGGAGTTCACGTCAGAAGATCCTCGAGGAGGCCAGGAGATAGGGGGCATGCCCCCCTACTGGGCGCGCCCCCCTGTGTCATGGGCCCCTCGAGCACCCCCCGACCAACTTCTTTCGCCTATATAAGCCTACATACCCTAAAAACATCGATAACGAAGATAGATCGGGAGTTCCACCGCCGCAAGCCTCTATAGCCACCAAAAACCTCTCGGGAGCCCGTTCCGGCACCCTGCCGGAGGGGGAACCCATCACCGGTGGCCATCTTCATCATCCCGGCGCTATCCATGACGAGGAGGGAGTAGTTCACCCTCGGGGCTGAGGGTATGTACCAGTAGCTATGTGTTTGATCTCTCTCTCTCTCTCTCTCTCTCTCTCTCTCTCTCTCGTGTTCTCTCTATGGCACGATCTTGATGTATCGCGAGCTTTGTTATTGTAGTTGGATCTTATGATGTTTCTCCCCCTCTACTCTCTTTTGATGAATTGAGTTTCCCTCTTGAAGTTATCTTATCAGATTGAGTCTTTATTTGAGAACACTTGATGTATGTCTTGCCGTGTTTATCTGTGGTGACAATGGGATATCACGTGCCACTTGATGTATGTTTTGGTGACCAACTTGCGGGCTCCGCCCATGAACCTATGCATAGGGGTTGGCACACGTTTTCTTGACTCTCCAGTAGAAACTTTGGGGCACTCTTTGAAGTACTTTGTGTTGGTTGGATGCATCTGAGCTTGTGTGATGCATATCGTATAATCATGCCCACGGATACTTGAGGTGACAATGGAGTATCTAGGTGACATTAGGGTTTTGGTTGATTTGTGTCTTAATGTGTTATTCTAGTACGGACTCTTGAATAGATTGATCCGAAAAAATAACTTTGAGGTGGTTTCGTACCCTACCATAATCTCTTCACTTGTTCTCCGCTATTAGTGGCTTTGAAGTGACACTTTGTCGCATGTTGAGGGATTGTTATATGATCTATCTATGTTATTATTGTTGAGAGAACTTGCACTAGTGAAAGTATGAACCCTATGCCTTGTTTCCTATCATTGCAATACCGTTTACGCTCACTTTTATCTTTAGTTACCTTGTTGTTTTTATATTTTTAGATTACAAAAACCTATATCTACTATCCATATTGCACTTGTATTACCATCTCTTCGCCGAACTAGTGCACCTATACAATTCAGCATTGTATTGGGTGTGTTGGGCACACAAGAGACTCTTTGTTATTTGGTTGCAGGGTTGTTTGAGAGAGACCATCTTCATCCTACGCCTCCCACGGATTGATAAACCTTAGGTCATCCACTTGAGGGAAATTTGCTACTGTTCTACAAACCTGTGCACTTGCAGGCCCAACAACGTCTACAAGAAGAAGGTTGTGTAGTAGGCATCACCTACCTAAATAGGCAGGAGCTCCCCGAGGACCAAAATGAAGCACGTTGCATTGTGCGGCATTTCAAAGCCTACAAAGTCCATGAGGGAGAACTCTATAAGAAAAGTGTGACCGGAGTACTCCAAAGATACATCTCCTAAGAAGAAGGGCGCCAGCTCTTGGCTGAAATCCATGCCGGACTCGGCGGACACCACGCTGCGGCTCGGGCACTTGTCAGCAAGGCCTTCCGTACAGGCTTTTATTGGCCGACAGCCCGAGCAGACGCACATGACCTCGTCCAACACTGCGTCGGTTACCAGCTCTTTGCCAATCAGAGCCACATGCCCCCACTGCTCTCCAAACAATCCCCATTACTTGGCCCTTCGCTGTCTGGGGGCTGGATATGGTCGGACTGTTGGGGAACATAGTAATTTCAAAAAATTTCCTACGTACACGCAAGATCATGGTGATGGCATAGCAACGAGGGGAGAGAGTGTTGTCCACATACCCTCGTAGACCGTAAGCGGAAGCGTTATGACAACGCGGTTGATGTAGTCGTACGTCTTCACGATCCGACCGATCCAAGTACCGAACGTACGGCACCTCCGAGTTTAGCACACGTTCAGCTCGATGACGATACCCGGGCTCCGATCCAGCAAAGCTTCGGGGATGAGTTCCGTCAGCACGACGGCGTGGTGACGATGATGATGCTCTACCGGCGCAGGGCTTCGCCTAAACTCCGCGACGATATGACCGAGGTGGAATATGGTGGAGGGGGGCACCGCACACGGCTAAGGAACGATCCATAGATCAACTTGTGTGTTCTAGGGTGCCCCCTGGCCCCGTATATAAAGGAGTAAGGGGGGAGGCCGGCCGGCCCCTTGGCGCGCGCCAAGGAGGAGGAGTCCTCCTCCTAGTAGGAGTAGGACTCCCCCTTTCCTACTCCTACTAGGAGGGGGAAAGGAAGGGGGAGAGGGGGAAGGAAAGAGGGGGGCGCCGCCCCCCCTCCTAGTCCAATTCGGACCAGAGGGAGAGGGGGCGCGCGGCCCACCCTGGCCGCCCCTCTCTCTTCCCACCAAGGCCCATGTGGCCCATTAACTCTCCCGGGGGGGGGGTTCCGGTAACCCTCCGGCACTCCGGTTTTCTCCGAAATCACCCGGAACACTTCCGGTGTCCGAATATAGTCGTCCAATATATCAATCTTTATGTCTCGACCATTTCGAGACTCCTCGTCATGTCCGTGATCACATCCGGGACTCCGAACAAACTTCGGTACATCAAAACTTATAAACTCATAATAAAACTGTCATCGTAACGTTAAGCGTGCGGACCCTACGGGTTCGAGAACTATGTAGACATGACCTAGAACTATTCTCGGTCAATAACCAATAGCGGAACCTGGATGCCCATATTGGTTCCTACATATTCTACGAAGATCTTTATCGGTCAAACCGCATAACAACATACGTTGTTCCCTTTGTCATCGGTATGTTACTTGCCCGAGATTTGATCGTCGGTATCCAATACCTAGTTCAATCTCGTTACCGGCAAGTCTCTTTACTCGTTACGTAATGCATCATCCCGTAACCAACTCATTGGTCACATTGCTTGCAAGGCTTATAGTGATGTGCATTACCGAGAGGGCCCAGAGATACCTCTCCGACAATCGGAGTGACAAAACCTAATCTCGAAATACGCCAACTCAACATGTACCTTCGGAGACACCTGTAGTACTCCTTTATAATCACCCAGTTACGTTGTGACGTTTGGTAGTACCCAAAGTGTTCCTCCGGTAAACGGGAGTTGCATAATCTCATAGTTACAGGAACATGTATAAGTCATGAAGAAAGCAATAGCAATATACTAAACGATCAAGTGCTAGGCTAACGGAATGGGTCATGTCAATCACATCATTCTCCTAATGATGTGATCCCATTAATCAAATGACAACACATGTCTATGGTTAGGAAACATAACCATCTTTGATTAATGAGCTAGTCAAGTAGAGGCATACTAGTGACTATATGTTTGTCTATGTATTCACACATGTATCATGTTTCCGGTTAATACAATTCTAGCATGAATAATAAACATTTATCATGATATGAGGAAATAAATAATAACTTTATTATTGCCTCTAGGGCATATTTCCTTCAGTCTCCCACTTGCACTAGAGTCAATAATCTAGATTACATAGTAATGATTCTAACACCCATGGAGTCTTGGTGCTGATCATGTTTTGCTCGTGAGAGAGGCTTAGTCAATGGGTCTGCAACATTCAGATCCGTATGTATCTTGCAAATTTCTATGTCTCCCACTTGGACTTGGTCCCGGATGGAATTGAAGCGTCTCTTGATGTGCTTGGTCCTCTTGTGAAATCTGGATTCCTTTGCCAAAGCAATTGCACCAGTATTGTCACAGAAGATCTTCATTGGTCCCGATGCACTAGGTATGACACCTAGATCGGAAATGAACTCCTTCATCCAGACTCCTTCATTTGCTGCTTCCGAAGCAGCTATGTACTCAGCTTCACATGTAGATCCCGCCACGACGCTTTGTTTAGAACTGCACCAACTTACAGCTCCACCGTTTAATAAAAACACGTATCCGGTTTGCGATTTAGAATCGTCCGGATCAGTGTCAAAGCTTGCATCGACGTAACCATTTACGACTAGCTCTTTGTCACCTCCATATACGAGAAACATATCCTTAGTCCTTTTCAGGTATTTCAGGATGTTCTTGACCGCTGTCCAGTGATCCACTCCTGGATTACTTTGGTACCTCCCTGCCAAACTTATTGCTAAGCATACGTCAGGTCTGGTACACAGCATTGCATACATGATAGAGCCTATGGCTGAAGCATAGGGAATATCTTTCATTTTCTCTCTATCTTCTGCTGTGGTCGGGCATTGAGTTTGACTCAACTTCACACCTTGAAGCACGGGCAAGAACCCTTTCTTTGCCTGATCCATTTTGAACTTTTTCAAAATTTTATCAAGGTATGTGCTTTGTGAAAGTCCTATTAAGCGTCTTGATCTATCTCTATAGATCTTGATGCCCAATATGTAAGCAGCTTCACCTAGATCTTTCATTGAAAAACTTTTATTCAAGTATCCCTTTATGCTATCCAGAAATTCTATATCATTTCCAATTAATAATATGTCATCTACATATAATATCAGAAATGCTACAGAGCTCCCACTCACTTTCTTGTAAATACAGGCTTCTCCAAAAGTCTGTATAAAACCATATGCTTTGATCACACTATCAAAGCGTTTATTCCAACTCCGAGATGCTTGCACCAGTCCATAAATGGATCGCTGGAGCTTGCACACTTTGTTAGCACCTTTTGGATCAACAAAACCTTCTGGCTGCATCATATACAACTCTTCTTCCAGAAATCCATTCAAGAATGCAGTTTTGACATCCATTTGCCAGATTTCATAATCATGAAATGCAGCAATAGCTAACATGATTCGGACAGACTTAAGCATCGCTACGGGTGAGAAAGTCTCATCGTAGTCAACCCCTTGAACTTGTCGAAAACCTTTCGCAACAAGTCGAGCTTTATAGACAGTTACATTACCATCAGCGTCAGTCTTCTTCTTAAAGATCCATTTATTCTCAATGGCTTGCCGATCATCGGGCAAGTCAACCAAAGTCCATACTTTGTTCTCATACATGGATCCCATCTCAGATTTCATGGCCTCTAGCCATTTTGCGGAATCTGGGCTCATCATCGCTTCCTCATAGTTCGTAGGTTCATCATGGTCAAGTAACATGACTTCCAGAATAGGATTACCGTACCACTCTGGTGCGGATCTTACTCTGGTAGACCTACGAGGTTCAGTAGAAACTTGATCTGAAGTTTCATGATCAATATCATTAGCTTCCTCACTAATTGGTGTAGTTGTCACAGGAACCGGTTCTTGTGATGAACTACTTTCCAACAAGGGAGTAGATACAGTTATCTCATCAAGTTCTACTTTCCTCCCACTCACTTCTTTCGAGAGAAACTCCTTCTCTAGAAAGGATCCGATTTTAGCAATAAAAATCTTGCCCTCAGATCTGTGATAGAAGGTGTACCCAATGGTCTCTTTTGGGTATCCTATGAAGACACATTTCTCCGATTTAGGTTCGAGCTTATCTGGTTGAAGTTTCTTCACATAAGCATCGCAGCCCCAAACTTTAAGAAACGACAACTTTGGTTTCTTGCCAAACCACAGTTCATAAGGCGTCGTCTCAACGGATTTTGATGGTGCCCTATTTAACGTGAATGCGGCCGTCTCTAAAGCATAACCCCAAAACGATAGCGGTAAATCAGTAAGAGACATCATAGATCGCACCATATCTAGTAAAGTACGATTACGACGTTCGGACACACCATTTCGTTGTGGTGTTCCGGGTGGCGTGAGTTGCGAAACTATTCCGCATTGTTTCAAATGTAAACCAAACTCGTAACTCAAATATTCTCCTCCACGATCAGATCGTAGAAACTTTATTTTCTTGTTACGATGATTTTCCACTTCACTCTGAAATTCTTTGAACTTTTCAAATGTTTCAGACTTGTGTTTCATCAAGTAGATATACCCATATCTGCTCAAGTCATCTGTGAAGGTGAGAAAATAACGATACCCGCCGCGAGCTTCAACATTCATTGGCCACAAACATCAGTATGTATGATTTCCAACAAATCAGTTGCTCGCTCCATAGTTCCGGAGAACGGCGTTTTAGTCATCTTGCCCATAAGGCACGGTTCGCAAGTACCAAGTGATTCATAATCAAGTGATTCCAAAAGCCCATCAGTATGGAGTTTCTTCATGCGCTTTACACCGATATGACCTAAACGGCAGTGCCATAAATAAGTTGCACTATCATTATCAACTCTGCATCTTTTGGTTTCAACACTATGAATATGTGTATCACTACTATCGAGATTCAATAAAAATAGACCACTCTTCAAGGGTGCATGACCATAAAAGATATTACTCATATAAATAGAACAACCATTATTCTCTGATTTAAATGAATAACCGTCTCGCATCAAACAAGATCCAGATATAATGTTCATGCTTAACGCTGGCACCAAATAACAATTATTTAGGTCTAAAACTAATCCCGATGGTAGATGTAGAGGTAGCGTGCCGACCGCGATCACATCGACTTTGGAACCATTTCCCACGCGCATCGTCACCTCGTCCTTAGCCAATCTTCGCTTAATCCGTAGTCCCTGTTTCGAGTTGCAAATATTAGCAACAGAACCAGTATCAAATACCCAGGTACTACTGCGAGCATTAGTAAGGTACACATCAATAACATGTATATCACATATACCTTTGTTCACTTTGCCATCCTTCTTATCCGCCAAATACTTGGGGCAGTTCCGCTTCCAGTGCCCAGTCTGCTTGCAGTAGAAGCACTCAGTTTCAGGCTTTGGTCCAGACTTGGGTTTCTTCTCTTGAGCAGCAACTTGTTTGCTGTTCTTCTTGAAGTTCCCCTTCTTCTTCCCTTTGCCCTTTTTCTTGAAACTGGTGGTCTTGTTAACCATCAACACTTGATGCTCCTTCTTGATTTCTACCTCCGCGGCTTTTAGCATTGCGAAGAGCTCGGGAATAGTCTTGTCCATCCCTTGCATATTATAGTTCATCACGAAGCTCTTGTAGCTTGGTGGCAGTGATTGGAGAATTCTGTCAATGACACTATCATCAGGAAGATTAACTCCCAGTTGAATCAAGTGATTATTATACCCAGACATTTTGAGTATGTGTTCACTGACAGAACTATTCTCTTCCATCTTGCAGCTATAGAACTTATTGGAGACTTCATATCTCTCAATCCGGGCATTTGCTTGAAATATTAACTTCAACTCCTGGAACATCTCATATGCCCCATGACGTTCAAAACGTCGTTGAAGACCCGGTTCTAAGCCGTAAAGCATGGCACACTGAACTATCGAGTAGTCATCAGCTTTGCTCTGCCAGACGTTCTTAACGTCGTCAGTTGCATCAGCAGCAGGCCTGGCACCCAGCGGTGCTTCCAGGACGTAATTCTTCTGTGCAGCAATGAGGATAATCCTCAGGTTACGGACCCAGTCCGTGTAATTGCTACCATCATCTTTCAACTTTGCTTTCTCAAGGAACGCATTAAAATTCAACGGAACAACAGCACGAGCCATCTATCTACAACAAACATAGACAAGCAAAATACTATCAGGTACTAAGTTCATGATAAATTTAAGTTCAATTAATCATATTACTTAAGAACTCCCACTTAGACAGACATCTCTCTAGTCATCTAAGTGATCACGTGATCCAAATCAACTAAACCATGTCCGATCATCACGTGAGATGGAGTAGTTTCAATGGTGAACATCATTATGTTGATCATATCTACTATATGATTCACGCTCGACCTTTCGGTCTTCGTGTTCCGAGGCCATATCTGTATATGCTAGGCTCGTCAAGTTTAACCCGAGTATTCCGCGTGTGCAACTGTTTTGCACCCGTTGTATTTGAACGTAGAGCCTATCACACCCGATCATCACGTGGTGTCTCAGCACGAAGAACTTTCGCAACGGTGCATACTCAGGGAGAACACTTCTTGATAATTAGTGAGAGATCATCTTAAAATGCTACCGTCAATCAAAGCAAGATAAGATGCATAAAGGATAAACATCACATGCAATCAATATAAGTGATATGATATGGCCATCATCATATTGTGCTTGTGATCTCCATCTTCGAAGCACCGTCGTGATCACCATAGTCACCGGCGCGACACCTTGATCTCCATCGTAGCATCATTGTCGTTACGCCATCTATTGCTTCTACAACTATCGCTACCGCTTAGTGATAAAGTAAAGCAATTACAGGGCGTTTGCATTTCATACAATAAAGCGACAACCATATGGCTCCTGCCAGTTGCCGATAACTTCGGTTACAAAACATGATCATCTCATACAATAAAATATAGCATCACGTCTTGACCATATCACATCACAACATGCCCTGCAAAAACAAGTTAGACGTCCTCTACTTTGTTGTTGCAAATTTTACGTGGCTGCTACGGGCTTAGCAAGAACCGTTCTTACCTACGCATCAAAACCACAACGATAGTTCGTCAAGTTAGTGCTATTTTAACCTTCGCAAGGACCGGGCGTAGCCACACTCGATTCAGCTAAAGTGAGAGAGACAGACACCCGCCAGCCACCTTTAAGCACGAGTGCTCGTAACGGTGAAACCAGTCTCGCGTAAGCGTACGTGCAATGTCGGTCCAGGCCGCTTCATCTCACAATACCGCCGAACCAAAGTATGACATGCTGGTAAGCAGTGTGACTTGTATCGCCCACAACTCACTTGTGTTATACTCGTGCATATGACATCTATGCATAAAACCTGGCTCGGATGCCACTATTGGGGAACGTAGTAATTTCAAAAAATTTCCTACATACACGCAAGATCATGGTGATGGCATAGCAACGAGGGGAGAGAGTGTTGTCCACATACCCTCATAGATCGTAAGCGGAAGCGTTATGACAACGCGGTTGATGTAGTCGTACGTCTTCACGATCCGACCGATCCAAGTACCGAACATACGGCACCTCCGAGTTTAGCACACGTTCAGCTCGATGATGATCCCCGGGCTCCGATCCAGCAAAGCTTCGGGGATGAGTTCCCTCAGCACGACGGCGTGGTGACGATGATGATGCTATACCGGCACAGGGCTTTGCCTAAACTCCACGACGATATGACCGAGGTGGAATATGGTGGAGGGGGGCACCGCACACGGCTAAGGAACGATCCGTAGATCAACTTGTGTGTTCTAGGGTGCCCCCCTGCCCCCGTATATAAAGCAGTAAGGGGGGAGGCCAGCCGGCCCCTTGGGGCGCGCCAAGGAGGAGTCCTCCTCCTCCTAGTAGGAGTAGGACTCCCCCTTTCCTACTCCTACTTCCTACTCCTACTAGGAGGGGGAAAGGAAGGGGGAGAGGGGGAAGGAAAGAGGGGGGCCGCCCCCCCTCCTAGTCCTATACGAACCAGAGGGAGAGGGGGCACGCGGCCCACCCTGGCCGCCCCTCTCTCTTCCCACCAAGGCCCATGTGGCCCATTAACTCTCCGGGGGGGGGGGGGGTTCCGGTAACCCTCCAGCACTCCTGTTTTCTCCGAAATCACCCGGAACACTTCCGGTGTTCGAATATAGTTGTCCAATATATCAATCTTTATGTCTCGACCATTTCGAGACTCCTCGTCATGTCCGTGATTGTCACAGCCCTAGAATATTGTTTGTAAATAGTTCCATCTTCATCCAGGCATCATATTTAAATTTCTGAAACATGAATTGAGGATTGTTGAAGCCTCAAAACTTTAATTAAAAGCAGGGCAAAAGAACCCTGGAAATTGCATTCAGTGTTTCCAAAATGGCCTTAATAATGTTAGTTATATTTGGCAAAGGTTTTTGCACCAAACCAAAAATAATGAGCATTTTGAGGAATATTTTGGGCACTGAAATTAAATCATTATTTTATTTGCATTTGGAATTATATTCATAACTTGTATAGAATATATTTCCAAATACCCTGAAACATTTTATGTGCTTTTGGAAAAGTCCATCAAGCAACATAAAAATATTCAGAGGAGTTACTGGCATTGTTTGAATTATTTTAAAATTCAAACAGTGGCAAAACAAATCTAACAAAATAAAACAGAACAGAAATAATAGAAAGAGAGAGAAGGACTACCTGGCGCTCACCTGGTAGCCCACCTGGCCCAGCAGCACGGCCCAGCCCATCTCCACTTCCCCCCCTGTCGTCTTCCTCTGCCAGTAGGCAGAGGCGAGGTGTGGCGCGCGCCCGAGAGGCCTCGGCCACCTCCTGCTTCCCCTGGCCACCTCCTGCTTCCTCTCGTCGCCCTGGACCCCGTCCGCGACGCCACGCACCCTCCCAGGCCTCGCACTCTCCCCGTGCCTTCTCCCCCCTTCTCTGGCTCCCTCTCTCTTCCACCGAGCGGAGCCCCGTCGCCACCGACGCCGTTCGCCGCGGCCACAACCACCGCCTCGTCTCCCCGACGCCTCCCAAAGCTCTGCCTCGACCTACTCTTCCTCCCCACCGCTCCAAGCAACACCAGGAGCCCTGCAGTGACGCCATTGCCGCCATCTTCACCGACGGGCATCGAAGATCGCCGGCCCGATTCGCCGTCTCCGTCGCCTCCCCGAGCACGCCGACCCTCTCTTCGAACTCACCGTGAGCCCCTGAGCATTTCCCCTCTGCCCCCCTGCTTGCTCCCGCCCTCTAGCCGTAGCCCCGAGGTCACCCGAGGCCGCCGTCCGCCATGGCCGGCAAGCCCGCGTTCCCGAGCCTCTCCTGCTCGCACCAGGGGCACTGACACGCTCCTGGCGCCTCCAGGAGGATGCCTCTCCACTCCGTTTGCTCGCTCGAGCGCTGCAGCCGCGTCCCTGCCCCAGCCCGAACTCCGGCCACCGCGGAAGTGCTCGCCGCCGTCGTCTCCGGCCACCCCGCGGCCCCTCGTGCAGCCAGCTAGGTGCGGCCGTGTACGGGCTACCTTCTGGTGGCCTTCGCGCGTCCAGCCGCCGCCCGTAGCGCAACCCCGGTGAACATCCGCCGCGTCTCGGGTCGCCGCCGGCCGAACTCCGGTGGCCAGTGACGTGGCGCTGTCATTAGCCACTAATGACGCACTAACCAACCCCCTAGGCCACTGACAGTGGGCCCCACCCCTGGTCAAACCCCAGTCAGCGCTGGGTTTGACCGGATTAGGTCCTGTGTCACTGACGTGTGGCCCCCACACGTCAGGTTTGACCCGAGCCAGCCCAGTTGACCCTGCTGACGTCACAGTGACGTGGTGCTGACGCCATAATTCATTTCTGGATTTATTATTATTCAGGAAATTTCAGAAAATAGCTAAAACTTCAATAAATCATAGAAAATTAACCGTAACTCCAAATTAAATAATTTATATATGAAAAATTATCAGAAAAATTCAAGGAATCCATCTGTACCACTTTCATGCATGTTAGAACAACTTATAGCTGCTGTTTGCACAAATCAATTAAATGGCATTTGAATAATCACATATGTAGTTTAAATTTGAATCTTGTATTCAAACCAACTTCATTTAATCTGTTGCTAGATGCATTAGCCCAAAACACATTCATATTGCCATGTCATAGCATGCATCATATTGTGCATTGCATTGATCGTGTTTCTTCTGTGTTTGCCGGTGTTGTTCTCCCTCGGTAGACGTTGTACCGACGATGTGATCGTTGACACTGATGAAGACTCAATGTTATCTTCAGAAGTGCCAGGCAAGCAAAAACCCCTTGTTCATTCCGATACAATCCTACTCTCTCGCTCCTGCTCTCTTTTACTGCATTAGGACAACACCGATTCATCTGTTACTTGCTGCGGTAGCTGAACCCCTTTATCCTTTGCATGACCTGTCATTGCCACAGTAAATAGATGAAACCCACTAGAATGAGTAGGAGTTGTTTGAGCCCTGTTGTGCCTACTCATTCATGCTTGTTTGTCATGTCTGCTACTGCTTAGAGTTGAGTCAGGTCTGATTCATCGGGGATGAATCAGAGGTGTGTGAACATGTCCTACTGTTAAGAGCTAAGTGTGTGAACACGATTTGGTAAAGGTAGCGGTGAGAGGCCATGTAGGAGTACATGGTGGGTTGTCTCATTGAAGCCGTCCTTAGGAACTGAGTTCTGTGTTTGTGATACATGATTCAGCTACTACCATACATTGGGCCCTGAAATATGACCCCGCTCGACTTCTTATTCACCCTCGTCCTCTGTCCAGGAGTTGCAAGTAGTTTCTGGTGTTTGTAGTATGCTGGAGGCCGTGGACAGCGCTGACCGTAGGGGTGGGCTGTGATGCGGTAGGCACGTGGCCGGGTATACCAGGCGCCCGTTTGGTGTCACGGAACCCTGTTCACATTGTTTGGGGCTGTGAGCGAAACTCCGGCCGGATCTCCTCATGGATGGAACCCGAATAGGCGATACGCCTGGACTAGAGACTTGAGTGTTTAGGTAGGTCGTGGTCTACACCCACGTCGGCTTTCGCTTGAAGTCTGCCGAGCACATGTCGTGTGGAGACGCTAAGTGGTGGAAACATGTATGAAGAAGTACACCCCTGCAGGGTTAACATCATCTATTCGAATAGCCGTGTCCACGGTAAAGGACTTCTGGGTTGCTTATATCAGTTCATAGACAAGTGAAAGTGGATACTCTAAAATACGCAAGATAAGCGTGAGTGCTATGGATGGCGCTCTCGTAGGGAGACGGGAGCGGATCCATAGTGGTGTATTGATATGGGGAATATGTGGACTCGTGTGCGCCACCTCAAAAGAGTTACATTGCAGTCGTAGTTCAGGATAGCCACCGAGTCAAAGCTGGCTTGCTGCAGTTAAACCCCACCATCCCCTTTGTTGATAATGATGCATATGTAGTTAGTTCTGATGTAAGTCTTGCTGGGTACATTTGTACTCACGTTTGCCTATTTTATGTTTTTGCAGAGAGACTTCGGTCTCACTAGTAGTTTCGCGTGGACTTCGACGTTTAGCTTGTTACCTCAGCTACGATCTTGTGCCCCGGCAGGATCTGGTAGATAGTCAGGCTTCTCAGCCTTTTTCAGTTATAGATGTCTGTACCCAGACATGATAGCTTCCGCTTGTGCTTTGATTTGTATGCTCTGATGTTGGGTCATGAGACCCATGTTTGTAATATCTCGCTCCTCGGAGCCTATTGAATAAATTACTTGAGTCGTAGAGTCATGTTGTGATGCCATGTTGTATTTGCACATATCGAGCATATTGTGTGTATGTTATTGAAATGCTTGGTATGTGTGGGATCTGACCATCTAGTTGTTTATCTTTAGTAGCCTCTCTTACGGGGAAATGTCTCCTAGTGTTTCCACCGAGCCATGGTAGCTTGCTACTGCTCCGGAACACTTAGGCTGGCCGGCATGTGTCCTTCTTCGTTCCTGTGTCTGTCCCTTCGGGGAAATGTCACGCGATGAATACCGGAGTCCTGTTAGCCCGCTACAGCCCGGTTCACCGGAGTCCTGCTAGCCCAGTGCTACAGCCTGGATTCACTCGCTGATGACCGACACGTTCGATGCTGGGTCATGGATGCCTGTCCCTGTAAGTCTGTGCCACTTTGGGTTTACGACTAGCCATGTCAGCCCGGGCTCCTTATCATATGGATGCTAGCGACACTGTCATATACGTGTGCCAAAAGGCGCAAACGGTCCCGGGCAAAGGTAAGGCGACACCCGTGGGAATACCGTGCGTGAGGCCGCAAAGTGATATGAGGTGTTACATGCTAGATCGATGTGGCATTGAGTCGGGGTCCTGACAGCGTTGGTATCAGAGCTTGACTGCCTGTAGGATTACCAAGCCAAACTGGTCGAAGTTGAGTCTAGAAATTCTTTAGTTATATAAGGGAATTGATTGTGGGATGGAACGTAAGGCTCTTTTTACTCCTTATACCTCATGCCTTCTGATCTGAGTCATCATCTTCTCTTCTACGGGGATTAAGAACTAGGCTATCTCTTCTTTCTATCAGGATCACGTGTTACTAATCCGTAGACTTATAAGATTGTTGGACTTAAGCCTCGTTTCAGTTCCTACTACGTCTGTATGATTACTGTTGATCTCGGAACCTTGATACTGTGATGTTGAGTGGTTATGCCACCATTTTGTGATTGTCTCAAATCTTTTTGAGCATTTACAGCCGTTATGCTGTCCGAGTCATCCCAGGTCTCTAAACAGTCTGATGCATTTGCAAATCCTTTCCTTCCGTCTCCGATGTCCCTTTTGGTCGGAATAAGCACACTAATCGGTAGGTTGAGGTACTTTGTTACCTCGGCGTAGATGTTGGAGCTATTATTATGACCTTAGGTGTTTAGGAAGTCACCTAGCAATTTAGCAATGCTTTTGTATCCCCAGTGTGATGATTCTGGCCATTATTTTTGAAAGCATCCCGTGATGTTATTAGTTAGTAGGCATTCTATTTCTGGGTTTTGAACCCGAGATTCACTCTACTTACTTCATGTTGATAGTGTTTGCTAGTTCCTTCAGGATATTAGTAACTTTGCGATAGTCCTCGAGGTCCATGGTATTTCCTTCTTCCAAATACTATGAACCGCTTATGGCAGATGTTTATTGGATCAAAGATCACAATTAGAGTACTCTTGAGGAGATCTCCATTCATAAATCGTGACTCTGCCAGTCCTACCTCTCTGCATGGGTTATCTGGAAGAAATGTTGATCTCGCTCGACATACTAATCTATGCATCCACAACTCAGAAAATTATATGTTCCTTTGAGTTGTCCCTCTTTAGTTGTCTACTGACCTTCGTCTATCAATTGATAGTCAAGGGTATGCATGCATTCGTTTATCGATGCCTATTACCCTTGTGGTCCGTCAAGCCATTCTGTCCTGGATGACTTGGAGAAACAAACTCCAGTACCACATCCATATCTAGGATTGGGTCAAAGTAGTTGTATTCCGCAGATCAAATGCCAATCCAGCTTTTGGTTCTGTTCTACCTTGGAGTATTACCCCCTTTATGTCAGAATTGTCATGAGAACTGCACCAACTCTCATGAATTTTGACGTAGTGATACTTCTCACCATCATTAGTCATTCCTCGGCCCTCGTGTTGATGCAACCGGAATACCGACAAATGAATTGTGATGTGTGAAATCAATACTCCCAGCGACCTCGTTGCTTGGTAGTTAAAGGATAATAATTTCATTCTTAGCATGTTGGTTTTTGAATCATCCTTCTAAGACTGATCGTGCTACCTAGTCCTTATTTCGGTGCACCCTTCGATTGATGAGTTAGGATCTTGTCAAGTCCTCACTCATTTGATCATATCGTCTTGCCCTCAAAAGCGAGATTGTTCTCGAGCTTAGTAACATACCGGTGGTTCGTGATTTTCCGAATATCTTCTCGGAAGTATTACCAGGTTGTCCCCTAACTGTTATGTTGAGCTCGTGATCAAGTTGGTTTCTTGTGAACCACCTTCTCTCCAAGAATCGGTGTTAGATATCCCTGAGCTAGTTGGTTAAGCTAGACAACAACTTGGAGAGTTGGAAGATAAAAGCTTGCCTGACTTAGTTCGTTCAAAAGGGATATCCTTGTGTAGTGTGTGTTGAAGAAAGATGATATCTTCATCGATTGGTCCCTGTGATCAGTTGCTGGACCTATTGTCTTATCAAAACTTTGATTTGAGTATGGGCTATCCTCAAATCAAGTTAGAACCAACGATGTTCGTAATGTTGTCTTACTCGTGGATTTTCCTCGAGCATACACCATTACATCTTTTGGTCTGATCAATGCTATCACTGTGTTCACTTAACTATGGAATTCCTTTTATATGGAAACCTGGATGAATTGTTGTTGAGCCCATCGACAACATCCTTGTCTTCTCCATAATTTTGTTGAACATTAAGTTAGTGTTGGAAACTTTTGAAGCATTTGTTCATGCTAGCTCATGAAGCATATGTTCGGATGTAAGAAGTGACTTCCTCTAGTTCATGTGCATTTGATGCAAGTTGCTGCCGTGGACTCGAGAAAGTCAATGTTGCTTCCTCTGGAATCATCGCAAGTCAGTCATGCATACGTGCGAAGTATTCTGTGGTTCGGAGACTTGCAACCTCCATTCCATAGGTGTCCCGAGCACACCAAGCCACTGATTGATTTGTTCAAGGAGAAGGAGTTCCTTCATAATAGCTAATCCGGACTTATGTAGGGATTTCGATACCCTCGTTGATGGTTCCCCCTCCTGAACTCGGTAGTGTTTTATTATAAGACTACTTTGTGGTCATGCTTGTCTGGAACAACGTGTTCACATGTTTGTAGCAGAACCAGCTCATGTTTTGGAGCTTACTATCATAGTTCATTTCCCGAGAATCTCGCAACGTCATCTCGTCGATTTGTGTTGCAAACTTTCGTTTTTCTTCCTAGACTCGATGAGTCTGGAATATCCTAACACCAACCAGATCTGAATCTCAAGCAGATGTGATGGTTGGAACATTTCCCAAGAACTATATATTGGTCTCTCGATAACCGGTAAGGTGGATGTCGTGGCCAACACACCCATCCGGTAGACCTATTATTATAGTATCTTATTTGAGGAAGTTGGCCACCTTCCCATAAGGACTTCGTAGGATTTACTCCCTAGTTGTGCCTTATGATTTTTTGTCATCCCGAAGTCCGACCTTTTTGCTTGATGTTCTAGATATCAAACCATATCTATGAATGGGTTACACTAGCACATCAAGGAGAACATTAGAAACGGAGTGCTAAATGTCTCTCGGTCGATCATCCAGATTTTATTTCCTTGGCCCCGCCAAGGGTGAAATCTGAGAAGGTGTTATCTTCCTTGCATCTGCATCCTCCATCACCCTTCATCATGGTAGTAAGTTGTGTTACCGGACCCTTGACACGGATGTTGGTAAAACCTTAATGATTATGGAATTGCTCAAGTTCTTGAGAGCACGCGCAAGTGCTAGGTTTGATCGTCGGCATTAACTGTATAGCGCTCTCAATTTCCTCGGTTATGCTATAACCATTCCAATAGTGGAATAACTCTCTATTGTTGAGCCTCTCCCCAGTTACCAGAATCATTCCCAGCATTTGCATTTTGTTCCCAGTTTGCACCGCCAATGTGCCATTCTACCATGGGTCTCTTCCATTTCCGGTGATAAGCAAATTCATCCATTGCGTTGTCTTCAACAAGGTAATCCACATCATCCAAGTCCGAGTATGCCATTCTACTGACCCCCTCCAAACGATCGGTCGAGAATTGCCTTAGGTTGGTTTAAAGAGTCTCAATGATCTCTGAATCAAAGGTAATTCTTTTTGCCACTTAAGGGGATATTTCTATGAGTCACCTTCCCTAAGGTGCATCGTTATGGTATTATGGAAACTCAACTCCTCGCTACGTTGACAACCGTTCACCACCCTCTTAGGTGTGGAATTGTGGTCTACCTAGTGAACCTTCGTCATCTGCTTCACTCCATTCCTATAGATGTGTGCTTCGCCTCTCAGCTCGAGAGATGTTGCTATGTCTCATTCCGTGAGTTAATCCTGAGTTGTTCGACCTTCGAGAAGAACCATCCTTTTAGGGTCTTTCCTTTCCTCTCGTTGTCATGTTAGTTGGAGTTCTCAGAGCAAGACTTCGAGACAATAATGGTGAACGAATCAACGTTCAATTGGAGTGCAACTGGATCGTGAAGATTATACTAGTTTGCGTTTCCCCTTCACCTTACCCTACACTTGAATCTCGGGTCGAGATTCTTGTTTAGTGGGGGTGAGTTGTCACAGCCCTAGAATATTGTTTGTAAATAGTTCCATCTTCATCCAGGCATCATATTTAAATTTCTGAAACATGAATTGAGGATTGTTGAAGCCTCAAAACTTTAATTAAAAGCAGGGCAAAAGAACCCTGGAAATTGCATTCAGTGTTTCCAAAATGGCCTTAATAATGTTGGTTATATTTGGCAAAGGTTTTTGCACCAAACCAAAAATAATGAGCATTTTGAGGAATATTTTGGGCACTGAATTTAAATCATTATTTTATTTGCATTTGGAATTATATTCATAACTTGTATAGAATATATTTCCAAATACCCTGAAACATTTTATGTGCTTTTGGAAAAGTCCATCAAGCAACATAAAATATTCAGAGGAGTTACTGGCATTGTTTGAATTATTTTAAAATTCAAACAGTGGCAAAACAAATCTAACAAAATAAAACAGAACAGAAATAATAGAAAGAGAGAGAAGGACTACCTGGCGCTCACCTGGTAGCCCACCTGGCCCAGCAGCACGGCCCAGCCCATCTCCACTTCCCCCCCTGTCGTCTTCCTCTGCCAGTAGGCAGAGGCGAGGTGTGGCGCGCGCCCGAGAGGCCTCGGCCACCTCCTGCTTCCCCTGGCCACCTCCTGCTTCCTCTCGTCGCCCTGGACCCCGTCCGCGACGCCACGCACCCTCCCAGGCCTCGCACTCTCCCCGTGCCTTCTCCCCCCTTCTCTGGCTCCCTCTCTCTTCCACCGAGCGGAGCCCCGTCGCCACCGACGCCGTTCGCCGCGGCCACAACCACCGCCTCGTCTCCCCGACGCCTCCCAAAGCTCTGCCTCGACCTACTCTTCCTCCCCACCGCTCCAAGCAACACCAGGAGCCCTGCAGTGACGCCATTGCCGCCATCTTCACCGACGGGCATCGAAGATCGCCGGCCCGATTCGCCGTCTCCGTCGCCTCCCCGAGCACGCCGACCCTCTCTTCGAACTCACCGTGAGCCCCTGAGCATTTCCCCTCTGCCCCCCTGCTTGCTCCCGCCCTCTAGCCGTAGCCCCGAGGTCACCCGAGGCCGCCGTCCGCCATGGCCGGCAAGCCCGCGTTCCCGAGCCTCTCCTGCTCGCACCAGGGGCACTGACACGCTCCTGGCGCCTCCAGGAGGATGCCTCTCCACTCCGTTTGCTCGCTCGAGCGCTGCAGCCGCGTCCCTGCCCCAGCCCGAACTCCGGCCACCGCGGAAGTGCTCGCCGCCGTCGTCTCCGGCCACCCCGCGGCCCCTCGTGCAGCCAGCTAGGTGCGGCCGTGTACGGGCTACCTTCTGGTGGCCTTCGCGCGTCCAGCCGCCGCCCGTAGCGCAACCCCGGTGAACATCCGCCGCGTCTCGGGTCGCCGCCGGCCGAACTCCGGTGGCCAGTGACGTGGCGCTGTCATTAGCCACTAATGACGCACTAACCAACCCCCTAGGCCACTGACAGTGGGCCCCACCCCTGGTCAAACCCCAGTCAGCGCTGGGTTTGACCGGGATTAGGTCCTGTGTCACTGACGTGTGGCCCCCACACGTCAGGTTTGACCCGAGCCAGCCCAGTTGACCCTGCTGACGTCACAGTGACGTGGTGCTGACGCCATAATTCATTTCTGGATTTATTATTATTCAGGAAATTTCAGAAAATGCCTAAACTTCAATAAATCATAGAAAATTAACCGTAACTCCAAATTAAATAATTTATATATGAAAAATTATCAGAAAAATTCAAGGAATCCATCTGTACCACTTTCATGCATGTTAGAACAACTTATAGCTGCTGTTTGCACAAATCAATTAAATGGCATTTGAATAATCACATATGTAGTTTAAATTTGAATCTTGTATTCAAACCAACTTCATTTAATCTGTTGCTAGATGCATTAGCCCAAAACACATTCATATTGCCATGTCATAGCATGCATCATATTGTGCATTGCATTGATCGTGTTTCTTCTGTGTTTGCCGGTGTTGTTCTCCCTCGGTAGACGTTGTACCGACGATGTGATCGTTGACACTGATGAAGACTCAATGTTATCTTCAGAAGTGCCAGGCAAGCAAAACCCCCTTGTTCATTCCGATACAATCCCACTCTCTCGCTCCTGCTCTCTTTTACTGCATTAGGACAACATCGATTCATCTGTTACTTGCTGTGGTAGCTGAACCCCTTTATCCTTTGCATGACCTGTCATTGCCACAGTAAATAGATGAAACCCACTAGCATGAGTAGGAGTTGTTTGAGCCCTGTTGTGCCTACTCATTCATGCTTGTTTGTCATGCCTGCTACTGCTTAGAGTTGAGTCAGGTCTGATTCATCGGGGATGAATCAGAGGTGTGTGAACATGTCCTACTGTTAAGAGCTAAGTGTGTGAACACGATTTGGTAAAGGTAGCGGTGAGAGGCCATGTAGGAGTACATGGTGGGTTGTCTCATTGAAGCCGTCCTTAGGAACTGAGTTCTGTGTTTGTGATCCATGATTCAGCTACTACCATACATTGGGCCCTGAAATATGACCCCGCTCGACTTCTTATTCACCCTTGTCCTCTGTCCAGGAGTTGCAAGTAGTTTCTGGTGTTTGTAGTATGCTGGAGGCCGTGGACAGCGCTGACCGTAGGGGTGGGCTGTGATGCGGTAGGCACGTGGCTGGGTATACCGGGCGCCTGTTTGGTGTCACGGAACCCTGTTCACATCGTTTGGGGCTGTGAGCGAAACTCCGGCCGGATCTCCTCATGGATGGAACCCGAATAGGCGATAAACCTGGACTAGAGACTTGAGTGTTTAGGTAGGTCGTGGTCTACACCCACGTCGGCTTTCGCTTGAAGTCTGCCGAGCACATGTCGTGTGCAGACGCTAAGTGGTGGAAACATGTATGAAGAAGTACACCCCTGCAGGGTTAACATCATCTATTCGAATAGCCGTGTCCACGGTAAAGGACTTCTGGGTTGCTTATATCAGTTCATAGACAAGTGAAAGTGGATACTCTAAAATACGCAAGATAAGCGTGAGTGCTATGGATGGCGTTCTCGTAGGGAGACGGGAGCGGATCCATAGTGGTGTATTGATATGGTGAATATGTGGACTCGTGTGCGCCACCTCAAAAGAGTTACTTGCAGTCGTAGTTCAGGATAGCCACCGAGTCAAAGCTGGCTTGCTGCAGTTAAACCCCACCATCCCCTTTGTTGATAATGATGCATATGTAGTTAGTTCTGATGTAAGTCTTGCTGGGTACATTTGTACTCACGTTTGCCTATTTTATGTTTTTGCAGAGAGACTTCGGTCTCACTAGTAGTTTCGCGTGGACTTCGACGTTTAGCTTGTTACCTCAGCTACGATCTTGTGCCTCGGCAGGATCTGGTAGATAGTCAGGCTTCTCAGCCTTTTTCATTTATAGATGTCTGTACTCAGACATGATAGCTTCCGCTTGTGCTTTGATTTGTATGCTCTGAATGTTGGGTCATGAGACCCATGTTTGTAATATCTCGCTCCTCGGAGCCTATTGAATAAATTACTTGAGTCGTAGAGTCATGTTGTGATGCCATGTTGTATTTGCACATATCGAGCATATTGTGTGTATGTTATTGAAATGCTTGGTATGTGTGGGATCTGACCATCTAGTTGTTTATCTTTAGTAGCCTCTCTTACGGGGAAATGTCTCCTAGTGTTTCCACCTGAGCCATGGTAGCTTGCTACTGCTCCGGAACACTTAGGCTGGCCGGCATGTGTCCTTCTTCGTTCCTGTGTCTGTCCCTTCGGGGAAATGTCACGCGATGAATACCGGAGTCCTGTTAGCCCGCTATAGCCCGGTTCACCGGAGTCCTGCTAGCCCAGTGCTACAGCCTAGATTCACTCGCTGATGACCGACACGTTCGATGCTGGGTCATGGATGCCTGTCCCTGTAAGTCTGTGCCACTTTGGGTTTACGACTAGCCATGTCAGCCCGGGCTCCTTATCATATGGATGCTAGCGACACTGTCATATACGTGTGCCAAAAGGCGCAAACGGTCCCGGGCAAAGGTAAGGCGACACCCGTGGGAATACCGTGCGTGAGGCCGCAAAGTGATATGAGGTGTTACATGCTAAATCGATGTGGCATTGAGTCGGGGTCCTGACAGTGATCACATCCGGGACTCCGAACAAACTTCGGTACATCAAAACTTATAAACTCATAATAAAACTATCATCGTAACGTTAAGCGTGCGGACCCTACGGGTTCGAGAACTATGTAGACATGACCTAGAACTATTCTCGGTCAATAACCAATAGCGGAACCTGGATGCCCATATTGGTTCCTACATATTCTACGAAGATCTTTATCGGTCAAACCGCATAACAACATACGTTGTTCCCTTTGTCATCGGTATGTTACTTGCCCGAGATTTGATCGTCGGTATCCAATACCTAGTTCAATCTCGTTACCGGCAAGTCTCTTTACTCGTTACGTAATGCATCATCCCGTAACCAACTCATTGGTCACATTGCTTGCAAGGCTTATAGTGATGTGCATTACTGAGAGGGCCCAGAGATACCTCTCCGACAATCGGAGTGACAAAACCTAATCTCGAAATACGCCAACTCAACATGTACCTTCGGAGACACCTGTAGTACTACTTTATAATCACCCAGTTACGTTGTGACGTTTGGTAGTACCCAAAGTGTTCCTCCGGTAAACGGGAGTTGCATAATCTCATAGTTACAGGAACATGTATAAGTCATGAAGAAAGCAATAGCAATATACTAAACGATCAAGTGCTAGGCTAACGGAATGGGTCATGTCAATCACATCATTCTCCTAATGATGTGATCCCATTAATCAAATGACAACACATGTCTATGGTTAGGAAACATAACCATCTTTGATTAATGAGCTAGTCAAGTAGAGGCATACTAGTGACTATATGTTTGTCTATGTATTCACACATGTATCATGTTTCCGGTTAATACAATTCTAGCATGAATAATAAACATTTATCATGATATGAGGAAATAAATAATAACTTTATTATTGCCTCTAGGGCATATTTCCTTCACGGACCCCTTAAGGGGGGAAGCCATAAGAAAAAAAATACTTATTGGTCATGGTGGACAAGTTCACCAAATGGATAGAAGCCAAACCAGTTAAAACGGCCGAATCCGGACCAGTGATAGACTTTATATCCGGGGTTGTACACCGTTACAGCGTCCCCCACAGCATCATCACTGATAATGGCTCAAACTTCACAGCCAATGAAGTGAAAACTTGGTGTGGCAACATGGGAATTAAGCTCGATTACGCCTCCGTCTAGCATCCCCAAACAAACGGCCAGGTCAAACGTGCAAATGGTCTCATCATGAGCGGCATCAAACCCAGACTAGTGCAGTCCTTGACTGAATCGGACACGCACTAGGTCGAGGAGCTCGACTCTGTACTCTAGGGGCTGCAGACCACGCTGAATCGCACCACCAGATACACACCATATTTTATGGTGTACGGCGCAGAAGCAGTAGTATCCCGCGACATAATCCATGACTCACCTCGCGTGCGCATGTACGAAGAGAAGGAGGCCGATTTAGATCGGCAGGACAACTTAGATGCCCTGGAGGAGGAGTGCGACGTCGCAAAAGCCCGTTCCGCATTCTATCAGCAACAGGCTCGACGGTATCAAAGCAGAGAAGTGCAGGCCAAAACTTATAATATTTGCGGACTTGTTCTACGCCTACCGGAGAAGAAGAAGGACAAGCTCAAACCGAAGTGGGAGGGTCCCTTCATTATTGATAAAGTTCTCACTGGAGGAGCGTACCGCCTGCGTAATGCATCCGATAACAGACTCGAGCCGAACCCATGGAACGCGGCCAGACTCCGGAGATTCTACGCCTAGCGCCGAACTCAGTGTTCGTCTCCTTACCCCCCTTTTTTTCAATTATGTTCCTCCCCTTTTTCCCTTTTCTCCCTTTTTTACTTCTTCACACAAAGTACTATGCGGATTCTCGGATCACTCCGACCGCACTATGTGTGTAAACCATACCTGGGGGCTTCCTATACCTAAGCTAAATATAATTACTTTCATGGCTTCTTGCCCATCACATATGCGTTCTTTTTTCATATGTGCCTTTTCTTCACGATTATATGCATCGATATGACTTAAGATGTGGCCATGCTGGGTTGCCTGGCTCTTGTGTTTATGCCCTACGTTCGCTTAATTCGGCTAGGGCATAAGGGGAGCACCTCTGCGATCGTTACTGCCGGTTCAGCCGAATGTGTACCTCAGACTGGGTGAAGCCGAAAGCTAGCGTTCTTAAGGGAATATTCGGTCGGTGAACAAAAGATGTTTCTTTCGTTTATTACAACGCGGATCCCCAGAAGTTTTGTATCCTGCGTTTCTGTTCACAGTCCGGACATGTACGTCGATGCATGCGTACCCAGGGAAAGGAACCCCTAACGGAACTATTCTCCCTGGAAGATGTTTCTTACTACCCATGTAATATAACATAACTAGTTGGGTACTTGTCTGTTCAAGCACTTATGACCCCTACGCCTGGTTTCCACGCATACCCCGGTTCTGCATAACTGAGCAGGTATTCCGATACACCCCAGACTGTCGGATCCGGGGGCTGAAGCGAAAAGGTCCGCCATGACAAATGATTTTTAATCCGGCTAGGGACTACATATGTCCATTGAATTACATAGTCACTTGGACTGACTATATTCTTCCTCCATACCGTCCAACAGGCTATCTAGCTTACAATCCTGTTGGGAATACTTTGCGGCTAACGCTACCTGGTCATACACCAGACTCACGGGAATTTCTTGCCCATCTGGCCCCGCCGGTCTGACTTCGGCCATATGGTTCGGGTCCAGCTTGGTGTAGTGCGTCTTCACCATGGCCCAGGCTTCTCTTGCACCTTGTCGGCAGGCTGACATCTTCCATAATTAGAAGCACCGCCGTGCTCCTTGGAGCATATCTACGAGCCCCCATACCTTTTGGCAGTGAGGTGGATGGCCACAAGGCCTGGGCAATACCCTGCATCACCTGCCGAGCTCGCTCGTGCAGTTGTGAGAGGTCTTGCAGTAAATCACCTGCGGACGTGGGCATCTCCTCTTTAGGGCGGCCCGTCAACATAACTACAGATATAAACTCTTTCAATATGCTTCCTCGCCGAGCTGTACTACAGTTCGTCTAGGCACTTACCATAAATGCCACGATGAAGCCTTATGTTCTCCTTCACGGAGTCCGCCAGCTGAGCGCGAACATCTCCTAATTCGACTCCTAGCCGGACATTGGCGCCTTGAAGATTGTTCTTCTCCCACCTAACTTGCGTAAGAACACACTCACCAACTTTTAGCTGCCTTTGGAGATGTGACTCGCTATCTCTTACGGTCTCCGGATTCTCCCCGGGATTGTCTGCAGAATTTTCTGTTGGACTTATCAAACAAGCCACTTATTAACTGGTACATTTCCATAAAATTTCTCTATTGAGACAAATGTTACCAGATGAGGCCTTTTGGGATTCCTCTAGTTTGGCAACCACGGCCCTCAGCTGGGTCTTGCACTCCTCCAGCTCTTGAGACAATTGGGCATTCTTATCTACAAGGACCTGTGCATAAATTGATCCTTAAAACAGTTGTTCCGACCGCTTCAAGTCTCAGGGGCTACTGCTATACATGCTTATCAAATTTTCTTACCCGTATATCTTTGGCATACTGGTCCGTCGCCCGGGCGAGCCCGCCTTGAGTAGCTCGGATGTATGTGTCTCCCAAATTGAAAGCATTAAATGCCTCTTCGGAAAATATGTTATTGCAAAGTACGGCCCGTCGGCGCCGGTGATTCATGGTACTCTCTACTTCGGAATTCGTGGCGGAGATCATATCCGCATCCTCTGTCGGAGGACAATTCGGCATCGGCTCCACATTGGCCTCCTCTCTCGAAGCCGGTTCTGGAATCCGGCTGGTGGAGGCGTGATCGGCAGGATCTCCGGATATAGTACGACAACTCCTCTTTCTGCCAGGACACAAAGGACGCTGTTTCATTTCAAACACAATAATCAGAGAGCAGGTTTTTACCGTACCTCTATAACGGCGTTTCGGCCCTAACCGCCTTCCTCTTAAGCCTGCCCGAGCCAGACGCCCTTTGCCGATGAGCCCCCATGGGCTCGGCGCGGCGTTCCGATGGTCGTCTCTACAAAAATACGATATTTTAGGCATAAGGCATGGTATCAGAAAGGAGTCCTCTTCAGAGGATAAGGTTTCGGCTTTGCTTACACGCGATGCAGGTAGCAGTCCGGGATAGTCGGCGACAATAGTCATCGAGGTGCCATCGCAGCTGGCCTGATAAAACGTCTCATTGACAAGCTCCACAGTAATATCCGGATCTTCTTCGAGTCCTGGATCAAAGGCCCTTCTGGGGTCCTCTGGCTGCAGGGAGGGGCTGTTGAATCCTTCTACGGCCCTCCTCAGTTCCTGCTCAGAAATATCGAGGTAAATAATCAAGACGAAGGACGCCAGAATGAATGGAGCGGGGGAAAAAGTGACGACTTACCCAGCTCGTGGGGTTGTACATAGAAAACCCATCCCACGGTTTAATATGAAGGAATTCTTCTTCTTCTCCTTTATACAAATCGGACAATATCCTCACTAGAGTAGTGGTGGAGTCCGGACCTTTACGACCACAGGGGGTGGCATCATCTTCCCCGTTGTAATGCCAGATGGGCTTCCCCCGATATTGATGCGGCTGCACTCCCCGTGTTATGCATATTGCTATAACCTCAACTATTGTCAACCCTGATTTGGCCAGTATCTTTATCCTGCTCATCAGGAAGTGTACTTCTCTGGTATCCTCCTCTTGGGGGCCCTGCGGGCGCCAACTTCGGCGTGCCTTCGGCGGAGTGTTACTGAACTCAGGGAGACCTGTTCGGACTGGATCCGGAAGGGGAACGTCATCAACATAAAACCACTCCGAGGGCCAGTTTTCAGGTGCCTTCTTGGGAGTACCGGACAGGTATCCGATCTCGGCGACGCGCCGTACTTCGGCTCCGCCCACTTGACATATGGATTCCCCCTAGTTGCGAGGGACGGGGCAGAACAACTTCTTCCATAACCCGAAGTGAGCCTCGCAGCCAAGAAATAGTTCATAAAGGGCAACGTATCCTGCTATGTGCAGCACGGAGGCGGGGGTGAAGTTGTGCAGCTGGAGGCCATAGAACTCCAGGAGCCCGCAAAGGAATGTGTGGATTGGAAACTCGACGCCTCTTAGCAGATGCGGGATGAGGCATATTCGCTCCCCCGGGAATGGATTAGGAGATCTCTCCGCTTGCTCTCTGCCATTATAGGTGGCTAGTCCAGCTCGGACAGGAACCATGAACACCGGTGGAAGAAACCCTTGGGTCTGTAACTCTATCAAACGGCTTTGAGGAACTGAACACTCTTCCCAGTCGCCTGGCTTGGAGCGAAGGGAACAGGAAGAAGAGCTGCGGCGACCGGCCATGTTGGAATGGTTTTTTCTGGAGCGCTCTGTTGGATGCTTGCTCAAGGGAAGAAGGAGAGGTTTGGATCTGAGGATCCCCGTCCCTTCAAATAGACAGTTTGTTTGCAGGGCCGGGGTGGCAAATGCAAAAATACCCCGGCTCCTCGTATTCACTCGACACGTGGAGATGGCCATTATTGAAGCACAGAAGCCAAGGAGTACAACATTGATGGGAAGCCGAACACTGTTCATTGCAACAGGTACTTTGGAGTATTCGGAGATGGAACCCGCCTTGCAATGCCGAAGACAAACTGCGCATCAGACTCATCGTCATTGAAGCCTGGTTCAGGGGCTACTGAGGGAGTCCTGGATTAGGGGGTATCCGGACAGCCAGACTATATACTTTGGCCGGACTGATGGACCGTGAAGATACAAGACTCAAGACTTCGTCCTGTGTCTGGAGGGGACACTCCTTTGCATGGAAGACAAGCCTGGCGATCCGGATATTAGATCTCCTCCTTTGTAACCGACTCTGTGTAAACCCTAGCCCCCTCCGGTGTCTATATAAACCGGAGGGTTTGGTCCGTATAGGGACAATCACAATCATCATAGGCTAGCTCCTAGGGTTTAGCCTCTACGATCTCGTGGTAGATCAACTCTTGTAATACTCATATCATCAATATCAATCAAGCAGGAAGTAGGGTTTTACCTCCATCGAGAGGGCCCGAACATGGGTAAAACATCATGTCCCTTGCCTCCTATTACCATTAGCCTTAGACGCATAGATCGGGACCCCCTACCCGAGGTCCGCCGGTTTTGACACTGACAGGTGCCGCTCTCCGACGTGGAGGACATGTAGCTAGAGATGTGGCGGAGGAGGCGTTGCTGCTCCTTTGTGTGGCAGCCTCCTTCTCTCTCTTGAGGTGCTTGGACTCTTCGAGACCGAGGTAGAGTGCCTTCATGTTCTTGCGTCGGAGGCGCCGCTTGTCGGTCTCCTCCGTGGTCATCGACCGTGACCATGCAGAGGAGCGCTTCCTCCGGATCGACAGGGATGGAGTGTGCCCGCTGGCGAGAAGAGCTGGGCTCTGTCACCGCCGCCTGCTATTGCTCACACCGGACCACCTTCTCCTGCTATTGCTCGCGTTGGACTACCTTCACCTCCGGCTCCGGCATGCGCATCCACACTAGAACCGCGGGTGCAAGCACCCACCGCTACCCGGGTGGTGCACGCGCTAGAAGGGAAGGGAAGACACCCGCACTCCAGATCTGGAGCGGCGTTGATCTAGAAAGGCGAGTGCAGGACAAGCTGGCGCGACCCACATTCCGTTGTCGAGACATGGAGGAGCTTGTTGCGGAAATGATGGAACTCGAGCTCCCGCTAGTGTCCACGTGTGAGCTCCTCTTCGTCCACCACGTATGAGCTCCCGCTAGTGTTCACGAGACTATCCCAGTCCATGGGAACAACCTTGCTGCCAGATTCCTGACTAGAGTTGGCCATGGCGGATGGAAGGGTCAGAGGAGCTGAAGGAAGCGGATGAGACGAGTGTGGATGGAGAAAGTGGGTCTTACTATGGTTTTGTCTAATGGGATGGGGTTTTTCCGGGGTCATCGACGTGGGGACTAGCGGACCAGGCCTACGTGGCGGTCAATCCGGGCCTTTTGGCCGGCCATGAGGAAGCAAGTTGGGTGACGTTTCTACATCCGGACATTGACCGGGGAGGTTGTCTGGACGTTTAGGGTTGGTATGGGGTTTTAGTTGTAGATGTAAGAGCATCTACGGCCGCATATGACAAATATGAGCCCTGAAAGAACATGCGGTGCCCCCATGTTTGGTTTTGGTAATTGATGACAATCTTTGAGGACTAATGGTTTCCTTGAGTTATATTTGAAGGTTTGTCCATAGGCATTTCTTGAAGTACATGTGTTGGTTTCAAGGAGTTTATGAGATGACCAAGGTGCTATTCAAGGAGTTATCCAAAGATTGGTCATGTAGAAGACATGATACAAGGTTGATCAAGACCAAGTAAAAGAGTGAATCAAGTTGATCAACACACGAAGTGTACAATATGTACCGAGAGGTATCAAGTGATCCCGTGGTATGTGTGCAAGTTCAAGTGGAGCATCACAAAGAGACCATGCTTGAAGCTTGCCGTCAATTGTGGTGAAAATGGACTTATGAAGATGCTCCAAAGTGTGGCTCACCCATAGTGGAGTATGGGGGAGAAATCTACTAGTCTTCATCAAGCCAACACAATCAACAAAGGTGGTACAACTTGAGAGAGTCAAGATCGTCATCATCTAGCTCAAGTGGACTATGTGCAAGGCAAAGGTTTGCCTGTGATAGGTTTTCTATTTTACCGGTCTCATGGTGGTAGTTGGGAGACCGGGTTATAGGATCGATTGCCATACTATGAAGGGGGGCTCTCAAGTTAGTAGTTTGATCGTATCATTCCTAGAGAGCTCAGACCATTGCATTCTTGCATCATCTTTCTTCGTTCTTGTTTGGTGTTTCTCTTTGTGTGTTTTAGAGCTTATGGTCATCTTCATGACAAGCTCGAGTTCATCGAAAATGGAGTTAATATATGCATCTTCTATGATGTTTTTGATGTTGGAGTTTTTGTCGGTTATTGATTCATAGAGGTTTCACATCTCTATATCTTAGGCATACTCGTTGTTGGATAGTATTTGTCGTCATCTATCCAACAAGCTTGAGTTTGCTCAATTCGGAGCTCATTTGCAGAAGTTATGGCAGTTCAGGCTTTCCTGCACATCCATTTGTTTTGTATAGGCCTTTTGTTGCTCTCTAGCGGTAGTACCGCCCTGGGCAGTGGTAGTACCACTTGCGCGGTACTTCGGCAGTTCCAGTGCCGCGGGCACTACCGCTTGTATTTGGGATTTTGGACTCGCTTTTGCTTCGATAACAGTAGGGTGGCAGTTGGGCAAGGTAGTATAGTTTCGGAAGGTAGTACCGCACCAGTCCAGCAGTAGTACCGCTTGTCACGCTACTTCCGTGCCCAACTACTGTCACTCTTCTGCTTAGTTTTTAGCCTCTGTATATGTTTTACCTCTGCGCGGAAGTAGAGCGGCAGTACTGCGCTGCTTTATTTTACTACCACGGCTTCACCTGTACTCACAACACCTAGCGGTAGTACCGCTCCAGCAGCACTACCGCCTCCTTGAGTTTCTCAGTTGCACGTTACGACTGAAATTATCGTGCAAGCGGAAGTACTGCTCGCCCGAGCGGTACTACCGCTTGTGTGCGGACTGAGGGCATAATGGTTAGATTTGGGGGTGCCTATAAAAGGGGGTCTTCTTCCCCAATGAACTGAATCTTTTGAGCTTGTGTTCTTCCCCCATTGCTGACCTTCTTCGAGCTTGCTAACTCTCAATCCCTCCAATGATTCTTGCTACTTCTTGAGGGAAAAGAGAGAGCAGATCTAGATCCACATTTCCACCAATCACTTTCTCCTCTTTGTGGGGGGGAACCCTTTTGATCTAGATCTTGGAGTTCTTGGTGTTCTCCTTCTTGTTCTTTGTCTCATTTTTCTCCATAGATTTCATTGCTTTGGTGGGATTTGAGAGTGAGGGACTTGGCAAGTCCGTGTGCCCTTGTCATTGCATTAGTTGCATCGATTTGAGTTCTCCATGGTGATACGTGGAAGTGAAAAGTTGAGAAGCTTATTAGTCTTGTGTGCTTGGTACCCTAGAGCTTGTTCCTCTTGGGTGCTTGGGGCGCCCTAGACGGTTGGTGGTGTCTCGGAGCTCAACCATTGTGGTGCAAAGCTCCGGGCTTGCGTCAGGGTCTCCAATTAGGTTGTGGAAATTGCCCCGAGCAATTTGTACGGGTTCCGTTGACCGCCCCCAAGGGTTGGAAAAGTGTATGGGTTCGGTGACCGCCCACAAGGGTTGACATTTGTACGGTTCGATGATCGCCCTCAAGGGTCCCTTAGTGGAATCACGACATCTTGCATTGTGAGAGGGCGTGAGGATATTACGGTGGCCCTAGTGGTTTCTTGGGAAGCATATTGTGCCTCCACACCGCATCAAATGGAGAGTAGCATCCACAGGTGTGTGAACTTCGGGATACATCATCCTCTCCGCGTGCCTTGGTTATCTCTTACCCGAGCCCTTTACTTATGCTCTTCACTTTGTGATAGCCATAGTGTTTCATGTTATATCTTGATATCACTTAATTGCTTATCTTTCTTAGCATAAGTTGTTGGTGCGCATAGGTGAGCCTACACTACTGCAGAATGTTGCTAACGCGACACTACGATCAGAGACCCTTTGACGAAACTGTGTGCGATGCGTTAATCACAAACGGTGTTGTAAAAAAACATCATAAATGACACGAAATGTTTGAGATGGCAGAGACATAAAAAATGATTCAGGTTATAGTTGCATGTGGGATGTGTGGCATATGGTTCACTCCAATGAACTGTTTGCGATGAGCCAGAACAACAGAAACAGACAGCCAGTTGACGGTGTGTGCGATATACGACATACAATTCACTCAGATGAATGGTTTGCTACTAGGGAACACAACAGAAACGGTCGCTCAGATCAAGGTGTGTGCAATAGAGGGCATACAGTTCACTCGGATGAACTGTTTGTGTTGAGCCATGATGTCTGCTAGAACTACGTTGGTATTTCCCCAAAGAGGAAGGGATGAAGCAGTATAGCGACGGTAGGTATTTACCTCAGTGATGAGACCAAGGTTATCGAACCAGTAGGAGAACCTCCTCACACCACGTAAACAGCACCTGCACACAAATAACAAATACTCGCAACCCAACGTGTTAAAGGGGTCGTCAATCCCTTTCGGGTACGGCGCCTCTAGATAGGCAAATAACGTGAGGTAAAAGTGGTAGATAGGATAAATAGATCGCAGAACAAATAAATTGCAGCATGGTATTTTTGTATTTTTGGTTTAATAGATCTGAAAATAAATGCAAAGGAAAATAGATCGCAAAGGCAAATATGATGAAAAGAGACCTGGGGCCGTAGGTCTCACTAGTGGCTTCTCTCGAGAAAAACAATTACTGTTGGGCAATTGATAGGACTTCAAATAATCATGACGATATCTAGGCAATGATCATTATATAGGCATCACGTCCAAGATTAGTAGACCGACTCCTGCCTGCATCTACTACTATTACTCCACACATCGACCACTATCCAGCATGCATCTAGTGTATTAAGTTCATGGAGGAACAGAGTAATGCAATAATAATGATGACATGATGTAGACAGGATCTATTTATGTAGAAATAGACCCCATCTTGTTATCCTTAATAGCAATGATACATACGTGTCGTTTCCCTTTCTATCACCGGGATCAAGCATCGTAAGATTGAACCCATAACAACCTTTTCCCATTGCAAGAAAAATAGATCAGTTGGCCAAACAAAGCCCAAATATCGGAGAAGAAATACAAGGCTATAATCAATCACGCATATAAGAGATCAAAAAGGATTCAAATAACTTTCATGGATAAAAACATAGATCTGACCATAAACTCAAAGTTCATCGGATCCCAACAAAAAACACGGCAAAAAGACTTACATCATACGGATCTCCAAGAGACCATTGTATTGATAATCAAGAGAGAGAGAGAGGAAGCCATCTAGCTACTAACTATGGACCTGTAGGTCTACAAAGAACTACTCAAACATCATCGGAGAGGAACTAATGGAGATGATGCACCCCTCCGTGATGGTGTCTAGATTGGATCTGGTGTTTTTGGACTCTGCGGCGTCTAGAATTGATTTTCATCGACTCCCCTAGGGTTTCTGGAATATTGGGGTATTTATAGAGCAAAGAGGCGGTTCAAGGGGCACCCGAGGTGGGCACAACCCACCAGGGCGCGCGTGGGCCTCCAAGCGCGCCCTGGTGGGTTGTGCTCCCCTCGGAGCACCCCCAGGTGCTTTCCTGGCCCATTGGATGTCTTCTGGCCCAAAAAAATCCTCAAGAAGTTTCGCTGCATTTGGACTCCGTTTGGTATTGATTTCCTGTGATGTAAAAAACCTGCAAAAACATCAACTGGCACTGGGCACTATGTCAATAGGTTAGTACCAAAAAATGATATAAAATGATTGTCAAACATCCAAGAATGATAATATAACAACATGGAACAATAAAAAATTATAGATTCCTTGGAGACGTATCAGCATCCCCAAGATTAATTCTTGCTCGTCCTCGAGTAGGTAAGTGATAAAAACAAAATTTTTCATGTGGAATGCTGCCTAACATGTTCATCGCATTTCTGTTCTTTATAGCATGGACATTTGGACTTTTATATGATTCAAAGCAATAGTCTAGTTTTGACATGAAGACTTTAATACTCAAGCATACCAACAAGAAACCATGTCTTTCAAAATATCAACACTAAAGCAAGTTATCCCTAGCCCATTATGCTCAGTCATTGATCCATTCATCAAACACACTCGAATATTAGGTACGCCTAGTGCTCAAATACGATCATAGTGCCCCTTAGTTGGTGCTTTATAAGAGAAGATGGAGACTCAAATTCAAAATAAAAATTGCATAAGTAAAAGAAAGGCCCTTCGCGGAGGGAAGCAGGGATTTGTAGAGGCGCAAGAGTTCAAAGCTTAAATGAGAGATAAAAACATTTTTGAGAGGCATACTTTTCCCACCAATGAAAATGACTTAGAGCTCCCAACACTTTCCATGCTAGATACATCGTAGGCGGTTCCCAAACAGAAAATAAAGTTTATTCCTTTTCCATCATTACTTTCACTTTCCATGGTTAGTCGAATCCACGCTTGCTCTCCATACCAACACTTTCCAAGGAATTTATTATTTGACAATATAAAGTAAATTTATTTTTCTTTTAGGGCCTGGGCATCCCTAATACCTTTGCCGTACTCTCGTGCAATGACAAGTGAATAAACACTCATCATGAGAATAACACATCTAGCATGGAAAATATTGGCCACCCCTCACCGCCTCGCGAGCGGTAGAGCACACAAAAGAGAAATTTATTTTGAAAATTAGAGATGGCACATGCAAATTTGCTTAGAACGGCATGGAAATACCGCATATAGGTAGGTATAGTGGACTCATAAGGCAAAGCTGGTTTAAAGGGTCTTGGATACACAAGTAGTGATCATACTTAGTGCAAAATGAAGGCTAGCAAAAAGATTGAGAAGCGACCAACCAAAAAGCAAAAAATCTCGTACCCGAGCATTAAGCATAAGTAATACCAAATAATGCACCACAAGTAGGATGTAAATTTCATTGCATAACTATTGACTTTCGTGCTTTCATAGGGAATCACAAACCTTAACATTAATATTCTTACTAAAGCACAATTACTCATCAACATGACTCACATATCATATCATCATATCTCAAAACCATTACTAAGAATCAAGTTTATTTTGTCCAATGATCTTCAGGAAAGTTTATGTTATATCCTCCTTGGATATCTATCACTCTGGGACTATTTTCATATGTTGCTTTTGATAAGCTCAAACAAATATAAGTGAAGAACATGAGCATAATTTTTCATTCTCTCAAAATAATCTAAGTGAAGTAAGAGAGAATTTCTGAAAATTTTACTAACTCCTAAATAAATCTAAGTGAAGCATGAGAGCAATTCTTCAAAAATAACAAAGCACACCGTGCTCAAAAAGATATAAGTGAAGTACTAGAGCAAATCCATGGCTCTAAAAATTTAAGTGAAGCATAGGAGCAAGTATAACATAATTTTTGGCTCTCTCAAAAAGGTATGTTCAGCAAGGATTCAACACTTAAAACACAAAGCAAAACAAGCAAAGACTCATATCATACAAGACGCTCCAAGGAAAACTCATAATATGTGATGAATAAAAATATAGCTTCAAGTAAAATACCGATGGTTGTTAGAAGAAAGCGGGGATGCCACTCAGGGCATCCCCAAGCTTAGTTGCTTGCTATTTATTGAATATTATCTTGGGGTGCCTCGGGCATCCCCAAGCTTAGCCTTGTGCTAATCGTTATTCCTTCATCCATCATAAGATCACCCAAAACTTGAAAACTTCAATCACACAAAACTCAACAAAACCTTTGTGAGATCCGTTAGTATAAAAAAGCAAACCACTACTACAAGTACTGTTGCAAACCTATTCTTATTTTGTTTTTTTAATTATATCTACTGTATTCCAACTTTTCTATGGCAAAAACTCATCAAAGAAAACCATAGAATCATCAAAACAAGCACACAACGCAAAGAAAACAGAATCTGTCAAGAACAGAACAGTCTGTAGCAATCTGACTATTTCTTTAAATCCAAAAATTCCAAACAAATTAGGTTGACGTGAGAAATTTGTATTTTAATCTTTTGCAAAAAGAATCAACTCAAAATCACTCTTCTGTTAAAAATGCCAAATAATCTCGTGAGCGGAAAAGTTTCTGTTTGTCAGCAAGATCAAATCAACTTTTACCCAAATCATCCCAAAGGCCTTGCTTGGCACAAACACAAATTTAAACCACAAAAAACACATCTTACCAGAGGTATAATTGGGTATTTTATTGAAAACAGCAAGAAAACCAAAAAGCAAGAAGATACGAGTTGGGTTGCCTCCCAACGAGCGCTATCGTTTGACGCCCCTAGCTACGCATAATGCGTAGGATCTGAGTGTTGCCCTCTGTTATCTTTGCCACTTCAGTAAGGGTCTTTTCAAGCACAGGAGGCTCTTTGCGCTTCCCTAAATTTTCCGAAAAAGAAACCATCTTGAGATCTAATATCCAACCATTTATTGCAAAGGGAAGTCAAAGTGTTCATACGATTAATACTACCATTGAGATGTTTGAGAGGTTCATTATATTTTTGCAATTCAACCATATGCTTATGCAAATCACCGAGTTTGTCCAAAATTTGGACTCCCTCTGGGTTAAAAGAAAACCCTTTCTTTCGTCGTGGAACCCCCAAAATTCCTTCTAAAATTTCATAGGCAGCATTGACATCAAGCTCAATAAAATTCCCTTTTCCGGCAAAATCCAAGAGTTGTCTATGATGCAAAGCCAATCATACGTAAATATTTCTAAGCAAAATTTTTGCATCTCCCTTTTGATTGCAAACACGGTAAGACTCCATAAGCCTATACCAAGCATCTTTCAAATTTTCTCCTTGTCTTTCTTTGAAGTATAAAACTTCAAAATCTGGTAACAAAGTAGGAGCATTCAAACTAGCCATAGTGATGAGAAAACAAGAACACGAATAGATCTGATGAGAAAATGGCGGACGAAAAAGAGGGTGAATAAAATGGAAATTTTTTGTGAAGTGGGGGAGAGGAAAACGAGAGGCAAATGGCAAATAATGTAAATTGCAAGGAGATGAGATTTGTGATTAGGAACATGGTTGATGTTGAAGATCCTCCCCGGCAACGGCGCCAGAAATTCCTTTTGATGTCTGCTAGAACTACGTCGGTATTTCCTCAAAGAGGAAGGGATGATGCAGTATAGTGACGGTAGGTATTTCCCTCAGTGATGAGACCAAGGTTATCGAACCAGTAGGAGAACCTCCTCACACCACGTAAACAACACCTGCACACAAATGACAGATGCTCGGAACCCGACATGTTAAAGGGGCTGTCAATCCCTTTCGGGTACGACGCCTCTAGATAGGCAAATAACGTGAGCTAAAAGTGGTAGATAGGATAAATAGATCGCGGAACAAATAATTTGCAGCAATAAATGCAAAGGAAAATAGATCACAAAGGCAAATATGATGAAAAGAGACCTGGGGGCCGTAGGTTTCACTAGTGGCTTCTCTCGAGAAAAATTGCAAACGATGGGAAAACAATTACTGTTGGGCAATTGATAGAACTTCAAATAATTATGAAGATATCCAGGCAATGATCATTATATAGGCATCGTGTCCAAGATTAGTAGACCGACTCCTGCCTCCATCTACTACTATTACTCCACACATCGACCACTATCCAGCATGCATCTAGTGTATTAAGTACATGGAGAGACAGAGTAATGCAATAAGAACGATGACATGATGTAGACAAGATCTATTTATGTAGAAATAGACCCCATCTTGTTATCCTTAATAGCAACGACACATACATGTCGTTTCCCTTTCTGTCACTAGGATCAAGCACCGTAAGATCGAACCCATCACAAAGCACCTCTTCCCATTGCAAGATAAATAGATCAAGTTGGCCAAACAAAACCCAAATATCGGAGAAGAAATACGAGGCTATAATCAATCACGCATATAAGAGATCGAAGAAGACTCAAATAACTTGCGTGGATAAAAACATAGATCTGATCATAAACTCAAAGATCATCGGATCCCAACAAAGACACCGCAAAAATACTTACATCATATGTATCTCCAAGAGACCATTGTATTGATAATCAAGAGAGAGGGAGAGAGAGAGAGAGGAAGCCATCTAGCTACTAACTACGGACCCGTAGGTCTACAAAGAACTACTCACGCATCATCGGAGAGGCACCAACGGAAATGATGCACCCCTCCGTGATGGTGTCTAGATTGGATCTGGTGTTTCTAGACTCTGCGGCGGCTGGAATTGATTTTCATGGACTCCCCTAGGGTTTCTGGAATATTGGGGGTATTTATAGAGCAAAGAGGCGGTTCTAGGGGCACCTGAGGTGGGCACAACCCACAGGGGTGTGCCTGGGCCTCCAGGCGCCCCCTGGTGGGTTGTGCTCCCCTCGGAGCACCCCCTGGTGCTTTCCTGGCCCACTAGATGTCTTTTGGCCCAAAAAATCCTCAAGAAGTTGCACTGTGTTTGGACTCCATTTGGTATTGATTTCCTGCAATGTAAAAAACATGCAGAAAACAACAACTGGCACTGGGCACTATGGCAATAGGTTAGTACCAAAAATGATATAAAATGACTATAAAATGATTGTAAAACATCCAAGAATGATAATATAACATCATGGAACAATAAAAAAATTATAGATATGTTAGAGACGTATCAAGCCAAGGGAATAGAAACGTGCACAACCAAATTAAACATCCAATTCAATAGGTGGCTAGTACACGCATGACATTTGCACACACCAAAGTAAACTATTACATGCATAATTAACTAGGATAAATGATCATCTAATCATCATCTACTTCTTCTTGTGACGCTTGCCTCCACTGCTCTACTGGTAGCTCGATCCGGCCTCATCGATTACGGGAAGGAGGCACTCCCTCATGTCAACGATCCGCTTGTGCATCTCGTAGCATGTGTACACGTTCTTGGCCGCAAAACTGAGGTGAGCTTCATCCAGTTGCTGCATCCAGGCCCCGTGCCATGATACGGGGTGTGTTCTATTGGCACCCTGCTTCATATTTTCGTAGTAGGGGTCGATGATGGCCGAGGCGAGTTCAACCAGGGAGTCCTTCTTTGTGCTTCCCCAGACCTTGTAGTGGGCACGGATTTGGACAAGGTTCTTGCAGGCCAAGCCCGTAACCTTGAGCGCTTTTACATTGTCGGAGGTTTCCACCATAGCGAACTTGTAGTCAGTGTTGTTGACAAACCTGGAAAAACGATCGGAAGGCTCTGTGGCCATGCAGTAGTGGTAGATGAGTACATGATGGTGCACACACAACTGGGTGATGGCAACCTTCTGATCTTTCTCGGGATGACCACCGGTGTACTGGAGGTCGATGCCGACCACTTTGTACTTATCTCAAGCAAGCAACTACACAGTGTTGATGTAGTCCTCCACCATGGCCGGGTCGATGGTATACACCATAGAGAGTTATCAGTTTCCCTCGCGTGGGTCTCCACTTGATGCACGCCAAACTCCATTGGAGCACCGCTAGATTTCCTCTCTGTATGTGTCATCGTGGGTGTGCTTGTTGTGTTGTGGGGCGCGATCGAAAGGTTGAAGAGACTAAGGTTATAATGGCCACGAGAATTAATGGGGAAGCCATATGGCCTGGAATATTGGCATGCCCGGATGGCGGTTTTTGCAGCGGGTAACTCCATTGTACCGCACGTAACTCCATCGTGCTGCACATAACAGCATCGTGCCGCACGTAACTGCATCATGGCAACGCATCGGCACAACCGCATGCATATGGGCCCCCCCAAGGTGATCGGTTGATGCGCCAGCCCCAACCGCTGGCAGAGCGCAGGCGCGGAGGGACGCGAGAGCAGAGCGCACGGAGGGACACCAGCAGAGCGCTCCGCGGCTGCCTCAGCGGCGATCAACCATATGCATATAGCAGTCAAACACACAAGGAAAAGCCGTCCACAATCCGAGCGCATGGAAGGACGCGAGCAGAGCATGCAGTGGCGTCTAACGACGAGCAGAGCGCACTGAGGGACACAAGTAGAGGCCAGCACAGTGAGGTGAACTCGGGCAATTGACAGGGGTGCACCGGCTAATTATGTGGGAAGACCGATAAGAACAATGACATTTCCTAAGTTGTGTGTGTTCTTGGCAAACGACGCTTGTTGGTAAATTATGGTCTGCCATTCTTGGAATCATCATCAACATGTTCCTTAGTTTAATCATTTTCCATGATCTGCTCTGTCTACACAACATCTACGCTCTTTGAGTATAGAACAATATTATTTACTATGAATAGTGTGCTCTGTTGGGCACACAAGTATATGGATCATAGTCTTGGGCGAGCAAAGTGCCCGCACACGCCATGCTAGCTCGTTGTTCCTTCTATGCTAAATTTCCATTAATTGATGTCGTTTTATGAACACGCCGCAGTTTCCCACCATTTCCTCATTGATTTCCCGCCGCCACCCAATGATATTGCACATAAACCTAGGAGGCATGCGACACATCGAGGCAACAAGCGCAGCCTAGCCCATCCACCTTTTCCAAGCATGGAAACCTATCAAAGCGCCACCTCTGATATCAACCTCCTCGACGAGGAAAATGAGAAGGCGCTGAAGGAAATATGCCCTAGAGGCAATAATAAAGTTGTTATTTTATATTTCCTTATTCATGATAAAGGTTTATTATTCATGCTAGAATTGTATTGATTGGAAACTGAAATACACGTGTGGATACATAAACAAATACTGTGTCCCTAGTGAGCCTCTAGTTGACTAGTTCGTTGATCAATTATGGTTAAGGTTTCCTAGCCATATACATGTGTTGTCACTTGATAACGGGATCACATCATTAGGAGAATGATGTGATGGACAAGACCCATCCGCAAGCTTAGCATTTGATTGTGCAAGTTTATTGCTATTGCTTTCTTAATGTCAAATACATATTCCTTTGACTATGAGATTATGCAACTCCCGAATATCGGAGGAATACCTTGTGTGCTATCAAACATCACAACATTACTGGGTGATCATAAAGATACTCTACAGGTATCTCCGAAGGAGTTTGTTGAGTTGGCATAGATCGAGATTAGGATTTGTCACTCTGTGTATCGGATAGGTATCTTTGGGCCCTTTCAGTAATACTGTCAAGCCCAATATGCGATACTATCCTAAAGAGACTCGAAGGTCCCACCAAGGATAGAACCACATATTGATATGCTTTTGCAAGGTGGATATCATTACATCAACATTACATAATAGATGGGGATACATACAAGGCATACAAATGCCACAAGAGTACATCAATACAACATACATAAGATCAACATCCGACTACGGATGAAACACAAACAGAAGCTCAAACAATATCCACCCTTCTAGCCCAGGCTGCCGACCTGGAACCTATCCCCTGATCGAAGAAGAAGCGGAAGAAGAACTCCAAAACAGGTAAGCATCGCTCTCGCGTCATGATCATCGCATTACATATACCTGCAACTGTTGTTGTAGAATCTGTGAGCCACGAGGACTCAGCAATCCCATTACCATGGGTATCAAGACTAGCAAACCTTAATGGGTAAGGAAGGGGTAAAGTGGTGAGGTTTCAGCAGTGACTAAGCATGATATGGTGGCTAACATACGCAAATAAGAGCGAGAATAGAAGTAAATGGAACGGTCGAGAAGCTAGAAGTGATCAAGAAGTGATCCTGAAACTACTTACGTTCATACATAACCCAAAACCGTGTTCACTTCCCGCACACCGCCGAAAAGAGACCATCACGACTACACACACGATTGATGCGTTTTAATTCATATCTGGTGTCAAGTTATCTACAACCGGACATTAACAAATTGCCATCTACCACATAACCGCGGGCACGGCTCTTGAAAGTTTATACCCTGCAGGGGTGTCCCAACTTAGCCCATCACAAGCTCTCACGGTTAACGAAGGATATTCCTTCTCCCAGGAAGACCCGATCAGTCTCAGAATCCCGGTTTATAAGACATTTCGACAATGGTAAAACAAGACCAGCAAAGCCGCCCGATGTGCCGACAATCTCGATAGGAGCTGCACATATCTTGTTCTCAGGGCAACACCGGATGAGACATCCTACGAGTAAAACCAGCCCTCAAGTTTCCCAGAGGTGGCCCCGCAGTCTACTTAGTTCAGACCAGCACTTAGAGAAGCACTGGCCCGGGGGGGCTAAGATAAAGATGACCCTCGGGTTGGCCGACCCAAGGGAAGGGTATAGGTGGTGGTGAAATGGTAAAACCAAGATTGGGCCATGTTGGAGGAGTTTTATTCAAAGTGAACTGTCAAGGGGGTCCCATAAATCACCCAACCGCGTAAGTAACGCAAAATCAAGGAACATAACACCGGTATGACGGAAACTAGGGCGGAAAGTGTGGAACAAAACACCAGGCATAAGGCCGAGTCTTCCACCCTTTACCAAGTATATAGATGCATTAATTAAATAAGAGATATTGTGATAACCCAACATAATCCTGTCTAGTATGGAGCAATCTTCAACTTCACCAGCAACTAACAATGCTATAAGAGGGGCTGAGCAAAGCGGTAACATAGCCAAGCAATGGTTTGCTAGGAAGGGTGACAAGGTTAGAGGCTGACATGGCAAATTGGGAGGCTTGAAGATCAAGTGATAGGTAGCGCAGCAAAGCGATAGAACGAAGCAACTAACATAGCAATGATAGTAGTGAGATCCAAGGTGATAGTCATCTTGCCTAAAATCCCGCTAGGAAGAAGAACGAGTCCATGAAGAGATGAAGCCACGAAGACGAACCAAGCGTAGACGAATGAATCCTCATGATCAGAACGAAACAGGAACTAACGAGAAGAAGCACAACCGGAAAGAAGCAAACAACAAGGTAAACATACAACACATAGACATGGCATGATGCTCAACCAAGTATGATGCATGACAAAGCTAGATGAGTCTACTCATGGCAAGAGATGATGCAAACAAGAACAACACATCAAAGCAAGTTTAAATGAGGCCGGAAACAATATATAACAAATCCAGTAAGTCCTCATATGCAAATTTCGAAATTGGTCCAGATCTGAATAAACCTTATGTTCAAGTTGTTAACCAGCAAGTTAAGATGCACCATGACGATCTACACGAAATTCTAGTCAAGTTACATATAAAGTTCATTTAGTTCGGAGCTACGGCCTAGAAGATATGAGCAAAACAAGTTAAACATGACATTGATGCAAACTGCATACAAACATCAAGCAAACACTCTCAAAACATGGATGAAACAGGATAATATGAAACTTCATGCAAATCAAGCAAGTTTCATATAGATCACACTCAAAATGGAGCAACGGTTCAAGACACACACCAAACAAGATATGACAACAAACTGTCCAAAACAACAACTAGGCATCTAGCAAGCATCCAAACAATATGCTACATCATCTGAACGTGAAAACAAAAGGCATGGGCATGAATTACATGTAAAGCATGACAAAACATGAACACTGAGGTATCTCCAGAAAACACTATAACATGCTCAAAAGAACATGGCAAGATTGCAAATAATAACAGTTCATAGACTTGGCAGAAATCACTGGACATGGCAGAAATAACATCAGGATGCAATGTTTAGAGCTATCAAACAACATGCTACAAGAACTTAACATGGCAAACAAAGGCATGGTATGCTAATACTAAGTACAAAGAACAAAGAACCCTTACTGAACTTATTCCAAAGATCAATAGAAAAGATGGTAGCATCCATGCAAACATGACAAATGATATGACAGATTCAGACATGGCAGGAACAACGATAAGTAGGCATGTTGGTGAGCTTGTACCACTCACCATAGAGCAATACATGGCATTACAAGGTGATCAACAATAATATGACATATTTATGAAGCTAATAATGGCAAGAGCAAGTTCATAGGGTGCATGGATCACTAGCAAAACTCATGGCAAAACTGAACTTAATGTTAACAGGCTAACAACAACATTATTTAGCAACTTGAGAGCAAGATTACAACAAGCTACAGCAGGCTATAAATGCCACCAAGGGCAGACATGGACATAGCTTGACATGTATAACAAAACATCCTTATTGAACATCTCTAGATTATGCATAGAATGCCTTGTAGCAGCAGGTTTACATAGCATCATGATATAACAGATTCAGACTAGCAAAACAGCAACAACAAGTACCCTACTTCACGAGCTCGATGCACTCACTACAAGACTCACAAAAATACATGGATTGCATCACTGTAAAGATGGCATGATGTAGCTCAAAACTCATGTGGACATCAAGCTCAAAGGATGCACACACAAAATGCAATGAAAAAGACAAATGACCAAGTTATGATAACAGGCAGCAGTTGACATCATATGGCACTCTTGCAACGATGATAATGGCATCAAGATGAACTCAAACAAGCATGGAACATCAGAATGAAATGAAGGTCATCTCATGATGAACATTTTGATATATCAAACATGCAAAACGGATCTACACAGAGGAAGTTATGGCCCGATGAACATGGGTACAGAATGCTGAAAAATTAGAGACTTAGAGATGAAAACAACCTGGGGGGGGGAGTCAATGCCGGCGGAGGAGCGCAGTCGGAGCCGGAGTCGCACGGGGTCGGATCCGGGCGGCGGCGCGGGGAGATGGGCCGGGAGGGCCCGATCCGGGCTCTCCGGGCCGCAGCGGCGGGGACGGCACGGGGCACCACGTGGCGGCCGCGGGTTGGCCAGGAGCGGCGGTTGGACGCATCTGTCGGCGGGTTTTTCGTCCGGCGGCGCGAGGGGAGTGGGGCTAGGGTTTGGACCGAGAATTTCGGGGGAGAAGGCATATTTATAGGTAGACGGAGCTAGGAGAGTCCAAATGAGGTGCGGTTTTCGCCCACACGATCGTGATCGAACGACCGAGAGCATGGAGGAGGTTTTTGCTGGGTTAGTGGGCTGATTTGGAGGGGTGTTGGGCTGCAGAGAGAAGTGGGTCCCGGGCTACGCGGTTAACAATTGGGGCATCAAACGACCTCCAAATGGAACGAAATTTGACGGGCAGTCTATCGGTGCTATACCAAGGCCACTCGGCAAATCTCGGTCCATTTCGAGAGCGTTTTTATCCCACTCACGAAACAAGGTCTGAGAGGGGCAACAAGCGCGTGCGAGAGTGTCGGATCGCGAAACGGACAACGAGGAAAAGGACCGGATGCAAGTTTTGAAAAACATGCAGATGAAATGTAGATGATGACATGGAAAAATGCAACACGCAAGAAAATGACATGGCAACAATGATGAATTAATGGATGATACCTGGCGCATCGAATCCGGGGCGTTACAACTCTCCTCCACTAACAAGAGATCTCGTCCTGAGATCTTAGGAATGAGACGGAAGGGAAAGAGGAAGAGGTGAAGAAAGAACGCAAGAGAGAAGAAGAACAAAGTCGAGAGCAGTCGGTTAGAAGAGATGAAGGGCGAATATAACGAGAATCAAAAGCTCATGGGAACAAGATAGACTCTGAAACCACTCCGGTTAGAGCGAGGTAGAAAAGGAATGAATAAAAGAATTTCGGCAACACTCCGACTGAAAATGGAAGGATTAGAACATGAACTTCACAAGATGGGATGGCACTTGATGAGATGAACAACGCAATGCCTCCGGAAGAATTGAAATAGAATGAAAAGAACTTAGAAGGAAGGATTGAATGGAGTTGTTGAGAAAATTAACAACGAAAGAATAAGCTTGTTGTGGACTTATCAAGAACATCTCAAAACTAGAGGTGAAATTATACCACAACCAAATGTCTGAATAGCTGAGAAGAACGAAGAAATGCAAAACTCCACTTCAGAAGAAAAGGAAGAATTATTTGCACTTCGAGACGCGAGAAGAAAAGATAGTTGAACTCCTCCAACAAAATCTTGATGAACTCTTGAAGAATGAATTAAATCATGAAGAACCTCCATGAAGAACTCCGATGACAAAAGGATGATGAGATAGAAATGAAGGATGAAAGAATAAGATTAAGTCTTGCGATGATTTGGATGGGGGTTTCGACGACATGGCCGAGGAAATTTGAACTCTGGAAAAGAAAAGATGAAAACACTTGGAACTAGAATTTATTCATCAAGAACAAACTCCGAAGGAAGGGATTACTCCCTTTGATGAAATAAGAATAAGATTTATTGTATGCTTATCCTTCATCAAATTAAATTGATGACAAGCAATGAATTTTGCATACTACTTATTCTTCTTGAAAAGGATTGAGGAGTATATGGCGCCAAACTTGAGAAAGTCTTCATGAACCACCGGTAGGATTGGAAAGAACGAATGAATTAATATGATAAACAAAGAAAAAGAATTTGAAGGAACCACCATAAGAATTCGAAAATGACTGATTAAAGAGAATGAATCACCAGGAAGAATTTAGAAAAGCACAAAGATACTTCAGGGAATTAAGAGACAAGATAACGAAGGGATCGCGAACTGATTGAAGTATACTTGAATGAAGCACCGGGATAATTGGATAACGGTAGCTGAAATGTGAGGACAAAGAATTCTTCTGGAATGATGGCCTCCGGTGAAAAGAAATGGAAAAACAACTTCTCACATACTCTGGATGGTTGAAAAAGAATTGCACGACTGGAAACAATTTGAGCGGATAGCATCAAGCTAGCGACATGAGTCTTCGGGAGAACGGACAAGATTTAAGAGAAACTCTTCTTCTGTCTTGAAAATTTGAGAGTGACAACGAGAAAGAACACCAAAATTGCTGAGATACTCCGGGAGAATGAAAAGCGAAGAGGTTGAGTCAACAATGAAAAATAATTTGAAATTGATCTTGGAAAAGATCTGACTGATGAAATTCATACTTATGTCAAACTTGAAAAGAATTGAGAATAACTTCGGGGGAATTAGAAGAGTCAGGTAAGATCCTAGGAAAAGATCTGTGGGTTAGGGCCCACTGAAGAGAAAAACACCATTGGAAAAGGGATGTTAAACAGATAGATGATGCACCGAAACAACTGAAATATTTGAATGAGGTGATAACCTCGAATTAATTGGAACACAGACGAATCTCCTGAGATGTCTTGAACTCCGGAATCATTGAATGGCGAGAGGCAAATGAGTAAGGAGAACACTTGATCCTAGGAAAAGAATGTGATCAACCCGAAAAACTTGAATTGAGTGCACGGGAAAAAGAAAGGGGTGAAGAATGACGAACGAGACGAGAATTCACCGGTTGAAATAATTGAGGGAAGACCGAAGAGGCTCCGTACGAATGAAATTGATGCTCGAAATAGACTCAGGCTCCGGGAAGAAGAGGGTGGGCGTGCGGGAAAACAAAGGCAACTTGGAAGGGGGAACCGACGAATATCTTGAAGAGAAAACACCGGTTGAAATCATTGAGTAAAGAAAGCAAAGACTTCGCACGAGTATGGTGGATACTCGATTACGGACACCGTCTCCAAGAAGAAAAGGGTGGGCGGGTGGGAAAAGAAAACAACTGAGGATGGGGAAACAACTTCATTGAGAGCAAACTGAGGATTGAACTTGGCAAAGATGAAGAGGCTCGAGTCAACTTGACGAGAAATGCACCGGATGAAAAGAGATGAGAACCAACGATCGGAAAACCAACTGTGTGAACCTAAAGAAAAATTTGAAGGGGAAGAGGAGCAATTCAAAACACCTACGTCAAGATGCCTCACCAAAGCGACGAAGGGGTTGAGAAGTAAAAAGAATTCCTACTCTCCGATATAACTATACTCCGAAAACAATTTTCTTCTATACTCGACAATGGCCAAACTACACGATCAATCAAGGGGCCTCCTATGGTCGGTCGAGGCTCTAATACCAACTTGGCACACCCAATATGCGATACTATCCTAAAGAGACTTGAAGGTCCCACCAAGGATAGAACCGCATATTGATACGCTTTTGCAAGGTGGATATCATTATATCAACATTACATAATAGATGGGGATACATACAAGGCATGCAAATGCCACAAGAGTACATCAATACAACATACATAAGATCAACATCCGACTACGGATGAAACACAAACATAAGCTCAAAAAATATCCACCCTGCTAGCCCAGGCTGCCGACCTGGAACCTATCCCCTGATCGAAGAAGAAGCGGAAGAAGAACTCCAAAACAGGTAAGCATCGCTCTCGCGTCATGATCATCGCATTACCTATACCTGCAACTGTTGTTGTAGAATCTGTGAGCCCGAGGACTCAGCAATCCCATTACCATGGGTATCAAGACTAGCAAATCTTAATGGGTAAGGAAGGGGTAAAGTGGTGAGGTTGCAGCAGCAACTAAGCATGATATGGTGGCTAAAATACGCAAATAAGAGCGAGAAAAGAAGCAAACGGAACGGTCAAGAAGCTAGAAGTGATCAAGAAGTGATCTTGAAACTACTTACATTCATACATAACCCAAAACCGTGTTCACTTCCCGGACTCCGCCGAAAAGAGACCATCACGGCTACACACACGATTTATGCATTTTAATTCGTATATGGTGTCAAGTTATCTACAACCGGACATTAACAAATTCCCATCTGCCACATAACCGCGGGCACGACCCTCGAAAGTTTATACCCTGCAGGGGTGTCCCAACTTAGCCCATCACAAGCTCTCACGGTCAACGAAGGATAATCCTTCTCCCAGGAAGACCCGATCAGTATCGGAATCCCGGTTTAAAAGACATTTCTACAATGGTAAAACAAGACTAGCAAAGCCGCCCGATGTTCCGACAATCCCGATAGGAGCTGCACATATCTCGTTCTCAGGGCAACACCAGATGAGACATCCTACGAGTAAAACCAGCCCTCAAGTTTCCCCGAGGTGGCTCCGAAGTCTACTCAGTTCGGACCAGCACTTAGAGAAGCACTGGCCGGGGGGGGGGGGGCTAAGATAAAGAGGACCCTCGGGTTGGCCGACCCAAGGGAAGGGTATAGGTGGTGGTGAGGCAAATGGTAAAACCAAGGTTGGGCCTTGCTGGAGGAGTTTTATTCAAAGCAAACTGTCAAGGGGGTCCCATAGATCACCCAACCGCGTAAGGAACGCAAAATCAAGGAACATAACACTGGTATGACAGAAACTAGGGCGGCAAGAGTGGAACAAAACTCCAGGAATAAGGCCGAGTCTTCCACCCTTTACCAAGTATATAGATGCATTAATTAAATAAGAGATATTGTGATATCCCAACATAATCATGTCCACCATGGAGCAATCTTCAACTTCACCTGCAACTAACAACACTATAAGAGGGGCTGAGCAAAGCGGTTACATAGCCAAGCAATGGTTTGCTAGGAAGGGTGAAAATGTTAGAGGCTGACATGGCAAATTGGGAGGCTTGAAGAACAAGTGATAGGTAGCCCAGCAAAGCGATAGAACGAAGCAACTAGCATACCAATGATAGTAATGAGATCCAAGGTGACGGTCATCTTGCCTGAAATCCCTCTAGGAAGAAGAATGAGTCCATGAAGAAGATGAAGCCACGAAGACGAACAAAGCATAGACAAACGAATCCTCACGATCGCAACGAAACAGGAACTAACGAGAAGAAGCACAACCGGAAAGAAGCAAACAACAAGGTAAACACACAACACATAGACATGGCATGATGCTCAACCAAGTATGATGCATGAAAAAGCTAGATGAGGCTACTCATGGCAAGAGATGATGCAAACAAGAAGAACACATCAAAGCAAGTTTAAATGAGGCCGGAAACAACATATAACAAATCTGGTAAGTCCTCATATGCAAATTTCGAAATTGGTCCAGATCTGAATAAACCTTATGTTCAAGTTGTTAACCAGCAAGTTAAGATCCATCATGATGATCTACATGAAATTCTAGTCAAGTTACATATAAAGTTCATTTAGTTCAGAGCTACGACCTAGAAGATATGAGCAGAATAAGTTAAACATGGCATTGATGCAAAATGCATACAAACATCAACCAAACACTCTCAAAACATGGATGCAACATGATAATATGAAACTTCATGCAAAATCAAGCAAGTTTCATATAGAGCACACACAAAACGGAGCAACGGTTCAACACATACACACCAAGCAAGATATGACAACAAACTGTCCAAAACAGCAACTAGGCATCTAGCAAGCATCCAAACAATATGCTACAACATCTCAATGTGAAAACAAAAGGCATGGGCTTGAAGTACAGGTAAAGCATGACAAAACATGAACACTGAGCTATCTCCAGAAAAGAATATAACATGCTCAAAAGGACATGGCAAGATTGCAAATAATAATAGTTCACAGACTTGCAGAAATCACTGGACATGGCAGAAATAACATCAGGATGCAATGTTTAGAGCTATCAAACAACATGCTACAGGAACTTAACATGGCAAGCAAAGGCACGCATGCTAATACTAAGGACAAAGAACAAAGAACCCTTACTGAACTTATTCCAAAGATCAACAGAAAAAATGGTAGCATCCATGCAAACATGGCAAATGATATGACAGATTCAGACATGGCAGGAACAACGATAATAGCTTGTACCACTCACCACATAGCAATACATGGGATTACAAGGTGAACACTAGTAATAGGACATATTTTTGAATCTAAGCATGGCAAGAGAAAGTTCATAGGGTGCATGGATCACTACCAAAGCTCATGGAAAAACTGAACTTAATGTTAATAGGCTGACAACAACATTATTTAGAAAATTGAGAGCAAGATTTCAACAAGCTACATCAGGCTATAAATGCAACCAGTGGCATGGATGGATAGAGCATGACATGTATAACAAAACATCCTTAGTGAACATCTCCGGATTATGCATAGAATGCCTTGTAGCAGCAGGTTTACATAGCATCATGATATAACAGATTCAGACTAGCAAAATAGCAACAACAAGTACCCTACTTCACGAGCTCGATGCACTCACTACAAGACTCACAAAAATACATGGATTGCACCACTGTAAAGATGGCATGATGTATCTCAAAACTCATGTGGACATCAAGTTCAAAGGATGCACACACAAAATGCAATTAAAAAGATAAATCACCAAGTTATGATAACAGGCAGCAGTTGACATCATATAGCACACTTGCAACAATGATAATGGCATCAAGATGAACTCAAACAAGCATGGAACAATGGAATGAAATGAAGAGCATCTCATGATGAACATTTTGATATATCAAACATGCAAAACGGATCTACACAGAAGAAGTTATGGCACGGTGAACATGGGTACAAAATGCTGAAAAATTAGGGACTTCAGAGATGAAAACAACCTCGGGGGGGGGGGGGGGGAGTCAACGCCGGCGGAGGAGCACAGTCGGCGGCAGGGAGATGGGCCGGGAGGTCCCGATCCGAGCTCTCCGGGCCACGACGGCGGGGACGGTGCGGGGTGCCACATGGCGGCCGCGGGTTGGCCAGGAGTGGCGGCTAGACGCGTCCGTCAGCGCGAGGGGAGCGGGGCTATGGTTTGGACCAAGAATTTTGGGGGAGAAGGCATATTTATAGGTAGAGGGAGCTAGGAGAGTCCAAATAAGGTGCAGTTTTCACCCACACGATCGTGATCGAACGACCGAGAGCATGGAGGGTTTTTTTGCTGGGTTAGTGGGCTGATTTGGAGGGGTGTTGGGCTGCAAAGAGAAGGGGGTCTCGGGCTATGCAGTTTACCGTTGGGGCATCAAACGACCTCCAAATGGAACGAAATTTGACGGACGGTCTACCGGTGCTATACCAAGGCCACTCGGCAAATCTCGGTCCATTCCGAGAGAGTTTTTATCCCACTCATGAAACAAGGTCTAAGAGGGGAGACGGGCGCGTGTGAGAGTGTCGGATCGCAAAACGGACAACGGGGAAAAGGACCGAATGCTAGTTTCGAAAAACATGCAGATGAAATGCAGATGATGACATGGCAAAATGCTACACACAAGAAAATGACATGGCAACAACAACGAATAAATGGATGAGACCCAGCGCATCGAATCCGGGGCATTACAAATACACATCATAATAAGCTTGCAAGCAAATGACTAAGGAGTTAGTCACAAGATGATGTATTACAGAATGAGTAAAGAGACTTGCTGGTAATGAGATTGAACTAGGTATGAAGATACCGACAATCGAATCTCGGGCAAGTAACGTACCGATGGACAAAGGGAATTACGTATGTTGTCATAAGATTCGACCGATAAAGATCTTCGTAGAATATGTAGGAGCGAATATGGGCATCCAGGTTGTCCTATTGGGTATTGACCGGAGAGGTGTCTCGGTCATGTCTACATAGTTCTCGAACCCATAGGCTTCGCATGCTTAACGTTCGTTGACGATATAGTGTTATATGAGTTAAATGATTTGGTGACGGAATGTTGTTCGGAGTCCTAGAATAAATCATGGACACGATGAGGAGCTCCGGAATGGTCCACAGGTAAAGATTTATATGGACGATGATATTCAGACATTGAAAGAGTTTTGGAGTGCATCGGGTAGTCATCGGATCGCCGAATGGGGTTTCGGACACCCTCGGGAGGTGTATGGGCCTAATGGGCCAAGGGGGGAGACACACGAGCCCACAAGGGGGCTGGCCCACCCCTCTCCTTGGCTGTGCGGCCCTAGGGAAGGAAAAGGGTAGGGCTAGCCCCTCCTGCCTTCCCCTTCTCATGGGAGAAAGGAAGGAGGGTGGCACCCTCGCCCGCCTTTCCCCGCTCACCTAAAAAAGGCAAAGGGGAAGGGGGAGGGGCAAGACCCCAAGTGGGATTCAACCCCACTTGGGGCGCCTCCTAGCTGCCTCCTCCACCCCCACCTATATATATGTTGGAGGGGGCACCACACAAAGCCATGACAATCTCTTAGCCGCGTGCGCCGCCCCTCTCCACAGTTTCGTCCCTTGGTCATTTTCCGTAGTGCTTAGGCGAAGCCCTGCGAAGATAGCATCACCAGCACCGTCACCATGGTGTCATGTTGTCGGAACTCATCCACTACTTCACCGTCTTGTTGGATCAAGAAGGCGAGGACATCACCAAGCTGAACATGTGCTGAACGCGGAGGTGTCATACGTTCGGTACTCAATCGGTTGGATCGCGAAGAAGTTCGACTACATCAACCGCGTTAACAAATGCTTCCACTTACGGTCTATGAGAGTTCATAGACACACTCTCCCCTCTCATTGCTATGCATCTCCATGGATACACTAATGCAAGATGCTGCTAACATGACACTACGATCAGAGACCCTTTGGCGAAACTATGTGCGATGCATTAATCGCAAATGGTGGTGTAAAAACCCCGTCAAAAAAGGTTCAAAATGATTGTGATGACAGATGCATCAAACACGGTTCAGGTTTTAATTTCGTGTGTGATGTCGGGCATACGGTTCAGTGTAATTAACCATTTGCGATGAGGAGCAACAAAAGAAACGGGCAGCCAGATGAAGGTGTGTGCAATAAACGACATACGGTTTACTAGGATGAACTATTTTTGATTCGACAACACAAAAGAAACGGCCAGCCAAATCAAGGTGTGTGTGATATACGGCATGCGGTTTACGCGGATGAACTGTTTGTGTTGAGACAAGAGAACATAAACGGTTCAATATAACAAGATGTGTGTGATACGTGAGAAACAGGTCTGTAATCAGAAATGTGCGTGAAGACCGATAATAACTCCTCATCTACTTCTTGTGACGCTTGCTCTGCTTGTGGCTCGACCCGGGCTCATCGATCTGGGTAACGAGGCACTTCCTCATGTCAATGATCCGCCTGTGCATCTCGTAGCATGTGTACACGCTCTTGGCCGCGAACCTGAGATGATGTTCATCCAGTCGCCGCATCCAGGCCCTGTGCTAGGATATGGCACTTGTTCTTTGGGCATCCTACTTCATCTTTTCATAGTAGGGGTCGATGATGGCCGAGGCGAGTTTGACCAGGGAGTCCTTCTTCGTGCTGGCCCAGACCCTGTAGTGGTCACGAATTTTGACAAGGTTCTCGTAGGCCAAGCTCGTAACACTGAGTACTTTTACATCGTCGGTGGTTTCCACTGTGGCAAACTTGTAGTCGGTTCTGTTGAAAAACCTGTTGAAATGGTCGCAAGGCTCTCTGGCCATGCAGTAGTGGTAGATCAGGACATGATGGCGCATGCACAATTGGGCGACGACAACCTACTGATCTATGCCGGGACGACCGGTGATGTACTGGAGGTCTATGCCGACCACCTTGTACTTGTCTCCAGCAAGCAACTACTCGACGGTGTTGATGTAGTCATCCACCACGGCCGGGTCGATGGTGTACACCACCGAGAGATCTATCTCCCTCGCGTGGGTCTCCACTTTATGCTCGCCGAACTCCATTGGAGCGCCGCTAGACATCCCCTCTCTATGTGTCATCGTGGGTGTGCTTGAGGTGTTGTGGGGGGCGTGATCGAAAGGTTGAAGCGACTAAGTCTATAATGGCCGCTGCAATTAAAGGGGAGGCCGGACAACACGTCCTGATGGCAGTTCTAATTCACAGCGCGTAACTCCATCGTGCCACATGTAACTGCATTGCATGGCAACGCGTGTGGTGCAACAACATGCATATGGGGCCCCCGATGTGATCGTGCGCAGGCCCAACCGCTGGCAAAGCGCGCGTGGAGGGACGCGAGCAGAGCGCTCCGCGGTCGCCTCAACTACGAGCAACCATATATATGCATATAATAGTTGAACACGCAAGGAAAAGCTGTCCACAACCCGAGCGCGCCGACGCCTAATGGCGAGCACAGCGCGCCGACGCCTAATGGCGAGCACAGCGCGCCACGGCGCCTAACGGTTGAACTGTTTGTATAGATTAAGCACGACTGGTTAATCTATGAATGAAATATATGCTTAATTACTGAATTTTAGTTGCAAAAACTAGATAGTGCTAGTGATTTTTAGCTGCATATTTTGACAAATCGCCATTGGAACCGCTGGATGTCCTCTCTGTATGTGTCGTGTGGGTGTGCTTATTGTGTCGTGCGCTGGCCCCAAACACTGGCAACACAACTTATAAATTGATAGGATGGAGTACTAATTACAGTGATGCATACAATTAAGCAAAGGGATCACACATATCTGTATTGAGTGGAACGAGAATGCAATAGCACAATAAGAATTAAGGAGGCAATAAGAAAGATGCATCCATCATCGTATTACCTCCTCCTCCTCAACTCAGTGCGCCAGGCCACCGACCGGCGGCTAAGGATCGGTGACTTTTGTGGCGAGGTAAAGGTGCTTCTCAGAAAATGCATCCAAGGCTTCCAGCCGGTTGAAGATGTTGGAAATATGCCCTAAAGGCAATAATAAAATCATTATTATTATATTTCCTTGTTCATGATAATTGTATGTTGTTCATGCTATAATTCTATTAACCTGAAACCGTAATACATGTGTGAATAAATAGACCGTAATATGTCCCTAGTAAGCCTCTAGTTGACTAGCTCGATGATCAATAGATGGTTGTGGTTTCCTGACCATGGACATTGGATGTCGTTGATAACGGGATCACATCATTAGGAAATGATGTGATGGAGAAGACCCAATCCTAAGCATAGCACAAGATCATGTAGTTCGTTTGCTAAGAGCTTTTCTAATGTTAAGTATCATTTCCTTAGACCATGAGATTGTGCAACTCCTGGATACCGTAGGAATTCTTTGGGTGTACCAAACATCACAACGTAATTGGGTGGCTATAAAGGTGCACTACATGTATCTCTGAAAGTATCTGTTGAGTTGGCACGAATCGAGACTGGGATTTGTAACTCCGTATGACGGAGAGGTATCTCTAGGCCCACTCGGTAATGCATCATCATAATGAGCTCAATGTGACTAAGGAGTTAGTCGCGGGATCATGCATTACGGAATGAGTAAAGAGACTTGCCGGTAATGAGACTCAGTTAGGTATTGGGATACCGATGATCGAATCTCGGGCAAGTAACATACCGGTGGACAAAGGGAATTGTATACGGGATTGATTGAATCCCCGACATCGTGGTTCATCCGATGAGATCATCATGGAACATGTGGGAGGCAACATGGGTATCCAGATCCCACTATTGGTTATTGGCCGGAGAGATGTCTCGGTCATGTCTACATGGTTCCCGAACAGGGTCTACACACTTAAGGTCCGGTGACGCTAGAGTTTTCATGGGAAATAGTATGTGGTTGCCGAATATTGTTCGGAGTCCTGGATGAGATCCTAGACGTCACGAGGAGTTCCGGAATGGTCCGAAGGTAAAGATTTATATATGTGAAGTCTAGTTTCAGTCACCGGAATAGTTTCGGGGGTTATCGATATTGTACTGGGACCACCGAAAGGTGTCCGGGGGTCCACCGGGTGGGGCCACCTGCCCCGGGGGACTTAATGGGCTGAAAAAAGGGTGGGAACCAGCCCCTGGTGGGCTGGTGCGCCCCCCAAAGGCCCAAGGCGCCTAGGGTTGGAAACCCTAGAGGCTGGGGCGCCTCCCACCAAACTTGGGGGGCAAGCTCCACACTTGGCCGCCCCCCCTAGATGAGATCTAAGGGGGCCGCCCTCTCTCCCCTTCCCCTATAAATAGTGGGGGGTGGGGGAGGGCTGCCACACCCTTCCCCCTGGCGCAGCTCCTCCCTCCTCCAACACCTCGTCCTCCTCTGTAGAGCTTGGCAAAGCCCTACAGAAATACCACAAGCTCCACCACCACGCCGTCGTGCTGCCGGAGCTCTCCCTCAACTTCTCCTCTCCCCTTGATGGATCAAGAAGGAGGAGATGTCCCCGGGCTGTACATGTGTTGAACGCGGAGGCGCCGTCCGTTCGGCGCTAGATCGGATCTTCCGCTATTTGAGTCACCATGAGTACGACTCCATCATCCGCGTTCTTGTAACGCTTCCGTTTTCGCAATCTTCAAGAGGTATGAAGACACACCTCCTCTCTCTTGTTTCTAGCATCTCCTAGATTGATCTTGGTGATACGTAGGACAATTTTGAATTATTGCTACGTTCCCCAATAGTGGCATCATGAGCTAGGTCTATGCGTAGATTCTATGCACGAGTAGAACACAAGTAGTTGTGGGTGATGGTTTGTTCAATTTGCTACCGTTACTAGTCCTATATTGGTTCGGCGACATTGTTGGATGAAGTGCCCGGACCGAGCTTACACGTACGTTTACGTGAGACATGTTCCACCGACTGACATGCACTTGTTGCATAAGGTGGCTACCGGGTGTCTGTCTCTCCCACTTTAGTCGGATCAGATTCGATGAAAAGGGTCCTTATGAAGGGTAAATAACAATTGGCATATCACCGTTGTGGCTTTTGCATAGGTAAGAAACGTTCTTGCTAGAAACCCATAGCAGCCACGTAAAACATGCAATAACAATTAGCGGATGTCTAACTTGTTTTTGCAGGGTATTCTATGTGATGTGATATGGCCAAAAGGATGTGATGAATGATATATGTGATGTATGAGATTTATCATGTTCTTGTAATAGGAATCACGACTTGCAAGTCAATGAGTATGACAACCGGCAGGAGCCATAGGAGTTGTCTTAATTTATTCTATGACCTGTGCCAATGAGAACGCCATGTAATTACTTTACTTTATTACTAACCGTTAGCCATTGTAGTAGAAGTAATGGTTGGCGAGACAACTTCATGAAGACACGATGATGGAGATCATGATGATGAAGATCATGGTGTCATGCCGGTGACGAAGGTGATCATGCCGCGCCTCAAAGAAGGAGATCAAAGGCGCAAGATGATATTGGCCATATCATGTCACTTTATGATTTGCATGTGATGTTTGTCATGTTTACATATTATTTGCTTAGAACGATGGTAGCATAAACAAGATGATGCCTCACTAAAAATTTCAAGAAAGTGTTCCCCCTAACTGTGCACTGTTGCGAAAGTTCGTAGTTTCGAAGCACCACGTGATGATCGGGTGTGATAGATTCTAATGTTGGCATACAACAGGTGTAAGCCAGATTTACACATGCAAAACACTTAGGTTGACTTGACGAGCCTAGCATGTACAGACATGGCCTCGGAACATGAGAGACCGAAAGGTCGAACATGAGTCGTATAGTAGATACGATCAACATGGAGATGTTCACCGATGATGACTAGTCCATCTCACGTGATGATCGGACACGACATAGTTGACTCGGAGCATGTATCACTTAGATGACTAGAGGGATGTCTATCTGAGTGGGAGTTCATTAAATAATTTGATTAGATGAACTTAATTGTCATGAACATAGTCTAAAATATCTTTACAATATGTCTTGTAGATCAAATGGCCCACGCTAATGTTTCCCTCAACTTCAACATGTTCCTAGAGAAAACCAAGCTGAAAGACGATGGTAGCAACTATACGGACTGGGTTTGAAACTTGAGGATCATCCTCATAGCTGCCAAGAAAGCATATGTCCTTGAAGCACCGCTAGGTGACGCACTCATTTTCCCAGCAACTCAAGACGTTATGAATGCCTGGCAGTCGCGTAATGATGATTACTCCCTGGTTCAGTGCGGCATGCTTTATAGCTTAGAACCGGGGCTCCAAAAGCGTTTTGAGCAGCACAGAGCATATGAGATGTTCCAAGAGCTGAAAATGGTTTTCCAGGCTCATGCCCGGGTCGAGAGATATGAAGTCTCTGACAAGTTCTATAGTTGTAAGATGGAGGAAAACTGTTCTGTCAGCGAGCATACACTCAAAATGTCTGGGTTGCACAACCGTTTGTCTCAGCTGGGAGTTAATCTTCCAGATGACTTGGTCATTGACAAGATCCTCCAGTCGCTCCCACCTAGCTACAAGAGCTTTGTGATGAACTACAATATGCAAGGGATGGAGAAGTCCATTCCTGAGTTATATTCAATGCTGATATGAGCGGAGGTGGAAATCAAAAAGGAACATCAAGTGTTGATGGTGAATAAGACCACTAGTTTCAAGAAAGGCAAGGGTAAAAAGAACTTCAAGAAGGACAGCAAGGGAGTTGCCACGCCCGGTAAATTAGTTGCCGGGAAGAAGCCAAACAATGGACCCAAGCCCGAGACTCAGTGCTTTTATTGCAAGGGAAATGGTCACTAGAAGCGAAACTGCCCCAAGTACTTAGCAGATTAGAAGGCCGGCAACACCAAAGTTATATGTGATATACATGTTATTGATGTGTACCTTACCAGTACTCGTAGTAGCTCCTGGGTATTTGATACCGGTGCGGTTGCTCATCTTTGTGACTCAAAACAGGAGCTGCACGGAATAAGCGGAGACTGGCGAAGGACGAGGTGGCGATGCACATCGGGAATGGTTCCAAGGTCAATGTGATCGCCGTCGGCATGCTACCTCTACATTTACCTACGGGATTAGTTTTAAACTTCCACAATTGTTATTTAGTGCCAGCTTTGATCATGAACATTCTATCTGGATCTCGTTTAGTGTGAGATGGCTACTCATTTAAATCCGAGAATAATGGTTGTTCTATTTATATGAGAGACATGTTTTATGGTCATGCCCCGCTGGTCAATGGTTTATTTTTACGGAATCTTGAACGTGATGATAGTCCCAAAGATGTAAGGTTGATAATGATAGTCCCACATACTTGTGGCACTGCCGCCTTGGTCACATTGGTGTCAAACGCATGAAGAAACTCCATGCAGATGGACTTTTGGAGTCTCTCGATTATGAATCATTTGACATGTGCAAACCATGCCTCATGGGCAAAATGACCAAGGCTCCGTTCTCCGGAACAATGGAGCGAGCAACCAACTTGTTGGAAATAATACATACTGATGTGTGCGGTCCAATGAGCGTTGAGGCTCGCGGTGGCTATCCTTATGTTCTCACCCTCACTGTTGACTTAAGTAGATATGGGTATGTCTACTTAATGAAACATAAGTCTGAGACCTTTGAAAAGTTCAAGGAATTTCAGAGTGAGGTAGAGAATCAACGTGACTGGAAAATAAAGTTCTTACGATCAGATCATGGAGGAGAATATTTGAGTCACGAGTTTGGTACACACTTAAGGAAATGTGGAATTTTTTCACAACTCACGCCGCTTGGAACACCTCAGCGTAATGGTGTGTCCGAACGTCGTAATCACACTCTATTGGATATGGTGCGATCTATGATGTCTCTTACCGATTTACCGCTATCATTTTGGGGTTATGCTTTAGATACAACCGCATTCACTTTAAATAGGGCACCATCTAAATCCGTTGAGATGACACCGTATGAATTATGGTTTGGGAAGAAACCTAAGCTGTCATTTCTAAAAGTTTGGGGATGCGATGCTTATGTCAAGAAACTTCAACCTGAAAAGCTCGAACCCAAGTCGGAAAAATGCGTCTTCATAGGATACCCTAAGGAAACCATTGGGTATACCTTCTACCTCAGATCCGAAGGCAAGATCTTTGTTGCCAAGATCGAATCCTTTCTGGAGAAAGAGTTTCTCTCGAAAGAAGTAAGTGGGAGGAAAGTAGAAGTTGATGAAGTACTACCTCTTGAACTGGAAAGTAGCGAAGTAGCGCAGCTCAGGAAGATGTTTCTATGGTGCCTGCACCGACTGCAAAGGAAGTTAATCATGATGGTCATGATACTTCAGATCAAGTTGCTATTGAACTTCGTAGGTCCACAAGGGCACATTCCGCACCAGAGTGGTACGGCAACCCTATCCTGGAAATCATGTTGTTAGAGAACGGTGAACCTTCAAACTATGAAGAAGCGATGGTGGGCCCGGATTACAACAAATGGCTTGAAGCCATGAAATCCGAGATAGGATCCATGTATGAAAACAAAGTATGGACTTTGACAGACTTGCTCGATGATCGGCAAGCCATAGAAAATAAGTGGATCTTTAAGAAGAAGATTGACGCGGATGGTAATGTGATCGTCTATAAGGCTCGGCTTGTCGCTAAGGGTTATCGACAAGTTCAAGGGGTTGACTATGATGAGATCTTCTCACCCATAGCGAAGCTAAAGTCCTTCCAAATCATGTTAGCAGTTGCCGCATTCTATGATTATGAGATATGGCAAATGGACGTCAAAATGGCATTCCTTAACGGTTTCCTTAAGGAAGAATTGTATATGATGTAGCCGGAAGGTTTTGTTGATCCTAAGAATGCTGACAAGGTGGGCAAGCTCTAGCGCTCCATCTATGGGCTGGTGCAAACATCTCGGAGTTGGAACATTCGCTTTAATGAAATGATCAAAGCGTTTGGGTTTATGCAGACTTATGGAGATGCCTGTGTTTACAAGAAAGTGAGTGGGAGCTCTATATCATTTCTCATATTATATGTAGATGACATACTATTGATGGGAAATGATATAGAACTTTTGGAAAGCGTAAAGGCCTACTTGAATAAGTGTTTTTCAATGAAGGACCTTGGAGAAGCTTCTTACATATTAGGCATCAAGATCTATAGAGATAGATCGAGACACCTCATTTGTCTTTCACAAAGCACATATGTTGACAAGATATTGAAGAAGTTCAATATGGATCAGTCCAAGAAGGGTTTTTTGCATGTATTGCAAGGTGTGAGATTGAGCACGGCTCAATGCCCGACCACGACAGAAGATAGAGAAAAGATGAGTGTCATCCCCTATGCCTCAACCATAGGGTCTATTATGTATGCCATGCTGTGTACCAGACCTTATGTAAACCTTGCCGTAAGTTTGGTAGGAAGGTACCAGAGTAATCCCGGCATGGAACACTGGACAACGGTCAAGAATATCCTGAAGTACCTAAAAAGGACTAAGGATATGTTTCTCGTTTAAGGAGGTGACGAAGAGCTCGTCGTAAAGGGTTACGTCGATGCTAGCTTCGACACAGATCTGGATGACTCCAAGTCACAAACTGGATACGTGTACATTTTGAATGGTGGGGCAGTCAGCTGGTGCAGTTGCAAGCAAAGTGTCATGGCGGGATCTACATGTGGAGCGGAGTACATGGCAGCCTCGGAGGCAGCACATGAAGCAATCTGGAGAAGGAGTTCATCACCGACCTAGGAGTTATTCCCAATGCGTCAGACCCGATGACTCTCTTCTATGACAACACTGGAGCTATTACCCTTGCCAAGGAGCCCAGGTTTCACAAGAAGACCAGGCATATCAAGCGTCGCTTCAACTCTATTCATGAAAATGTTCAAGATGGAGACATAGATATTTATAAAGTGCATACGGATCTGAATGTCGCAGATCCGTTGACTAAACCTCTTCCATGAGAAAAACATGATCAACACCAGAACTCTATGGGTTTATGATTCATCACAATGTAACTAGATTTTTGACTCTAGTGAAAGTGGGAGACTGTTGGAAATATGCCCTAGAGGCAATAATAAAATGGTTATTATTATATTTCCTTGTTCATGGTAATTGTCTATTGTTCATGCTATAATTGTATTAACCGGAAAACGTAATACATGTATGAATACATAGACCGTAATATGTCCCTAGTAAGCCTCTAGTTGACTTGCTCGTTGATCAATAGAAGGTTGTGGTTTCCTGACCATGGACATTGGATGTCGTTGATAACGGGATCACATCATTAGGAGAATGATGTGATGGACAAGACCCAATCCTAAGCATAACACAAGATCGTGTAGTTTTTTTGCTAAGAGCTTTTCTAATTTCAAGTATCACTTCCTTAGACCATGAGATTGTGCAACTCCTGGATACCGTAGGAATGCTTTGGGTGTACCAAACATCACAACGTAATTGGGCGGCTATAAAGGTGCACTACAGGTATCTCCGAAAGTGTCTGTTGGGTTGGCACGAATGGAGACTGGTATTTGCCACTCCATATGACGGAGAGGTATCTCTGGGCCGACTCGCTAATGCATCATCCTAATGAGCTCAATGTGACTAAGGATTTATTCACGGGATCATGTGTTATGGAACGAGTAAAGAGACTTGCCGGTAACGAGATTGAACGAGGTATTGGGATGCCGATGATCGAATCTCGAGCAAGTAACATACTGGTGGACATAGGGAATTGTATACATGATTGATTGAATCCTCGAAATCGTGGTTCATCTGATGAGATCATCGTGGAACATGTTGGAGCCAACATGGGTATCCAAATCCCGTTGTTGGTTATTAGACGGAGAGATGTCTCGGTCATGTCTGCATGGTTCCCGAACCCGTAGGGTCTACACACTTAAGGTTCATTGACGCTAGAGTTGTTATGGGAAATAGTATGTGGTTGCCGAATGTTGTTCGGAGTCCCGGATGAGATCCCAGACGTCATGAGGAGTTCCTGAATGGTTCGGAGGCAAAGATTTATATATGGGAAGTCCAGTTTCAGTCACCGGAATAGTTTCGGGGGTTATCGGTATTGTACCGGGACCACCGAAAGGTGTTCGGGGGTTCTTCGGGTGGTGCCACCTGCCCCGGGGGACTTAATGGGCTGAAAAAAGGGTGGGAACCAGCCCCTGATGGGCTGATGTGCCCCCAAGGGTCCAAGGCGCCTAGGGTTGGAAACCCTAGGGGGTGGGGGCGCCTGCCACCAAACTTGGGGGGCAAGCTCCCCCCTTGGCCGCCACCTCCCCTTAGATGAAACCTAAGGGGCCCGCCCCCTCTTCCCTTCCCCTATAAATAGTGGGGGGGGGGTGGGAGGGCTGCCACACCCTCCCCCTGGTGCAACCCCTCCCTCCTCCAACACCTCCTCCTCCTCCTCCTCCTCCGTAGAGCTTGGCGAAGCCCTGCAGAAATACCACAAGCTCCACCACCACGCCATCGTGCTGCCGGAGCTCTCCCTCAACTTCTCTTCTCCCCTTGCTGGATCAAGAAGTAGGAGATGTCCCTGGGCTGTACGTGTGTTGAACGCGGAGGCACCGTCCATTCGGTGCTAGATCGGATCTTCCTTGATTTGAATCGCCGCGAGTACGACTCCATCATCCGCGTTCTTGTAACACTTCCGTTTTCGCGATCTTCAAGAGGTATGAAGATGCACTCCCTCTCTCTCGTTGCTAGCATCTCCTAGATTGATCTTGGTGATACGTAGGAAAATTTTGAATTATTGCTACATTCCCCAACAGAAGAAGGCTAATGTCATAGAGTCCTCACTGGCCTTGTAGATACCTATGTACACGATTTGCTCGTACACGTGGATGTGTAGGTCGATGAATTCTTGCAGGGCGAGCCGCCTCGCGGCGAGCGCGACCTCTAGGTCGACATTCTTCGTGGCGTCGGCGGGCAGTCGCAGGGCCACCAATGCTTGAAAGAGGTTCCGACCATGGAGGCCAATTAGGGTGGCAGGCAATGAGGAGCCCGGGCGCGTGGGCTAGAGGAATATGGCGATGTCGTCCACGAGCTTCTTGACGACAACGAACTTGTTGGTGGTGGCAACAATCATCTGGTCCAACTGAGAGTCGTAGCTGGCGTCGATGGCGTCCATCCACCATTCGATCGCCAGCACTGTCTGGAGACAATCCTCGGTGCCATGCCGCAGGCCGGCATCATGGACCGTCTGGCACAACCGCTGGTCGCTCGCGCGCATCGCCGCCATGGGTCTGGAGTGAGCACTTTTGCGCTTAGTGTAGGTGCTTAGGCAAATGCTTAGGTGCGTACGATGTGGTAGATGCATTGGAATGGAGGGGCGCCTTTATATGAGTGCAAACTGCGTTGCATTCACATCGTGATGCCTCTTTTCCCCGTCCTCCTCCCATTACTTCCCTCATGCATTCATGATGCTAATTGAAGGAGGATGCATCATTGTCCGTTCAATATTTCGGGAACCGCTACCCTCTCCCTCGTCTGCATTAAAGCCGTATCGGGAACTGCACCGCCCGCTATCAAATCGAATAGTACTGCGCCGCCCGCTGCACGCTCGGCTGAACACGCCTCCTTGCCTCCATCTATGCTTAATTACTGAATTTTAGTTGCAAAAATTAGATACTGCTAGTGATTTTTAGCTTCACATTTTGACAAATTACAGTGTTACAAGGTTGACAAATGGCAATGTTACTATATCAACAAATGTCAATCTTTCCAGTTTGACAAATGGAAACATACCCAATATGACAGATGCAAATCTACCAAATTGTTTGTAAAGTGGTTGCACACGGGTCATCCAAAACGACCGTTTGCGTTGAAGAGATGCACAAATCCTGCTCTCACTTTGCATATGAGTGTTCTTTCTATAACATTTGTGATCAAGAGCCATTAAAACCTATAGCCATTAAAACCAAGACACTCACTACTGCAGGATGCTATAAATGCGACACTACGATCAGAGACCCTTTGACGAAACTGTGTGCGATGCATTAATCGCAAACGGTGGTGTAAAAAACCCGTCAAAAAAGGTGCAAAATGTTTGTGATGACGAATGCATCAAACATGATTTAGATTTTAGTTCCGTGTGTGATGTAGGGCATACGGTTCAGTGCAATTAACCGTTTGCAACGAGGAGCAACAAAAGAAATGGGCAGCCAGATGAAGGTGTGTGTGATAAACAGCATACGGTTCACTAGGATGAACTGTTTGTGATTAGGCAACACAAAACAAACGGTCAGCCAAATCAAGGTATGTGCGGTATACGACATGTGGTTCACACGGATGAACTATTTGTGTTGAGACAAGAGAACATAAACGGTTCAATATAACAAGATGTGTGTGATACGTGGCAAACAGGCTTGTAATCAGAGATGTGTGCGAAGACTGATAATAACACAGACGATTGCTGCTAATAAGACGTGTGTGCTGTGCGATAGGATTGCATACAGAACAACAACATATATATTACATGCATGATTAACCAAATTAAACATCCAATTACATAGGTGGCTACTACAACCATGTCATTTGCACACACCAAAGTAAACTATTACATGCATAATTTCATAGGTGGCTACTACACACATGACACTTCCACACATCAATAAAGTAACTATATATTACATGCATGATTAACTAGCATAAACAATCATCTAATCATTATCTACTTCTTGTGATGCTTTCTCTGCTTGTGGCTTGATACGAACTTGTCGATTTGGGTAATGAGGCACTTCCTCATGTCAACGATCCACCTGTACATCTTGAAGCATGTGTACACGCTCTTGGCCATGAACCTGAGGTGAGATTCATCCAGTCGCTGCATCCAGGCCCTGTGCCAGGATATGATACTTGTTCTCTGGGCATCCTACTTCATCTTTTTGTAGTAGGGGCTGATGATGGCCGAGGCGAGTTCGACCAGGGAGTCCTTCTTCGTGCTGCCCCATACCCTGTAGTGGTCACGGATTTTGACACGGTTCTCGCAGGCCAAGCCCGTAATGCTAAGCGCTTTTACATCGTCGGTGGTTTCCACCGTGGCGAACTTGTAGTCGGTGCTATTGACAAACCTGTTGAAATGGTTGCAAGGATCTCTGGCCATGTAGTAGTGGTAGATGAGGACATGATGGTGCACCCACAACTGGGCAACGACAACCTTCTTATCTATGCTGGGACTACCGTCGGTGTACTGGAGGTCGATGCTGACCACCTTGTAATTGTCTCCAGCAAGCAACTTCTCAATGGTGTTGATGTAGTCGTCCACCATGGCCGGGTCGATGGTGTAAACCACGGAGAGATCCGTCTCCCTCGCATGGGTATCACTTTATGTTCGCCGAACTCCATTGGAGCGTCGCTAGACATCCCCTCTCTATGTGTCATTGTGGGTGTGCTTGTTGTGTTGTGGGCCGCGATTGAAAGGTTGAAGAGACTAAGGCTATAATGGCCGCGGGAATTAAAGAGGACACCGGACGACACATCCTGATGGCAATTCTAATTCACAGCGCGTAACTCCATCATGCCGCACATAACTGCATCGCGTGGCAACGCGCGTGGTGCATCCACATGCATATGGGTCCCCTGACATGATCGTGCACAGGCCCAACCACTGGCAGAGCGCGCGCGGAGGGATGCGAGCAGAGCGCTTAGCGGTCGCCTCAATGGCGAGCAACCATATATATGCATATAGCAGTTGAACATGCAAGGAAAAGCTGTCCACAACCCGAGCGCGCCGACGGACGCGAGCAGAGCGCGCCGCGGCGCCTAACGGTTGAACCGTTTGTATAGATCATGCATGACTGCTTAATTTATGAATAAAATATAGGGATAATTAGATTTATGCCCCTAGTTGTGTCCCAGTCGTCTGTTTTACCCCTAATTCTCAAAAGTCACCGGTTCTGTCCAAGTCACTTTGCTCCTCTTATGCTTTTGCCCTTTGACCTTTTGACCGTCAGTTTGAAAACTTCATAACTAATTCATACTAAATTAGAAAAATGCAAATAATATACCAAAATGTTCAGAAAAAACATCACCTATATGTTAGTGTCACTTGTATTCATGAAAAAAGTGTTGGAAAGTGCACATCCGAGTTTTAGCTCTTTTGATACCACCATGAATAGTAAACTCTAAAAAAATTCAAAAAAATCAAAAAAAATGGTGGCAAAGAACGACAAATGTTCTAAGTGCTTGCCAAGTTTCATTACGGAATGACATTCGTGGAAGTCATGGCAAAAAAATAATATATTTTGGAGTGCTGATTGTTTTTTTTTGCCGCGGTACCCACGAATGTTATTCCCTAATGAAACTTGGTAGACACCTAAAACATTTGTCATTCTTTGCCACCAAATTTTTTATGAATTTTTTTGAACTTTTTTATATTGTACTATTCATTGTGGTAGCATAAGTGCTAAAACCCGGATGGGCATTTTCCAACACTTTTTTCATGAATGCAAATGACACTGACATATAGGTGATGTTTTTCTGAACATTTTGGTATCTTAGTATGAATTAGTTATGAAGTTTTCAAACTGACGGTCAAACGGTCAAAGGGCAAAAGCATAAGAGGAGCAAAGGGACTTGGACAGAACCGGTGACTTTTGGGAATTAGGGGTAAAAGAGACGAGTGGGACACAACTAGGGGCATAAATCTAATTATCCCTAAAATATATGCTTAATTACTGAATTTTAGTTGCAAAAATTAGATAGTGCTAGTGATTTTTAGCTGCATATTTTGACAAATTGCCATTGGAACCGCTGGATGTCCTCTCTGTATGTGTCGTCGTGGGTGTGCTTATTGTGTCGTGCGCCGGCCCCAAACACTGGCAGCACAACTTAGAAATTGACAGGATGGAGTACTAGTTACAGTGATGCATATAATTAAGCAAATGGATCACACATGTCTGTATTGAATGGAATGAGAATGAAATAGCTCAATAAGAATTAAGGAGGCAAGAAGAAAGATGCATCCATCAACGTACGGCCACCTCCTCCTCCTCCTCAATTCAGTGCGCCGGGCTACCGACCGACGGCTAAGGATCAACGACTTTTGTGGCAAGGTCAAGGTGCTTCTCAGCAAAGGCATCCAAGGCTTCCAGTCGGTTGAAGAAGGCCAACATCGTAGCGTCCTCACTGGCTTTGTAGATACCTATGTACATGGTTTGCTCGGACACGTGGATGTGTAGGTCGACGAATTCTTGCAGGGCGAGGCACCTCGCTGCGAGCGCGACCTCCAGGTGGACATTCTTCGTGGCGTCGGCGGGCAGTCGCAGGGCCACCAATGCTTGAAAGAGGTTCCGACCATGGAGGCCGATTAGGGTGGCAGTCAATGAGGAGCCCGGGCACACGGGCTAGAGGAGTACGATGATGTCGTCCGCGAGCTTCTTGACGACGTCGAACTTGTTGGTGGTGGCAACGATCATCTGGTCCAACTGATAGTCGTAGCTGGCGTCGACGGCGGCCATCCACCAGCTGGTCGCCAACACCGTCTAGAGACGATCCTCGGTGCCATGCCGCAGGCTGATGTCGTGGACACGACCATCTGGCACAGCCGTTGGCCGCTCGTGTGCATCACCACCATGGGTCTGGAGTGAGCACTTTTGCGCTTAGTGTAGGTGCTTAGGCAAATGCTTACGTGCGTACGATGTGGTAGATGCATTGGAATGGAGGGGCGCCTTTATATGAGTGCAAACTGCGTTGCATTCACATTGTGCTGCCTCTTTTCCAGTCCTCCTCCCATTACTTCCCTCATGCATTCATGATGCTAATTGAAGGAGGATGCATCATTGGCCATTCAACATTTTGGGAACCGCTACCCTCTCCCTTGTCTGCATTAAAGCCATATCGGGAACTGCGTCGCCCACTTCATGCTCGGCTGAACACGCCTTCTCGCCTCCATCTATGCTTATTTACTGAATTTTAGTTGCAAAAATTAGATACTGCTAGTGAATTTTAGCTTCATATTTTGACAAATTGTAGTGTTACAAGGTTGACAAATGCCACTGTTACTAGATCAAAAAATGAAAATCTTTCCAGTTTGACAAATGGCAACATACCCAATATGATAGATGCAAATCTAACCAAATTGTTTGTGAAGTGGTTGCACACGGGTCATCCAAAACAACCGTTTGCGTTGAAGAGATGCACAAATCCTGCTCTCACTTTACATACGGGTGTTCTTTCTAAAGCGTTTGCGATTAAGAGCCATTAAAACCTATAGCCATTAAAACCAAGACACGTGGCGTCACGTGAATGGTTAAAATTTGAACTACACACATAAATGCATTGAAAAACTGAATTAATGCATAAAAATGTCCAAATGAACCCCGAATGATCCCAAAAATTGACATAACACTCCTGTTCTTCTATGTTGACACGAGAAAATTTTCCAAGGAAATAAGAGGCAATGGATATCGATTTGTCCCCAAAGGTGGGACGTTCTCTACCGAAACCATCAGGCTTATTGTGAGAAGCTCTGGTTTGTGAGAAGCATATCCCCAAACCCGCCCAAATGGGACAAATTTTTTACCACGACATGTTGATGCCGCCCCATGATAGCATGCATGCCAAGTTTCATGAATTTCAAATGAGCTTTGGATTTATACTAGAATTAAAAAACCAGGTATCTCAATGTTTGCGGCCGAGTGACGGTGGCAGGGTGTTTGACGACATTCATTCTCATTTCTTGCTTGGGACCTAATTAAGCATGCAACCGAGGACACAAATTTGAATTTTCAACCAATTTATATGCATTAGAGCATATGTGTGCATGTATAGTTCAAATTTGAATTATGCACATGAATGCATAGAAAACTCAGTTAATGTACAAAAAAGTCCAAGCGAACCCCCAAATATCCCAACAATTGACACAACACCCCTGTTGTTCTATGTTGACACTAGGAAAAAATTGAAATCAGGAAGAGGCAATGCATCTCGTTTCGTCCAGAAAGGTGAAATGTGGCCTGTTGTGAGAAGCTCTGATTTGTGAGAAGCATACCCCCAAACCTTGCCAAAATGGGACAACAAATTTACCACGACATGTTGATGCCGCTCCACGACAGCATGCCAAGTTTCATGAATTTCAAACGAGCTTTGGATTTACTAGAATTTAAAAACCAGGTATATATATCTCAATGTTTGCGGCCGAGTGACGGTGGCAGGGTGTTTTACATTCATTCTCATTTCTTGCATGGGACCTAATTAAGAAGGCAACCAAGGACACACATTTGAATTTTCAACCAATTTATATGCATTAGAGCATATGTGTGCATGTAGTTCAAATTTGAATTATGCACATGAACGCATAGAAAACTCAGTTAATGTATAAAAATGTCCAAGCGAACCCCAAAAAATCCCAAAAATTGACACAACACCCCTGTTGTTCTATGTTGACACTAGTTTTTTTTGAAATCGAGAAGATTCAACGGATATTGTTTCGTCCAGAAAGGTGAAACGTTCCCTACCGAAACCATCATGCTTGTTGTGAGAGAACCTCTAGTTTGCGAGAAGCTTATACCATAACCTGGCCCAAATGGGACAACATTTCTTTAACCCAGCATCTTGATGTTGTTCCATGATAGCATGCCAAGGTTCATGAATTTCAGACGAGTTTTGTATTTACTAGAATTACAAAAGCAAGCCCCTCAACATTTGGCGGAGAGCCACGATGCCATGGTGTTTGAAATTCATCCCCATTTCTTGAATGGGACGTAAGCATCAATCCATGGACACATATATCATTTTACAACCCATTTTGGTGCACCGGAGCATGTGCATGTGGTTTAGTTTTGAATTGTGCACCTGAAATTCCTAGAAAACCAAGTTGCCATATAAAAATGTCCAAACAAACCCTGAATAATTCCAATTTTTTTGACGACACACCTATAGTTGCATGTTCACTACAGATAGAAGTTCTAGCAATTCAAACACCATCCTTTGCAGCTGTGACCCCATTATCTAATTCAAAGCAAGATGAAAAATCAAGTAGATCCCACATAGTTTATTATCACCAACCATGTGAGACGCAGTACAAAATATCCTCGAGCACCATAGGTGTATAGTACGCCTTTGGCTTACTCGAGAAGGTTCATCGGCCACAGTCCACAGCCCGCTCTGAATATGGGACAGTGTTTGATGATACTTTGCGCGCCTGATTTTTTGCTAAAGCGATTCAAATTTTTGGCTTCCGCGGAAATATCTACCTCCCCGCCCCCTCCCCCTTAACAAAAAGCCACATTTCCCCTGTTCCCGCCTTCCTTTCCAAGTTGAAACCTTCACTCCTTGCTTGCAGCGCCGCCTCCTCACCAGCGACCCGCCTTCATGCTGCTCGGCCTCGCCTATCCAAGTAGGTAATCCACACCCGATCCTCGTCCTCCTCCTCCTTCTACATCCCACATGCCCTGACCGCCGGCACGAGCGTGCCACCTTCCACCCAAATCACCAACCCCTCCACCAAATAAGCGCTGTTCTAAGCCATGGTGCATGCAGTATAGCCAGGAGCTCAAGGAGAAATTGGCAGCAGAGAAGCACATCGCGGCCGCACGCGCGGATGAGGTCGCGATGGCTGCCATTCATGCCGACCCCCACATCTTGGAGGAGCACCTAGCCGTCGAGGCCACCGTCGACTCCTCGCACACTGAGGCCCCGCCACGGCTGGCTGCTTTAAACGACAGTTTGTGGCGTTTTCTCGAGGCCATCGTTGGTGCCTTCGATGAAGACTACGAGGTGTTTTCTCAGCGTGCACGTGCTTACCTCAACTCGAGAGCCAGCAGGTTGGTCCCTGGAGCAGCTCAGGCAACTCACCACTATGATGAGGGCACCTACGATGCGAAGGCCTCGCTCTCTGCCATGTCAAGGAGCCAATCATCATCGATATCTCCGAAAATGAGTAGCTTGTCTTATTAGCTCACTATAAGGACCCATGTTCAGTTTGCTAGCTACTGCCTTTCCTTAAATTTTTTAGTGAATCGTGCTATCTACTTTTACCATGCAATCTTTTGCTCTAGTGTATATGTTCTATATATCGTGTAATGTGGTGTCCAATTAACTATTGGGTTCAATTCTACAAATGTGATGTTCAATTCTTTAGGGTGCAATTTTCCAAGTTGTCAAGCATGCTTGGTTTGGTTAACTGTCTGATCTTCTATTAGGAGTATGTTATATTGTGCAATGTGGTGCTCAGTTAATGTTTGGTTCATTTGTTGTGGTGTTTAGTTAACTGTTTGGTTCAATTCTGCAATGTGATGTTCAATTGTTGTGTGTGCATTCTGTTATTGTATACCATGTGAGAAATAAATCGAATTTGGCTGTACTAAATACATGAGAAACAAATACAATTGCTATATTTCCAGGTTGTTAAGTATGCTTGGTTTGGTTAACTATCCAATCTTATATTAGGAGTATGTTATATTTGTGCAATGTGGTGCCCAGTTAACGGTTGGTTCATTTGTTGTTATGTTTAGTTAACTGCTTGGTTCAATTCTGCAATGCGATGTTCAATTCTTGTGGCTGCATTCTGTTATTGCATACCATGTGAGAAATAAATCGAATTTGGCTTAACTAAATACATGAGAAACAAATACAATTGCCATATTTACAAGTTGTTAAGCATGCTTGGTTTGGTTAACTATCTGATCTTCTATTAGGAGTACGTTATATTTGTGCAATGTGGTGCTCAGTTAACCATTGGTTTATTTGTTGTGGTGTTTAGTTAACTGCTTGGTTCAATTCTACAATACGATGTTTCATTGCTGTGGCCACATTTTGTTATTGTATACTATTATACCTTGTCTTTTTTATTTCTTTGCCCCGTTTCCAACATAGAGAAGATATTTATGCACATCCTTGTATACTATTATACCTTGTCTTTTTATTCCTTTGCCCCGTTTCCAACATAGAGAAGATATTTATGCACATCCTTGTATACCATGTGAGAAATAAATCGAATTTGGCTGTACTAAATACATGAGAAACAAATACAATTGCTATATTTTCAAGTTGTTAAGCATGCTTGGTTTGGTTAACTGCCCAATCTTCTATTAGGAGTATGTTATATTTGTGCAATGTGGTGCTCATTTAATGGTTGGTTCATTTGTTGTTGTGTTTAGTTAACTGCTTGGTTCAATTCTGCAATGCGATGTTCAATTGTTGTGGCTGCATTCTGTTATTGTATATCATGTGAGAAATAAATCAAATTTGGCTGTAGTAAATATATGAGAAACAAATAGAGTTGCTATATTTCCAAGTTTTTAAGTATGCTTGGTTTGGTTAACTGTCTGATCTTCTATTAGGAGTATGTTATATTTGTGCAATGTGGTGCTCAGTTAACGGTTGGTTCCTTTGTTGTGGTGTTTAGTTAACTGCTTGGTTCAATTCTATAATGCGATGTTCAATTGTTGTGGCTGCATTCTGTTATTGTATACTATTATACCTAGTCTTTTTATTCCTTTGCCCCATTTCCAATATAGAGAAGATATTTATGCACATCCTTGTTATCAGGCCTTTCCAAAACAGTTCACTGATGATTACCTCTCAAACCACCTGTATGGACAGGAGGCGAGGAAGGTTTTCATACAACACCCATGGTTCAATATTGAAGTGTTCCTAAAGAGGACGAAGGATGGACGGTCAATCATCAACACGCACTGGCCTAAAGTTACAAATACCTTCAACATCAATGAATGCTCAATATTTGCCTTCCGCTTCAGCAGTTTTCCAGACGAGATGCATCTGTCAATGTACCGTGTATGATGCTAATTTTGAAAGGTTCTAGATGTTGCACGTGAAACTTGGTGCTAGTGCAGTTGTGTAATGGGGTAGCTGAGTGCTGAAGCTATATCATGTTGTACTCTGATGTATTTCAATTATGAAATCCTGCTTCCTTAATATGGGAATGAAATATATTATATGTTTAATATGAATATCAATGAGATCAATAAATGGATTATTAATAATGGGGCAATTAGCCTACTAATTGGTTTTTGCTATTGCAAACGGTTATTGAGAAAATACCGTGGGCGATGACCTAAGGCAACACACACACTTTCTTTTACGCACCGTGTGTGATGCATTCAATAATGCAAACGGTAAAATTATTAATATTGTGTGCAATGGGAAGGCATCACAAACGATTTAACGGGGAAAATTGTGTGTGATGTACCTACGAACGGAAACGTGTTCCTTGTAGCGACTGTGTGGGATGTATGTACAAATGGAAACGTTTCACGGGGACAGACTGTGTGGGATGAACTTACTTCCGGAAACGATTTCGCCTATATAATTGTATTTTTTTGAGCACTGCTATACGTATAACCATATTTGCTCGCTCGCCGATCGCACACGATCTCATTTTGCCGAGCATGTGTGCCAGGAGGGCATATCCCCGATGGTTTCTGGGTCATGTGCGATGGACCCACTAATCGCCCACACTCACTAGGCGACGGTTCCGAATGCCATCGCGGAAAGGGGTTTAAAACCATTTGTATAGCACCGACGCGTACCAGTGACGTGGCATCACGTGAATGGTTAAAATTTCAATTATACACATAAATGCATTGAAAACTGAATTAATGCATAAAAATGTCCAAACGAACCCCAAAAAATGCCAAAAATTGACATAACACTCTTGTTGTTCTATGTTGACATGAAATTTTTTTCAAAGCAATATGAGGCAATGGATAATGTTTTGTCCCCAAAGGTGGGACGTTCCCTACCAAAACCATCAGGCTTGTTGTGAGAAGCTCTGGTTTGTGAGAAGAATATCCCCAAACCTGCCCCAAATGGGACAAATTTTTTAGCACGGCATGTTGATGCTGCTCCATGATAGCATGCATGCCAAGTTTCATGAATTTCAGACGAGTTTTGGTTTTATAATAGAATTAAAAAACTAGGTATCTCAATGTTTGCGACCAAGTGACGGTGGCAGGGTGTTTGATGACATTCATTCTCATTTCTTGCATGGGACCAAATTAAGCATGCAACCAAGGACACCGATTTGAATTTTCAACCAATTTATATGGATTAGAGCATATGTGTGCATCTATAGTTCAAATTTGAGTTATGCACATGAATGCGTAGAAAACTCGGGTAATGTATAAAAGTGTCCAAGCGAACCCCCAAATATCCTAAAAATTGACACAACGCCCCTGTTGTTCTATGTTGACACTAGGAAAACATTAAAATCGAGAAGAGGCAATGCATATTGTTTTGTCTAGAAAGGTGAAACGTTCCCTACTCAAACCATCGGGCTTGTTGTGAGAATTATGCGTTCCCTACCCAAATGGGACAAAAATTTACCACGACATGTTGACACCGCTCCATGACAGCATGCCAAGTTTCACGAATTTTAGACGAGCCTTGGATTTACTAGAATTTAAAAACCAGGTATATATTGAAGTAAATATTCCCTAGAGGAAATAATAAAGTTATTATTTATTTCCTTATTTCATGATAAAAGTTTATTATTCATGCTAGAATTGTATTAACCGGAAACTTGATACATGTCTGAATACATAGACAAACAAATTGTCACTAGTATGCCTCTACTTGACTAGCTCGTTAATCAAAGATGGTTAAGTTTCCTAACCATAGACATGAGTCATCATTTGATTAACGGGGTCACATCATGAGGAGAATGATTTGATTGACTTGACCCATTCCGTTAGCTTAGCACTTGATCGTTTAGTATGTTGCTGTTGCTTTCTTCATGACTTATACATGTTCCTATAACTATGAGATTATGCAACTCCCGTTTACCAGAGGAACACTTTGTGTGCTACCAAATGTCACAATGTAATTGGGTGATTATAAAGGTGATCTACAGGTGTCTCCGAAGGTACTTGTTGGGTTGGCGTATTTCGAGATTAGGATTTGTCACTCCGATTGTCGGAGAGGTATCTCTGGGCCCACTCGGTAATGCACATCACTATAAGCCTTGCAAGCATTGTAACTAATGAGTTAGTTGCATGATGATGTATTACACAACGAGTAAAGAGACTTGCCGGTAACGAGATTGAACTAGGTATTAAGATACCGACGATCGAATCTCGGGCAAGTAACATACTAATGACAAAGGGAACAATGTAAGTTGTTATGCGGTTTGACCGATAAAGCTCTTCGTAGAATATGTGGGAGCCAATATGAGCATCCAGGTTCCGCTATTGGTTATTGACCGGAGACGTGTCTCGGTCATGTCTACATAGTTCTCGAACCCGTAGGGTCCGCACGCTTAAAGTTTGATGACGGTTATATTATGAGTTTATGTGTTTTGATGTACCGAAGGTAGTTCGGAGTCCCGGATGAGATCAGGGACATGACGACGAGCCTCAAAATGGTCGAGACATAAAGATCGATATATTGGATGACTATATTCGGACTTCGGAAAAGTTCCGACTGATTCGGGTATTTTTCGGAGTACCGAAGAGTTACGGGAATTCGCCGGGGAGTATATCGGCCTTATTGGGCCATACAGGAATAGAGGAGAGAGGCGAAAAGGAAGGAGGCGCGCCCCCCCACCTCTGGTCCGAATTGGACAAGGGGTGCAGCCCCCTTTTCCTTCTCCCTCTCCCCCTCTTTCCTTCTCTCCTACTCCGGAAAGGAAAGGGGAATCCTACTAGGACTTGGGAGTCCTAGTAGGACTCCCCACACTTTTTGCCCTCCCTCTAGGGCCGGCCTCTCCCTCCCTCCTTTATATACGGGGGTGGGGGGGGCACCCCATAGACACAACAATTGATCTCTTGGTCTCTTAGCCGTGTGGGGTGCCCCCCTCCACCATATTCCACCTCGGTAATATCATAGCGGTGCTTAGGCGAAGCCCTGCGTCGGTAGCATTATCAACACCGTCAACACGTCATCGTGCTGACGGAACTCTCCCGCAAAGCTCTGCTGGATCGGAGTTCGTGGGACGTCATCGAGCTGAATGTGTGCTGAACTCGGAGGTGCCATATGTTCGGTACTTGATCGGTCGGATCGTAAAGACGTACGACTACATCAACCACGTTGTGCTAACGCTTCCGCTTTCGGTCTAAAAGGGTACGTGGACGACACTCTCCCCTCTCATTTCTATGCATCACCATGATCTTGCGTGTGCATAGGAAATTTTTGAAATTACTACCTTCCCCAACAGTGGTATCCGATCCTGGTTTATGCGTAGATGTTATATGCACGAGTAGAACACAAGTGAGTTGTGGGCGATACAAGTCATACTGCTTACCAGCATGTCCTACTTTGGTTCGGCGGTATTGTTGGATGAAGCGGCCCGGACCGACATTACGCGTACGCTTACGCGAGACTGGTTCTACCGACGTGCTTTGCATATAGGTGGCTGGCGGGTGTCAGTTTCTCCAACTTTAGTTGAATCGAGTGTGGCTACGCCCGGTCCTCGAGAAGGTTAAAACAACACTAACTTGACAAAATATCGTTGTGGTTTTGATGCGTAGGTAAGAACGGTTCTTGCTCAGCCCGTAGCAGCCATGTAAAATTTGCAACAACCAAGTAGAGGACGTCTAACTTGTTTTTGCAGGGCATGTTGTGATGTGATATGGTCAAGACGTGATGAGATATAGGTTGTTGTATGAGATGATCATGTTTTATTGAAGTTATCGGCAACTGGCAGAAGCCTTATGGTTGTCTCTTTATTGCATAAGATGCAAGCGCCAAATAATTGCTTTACTCTATCGCTATGCAATAGCAATAGTTTCAAGAGCAACAGTTGGCGAGACGACCATGTGATGACACATTGATATAGATCAAGATGATGGAGATCATGGTGTTATGCCGGTGACGATGGAGATCATGACGATGCTTTGGAGATGGAGATCAAAGGCACAAGATGATGATGGCCATATCATGTCACATATTTTGATTGCATGTGATGCTTATCTTTTATACATCTTATTCTGCTTTGATTGATGGTAGCTTTAGAAGATGATCTCTCACTAAATTTCAAGGTATAAGTGTTCTCCCTGAGTATGCACCGTTGCGAAAGTTCTTGGTGCCGAGACACCACGTGATGATCGGGTGTGATAAGCTTACGTTCAAATACAATGGGTGCAAGACAGTTTTGCACACGCAGAAATACTCGGGTTAAACTTGACGAGCCTAGCATGTGTAGATATGGCCTTGGAACACTGGAGACTGAAAGGTCGAGCATGAATCATATAGTAGATATGATCAACATAGTGATGTTCACCATTGAAAACTACTCCATCTCACGTGATGATCGAACATGGTTTAGTTGATTTGGATCACGTGATTACTTAGATGATTAGAGGGATGTCTATCTAAGTGGGAGTTCTTAAGTAATATGATTAATTGAACTTTAATTTATCATGAACTTAGTCCTGATAGTATTTTGCAAATTATGTTGTAGATCAATAGCTCGCGTTGTTGCTTCCCTATGTTTATTTTGATATGTTTTTAGAGAAAAACTATGTCGAAAGATGTTAGTAGCAATGATGTGGATTGGATCCGTGATCTAAGGTTTATCCTCATTGCTGCACAGAAGAATTATGTCCTTGATGCACCGCTAGGTGATAGACCTATTGCAGGAGCAGATGCAAACGTTATGAATGTTTAGCTAGCTCAATATGACGACTACTTGATAGTTTAGTGCTCCATGCTTAACGGCTTAGAATCGGGACTTCAAAGACGTTTTGAATGTCATGGACCATATGAGATGTTCCAGGAGTTGAAGTTAATATTTCAAGAAAATACCCGAGTTGAGAGATATGAAGTCTCCAACAAAGTTCTATAGCTAAAAGATGGAGGAGAATAGCTCAAGCTGTGAGCATGTGCTCAGATTGTCTGGGTACTACAATTGCTTGAATCAAGTGGGGGTTAATCTTCCAGATAAGATAGTGATTGACAGAGTTCTCTAGTCACCATCACCAAGTTAGTAGAACTTCGTGATGAACTATAGTATGCAAGGGATGACGAAAACGATTCTCGAGCTTTTCATGATGATGAAATTGATGAAGGTAGAAATCAAGAAAAAGCATCAAGTGTTGATGATTAACAAGACCACTAGTTTCAAGAAAAGGGCAAAGGGATAGAAAGGGAACTTCATGTAGAATGGCAATCAAGTTGTCACTTCCGTGAAGAAGCCCAAAGCTAGACTAAAGCCAGAAACTGAGTGCTTCTACTGCAAAGAAAATGGTGACTGGAAGCGGAAATGCCCTGAATATTTGGTGGATAAGAAGGATGGCAAAGTGAACAAGGGTATATTTGATATACAGGTTATTGATGTGTACATTACTAGTGTTTATAGTAGCCCCTGAGTATTTGATACTTGTTCGGTTGCTAAAAATTAGTAACTCGAGACAGGAGTTACAGAATAAACAGAGACTAGTTGAGGGTGAAGTGATGATGTATGTTGGAAATGGTTCCAGATTGATATGATCATCATCGCACACTCCCTGTACTTTCGGGATTAGTGTTAAACCTAAATAAATGTTATTTGGCATTTGCCTTGATCATGAATATGATTTGATCATGTTTATTGCAATATGGTTATTCATTTAAAGTCAGAGAATAATTGTTGTTCTCTTTACATGAATAAAGTCTTCGATGGTCATACACCCAATGAAAATATTTTGTTGGATCCCGATCGTCGTGATACACATATTCGTAATATTGATGCAAAAAGATGCAAAGTTGATAATGATAGTGCAACTTATTTGTGGCACTGCCGTTTGGATCATATCAGTGTGAAGCGCATGAAGAAACTCCATAAAGATGGACTTTTGGAATCACTTGGTTATGAATCATTTGATGCTTGCGAACCTTGCTTTTTGGGCAAGATGACTAAAACTCCGTTCTCCGGAACAATGGAATGAGCTACTGACTTGTTGGAAATAATACATACCGATGTATGTGGTCCAATGAGTGTTGATGCTCGTGGTGGGTATCATTATTTTCTGACCTTCATAGATGATTTGAGCAGATATGAGTATATCTACTTAATGAAGCACAAGTCTGAAACATTTGAAAAGTTCAAAGAATTTCAGAGTGAAGTGGAGAATCATCGTAACAAGAAAATAAAGTTTCTACAATCTAATCATAGAGGAGAATATTTGAGTTACGAGTTTGGCCTTTATTTGAAAACAATATGGAATAGTTTCACAGCTCACGCCACACGGAACACCACAGCGTAACGGTGTGTCCGAACATCGTAACCGCACTTTATTGGATATGGTGCGATCTATGATGTATCTTACCAATTTACCACTATCGTTTTGGGGTTATGCATTAGAGACAACTGCATTCACTTTAAATAGGGCACCATCAAAATCCGTTGAGACTACGCCTTATGAACTGTGGTTTGGCAAGAAACCAAAGTTGTCATTTCTTAAAGTTTGGGGTTGCGATGCTTATGTGAAAAATTTTCAACCTGATAAGCTCGAACCCAAATCGAAGAAGTGCGTCTTCATAGAATACCCAAACGAAACCGTTGGGTACACCTTATATCATAGATCCGAAGGAAAAATATTTGTTGCTAAGATAGATCCTTTCTAGAGAAGGAGTTTCTCTCGAAAGAAGTGAGTGGGAGGAAAGTAGAGCTTGATAAGGTTATTGTACCTTCTCCTGAATTGAAAACTAGTTCATCACATAAATAAGTTCCAGTGATTGCTAGACCAATTAGTGAGGAAGCTAATGATGATGATCATGAAACTTCAGATTAAGTTACTACAGAACCTCGTAGGTCTTCCAAAGTACAGACCGCACCAGAGTGGTACGGTAATTCTGCTCTAGAAGTTATGTTACTAGACCATGATGAACCTACGAACTGTGAGGAAGCGATGATGAGCCCAGATTCCGCAAAATGGCTTGAAGGCCATGAAATCTGAGATGGGATGCATGTATGAGAACAAAGTGTGGACTTTGGTGGACTTGCCCGATGATTGGCAAGCCATAGATAATAAATGGATCTTCAAGAGGAAGACAGACGCTGATAGTAGTGTTACTATCTACAAAGCTCGACTTTTTCGCAAAAAGTTTTTTGACAAGTTCAAGGTGTTGAATACGATGAGATTTAAGTCTGTCCGAATCATGTTAGCAATTGCCACATTTTATGAAATCTCGCAAATGGATGTCAAAACTACATTCCTTAATGGATTTATTAAAGAAGAGTTGTATATGATGCAACCAGAAGGTTTTGTCGATCCTAAAGGTGCTAACAAAATGTGTAAGCTCCAGCGATCCATCTATGGACTGGTGCAAGCATCTCGGAGTTGGAATATACGCTTTGCTGAGTTGATCAAAGCATATAGTTTTATACAGACTTGCGGTGAAGCCTGTATTTACAAGAAAGTGACTGGGAGCACTACAACATTTCTGATAAATATATGTGAATGACATATTGTTGATCAGAAATAATGTAGAATTTTCTGGAAAGCATAAAGGAGTATTTGAAAGGAGTTTTTCAAAAGAAAGACTTCAGTAAAGCTACTTACATACTAAGCATCAAGATCTATTGAGATAGATCAAGATGCTTGATAACATTTTCAATGAATACATACCTTGACAAGATTTTGAAGTAGTTCAAAATGGAACAGTCAAAGAAAGAGTTCTTGCCTGTGTTGCAAAGGTGTGAAATTGAGTAAGACTCAAATCCCGACCACGACAGAAAATAGAAAGAGAATGAAAGTCATTCCCTATGCCTCAGTCATAGGTTCTATAAAAGTATGCCATGCTATGGACCAGACCTATTGTATACTCTGCCTTGGTTTGGCAAGGGAGTACAATTGTGATCTAGGAGTAGATCACTGGACATTGGTCAAAATTATCCTTAGTGGAATAAGGATATGTTTCTCGATTATGGAGGTGACAAGAGGTTCGTCGTAAAGGATTACGTCAATCCAAGTTTTGACACTGATCCAGATGACTCTAAGTCTCAATCTGGATACATATTGAAACTGGGAGCAATTAGCTAGAGTAGCTCCGTGCAGAGCATTGTTGACATAGAACAAAATACATACGGATCTGAATTTGGCAGACCCGTTGACTAAACTTCTCTCACGAGCGAAACATGATCATACCTTAGTACTCTTTGGGTGTTAATCACATAGCAACGTGAACTAGATTATTGACTCTAGTAAACCCTTCGGGTGTTGGTCACATGACGATGTGAATTATGGGTGTTAATCACATACAGATGTGAATATTGGTGTTAAATCACATGGTGGTGTGAACTAGATTATTGACTCTAGTGCAAGTGGGAGACTGAAGGAAAAATGCCCTAGAGGCAGTAATAAAGTTATTATTTATTTCCTTATTTCATGATAAATGTTTATTATTCATGCTATAATTGTATTAATCGGAAACTTGATACTTGTGTGAATACATAGACAAACAGATTGTCACTAGTATGCCTCTACTTGACTAGCTCGTTAATCAAAGATGGTTAAGTTTCCTAACCATAGACATGCGTTGTCATTTGATTAACGGGGTCACATCATGAGGAGAATGATGTGATTGAGTTGACCCATTCCGTTAGCTTAGCACTTGATCATTTAGTATGTTGTTGTTGCTTTCTTCATGACTTATACATGTTCCTATAACTATGAGATTATGCAACTCCCGTTTACCGGAGGAACACTTTGTGTGCTACCAAACGTCACAACGTAACTGGGTGATTATAAAGGTGCTCTACAGGTGTCTCCGAAGGTACTTGTTGGGTTGGCGTATTTCGAGATTAGGATTTGTCACTCCGATTGTCGGAGTGGTATCTCTGGGCCCACTCAGTAATGCACATCACTATAAGCCTTGCAAGCATTGTAAGTAATGAGTTAGTTGCAGGATGATGTATTACGGAACGAGTAAAGAGACTTGCCGGTAATGAGTTTGAAATAGGTATTGAGATACCGACGATCGAATCTCGGGCAAGTAACATACCAATGACAAAGGGAACAACGTAAGTTGTTATGCAGTTTGACCGATAAAGATCTTCGTAGAATATGTGGGAGCCAATATGAGCATCCAGGTTCAGCTATTTGTTATTAACCGGAGACGTGTCTCAGTCATGTCTACATAGTTCTCGAACCCATAGGGTCCGCACGCTCAAAGTTCGATGACGGTTATATTATGAGTTTATATGTTTTGATGTGCCAAAGATAGTTCGGAGTCCCAGATGAGATCGGGGAGATGACGAGGAGTCTCTAAATGGTCGAGACGTAAAGATCGATATATTGGACGACTATATTCGGACTTCGGAAAAGTTCCTAGTGATTCGGGTATTTTTTGGAGTACCGGAGAGTTACGGGAATTCGCCGGGGGGTATATCGGCCTTATTGGGCCATACAGGAATAGAGGAGAGAGGCTAAAAGGAAGGAGGCGCGCCCCCCTCTGGTCCGAATTGGACAAGGGGTGCAGCCCCCTTTTCCTTCTCCATCTCCCCCTCTTTCCTTCTCTCCAACTCCGGAAAGGAAAGGGGAATGCTACTAGGACTTGGGAGTCCTAGTAGGACTCTCCACACTTGGCGCGCCCCCTCTAGGGCCGACCTCTCCCTCCCTCCTTTATAAATGGGGTCAGGGGGGCACCCCATAGACACAACAATTGATCTCTTGATTTCTTAGCCGTGTGCGGTGCCCCCTCCACCATATTCCACCTCGGTAATATCATAGCGGTGCTTAGGCGAAGCCCTGCGTCGGTAGCATCATCAACTCCGTCAACACGCCGTCGTGCTGACGGAACTCTCCCGCAAAGCTTGCTGGATCGGAGTTCGTGGGACGTCATCGAGCTGAATGTGTGCTGAACTCAGAGGTGCCATACGTTCGGTACTTGATCGGTCGGATCGTGAAGACGTACGACTACATCAACCGCGTTGTGCTAACGCTTCCGCTTTCGGTCTACAAGGGTACATGGACGACACTCTCCCCTCTCGTTGCTATGCATCACCATGATCTTGCGTGTGCGTAGGAAATTTTTGAAATTACTACGTTCCCCAACATATATATCTCAATATTTGCGGCCGAGTGATGGTGGTAGGGTGTTTGACATTCATTCTCATTTCTTGCATGGGACCTAATTAAGCATGCAACCAAGGACACATATTTGAATTTTCAACCAATTTATATGCATTAGAGCATATGTGTGTATGTAGTTCAAATTTGAATTATGCACATGAATGCTTAGAAAACTCAGTTAATGTGTAAAAATGTCCAAGCGAACCCCCAAAAATCCCAAAAATTGACACAACACCCCTGTTGTTCTATGCCGACACTAGGAAAAAAAATTGAAATCGAGAAGAGGCAATGCATCTCGTTTCGTCCAGAAAGGTGAAACATTCCCTACCGAAACCATCGGCCTTGTTGTGAGAAGCTCTGGTTTGTGAGAAGCATATCCCCAAACCTGCCCCAAATGGGACAAAAAATTTACCACGACATGTTGATGCCGCTCCATGACATCATGCCAAGATTCATGAATTTTAGACGAGCTTTGGATTTACTAGAATTTTAAAACCAGTTATATATCTCAATGTTTGCGGCCGAGTGACGGTGGCAGGGTTTTTGAAATTCATTCTCATTTCTTGCATGTGACCTAATTAAGCATGCAACCAAGGACACAGATTTGAATTTTCAACCAATTTATATGCATTAGAGCATATGCGTGCATGTAGTTCAAATTTGACTTATGCACATGAATGCATAGAAAGTCAGTTAATGTATAATAATGTCCAAGCGAACCCCCAAAAATCCCAAAAATTGACACAACACCCCTATTGATCTATGTTGACACTAGGAAAAATATTGAAACCGAGAAGAGGCAATGCATATCGTTTCGTCCAGAAAGGTGAAAGGTTCCCTACCGAAAACATCGGGCTTGTTGTGAGAAGCTCTGGTTTGTGAGAAGCATATCCCCAACCTGCCCCGAATGGGACAAAAAATTTACCACGACATGTTGATGCCGCTCCATGACTTTTCATGCCAAATTTCATGAATTTCAGACGAGCTTTGGATTTACTAGAATTTAAAAACCAGGTATATATCTCAACGTTTGCGGCCGAGTGACGGCGGTAGGGTGTTTGACATTCATTCTCATTTCTTGAATGGGACGTAAGCATCAATCCATGGACACATATATCATTTTGCAACCCATTTTGGTGCACCGGAGTATGTGCATGTGGTTTAATTTTGAATTGTGCACCTGAAAAATCCCAAAAATTGACCCAACACCCCTGTTGTTCTATGTTGACACTAGAAAAAAAATTGAAATCGAGAAGATGCAACGGATATTGTTTCGTCCATAAAGGTGAAAGGTTCCCTACCGAAACCATCATGCTTATTGTGAGAGAAGCTCTGGTTAGCAAGAAGCTTATACCATGACCTGGCCCAAATGGGACAACATTTTTTTACCCCAGCATCTTCATGCCATTCCATGATAGCATGCCAAGGTTCATGAATTTTAGGCGAGTTTTGTATTTACTAGAATTACAAAAGCAAGCACCTCAACATTTGGCGGAGAGCCACGGTGCCGTGGTGTTTGAAATTCATCACCATTTCTTGAATGGTATGTAAGCATCAATCCATGGAAACATATATCATTTTACAATCCATTTTGGTGCACCGGAGCACGTGCATGTGGTTTAATTTTGAATTGTGCACCTGAAACTCCTAGAAAACCAAGTTACCGTATAAAAATGTCCAACCGAATCCTCAATAAATCCAATTTTTTTGACGACACACCTATAGTTTCATGTTCACTACAGATAAAAGTTGTAGCAATTCAAACAACATCCTTTGCAGTTGTGACCCCATTATGTAATTCAAATCAAGATGAAAAATCAAGTAGTTCCCACACAGGTTATTATCACCAACCGTGTGAGATGCAGTACAGAATTTCCTGGAGCATCGTCGGTGTATAGTACGCCTATGGCTTACTCGAGAAGGTCCGTCGGCTACAATCCACAGTCCGCTCTGAATAAGGGACCGTGTCTGATAACACTTTGTGCGCCGTTTTTTTCGCTGAAGCGATTCCAAATTTTTGGCTTCCGTGGAAATATTTACCTCCCCGCCCCCTCCCCCTTACCAAAAGCAACATTTCCCCTGTTTCCGCGTTCCTTTCCAAGTTGAAACCTTCACTCCCTGCTTGTAGCGCCGCCTCTTCGCTGGTGATCCTCCTTCATGCTGCTCGGCCTCACCTATCCAGGCAGGTAATCCACACCCGAACCCCGTCCTCCTCCACCTTCCACATCCCACATGGCCCGACCGCCATCGCGAGCGCGACACCTTCCGCCCAAATCACCGACACCTCCACCAAATAAGCGTCGTCCTAAGCCATGGTGCGCGTAGTATAGCTAGGATCTCAAGGAACATTTGGCAGTGGAGAAGCAAATCATGGCCGCACGCGCTGATGAGGTCGCGATTGAAGGAAATATGCCCTAGAGGCAATAATAAAGTTATTATTTATTTCCTCATATCATGATAAATGTTTATTATTCATGCTAGAATTGTATTACCCAGAAACATAATACATGTGTGAATACATAGACAAACAGAGTGTCACTAGTATGCCTCTACTTGACTAGCTCGTGAATCAAAGATGGTTAAGTTACCTAACCATAGACATGAGTTGTCATTTGATTAACGGGATGACATCATTAGGAGAATGATGTGATTGACTTGACCCATTCCGTTAGCTTAGCACTTGATCGTTTATTATGTTGCTATTGCTTTCTTCATGACTTATACATGTTCCTATGACTATGAGATTATGTAACTCCCGTTTACCGGAGGAACACTTTGTGCGCTACCAAACGTCACAACGTAACTGGGTGATTATAAAGGTGCTCTATAGGTATCTCCAAAGGTACTTGTTGAGTTGACGTATTTTGAGATTAGGATTTCTCACTCCGATTGTTGGAGAGATATCTCTGGGCCCTCTCGGTAATGCACATCACTATAAGCCTTGCAAACAATGTAGCTAATGAGTTAGTTACGGGATGATACATTTTGTAACGAGTAAAGAGACTTGCCGGTAACGAGATTGAACTAGGTATTGAGATATCGACGATCGAATCTCGGGCAAGTAACATACCGATGACAAAGGGAACAACATATGTTGTTAAGCATTTGACCGATAAAGATCTTCGTAGAATATATAGGAGCCAATATGAGCATCCAGCTTCCGCTATTGGTTATTTACCGGAGACGTGTCTCGGTCATGTCTAGATAGTTCTAGAACCCGTAGGGTCTGCACGCTTAAAGTTAGATGATGGTTATATTATGAGTTTATGTGTTTTGATGTACCAAAGGTAGTTCAGAGTCCCAGATATGATCACAGACATGAGGAGGAGTCTCGAAATGGTTGAGACATGAAGATTGATAAATCGTATGACTATATTCGGACACCGAAATGGTTCCGGGGGTTATCGGATATACCGGAGTACCAGGGGTTTATTGGAACCGCCCCGGAGGTTAATGGGCCTCATGGGCCCAAGTGGTGTAAGAGGAGAGGCGGCCAAGGGGCAGCTGTGCGCCCTCCCCCCCAAGTCGGAATTGGACAAGGAGGGGAGGCGGCACCCCCCTTTCCTTTCCCCCTCTCTCTCCTTCCCTCTCCTCTCCTACTCCAACAAGGAAGGGGGGAGTCCAACTCCTGGTGGGAGTAGAACTCCTCATGGGGTGCCAAGGGTGTCCGGCCCCCTCCCCCTCCTCCACTCCTATATATACGGAGAGGGAGGCACACCCTAGAGACACAACAATTGATCCTTGAGATCTCTTAGCCGTGTGCAGTGCCCCCCTCCACCATAATCCACCTCGATAATATTGTAGCGGTGCTTAGGCGAAGCCCTGCGTTGGTAGAACATCATCATTGTCCTCACACCGTCGTGTTGACGGAACTCTCCCTCAAAGCTCGATTGGATCGGAGTTCGACGGACGTCATCGAGCTGAACGTGCTGAACTTGGAGGTGCCGTGCGTTCGGTACTTGATCGGTCGGATCATGAAGACATACAACTACATCAACAGCGTTGTGCTAACGCTTCCGCTTTAGGTCTACGAGGGTACGTGGACAGACTCTCCCCTCTCGTTACTATGCATCACCATGATCTTGTGTGTGCGTAGGAATTTTTTTGAAATTACTACAATCCCCAATAGTGGTATCAGAGCCAGGTTTTATGCGTTGATGTTATATGCACGAGTAGAACACAAGTGAGTTGTGGGCAATACAAGTCATACTGATTACCAGCATGTCATACTTTGGTTCGGCGGTATTGTTGGATGAAGCGGCCCAGACCGACATTACGCGTACGCTTACGCGAGACTGGTTCTACCGACGTGCTTTGCACACAGGTGGCTGGCGGGTGTTAGTTTCTCCAACTTTAGTTGAACCGAGTGTGGCTACGCCCGGTCCTTGAGAAGGTTAAAACATCATTAACTTGACGAACTATCGTTGTGGTTTTGATGCGTAGGTAAGAACGGTTCTTGCTAAGCCCGTAGCAGCCACGTAAAACTTGCAACAACAAAGTAGAGGACGTCTAACTTGTTTTTGCAGGGCATGTTGTGATGTGATATGGTCAAGACGTGATGGTATATTTTATTGTATGATATGATCATGTTTTGTAACCGAGTTATCGACAACTGGCAGGAGCCATATGGTTGTCACTTTATTGTATGCAATGCAATCGCCCTGTAGTTGCTTTACTTTATCACTAAGGGGTAGCGATAGTCGTAGAAGCAATAGTTGGCGAGACGCCAACGATGCTACGATGGAGATCAAGGTGTCGCACCGGTGACGATGGTGATCATGACGGTGCTTCGGAGATGGAGATCACAAGCACAAGATGATGATGGCCATATCATATCACTTATATTGATTGCATGTGATGTTTATCTTTTACGCATCTTATCTTGCTTTGATTGACGGTAGCATTATAAGATGATCTCTTACTAAATTTCAAGATAAAAGTGTTCTCCCTGAGTATGCACCGTTGCCAAAGTTCGTCGTGCCCAGACACCACGTGATGATCGGGTGTGATAAGTTCTACGTCCATCTACAACGGGTGCAAGCCAGTTTTGCACACGCAGAATACTCAGGTTAAACTTGATGAGCCTAGCATATGCAGATATGGCCTCGTAACACTGAGACCGAAAGGTCAAGCTTGAATCATATAGTAGATATGATCAACATAGTGATGTTCACCATTGATAACTACTCCATTTCATGTGATGATTGGTTATGGTTTAGTTGATTTGGATCACGTGATCACTTAGATGATTAGAGGGATGTCTATCTAAGTGGGGGTTCTTAAGTAATATGATTAATTGAACTTAAATTTATCATGAACTTAGTACCTGATAGTATTTTGCTTGTCTATGTTTGTTGTAGATAGATGGACCGTGCCGTTGTTCCGTTGAATTTTAATGCATTCCTTGAGAAAGCAAAGTTGAAAGACGATGGTAGCAATTACACGGACTGGGTCCGTAACATGAGGATTATCCTCATTGCTACACATAAAAGTTACGTCCTGGAAGCACCGCTAGGTGTACCACCTGCGCCAGCAACTACAGACATTGTGAATGCCTGGCAGTCGCGTGTTGATGACTACTCGATAGTTCAGTGTGCCATGCTTTACGGCTTAGAACCGGGACTTCAATGACGTTTTTAACGTCATGGAGCATATGAGATGTTCCAGGAGTTGAAGTTAATATTTCAAGCAAATGCACGGATTGAGAGATATGCAGTCTCCAATAAGTTATACAGCTGCAACATGGAGGAGAATGGTTCTGTCAGTGAACATATACTCAAAATGTCTAGGTATTGCAATCACTTGATTCAACTGGGAGTTAATCTTCTAGATGATAGTGTCATTGACAGAATTCTTCAATCACTGCCACCAAGCAACAAGAGCTTCGTGATGAACTATAATATGCAAGGGATGAACAAGACTATTCCCGAGCTCTTCGCAATGCTAAGCGCTGCGGAGGTAGAAATCAAGAAGGAGCATCAAGTGTTGATGGTCAATAAGACCACCAGTTTCAAGAAAAATGGTAAAGAAAAGAATAAGGGGAACTTCAAGAAGAACGGCAAACAAGTTGCTGCTCAAGATAAGAAACCCAAGTCGGGACCTAAGCCTGAAACTGAGTGCTTCTACTGTAAGCAGACTGGACATTGGAAGCGGAACTGCCCCAAGTATTTGGCGGATAAGAAGGATGGCAAGGTGAACAAAGGTATATGTGATATACATGTTATTGATGTGTACCTTACCAGAGCTTGCAGTAGCACCTGGGTATTTGATATTGGTTCTGTTGCTAATATTTGCAACTCGAAACAGGGACTACGGATTAAGCGGACACTAGCTAAGGACAAGGTGACGATGCGCGTGCGAAATGGTTCCAAAGTCGATGTGATTGCCGTCGGCACGCTACCTCTACATCTACCTTCGGGGTTAGTTTTAGACCTAAATAATTGTTATTTGGTGCCAGCGTTGAGCATGAACATTATATCTGGATCTTGTTTGATGCGAGACGGTTATTCATTTAAATCTAAGAATAATGGTTGTTCTATTTATATGAGTAATATCTTTTATGGTCATGCACCCTTAAAGAGTGGTCTATTTTTGATGAATCTCGATAGTAGTGATACACATATTCATAATATTGAAGCCAAAAGATGCAGAGTTGATAATGATAGTGCAATTTATTTGTGGCACTGCCGTTTGGGTCATATTGGTGTAAAGTGCATGAAGAAACTCCATACTGATGGACTTTTGGAATCACTTGATTATGAATCACTTGGTACTTGCGAACCATGCCTCATGGGCAAGATGACTAAAACGCCATTCTCCAGATCTATGGAGCGAGCAACTGATTTGTTGGAGATCATACATACTGATGTATGTGGTCCAATGAATGTTGAGGCTTGCGGCGAGTATCGTTATTTTCTCACCTTCACAGATGATTTGAGCAGATATGGGTATATCTACTTAATGAAACATAAGTCTGAAACATTTGAAAAGTTCAAAGAATTTCAGAGTGAAGTTGAAAATCATCGTAACAAGAAAATAAAGTTTCTACGATCTGATTGTCGAGGAGAATATTTGAGTTACGAGTTTGGTCTACATTTGAAGCAATGCGGAATAGTTTCGCAACTCACGCCACCCGGATCACCACAGCGTAATGGTGTGTCCGAACGTCGTAATCGTACTTTACTAGATATGGTGCGATCTATGATGTCTCTTACTGATTTACCGCTATCATTTTGGGGTTATGCTTTAGATACGGCTGCATTCACGTTAAATAGGGCACCAGCAAAATTCGTTGAGACGACGCCTTATGAACTGTGGTTTGGCAAGAAACCAAAGTTGTCATTTCTTAAAGTTTGGGGCTGCGATGCTTATGTGAAAAAGCTTCAACCTGATAAGCTCGAACCCAAATTGGAGAAATGTGTCTTCATAGGATACCCAAAGGAAACTATTGGGTACACCTTCTATCACAGATCCGTAGGCAAGACATTCGTTGCCAAGAATGGATCCTTTCTAGAGAAGGAGTTTCTCTCGAAAGAAGTGAGTGGGAGGAAAGTAGAACTTGATGAGGTAACTATACCTGCTCCTTTATTGGAAAATAGTTCATCACAGAAACTGGTTCCTGTGACGACTACACCAATTAGTGAGGAAGCTAATGATGTTGATCATGAAACTTCAGATCAAGTTACTAACGAACCTCGTAGGTCAACCAGAGTAAGATCCGCACCAGATTGGTACGGTAATCCTATTCTAGAGGTCATGTTACTTGACCATGGCGAACCTATGAACTATGAGGAAGCGATGATGAGCCCAGATTCCGCAAAATGGCTTGAGGCCATGAAATCTGAGATGGGATCCATGTATGAAAACAAAGTATGGACTTTGGTTGACTTGCCCGATGATCGGCAAGCCATCGAGAATAAATGGATCTTCAAGAAGAAGACTGACACTAATGGTAATGTTACTGTCTACAAAGCTCGACTTGTTGCAAAAGGTTTTCAACAAGTTCAAGGGGTTGACTATGATGAGACTTTCTCACCCGTAGCGATGCTTAAGTCTGTCCGAATCATGTTAGCAATTGCCGCATTTTATGATTATGAAATTTGGCAAATGGATGTCAAAACTGCATTCCTGAATGCATTTCTGGAAGAAGAGTTGTATATGATGCAACCAGAAGGTTTTGTCGATCCAAAGGGTGCTAACAAAGTGTGCAAGCTCCAGCGATCCATTTACCGACTGGTGCAAGCCTCTCGGAGTTGGAATAAATGCTTTGACGGTGTGATCAAAGCATATGGTTTTATACAGACTTTTGGACAAGCCTGTTGTCGGTGTCAAAACCGGCGGATCTCGGGTAGGGGGTCCCGAACTATGCGTCTAGGCGGATGGTAACAGGAGACAAGGGACACGATGTTTTTACCCAGGTTCGGGCCCTCTCGATGGAGGTAAAACCCTACTCCTGCTTGATTAATATTGATGATATGGGTAGTACAAGAATAGATCTACCACGAGACAAGAGAGGCTAAACCCTAGAAGCTAGCCTATGGTATGATTGTTGTTCGTCCTACGGACTAAAACCCTCCGGTTTATATAGGCACCAAAGAGGGTTAGGGTTACACAGAGTCGGTTTCAATGGTAGGAGATCTACATATCCGTATCGCCAAGCTTGCCTTCCATGCCAAGGAAAGTCCCATCCGGACACGGGACAAAGTCTTCAATCTTGTATCTTCATAGTCCAGGAGTCCGGCCAAAGGTGATAGTTCGGCTATCCGGACACCCCCTAATCCAGGACTCCCTCAGTAGCCCCTGAACCAAGCTTCAATGACGATGAGTCCGACACGCATATTGTCTTCGGCATTGCAAGGTGGGTTCCTCCTCCGAATACTTCATAGAAGATTTTGAACACAAGGATAGTGTCCGGCTCTACAAAATAAGTTCCACATACCACCCTACAGAGAATAATATTTACACAAACTCAATCTGCTAACGTATTCCATGGCGTGCCATGACACCACGGCCAAGCCTTTATTCGAATCGTTCTTACTATCCCACCTCAGCGCGTTTAGCGAGGAGGTTTCCTTGGCACGTCTTGTCGAAGCAGAGATCGTGTCCCCTTATTCCGGGATTCTCATCAATACGGGCGTGGGTAACCCAATCGTGCACGTTGGCACGTCTCCTCTATCGAAGGCGAGTCCCGAACAGTCACGGGGAAGGCTCTTGGTATTCAACCTCTTTATAAAGAGACCAAGGCTCCACTCCTTTCTTTCAATCTCAATCGAATCCGCCCCTTGCCTCGAGTTCCAACACCCAAAGCTCCAGATTCAGGTGCTTCGGACCTTCGATGATGTCCGGCTCTGACCTGCAAGGCCGGTGGATGCCTTCCTCCGTTACGGAAGAAGACGTGCTAAAGCTAAGAGACGCCACGTATCTAACCGGTGAAATTTCGCATAGGCTGCCTGCCCAAGGGTAGGTTATTCCCACTCCCAAGCCTGGCGAAAGCATGGTGTTCACGTCTCACTTTCTTCAGGGTCTAGGCTTCCCGACGGACCCCTTCGTGAGGGGGCTCATGTTTTATTATGGGTTGGAATTTCATGACTTGGATCCGGAGTCCATCCTCCACATCTCATCGTTCATTGTCGTATGCGAAGCCTTCCTACGCATTACCCCTCACTTCGGATTGTGGCTCAAGACCTTCAAGATGGAGCCGAAGATGATCAAGGGGTAGCAGGCAGAATGCGGAGGGGCTGTTATAAGCAAGAATGCTGATGCTCTATGGCCCGAGGGCTCTTTTCAAGAGGAGCTCAGCCTATGGCAACAAGAGTGGTTTTACATCACAGTTCCCAGGGGCACCAAATGGGTGGCGCCACCTGCCTTTCGCTCGGGTCCTCCACCGCGGCTGGCGTCATGGGTCAATAAAGGACTTGACTGGGGGCCGTCCAAGGACGTGCCCCTGTTGCAGGGCCGCATTCAAGACCTCCGAGAGAGAGAAATCACTCTTGTTGTAGTAGCGCAGGTCATGCTGATTCGTCGCATCCTGCCCTGCAAACGTCGCCCCCTCCGCCTGTGGGAATTTAACCCGGAGGGACCACGAGCTCTCCAACATTTTATAGGCGCGACGCCTGTGGAGATGTACAAGCTTCTCTTCGGATCACAAGCGATGTGTCCGGACTTGACCGAGGACGCAGGTCTGAGCTACAATCGCCCGGATACTCAAGTAAGTAGCCCTGTACCCGGACACGCTATCTCATATTTATCACGAACTTGCCCTTTAGAAGAGCTGTTCTTTGAACAGGAGTGGATAGCGAAAGCAAAGTTAATCAGGTGTTCGGCCCCCCTCCCTGAGACCACCCCGGATCCCGTGTTAACCAGGATGCTGGAGGTTGCGCCTTCGGAAGAAGGTGAAGGGGGGAACAAGGAAGCTACCGCCTCCGCGAAGGAGGCTGTCAGGAAAGGAGGCATCGAGAATCCCTCCATCCAAGGGAAGAAGAGGACCGCCTCTGAAGACCCGGAGACCATGGTCTCAAAGCGGGGGAAGAAATCTTCGTCAGAGGGTCTTGTGTTGAGAGATGCCTCGGCCGCATTATGCCCTCAAGGGGATCAGCCCTCCACCGAGCCGTAAGTAAAAAGGGGACTTTACTTTAAAATAAAGGATATCCCTGCCCTATTTCTAATGAAGATAACCAAAATTTTACCTTGTAGTTCGGATCTCAGCCCTTCTCAGCAGAGCTCCTCTTCGGGGGATCTCTGTTCGGAGATGATAGAGAGCGAAACGCCTCCCCCGCCGTACCGACTTGCGAGGCGGGCGACCCTCAGGTGTTGTCGCGGATGGTTTCTTCGAATCCGGGGGGCCGGAAGGCAGTCATATGTCCCCTCAAAGCCCTCTGCGTCCGGCCTTCGAAAAAGGCCATCGGACGAGTCCGACACCACCTGGTGTATGGTCGGAGGAGCTGAAGGATCTGCTCGGCGAGCGTCTATCTCAGAAGATCACCGTGCGTTAATGGGTACGATGATTGAAAGGATTTCATCCGCTGAGAGCGGATTGCACGAAGCCGTCAGAAGTTTACTGACAGGATTTGAGGTACGCAAAATGATGTACCTTCTGACAGTTCCGCATATAAAATGCGCCCTGTGTAGATAGTAGCCCCTGAGGCTCGGTGTGTTGTCAAAAATGACAGCGCGCCGAGGATCATAAACCAAGGTATAATGTGTCGCCCTTCCTATGTAGGTGGCGAAGGGTCCAGTGGCTAGCCGGACTGATGAATGTGCCGAACTAAAGCGGCAACTTGACGTGGCGGATGCCGACATCGCGCTTGACAATAGGCGACTTGACGAGTCACAAGGTATGCATTTTCTCCGCGGACACCTGGTAAGGGAGCTTGATGCCCGTGTCTTACAACATGTATGCTTGATGCAGATGGTGCCGCTGCCATGGAGAACCTTCGGGCGAAGCTCGCCCGAGCCAAGGAGCAGGCCAGAAAGAGTGATGCGGCTGCCTTAAAGGCGGCCGAAGAGCTAAAAGCCAAACAGGCAGCTCAATGCCGAAGCAAGAAGGAAATGGCCGAGATGGCTGTGAAGTGGAAGAATGCTGCCAACCGCTGCAAGCTCCTTGAAAAAGAAGATCGAGCGGTGCAAGAGGACCTGAAGAAGGCCACTTCCGAGGCCAAGGATGCTCGCTCTGCGATGAGAGCTATGAAGGAGGAGCTACGTCAGGCCGGAGATATCGCGGCTGGAAAGCCCTTTCTGCTGCGGAGGAAATTCGTGGATCCTAAATATGCTCAGTTGGACCGGCTATGGAGTGTAGGGGATGCTTATCTGGACTTGGCGGCAAGTGCCGCGGACACGGCCGAACACTTCCGAGATCAAAAGGATCACAAAATGGAAAAGGTTTTTTGGTCGCAGTTCCATAATCCAGAGCGCCCACTTCCATTAACCGATCGCTTGGCCGAATGGGCGGAGCTGAATAGGTTATCCGGACTTGCCATGAAGGATGTCGTGAGTCTTTTGTGGCCGAAAAGGCCCGAGCCGAAGAGTTATTTGGGCTTGGTGCAGCAGTTCCTTGGTGTGGTGCCGCATATCAATGCAATGAGGAGGTCGACATGCATAGAGGGTGCGCGGATGGCTCTTGCCCGTGTCAAGACATACTGGGCGGAGATGAAGGCCACCGATGTTGTATCCCAAGATTCGGACGGAAGCTGAGTACCTGTCGAGCACTATTTTTAGGAAGTTCTGCAGGGCGCTCGCTTAATAGAGACGCAGTGCTCGAAGGATATTATGTTCGAATAACATGTTTTATTGTGAAACAATGTATCGATGGAATATAAGAGCTTTTTATACTTGTGCCTTTCAAGAATTAAAATACCTCCTGTGTGGCCGCTAGTGTATATATATATATATAACCTGAAAGATGGCAGTCTTCGGCTTTAGCCCCCATGCATATAATATGGGGGTGTTTGCAAAAGGCGCATTTTCACACTTGATCCAACATCTTGGTCCTATAAAGGAGGTGGTAGCGCAGCAAACTAGGCAACCGGACTATAATGCTTTATCACTTTCACTTAGCCATAGGAGTTTGACAGTGGGGCTACGATATAGCCCCTAGGGGCACCGCGCTCACTCGAATTCGGGGCGCGTATGTGCCTAACCGGGAAACGGTCCTTCGTCAATGCGGAGGAATCCTATAGATTCCGGTGGGTCATCGAGTGGTTTACCAGTCTCACGCTATATCATGATAGTCAGTTTTCGGCTTTCTCTACTGAGGTGCTCACCTGGCCGAACCGGGGCACAATCGCAGTAGTTCTCCTGGTGCCGCCTTAGCCGATAGAGCGGAACGTAAGGCAGCAAAACACAGGAACCGGGCAAACCCAACATTTGACCAAAGACATGATTCGGAGCTGATGCATATAAGGCCTAACTCGATACGCCGAACACTCCCTAAGGTACTCGGTCTTTATGAAAACGGGCCGAACAACGCCCTTTGTAATAAGCCCCTGGTGTCCAGGTACGCGCAAAATTCTAACGTGGCCCATGCCAAAATGCCAGCCTCCTCCTCGGTGATAGCAAAAAAACCGAGGGATGTATATCAACAAGAGATAGTAAAAAAGGTTTACGCAGGGTCTTAATTTGAAAAGAATCCTTGCAACGGGTCCCTACTGCACGTCTGTGCGTGTGTCTCCATTGTGCCGTATCCTGGACGGGTGTAGCACAGTGTTCATCTGTAAAAGAGAGGAACTTAGTTGAAAAAGATTGTGCAAAAATGTACGTTATATTAAATAAACAAAGTATGACTCAAAAAATGAATAAGATTGAGCTTTATTGTCTCTTGTTGTACATGTGCGGAGCCCCTTGTGCGGGGGTATGCGACTAGTAAGCCCTTATATGTTTACACCGGACTCGTCTAACCGTGTCCGGGGTCTGAACGACCTGTTTAGGTGCTTTGATTAGTGAAGCTGGTTTAGTGTGTGGCTGTCAAGGCAGTCACACAATCTTCCGCGCTCGAGGAACACTTGAGATTTCCCTTTAAGGAGATGATGCCTCACGGACCGGGCATTTTAAGTGTAAGGGATGCATAATGCGGTATTGCATTAAAGCGGGCGAAAGCTTCGCGTCCCAGTAGTGCTTGGTAGCTACTTGTCAATGGGGCGAGGTGGAAGGTTAACTTTTCACGGCAGAACTCAAGACGTTATGTGACGCACCCATTTTCCCAGCAACTCAAGACGTTATGAATGCCTGACAGTCGCGTAATGATGATTACTCCCTGGTTCAGTGCGGCATGCTTTATAGCTTAGAACCGGGGCTCCAAAAGCGTTTTGAGCAGCACAGAGCATATGAGATGTTCCAAGAGCTGAAAATGGTTTTCTAGGCTCATGCCCGGGTCGAGAGATATGAAGTCTCTGACAAGTTCTATAGTTGTAAGATGGAGGAAAACTGTTCTGTCAGCGAGCATATACTCAAAATGTCTGGGTTGCACAACCGTTCGTCTCAGCTGGGAGTTAATCTTCCAGATGACTTGGTCATTGACAAGATCCTCCAGTCGCTCCCACCTAGCTACAAGAGCTTTGTGATGAACTACAATATGCAAGGGATGGAGAAGTCCATTCCTGAGTTATATTCAATGCTGATATGAGCGGAGGTGGAAATCAAAAAGGAACATCAAGTGTTGATGGTGAATAAGACCACTAGTTTCAAGAAAGGCAAGGGTAAAAAGAACTTCAAGAAGCACAGCAAGGGAGTTGCCACGCCCGGTAAATCAGTTGCCGGGAAGAAGCCAAACAATGGACCCAAGCCCGAGACTCAGTGCTTTTATTGCAAGGGAAATGGTCACTAGAAGCGAAACTGCCCCAAGTACTTAGCAGATCAGAAGGCCGGCAACACCAAAGTTATATGTGATATACATGTTATTGATGTGTACCTTACCAGTACTCGTAGTAGCTCCTGGGTATTTGATACCGGTGCAGTTGCTCATATTTGTGACTCAAAACAGGAGCTGCAGAATAAGCGGAGACTGGCGAAGGACGAGGTGGCGATGCACATCGGGAATGGTTCCAAGGTCAATGTGATCGCCGTCGGCACGCTACCTCTACATTTACCTACGGGATTAGTTTTAAACTTCAACAATTTTTATTTAGTGCCAGCTTTGATCATGAACATTCTATCTGGATCTCGTTTAGTGTGAGATGGCTACTCATTTAAATCCGAGAATAATGGTTGTTCTATTTATATGAGAGACATGTTTTATGGTCATGCCCCGCTGGTCAATGGTTTATTTTTACGGAATCTTGAACGTGATGATAGTCCCAAAGATGTAAGGTTGATAATGATAGTCCCACATACTTGTGGCACTGCCGCCTTGGTCACATTGGTGTCAAACACATGAAGAAACTCCATGCAGATGGACTTTTGGAGTCTCTCGATTATGAATCATTTGACATGTGCAAACCATGCCTCATGGGCAAAATGACCAAGGCTCCGTTCTCCGGAACAATGGAGCGAGCAACCAACTTGTTGGAAATAATACATACTGATGTGTGCGGTCCAATGAGCGTTGAGGCTCGCGGTGGCTATCCTTATGTTCTCACCCTCACTGTTGACTTAAGTAGATATGGGTATGTCTACTTAATGAAACATAAGTCTGAGACCTTTGAAAAGTTCAAGGAATTTCAGAGTGAGGTAGAGAATCAACGTGACTGGAAAATAAAGTTCTTACGATCAGATCATGGAGGAGAATATTTGAGTCATGAGTTTGGTACACACTTAAGGAAATGTGGTATTTTTTCAAAACTCACGCCGCTTGGAACACCTCAGCGTAATGGTGTGTCCGAACGTCGTGATCACACTCTATTGGATATGGTGCGATCTATGATGTCTCTTACCGATTTACCGCTATCATTTTGGGGTTATGCTTTAGATACAACCACATTCACTTTAAATAAGGCGCCATCTAAATCCGTTGAGATGACACCGTATGAATTATGGTTTGGGAAGAAACCTAAGCTGTCATTTCTAAAAGTTTGGGGATGCGATGCTTATGTCAAGAAACTTCAACCTGAAAAGCTCGAACCCAAGTCGGAAAAATGCGTCTTCTTAGGATACCCTAAGGAAACCATTGGGTATACCTTCTACCTCAGATCCGAAGGCAAGATCTTTGTTGCCAAGAACGAATCCTTTCTGGAGAAAGAGTTTCTCTCGAAAGAAGTAAGTGGGAGGAAAGTAGAAGTTGATGAAGTACTACCTCTTGAACTGGAAAGTAGCGAAGTAGCACAGCTCAGGAAGATGTTTCTATGGTGCCTGCACCGACTGCAGAGGAAGTTAATCATGATGGTCATGATACTTCAGATCAAGTTGCTATTGAACTTCGTAGGTCCACAAGGGCACATTCCGCACCAGAGTGGTACGGCAACCCTGTCCTGGAAATCATGTTGTTAGACAACGGTGAACCTTCAAACTATGAAGAAGCGATGGTGGGCCCGGATTACAACAAATGGCTTGAAGCCATGAAATCTGAGATAGGATCCATGTATGAAAACAAAGTATGGACTTTGACAGACTTGCTCGATGATCGGCAAGCCATAGAAAATAAGTGGATCTTTAAGAAGAAGATTGACGCGGATGGTAATGTGATCGTCTATAAGGCTCGGCTTGTCGCTAAGGGTTATCGACAAGTTCAAGGGGTTGACTATGATGAGATCTTCTCACCCATAGCGAAGCTAAAGTCCGTCCAAATCATGTTAGCAGTTGCCGCATTCTATGATTATGAGATATGGCAAATGGACGTCAAAATGGCATTCCTTAACGGTTTCCTTAAGGAAGAATTGTATATGATGCAGCCGGAAGGTTTTGTTGATCCTAAGAATGCTGACAAGGTGGGCAAGCTCTAGCGCTCCATCTATGGGCTGGTGCAAACATCTCGGAGTTGGAACATTCGCTTTAATGAAATGATCAAAGCGTTTGGGTTTATGCAGACTTATGGAGATGCCTGTGTTTACAAGAAAGTGAGTGGGAGCTCTGTAGCATTTCTCATATTATATGTAGATGACATACTATTGATGGGAAATGATATAGAACTTTTGGAAAGCGTAAAGGCCTACCTGAATAAGTGTTTTTCAATGAAGGACCTTGGAGAAGCTTCTTACATATTAGGCATCAAGATCTATAGAGATAGATCGAGACGCCTCATTTGTCTTTCACAAAGCACATATGTTGACAAGATATTGAAGAAGTTCAATATGGATCAGTCCAAGAAGGGTTTTTTGCATGTATTGCAAGGTGTGAGATTGAGCACAGCTCAATGCCCGACCACGTCAGAAGATAGAGAAAAGATGAGTGTCATCCCCTATGCCTCAACCATAGGGTCTATTATGTATGCCATGCTGTGTACCAGACCTTATGTAAACCTTGCCGTAAGTTTGGTAGGAAGGTACCAGAGTAATCCCGGCATGGAACACTGGACAACGGTCAAGAATATCCTGAAGTACCTAAAAAGGACTAATGATATGTTTCTCGTTTATGGAGGTGACGAAGAGCTCGTCGTAAAGGGTTACGTCGATGCTAGCTTCGACACAGATCTGGATGACTCCAAGTCACAAACTGGATAAGTGTACATTTTGAATGGTGGGACAGTCAGCTGGTGCAGTTGCAAGCAAAGTGTCATGGCGGGATCTACATGTGGAGCGGAGTACATGGCAGCCTCGGAGGCAGCACATGAAGCAATCTGGAGAAGGAGTTCATCACCGACCTAGGAGTTATTCCCAATGCGTCAGACCCGATGACTCTCTTCTATGACAACACTGGAGCTATTGCCCTTGCCAAGGAGCCCAGGTTTCACAAGAAGACCAGGCATATCAAGCGTCGCTTCAACTCTATTCATGAAAATGTTCAAGATGGAGACATAGATATTTATAAAGTGCATACGGATCTGAATGTCGCAGATCCGTTGACTAAACCTCTTCCATGAGAAAAACATGATCAACACCAGAACTCTATGGGTTTATGATTCATCACAATGTAACTATATTTTTGACTCTAGTGAAAGTGGGAGACTATTGGAAATATGCCCTAGAGGCAATAATAAAATGGTTATTATTATATTTCCTTGTTCATGGTAATTGTCTATTGTTCATGCTATAATTGTATTAAACAGAAAACGTAATACATGTATGAATACATAGACCGTAATATGTCCCTAGTAAGCCTCTAGTTGACTTGCTCGTTGATCAATAGATGGTTGTGGTTTCCTGACCATGGACATTGGATGTCGTTGATAACGGGATCACATTATTAGGAGAATGATGTGATGGACAAGACCCAATCCTAAGCATAACACAAGATCGTGTAGTTTTTTTGCTAAGAGCTTTTCTAATTTCAAGTATCACTTCCTTAGACCATGAGATTGTGCAACTCCCGGATACCATAGGAATGCTTTGGGTGTACCAAACATCACAACGTAACTGGGCGGCTATAAAGGTGCACTACAGGTATCTCCGAAAGTGTCTGTTGGGTTGGCACGAATGGAGACTGGTATTTGCCACTCCATATGACGGAGAGGTATCTCTGGGCCGACTCGCTAATGCATCATCCTAATGACCTCAATGTGACTAAGGATTTAGTCGCGGGATCATGTGTTATGGAACGAGTAAAGAGACTTTCCGGTAACGAGATTGAACGAGGTATTGGGATGCCGATGATCGAATCTCGAGCAAGTAACATACTGGTGGACATAGGGAATTGTATACTGGATTGATTGAATCCCCGAAATCGTGGTTCATCTGATGAGATCATCGTGGAACATGTGGGAGCCAACATGGGTATCCGAATCCCGTTGTTGGTTATTAGATGGAGAGATGTCTCGGTCATGTCTGCATGGTTCCCAAACCCGTAGGGTCTACACACTTAAGGTTCATTGACGCTAGAGTTGTTATGGGAAATAGTATGTGGTTGCTGAATGTTGTTCGGAGTCCTGGATGAGATCCCAGACGTCATGAGGAGTTCCTGAATGGTTCGGAGGCAAAGATTTATATATGGGAAGTCCAGTTTCAGTCACCGGAATAGTTTCGGGGGTTATCGGTATTGTACCGGGACCACCGAAAGGTGTTCGGGGGTTCTTCGGGTGGTGGCACCTGCCCCGGGGGACTTAATGGGCTGAAAAAAGGGTGGGAACCAGCCCCTGATGGGCTGATGTGCCCCCAAGGGTCCAAGGCGCCTAGGGTTGGAAACCCTAGGGGGTGGGGGCGCCTGCCACCAAACTTGGGGGGCAAGCTCCCCCCTTGGCCGCCACCTCCCCTTAGATGAAACCTAAGGGGCCCGCCCCCTCTTCCCTTCCCCTATAAATAGTGGGGGGGGGGGTGGGAGGGCTGCCACACCCTTCCCCTGGTGCAGCCCCTCCCTCCTCCAACACCTCCTCCTCCTCCTCCTCCTCCTCCGTAGAGCTTGGCGAAGCCCTGCAGAAATACCACAAGCTCCACCATCACGCCGTCGTGCTGCCGGAGCTCTCCCTCAACTTCTCTTCTCCCCTTGCTGGATCAAGAAGTAGGAGATGTCCCTGGGCTGTACGCGTGTTGAACGCGGAGGCACCGTCCATTCGGTGCTAGATCGGATCTTCCTTGATTTGAATCGCCGCGAGTACGACTCCATCATCCGCGTTCTTGTAACGCTTCCGTTTTCGCGATCTTCAAGAGGTATGAAGATGCACTCCCTCTCTCTCATTGCTAGCATCTCCTAGATTGATCTTGGTGATACGTAGGAAAATTTTGAATTATTGCTACATTCCCCAACAGAAGAAGGCTAACGTCATAGAGTCCTCACTGGCCTTGTAGATACCTATGTACATGATTTGCTCGTACACGTGGATGTGTAGGTCGATGAATTCTTGCAGGGCGAGGTGCCTCGCGGCGAGCGCGACCTCTAGGTGGACTCGTGGCGTCGGCGGGCAGTCGCAGGGCCACCAATGCTTGAAAGAGGTTCCGACCATGGAGGCCAATTCGGGTGGCAGGCAATGAGGGGCCCGGGCGCGTGGGCTAGAGGAGTATGGCGATGTCGTCCACGAGCTTCTTGACGACGGCGAACTTGTTGGTGGTGGCAACAATCATCTGGTCCAACTGAGAGTCGTAGCTGGCGTCGATGGTGTCCATCCACCATTCGATCGCCAACACTGTCTGGAGACGATCCTCAGTGCCATGCCGCAGGCCGGCATCATGGACCGTTTGGCACAACCGCTGGTCGCTCGCACGCATCGCCGCCATGGGTCTGGAGTGAGCACTTTTGCGCTTAGTGTAGGTGCTTAGGCAAATGCTTAGGTGCGTACGATGTGGTAGATGCATTGGAATGGAGGGGCGCCTTTATATGAGTGCAAACTGCGTTGCATTCACATCGTGATGCCTCTTTTCCCCGTCCTCCTCCCATTACTTCCCTCATGCATTCATGATGCTAATTGAAGGAGGATGCATCATTGTCCGTTCAATATTTCGGGAACCGCTACCCTCTCCCTCGTCTGCATTAAAGCCGTATCAGGAACTGCATCGCCCGCTATCAAATCGAATAGTACTGCGCCGCCCGCTAGACGCTCGGCTGAACACGCCTCCTTGCCTCCATCTATGCTTAATTACTGGATTTTAGTTGCAAAAATTAGATACTGCTAGTGATTTTTAGCTTCACATTTTGACAAATTACAGTGTTACAAGGTTGACAAATGGCAATGTTAGTATATCAACAAATGTCAATCTTTCCAGTTTGACAAATGGAAACATACCCAATATGACAGATGCAAATCTACCAAATTGTTTGTAAAGTGGCTGCACACGGGTCATCCAAAACGACCGTTTGCGTTGAAGAGATGCACAAATCCTGCTCTCACTTTGCATACGAGTGTTCTTTCTATAACATTTGTGATCAAGGGCCATTAAAACCTATAGCCATTAAAACCAAGACACTCACTACTGCAGGATGCTATTAATGCGACACTACGATCAGAGACCCTTTGACGAAACTGTGTGCGATGCATTAATCGCAAACGGTGGTGTAAAAAACCCGTCAAAAAAGGTGCAAAATGTTTGTGATGACGAATGCATCAAACATGATTTAGATTTTAGTTCCGTGTGTGATGTAGGGCATACGGTTCAGTGCAATTAACCGTTTGCAACGAGGAGCAACAAAAGAAACGGGCAGCCAGATGAAGGTGTGTGTGATAAACAGCATACGGTTCACTAGGATGAACTGTTTGTGATTAGGCAACACAAAACAAACGGTCAGCCAAATCAAGGTATGTGCGATATACGACATGTGGTTCACACGGATGAACTATTTGTGTTGAGACAAGAGAACATAAACGGTTCAATATAACAAGATGTGTGTGATACGTGGCAAACAGGTCTGTAATCAGAGATGTGTGCGAAGACTGATAATAACACAGACGATTGCTGCTAATAAGACGTGTGTGTTGTGCGATGGGATTGCATACAGAACAACAACATATATATTACATGCATGATTAACCAAATTAAACATCCAATTACATAGGTGGCTACTACAACCATGTCATTTGCACACACCAAAGTAAACTATTACATGCATAATTTCATAGGTGGCTACTACACACATGACACTTCCACACATCAATAAAGTAACTATATATTACATGCATGATTAACTAGCATAAACAATCATCTAATCATTATCTACTTCTTGTGACGCTTTCTCTGCTTGTGGCTTGATACGAACTTGTCGATTTTGGGTAATGAGGCACTTCCTCATCTCAACGATCCACCTGTACATCTCGAAGCATGTGTACACGCTCTTGGCCATGAACCTGAGGTGAGATTCATCCAGTCGCTGCATCCAGGCCCTGTGCCAGGATATGATACTTGTTCTCTGGGCATCCTACTTCATCTTTTTGTAGTAGGGGCTGATGATGGCCGAGGCGAGTTCGACCAGGGAGTCCTTCTTCGTGCTGCCCCATACCCTGTAGTGGTCACGGATTTTGACACGGTTCTCGCAGGCCAAGCCCGTAATGCTAAGCGCTTTTACATCGTCGGTGGTTTCCACTGTGGCGAACTTGTAGTCGGTGCTATTGACAAACCTGTTGAAATGGTCGCAAGGATCTCTGGCCATGTAGTAGTGGTAGATGAGGACATGATGGTGCACCCACAACTGGGCAACGACAACCTTCTTATCTATGCTGGGACTACCGTCGGTGTACTGGAGGTTGATGCTGACCACCTTGTAATTGTCTCTAGCAAGCAACTTCTCAACGGTGTTGATGTAGTCGTCCACCATGGCCGGGTCGATGGTGTAAACCACGGAGAGATCCGTCTCCCTTGCATGGGTCTCACTTTATGTTCGCCGAACTCCATTGGAGCGTCGCTAGACATCCCCTCTCTATGTGTCATTGTGGGTGTGCTTGTTGTGTTGTGGGGCGCGATTGAAAGGTTGAAGAGACTAAGGCTATAATGGCCGCGGGAATTAAAGAGGACACTGGACAACACATCCTGATGGCAATTCTAATTCACAGCGCGTAACTCCATCACGCCGCACATAACTGCATCGCGTGGCAACGCGCGTGGTGCATCCACATGCATATGGGTCCCCTGACATGATCGTGCACAGGCCCAACCGCTGGCAGAGCGCGCGCGGAGGGATGCGAGCAGAGCGCTTAGCGGTCACCTCAATGGCGAGCAACCATATATATGCATATAGCAGTTGAACACGAAAGGAAAAGCTGTCCACAACCCGAGCGCACCGACGGACGCGAGCAGAGCGCGCCGCGGCACCTAACGGTTGAACCGTTTGTATAGATCATTCATGACTGCTTAATTTATGAATAAAATATAGGGATAATTAGATTTATGCCCCTAGTTGTGTCCCAGTCGTCTGTTTTACCCCTAATTCTCAAAAGTCACCGGTTCTGTCCAAGTCACTTTGCTCCTCTTATGCTTTTGCCCTTTGACCTTTTGACCGTCAGTTTGAAAACTTCATAACTAATTCATACTAAATTAGAAAAATGCAAATAATATACCAAAATGTTCAGAAAAAACATCACCTATATGTTAGTGTCACTTGTATTCATGAAAAAAGTGTTGGAAAGTGCACATCCGAGTTTTAGCTCTTTTGATACCACCATGAATAGTAAACTCTAAAAAAATTCAAAAAAATCAAAAAAAATGGTGGCAAAGAACGACAAATGTTCTAAGTGCTTGCCAAGTTTCATTACGGAATGACATTCGTGGAAGTCATGGCAAAAAAATAATATATTTTGGAGTGCTGATTGTTTTTTTTGCCGCGGTACCCACGAATGTTATTCCCTAATGAAACTTGGTAGACACCTAAAACATTTGTCATTCTTTGCCACCAAATTTTTTATGAATTTTTTTGAACTTTTTTATATTGTACTATTCATTGTGGTAGCATAAGTGCTAAAACCCGGATGGGCATTTTCCAACACTTTTTTCATGAATGCAAATGACACTGACATATAGGTGATGTTTTTCTGAACATTTTGGTATCTTAGTATGAATTAGTTATGAAGTTTTCAAACTGACGGTCAAACGGTCAAAGGGCAAAAGCATAAGAGGAGCAAAGGGACTTGGACAGAACCGGTGACTTTTGGGAATTAGGGGTAAAAGAGACGAGTGGGACACAACTAGGGGCATAAATCTAATTATCCCTAAAATATATGCTTAATTACTGAATTTTAGTTGCAAAAATTAGATAGTGCTAGTGATTTTTAGCTGCATATTTTGACAAATTGCCATTGGAACCGCTGGATGTCCTCTCTGTATGTGTCGTCGTGGGTGTGCTTATTGTGTCGTGCGCCGGCCCCAAACACTGGCAGCACAACTTAGAAATTGACAGGATGGAGTACTAGTTACAGTGATGCATATAATTAAGCAAATGGATCACACATGTCTGTATTGAATGGAATGAGAATGAAATAGCGCAATAAGAATTAAGGAGGCAAGAAGAAAGATGCATCCATCAACGTACGACCTCCTCCTCCTCCTCAATTCAGTGCGCCGGGCTACCGACCGACGGCTAAGGATCAACGGCTTTTGTGGCGAGGTCAAGGTGCTTCTCAGCAAAGGCATCCAAGGCTTCCAGTCGGTTGAAGAAGGCCAACATCGTAGCGTCCTCACTGGCCTTGTAGATACCTATGTACATGATTTGCTCGGACACGTGGATGTGTAGGTCGACGAATTCTTGCAGGGCGAGGTACCTCGCTGCGAGCGCGACCTCCAGGAGGACATTCTTCGTGGCGTCGGCGGGCAGTCGCAGGGCCACCAATGCTTGAAAGAAGTTCCGACCATGGAGGCCGATTAGGGTGGCAGTCAATGTGGAGCCCGGGCACGCGGGCTAGAGGAGTACGATGATGTCGTCCGCGAGCTTCTTGACGACGTCGAACTTGTTGGTGGTGGCAACGATCATCTGGTCCAACTGATAGTCGTAGCTGGCGTCGACGGCGGCCATCCACCAGCTAGTCGCCAACACCGTCTAGAGACGATCCTCGGTGCCATGCCGCAGGCTGATGTCGTGGACACGACCGTCTGGCACAGCTGTTAGCCGCTCGCGTGCATCACCACCATGGGTCTGGAGTGAGCACTTTTGCGCTTAGTGTAGGTGCTTAGGCAAATGCTTACGTGCGTACGATGTGGTAGATGCATTGGATAGGAGGGGCGCCTTTATATGAGTGCAAACTGCATTGCATTCACATTGTGCTGCCTCTTTTCCAGTCCTCCTCCCATTACTTCCCTCATGCATTCATGATGCTAATTGAAGGAGGATGCATCATTGGTCGTTCAACATTTTGGGAACCGCTACCCTCTCCCTTGTCTGCATTAAAGCCATATCGGGAACTGCGCCGCCCACTTCATGCCCAGCTGAACACGCCTTCTCGCCTCCATCTATGCTTAATTACTAAATTTTAGTTGCAAAAATTAGATACTGCTAGTGAATTTTAGCTTCATATTTTGACAAATCGTAGTGTTACAAGGTTGACAAATGCCACTGTTACTAGATCAACAAATGAAAATCTTTCCAGTTTGACAAATGGCAACATACCCAATATGATAGATGCAAATCTTACCAAATTGTTTGTGAAGTGGTTGCACACGGGTCATCCAAAACAACCGTTTGCGTTGAAGAGATGCACAAATTCTGCTCTCACTTTACATACGGGTGTTCTTTCTAAAGCGTTTGCGATGAAGAGCCATTAAAACCTATAGCCATTAAAACCAAGACACGTGGCGTCACGTGAATGGTTAAAATATGAACTACACACATAAATGCATTGAAAAACTGAATTAATGCATAAAAATGTCCAAATGAACCCCGAATGATCCCAAAAATTGACATAACACTCCTGTTCTTCTATGTTGACACGAGAAAATTTTCCAAGGCAATAAGAGGCAATGGAAATCGATTTGTCCCCAAAGGTGGGACGTTCTCTACCAAAACCATCAGGCTTATTGTGAGAAGCTCTGGTTTGTGAGAAGCATATCCCCAAATCCGCCCAAATGGGACAAATTTTTTACCACGACATGTTGATGCCGCCCCATGATAGCATGCATGCCAAGTTTCATGAATTTCAAACGAGCTTTGGATTTATACTAGAATTAAAAAACCAGGTATCTCAATGTTTGCGGCCGAGTGACGGTGGCAGGGTGTTTGACGACATTCATTCTCATTTCTTGCTTGGGACCTAATTAAGCATGCAACCAAGGACACAGATTTGAATTTTCAACCAATTTATATGCATTAGAGCATATGTGTGCATGTATAGTTCAAATTTGAATTATGCACATGAATGCATAGAAAACTCAGTTAATGTACAAAAAAGTCCAAGCGAACCCCCAAATATCCCAACAATTGACACTACACCCCTGTTGTTCTATGTTGACACTAGGAAAAAATTGAAATCAGGAAGAGGCAATGCATCTCGTTTCGTCCAGAAAGGTGAAATGTTCCGTACCAAAACCATCAGGCCTGTTGTGAGAAGCTCTTATTTGTGAGAAGCATATCCCCAAACCTTCCCCAAATGGGACAACAAATTCACCACGACATGTTGATGCCGCTCCACGACAACATGCCAAGTTTCATGAATTTCAGACGAGCTTTGGATTTACTAGAATTTAAAAACCAGGTATATATATATCTCAATGTTTGCGGCCGAGTGACGGTGGCAGGGTGTTTTACATTCATTCTCATTTCTTGCATGGGACCTAATTAAGAAGGCAACCAAGGACACACATTTGAATTTTCAACCAATTTATATGCATTAGAGCATATGTGTGCATGTAGTTCAAATTTGAATTATGCACATGGACGCATAGAAAACTCAGTTAATGTACAAAAATGTCCAAGCGAACCCCAAAAAATCCCAAAAATTGACACAACACCCTTGTTGTTCTATGTTGACACTAGTTTTTTTTGAAATCGAGAAGATTCAACGGATATTGTTTCGTCCAGAAAGGTGAAACGTTCCCTACCGAAACCATCATGCTTGTTGTGAGAGAACCTCTAGTTTGCGAGAAGCTTATACCATAACCTGGCCCAAATGGGACAACATTTCTTTAGCCCAGCATCTTGATGCCGTTCCATGATAGCATGCCAAGGTTCATGAATTTCAGACGAGTTTTATATTTACTAGAATTACAAAAGTAAGCCCCTCAACATTTGGCGGAGAGCCACGATGCCATGGTGTTTGAAATTCATCCCCATTTCTTGAATGGGACGTAAGCATCAATCCATGGACACATATATCATTTTACAACCCATTTTGGTGCACCGGAGCATGTGCATGTGGTTTAATTTTGAATTGTGCACCTGAAATTCCTAGAAAACCAAGTTGCCATATAAAAATGTCCAAACAAACCCTGAATAATTCCAATTTTTTTGACGACACACCTATAGTTGCATGTTCACTACAGATAGAAGTTCTAGCAATTCAAACACCATCCTTTGCAGCTGTGACCCCCTTATCTAATTCAAAGCAAGATGAAAAATCAAGTAGATCCCACATAGTTTATTATCACCAACCATGTGAGACGCAGTACAAAATATCCTCGAGCACCATAGGTGTATAGTACGCCTTTGGCTTACTCGAGAAGGTTCATCGGCCACAGTCCACAGCCCGCTCTGAATATGGGACAGTGTTTGATGATACTTTGCGCGCCTGATTTTTTGCTAAAGCGATTCAAATTTTTGGCTTCCGCGGAAATATCTACCACCCCGCCCCCTCCCCCTTACCAAAAGCCACATTTCCCCTGTTCCCGCCTTCCTTTCCAAGTTGAAACCTTCACTCCTTGCTTGCAGCGCCGCCTCCTCACCAGCGACCCGCCTTCATGCTGCTCGGCCTCGCCTATCCAAGTAGGTAATCCACACCCGATCCTCGTCCTCCTCCTCCTTCTACATCCCACATGCCCTGACCGCCGGCACGAGCGTGCCACCTTCCACCCAAATCACCAACCCCTCCACCAAATAAGCGCTGTTCTAAGCCATGGTGCATGCAGTATAGCCAGGAGCTCAAGGAGAAATTGGCAGCAGAGAAGCACATCGCGGCCGCACGCGCGGATGAGGTCGCGATGGCTGCCATTCATGCCGACCCCCACATCTTGGAGGAGCACCTAGCCGTCGAGGCCACCGTCGACTCCTCGCACACTGAGGCCCCGCCACGGCTGGCTGCTTTAAACGACAGTTTGTGGCGTTTTCTCGAGGCCATCGTTGGTGCCTTCGATGAAGACTACGAGGTGTTTTCTCAGCGTGCACGTGCTTACCTCAACTCGAGAGCCAGCAGGTTGGTCCCTGGAGCAGCTCAGGCAACTCACCACTATGATGAGGGCACCTACGATGCGAAGGCCTCGCTCTCTGCCATGTCAAGGAGCCAATCATCATCGATATCTCCGAAAATGAGTAGCTTGTCTTATTAGCTCACTATAAGGACCCATGTTCAGTTTGCTAGCTACTGCCTTTCCTTAAATTTTTTAGTGAATCGTGCTATCTACTTTTACCATGCAATCTTTTGCTCTAGTGTATATGTTCTATATATCGTGTAATGTGGTGTCCAATTAACTATTGGGTTCAATTCTACAAATGTGATGTTCAATTCTTTAGGGTGCAATTTTCCAAGTTGTCAAGCATGCTTGGTTTGGTTAACTGTCTGATCTTCTATTAGGAGTATGTTATATTGTGCAATGTGGTGCTCAGTTAATGTTTGGTTCATTTGTTGTGGTGTTTAGTTAACTGTTTGGTTCAATTCTGCAATGTGATGTTCAATTGTTGCGTGTGCATTCTGTTATTGTATACCATATGCGAAATAAATCGAATTTGGCTGTACTAAATACATGAGAAACAAATACAGTTGCTATATTTCCAGGTTGTTAAGTATGCTTGGTTTGGTTAACTGTCCAATCTTATATTAGGAGTATGTTATATTTGTGCAATGTGGTGCCCAGTTAACAGTTGGTTCATTTGTTGTTATGTTTAGTTAACTGCTTGGTTCAATTCTGCAATGCGATGTTCAATTCTTGTGGCTGCATTCTGTTATTGTATACCATGTGAGAAATAAATCGAATTTGGCTTAACTAAATACATGAGAAACAAATACAATTGCCATATTTACAAGTTGTTAAGCATGCTTGGTTTGGTTAACTGTCTGATCTTCTATTGGGATTATGTTATATTTGTGCAATGTGGTGCTCAGTTAACCATTGGTTAATTTGTTGTGGTGTTTAGTTAACTGCTTGGTTCAATTCTGCAATACGATGTTTCATTGCTGTGGCCACATTTTATTACTGTATACTATTATACCTTGTCTTTTTTATTCCTTTGCCCCGTTTCCAACATAGAGAAGATATTTATGCACATCATTGTATACTATTATACCTTGTCTTTTTATTCCTTTGCCCCGTTTCCAGCATACAGAAGATATTTATGCACATCCTTGGATACCATGTGAGAAATAAATCGAATTTGGCTGTACTAAATACATGAGAAACAAATACAATTGCTATATTTTCAAGTTGTTAAGCATGCTTGGTTTGGTTAACTGCCCAATCTTCTATTAGGAGTATGTTATATTTGTGCAATGTGGTGCTCATTTAATGGTTGGTTCATTTGTTGTTGTGTTTAGTTAACTGCTTGGTTCAATTCTGCAATGCGATGTTCAATTGTTGTGGCTGCATTCTGTTATTGTATATCATGTGAGAAATAAATCAAATTTGGCTGTAGTAAATATATGAGAAACAAATAGAGTTGCTATATTTCCAAGTTTTTAAGTATGCTTGGTTTGGTTAACTGTCTGATCTTCTATTAGGAGTATGTTATATTTGTGCAATGTGGTGCTCAGTTAACGGTTGGTTCCTTTGTTGTGGTGTTTAGTTAACTGCTTGGTTCAATTCTATAATGCGATGTTCAATTGTTGTGGCTGCATTCTGTTATTGTATACTATTATACCTAGTCTTTTTATTCCTTTGCCCCATTTCCAATATAGAGAAGATATTTATGCACATCCTTGTTATCAGGCCTTTCCAAAACAGTTCACTGATGATTACCTCTCAAACCACCTGTATGGACAGGAGGCGAGGAAGGTTTTCATACAACACCCATGGTTCAATATTGAAGTGTTCCTAAAGAGGACGAAGGATGGACGGTCAATCATCAACACGCACTGGCCTAAAGTTACAAATACCTTCAACATCAATGAATGCTCAATATTTGCCTTCCGCTTCAGCAGTTTTCCAGACGAGATGCATCTGTCAATGTACCGTGTATGATGCTAATTTTGAAAGGTTCTAGATGTTGCACGTGAAACTTGGTGCTAGTGCAGTTGTGTAATGGGGTAGCTGAGTGCTGAAGCTATATCATGTTGTACTCTGATGTATTTCAATTATGAAATCCTGCTTCCTTAATATGGGAATGAAATATATTGTGTGTTTAATATGAATATCAATGAGATCAATAAATGGATTATTAATAATGGGGCAATTAGCCTGCTAATTGGTTTTTGCTATTGCAAACGGTTATTGAGAAAATACCGTGGGCGATGACCTAAGGCAACACACACACTTTCTTTTACGCACCGTGTGTGATGCATTCAATAATGCAAACGGTAAAATTATTAATATTGTGTGCAATGGGAAGGCATCACAAACGATTTAACGGGGAAAATTGTGTGTGATGTACCTACGAACGGAAACGTGTTCCTTGTAGCGACTGTGTGGGATGTATGTACAAATGGAAACGTTTCACGGGGACAGACTGTGTGGGATGAACTTACTTCCGGAAACGATTTCGCCTATATAATTGTATTTTTTTGAGCACTGCTATACGTATAACCATATTTGCTCGCTCGCCGATCGCACACGATCTCATTTTGCCGAGCATGTGTGCCAGGAGGGCATATCCCCGATGGTTTCTGGGTCATGTGCGATGGACCCACTAATCGCCCACACTCACTAGGCGACGGTTCCGAATGCCATCGCGGAAAGGGGTTTAAAACCATTTGTATAGCACCGACGCGTACCAGTGACGTGGCATCACGTGAATGGTTAAAATTTCAATTATACACATAAATGCATTGAAAACTGAATTAATGCATAAAAATGTCCAAACGAACCCCAAAAAATGCCAAAAATTGACATAACACTCTTGTTGTTCTATGTTGACATGAAATTTTTTTCAAAGCAATATGAGGCAATGGATAATGTTTTGTCCCCAAAGGTGGGACGTTCCCTACCAAAACCATCAGGCTTGTTGTGAGAAGCTCTGGTTTGTGAGAAGAATATCCCCAAACCTGCCCCAAATGGGACAAATTTTTTAGCACGGCATGTTGATGCTGCTCCATGATAGCATGCATGCCAAGTTTCATGAATTTCAGACGAGTTTTGGTTTTATAATAGAATTAAAAAACTAGGTATCTCAATGTTTGCGACCAAGTGACGGTGGCAGGGTGTTTGATGACATTCATTCTCATTTCTTGCATGGGACCAAATTAAGCATGCAACCAAGGACACCGATTTGAATTTTCAACCAATTTATATGGATTAGAGCATATGTGTGCATCTATAGTTCAAATTTGAGTTATGCACATGAATGCGTAGAAAACTCGGGTAATGTATAAAAGTGTCCAAGCGAACCCCCAAATATCCTAAAAATTGACACAACGCCCCTGTTGTTCTATGTTGACACTAGGAAAACATTAAAATCGAGAAGAGGCAATGCATATTGTTTTGTCTAGAAAGGTGAAACGTTCCCTACTCAAACCATCGGGCTTGTTGTGAGAATTATGCGTTCCCTACCCAAATGGGACAAAAATTTACCACGACATGTTGACACCGCTCCATGACAGCATGCCAAGTTTCACGAATTTTAGACGAGCCTTGGATTTACTAGAATTTAAAAACCAGGTATATATTGAAGTAAATATTCCCTAGAGGAAATAATAAAGTTATTATTTATTTCCTTATTTCATGATAAAAGTTTATTATTCATGCTAGAATTGTATTAACCGGAAACTTGATACATGTCTGAATACATAGACAAACAAATTGTCACTAGTATGCCTCTACTTGACTAGCTCGTTAATCAAAGATGGTTAAGTTTCCTAACCATAGACATGAGTCATCATTTGATTAACGGGGTCACATCATGAGGAGAATGATTTGATTGACTTGACCCATTCCGTTAGCTTAGCACTTGATCGTTTAGTATGTTGCTGTTGCTTTCTTCATGACTTATACATGTTCCTATAACTATGAGATTATGCAACTCCCGTTTACCAGAGGAACACTTTGTGTGCTACCAAATGTCACAATGTAATTGGGTGATTATAAAGGTGCTCTACAGGTGTCTCCGAAGGTACTTGTTGGGTTGGCGTATTTCGAGATTAGGATTTGTCACTCCGATTGTCGGAGAGGTATCTCTGGGCCCACTCGGTAATGCACATCACTATAAGCCTTGCAAGCATTGTAACTAATGAGTTAGTTGCATGATGATGTATTACACAACGAGTAAAGAGACTTGCCGGTAACGAGATTGAACTAGGTATTGAGATACCGACGATCGAATCTCGGGCAAGTAACATATTGATGACAAAGGGAACAACGTAAGTTGTTATGCGGTTTGACCGATAAAGATCTTCGTAGAATATGTGGGAGCCAATATGAGCATCCAGGTTCCGCTATTGGTTATTGACCGGAGACGTGTCTCGGTCATGTCTACATAGTTCTCGAACCCGTAGGGTCCGCACGCTTAAAGTTTGATGACGGTTATATTATGAGTTTATGTGTTTTGATGTACCGAAGGTAGTTCGGAGTCCCGGATGAGATCAGGGACATGACGACGAGCCTCAAAATGGTCGAGACGTAAAGATCGATATATTGGATGACTATATTCGGACTTCGGAAAAGTTCCGACTGATTCGGGTATTTTTCGGAGTACCGGAGAGTTACGGGAATTCGCCGGGGAGTATATCGGCCTTATTGGGCCATACAGGAATAGAGGAGAGAGGCGAAAAGGAAGGAGGCGCGCCCCCCCACCTCTGGTCCGAATTGGACAAGGGGTGCAGCCCCCTTTTCCTTCTCCCTCTCCCCCTCTTTCCTTCTCTCCTACTCCGGAAAGGAAAGGGGAATCCTACTAGGACTTGGGAGTCCTAGTAGGACTCCCCACACTTTTTGCCCTCCCTCTAGGGCCGGCCTCTCCCTCCCTCCTTTATATACGGGGGTGGGGGGGCACCCCATAGACACAACAATTGATCTCTTGGTCTCTTAGCCGTGTGGGGTGCCCCCCTCCACCATATTCCACCTCGGTAATATCATAGCGGTGCTTAGGCGAAGCCCTGCGTCGGTAGCATTATCAACACCGTCAACACGTCATCGTGCTGACGGAACTCTCCCGCAAAGCTCTGCTGGATCGGAGTTCGTGGGACGTCATCGAGCTGAATGTGTGCTGAACTCGGAGGTGCCATATGTTCGGTACTTGATCGGTCGGATCGTAAAGACGTACGACTACATCAACCACGTTGTGCTAACGCTTCCGCTTTCGGTCTAAAAGGGTACGTGGACGACACTCTCCCCTCTCATTTCTATGCATCACCATGATCTTGCGTGTGCATAGGAAATTTTTGAAATTACTACCTTCCCCAACAGTGGTATCCGATCCTGGTTTATGCGTAGATGTTATATGCACGAGTAGAACACAAGTGAGTTGTGGGCGATACAAGTCATACTGCTTACCAGCATGTCCTACTTTGGTTCGGCGGTATTGTTGGATGAAGCGGCCCGGACCGACATTACGCGTACGCTTACGCGAGACTGGTTCTACCGACGTGCTTTGCATATAGGTGGCTGGCGGGTGTCAGTTTCTCCAACTTTAGTTGAATCGAGTGTGGCTACGCCCGGTCCTCGAGAAGGTTAAAACAACACTAACTTGACAAAATATCGTTGTGGTTTTGATGCGTAGGTAAGAACGGTTCTTGCTCAGCCCGTAGCAGCCATGTAAAATTTGCAACAACCAAGTAGAGGACGTCTAACTTGTTTTTGCAGGGCATGTTGTGATGTGATATGGTCAAGACGTGATGAGATATAGGTTGTTGTATGAGATGATCATGTTTTATTGAAGTTATCGGCAACTGGCAGAAGCCTTATGGTTGTCTCTTTATTGCATAAGATGCAAGCGCCAAATAATTGCTTTACTCTATCGCTATGCAATAGCAATAGTTTCAAGAGCAACAGTTGGCGAGACGACCATGTGATGACACATTGATATAGATCAAGATGATGGAGATCATGGTGTTATGCCGGTGACGATGGAGATCATGACGATGCTTTGGAGATGGAGATCAAAGGCACAAGATGATGATGGCCATATCATGTCACATATTTTGATTGCATGTGATGCTTATCTTTTATACATCTTATTCTGCTTTGATTGATGGTAGCTTTAGAAGATGATCTCTCACTAAATTTCAAGGTATAAGTGTTCTCCCTGAGTATGCACCGTTGCGAAAGTTCTTGGTGCCGAGACACCACGTGATGATCGGGTGTGATAAGCTTACGTTCAAATACAATGGGTGCAAGACAGTTTTGCACACGCAGAAATACTCGGGTTAAACTTGACGAGCCTAGCATGTGTAGATATGGCCTTGGAACACTGGAGACTGAAAGGTCGAGCATGAATCATATAGTAGATATGATCAACATAGTGATGTTCACCATTGAAAACTACTCCATCTCACGTGATGATCGAACATGGTTTAGTTGATTTGGATCACGTGATTACTTAGATGATTAGAGGGATGTCTATCTAAGTGGGAGTTCTTAAGTAATATGATTAATTGAACTTTAATTTATCATGAACTTAGTCCTGATAGTATTTTGCAAATTATGTTGTAGATCAATAGCTCGCGTTGTTGCTTCCCTATGTTTATTTTGATATGTTTTTAGAGAAAAACTATGTCGAAAGATGTTAGTAGCAATGATGTGGATTGGATCCGTGATCTAAGGTTTATCCTCATTGCTGCACAGAAGAATTATGTCCTTGATGCACCGCTAGGTGATAGACCTATTGCAGGAGCAGATGCAAACGTTATGAATGTTTAGCTAGCTCAATATGACGACTACTTGATAGTTTAGTGCTCCATGCTTAACGGCTTAGAATCGGGACTTCAAAGACGTTTTGAATGTCATGGACCATATGAGATGTTCCAGGAGTTGAAGTTAATATTTCAAGAAAATACCCGAGTTGAGAGATATGAAGTCTCCAACAAAGTTCTATAGCTAAAAGATGGAGGAGAATAGCTCAAGCTGTGAGCATGTGCTCAGATTGTCTGGGTACTACAATTGCTTGAATCAAGTGGGGGTTAATCTTCCAGATAAGATAGTGATTGACAGAGTTCTCTAGTCACCATCACCAAGTTAGTAGAACTTCGTGATGAACTATAGTATGCAAGGGATGACGAAAACGATTCTCGAGCTTTTCATGATGATGAAATTGATGAAGGTAGAAATCAAGAAAAAGCATCAAGTGTTGATGATTAACAAGACCACTAGTTTCAAGAAAAGGGCAAAGGGATAGAAAGGGAACTTCATGTAGAATGGCAATCAAGTTGTCACTTCCGTGAAGAAGCCCAAAGCTAGACTAAAGCCAGAAACTGAGTGCTTCTACTGCAAAGAAAATGGTGACTGGAAGCGGAAATGCCCTGAATATTTGGTGGATAAGAAGGATGGCAAAGTGAACAAGGGTATATTTGATATACAGGTTATTGATGTGTACATTACTAGTGTTTATAGTAGCCCCTGAGTATTTGATACTTGTTCAGTTGCTAAAAATTAGTAACTCGAGACAGGAGTTACAGAATAAACAGAGACTAGTTGAGGGTGAAGTGATGATGTATGTTGGAAATGGTTCCAGATTGATATGATCATCATCGCACACTCCCTGTACTTTCGGGATTAGTGTTAAACCTAAATAAATGTTATTTGGCATTTGCCTTGAGCATGAACATGATTTGATCATGTTTATTGCAATATGGTTATTCATTTAAAGTCAGAGAATAATTGTTGTTCTCTTTACATGAATAAAGTCTTCGATGGTCATACACCCAATGAAAATATTTTGTTGGATCCCGATCGTCGTGATACACATATTCGTAATATTGATGCAAAAAGATGCAAAGTTGATAATGATAGTGCAACTTATTTGTGGCACTGCTGTTTGGATCATATCAGTGTGAAGCGCATGAAGAAACTCCATAAAGATGGACTTTTGGAATCACTTGGTTATGAATCATTTGATGCTTGCGAACCTTGCTTTTTGGGCAAGATGACTAAAACTCCGTTCTCCGGAACAATGGAATGAGCTACTGACTTGTTGGAAATAATACATACCGATGTATGTGGTCCAATGAGTGTTGATGCTCGTGGTGGGTATCATTATTTTCTGACCTTCATAGATGATTTGAGCAGATATGAGTATATCTACTTAATGAAGCACAAGTCTGAAACATTTGAAAAGTTCAAAGAATTTCAGAGTGAAGTGGAGAATCATCGTAACAAGAAAATAAAGTTTCTACAATCTAATCATAGAGGAGAATATTTGAGTTACGAGTTTGGCCTTTATTTGAAAACAATATGGAATAGTTTCACAGCTCACGCCACACGGAACACCACAGCGTAACGGTGTGTCCGAACATCGTAACCGCACTTTATTGGATATGGTGCGATCTATGATGTATCTTACCAATTTACCACTATCGTTTTGGGGTTATGCATTAGAGACAACTGCATTCACTTTAAATAGGGCACCATCAAAATCCGTTGAGACTACGCCTTATGAACTGTGGTTTGGCAAGAAACCAAAGTTGTCATTTCTTAAAGTTTGGGGTTGCGATGCTTATGTGAAAAATTTTCAACCTGATAAGCTCGAACCCAAATCGAAGAAGTGCGTCTTCATAGAATACCCAAACGAAACCGTTGGGTACACCTTATATCATAGATCCGAAGGAAAAATATTTGTTGCTAAGATAGATCCTTTCTAGAGAAGGAGTTTCTCTCGAAAGAAGTGAGTGGGAGGAAAGTAGAGCTTGATAAGGTTATTGTACCTTCTCCTGAATTGAAAACTAGTTCATCACATAAATAAGTTCCAGTGATTGCTAGACCAATTAGTGAGGAAGCTAATGATGATGATCATGAAACTTCAGATTAAGTTACTACAGAACCTCGTAGGTCTTCCAAAGTACAGACCGCACCAGAGTGGTACGGTAATTCTGCTCTAGAAGTTATGTTACTAGACCATGATGAACCTACGAACTGTGAGGAAGCGATGATGAGCCCAGATTCCGCAAAATGGCTTGAAGGCCATGAAATCTGAGATGGGATGCATGTATGAGAACAAAGTGTGGACTTTGGTGGACTTGCCCGATGATTGGCAAGCCATAGATAATAAATGGATCTTCAAGAGGAAGACAGACGCTGATAGTAGTGTTACTATCTACAAAGCTCGACTTTTTCGCAAAAAGTTTTTTGACAAGTTCAAGGTGTTGAATACGATGAGATTTAAGTCTGTCCGAATCATGTTAGCAATTGCCACATTTTATGAAATCTCGCAAATGGATGTCAAAACTACATTCCTTAATGGATTTATTAAAGAAGAGTTGTATATGATGCAACCAGAAGGTTTTGTCGATCCTAAAGGTGCTAACAAAATGTGTAAGCTCCAGCGATCCATCTATGGACTGGTGCAAGCATCTCGGAGTTGGAATATACGCTTTGCTGAGTTGATCAAAGCATATAGTTTTATACAGACTTGCGGTGAAGCCTGTATTTACAAGAAAGTGACTGGGAGCACTACAACATTTCTGATAAATATATGTGAATGACATATTGTTGATCAGAAATAATGTAGAATTTTCTGGAAAGCATAAAGGAGTATTTGAAAGGAGTTTTTCAAAAGAAAGACTTCAGTAAAGCTACTTACATACTAAGCATCAAGATCTATTGAGATAGATCAAGATGCTTGATAACATTTTCAATGAATACATACCTTGACAAGATTTTGAAGTAGTTCAAAATGGAACAGTCAAAGAAAGAGTTCTTGCCTGTGTTGCAAAGGTGTGAAATTGAGTAAGACTCAAATCCCGACCACGACAGAAAATAGAAAGAGAATGAAAGTCATTCCCTATGCCTCAGTCATAGGTTCTATAAAAGTATGCCATGCTATGGACCAGACCTATTGTATACTCTGCCTTGGTTTGGCAAGGGAGTACAATTGTGATCTAGGAGTAGATCACTGGACATTGGTCAAAATTATCCTTAGTGGAATAAGGATATGTTTCTCGATTATGGAGGTGACAAGAGGTTCGTCGTAAAGGATTACGTCAATCCAAGTTTTGACACTGATCCAGATGACTCTAAGTCTCAATCTGGATACATATTGAAACTGGGAGCAATTAGCTAGAGTAGCTCCGTGCAGAGCATTGTTGACATAGAACAAAATACATACGGATCTGAATTTGGCAGACCCGTTGACTAAACTTCTCTCACGAGCGAAACATGATCATACCTTAGTACTCTTTGGGTGTTAATCACATAGCAACGTGAACTAGATTATTGACTCTAGTAAACCCTTCGGGTGTTGGTCACATGACGATGTGAATTATGGGTGTTAATCACATACAGATGTGAATATTGGTGTTAAATCACATGGTGGTGTGAACTAGATTATTGACTCTAGTGCAAGTGGGAGACTGAAGGAAAAATGCCCTAGAGGCAGTAATAAAGTTATTATTTATTTCCTTATTTCATGATAAATGTTTATTATTCATGCTATAATTGTATTAATCGGAAACTTGATACTTGTGTGAATACATAGACAAACAGATTGTCACTAGTATGCCTCTACTTGACTAGCTCGTTAATCAAAGATGGTTAAGTTTCCTAACCATAGACATGCGTTGTCATTTGATTAACGGGGTCACATCATGAGGAGAATGATGTGATTGAGTTGACCCATTCCGTTAGCTTAGCACTTGATCATTTAGTATGTTGTTGTTGCTTTCTTCATGACTTATACATGTTCCTATAACTATGAGATTATGCAACTCCCGTTTACCGGAGGAACACTTTGTGTGCTACCAAACGTCACAACGTAACTGGGTGATTATAAAGGTGCTCTACAGGTGTCTCCGAAGGTACTTGTTGGGTTGGCGTATTTCGAGATTAGGATTTGTCACTCCGATTGTCGGAGTGGTATCTCTGGGCCCACTCAGTAATGCATATCACTATAAGCCTTGCAAGCATTGTAAGTAATGAGTTAGTTGCAGGATGATGTATTACGGAACGAGTAAAGAGACTTGCCGGTAACGAGTTCGAAATAGGTATTGAGATACCGACGATCGAATCTCGGGCAAGTAACATACCAATGACAAAGGGAACAACGTAAGTTGTTATGCAGTTTGACCGATAAAGATCTTCGTAGAATATGTGGGAGCCAATATGAGCATCCAGGTTCAGCTATTTGTTATTAACCGGAGACGTGTCTCGGTCATGTCTACATAGTTCTCGAACCCATAGGGTCCGCACGCTTAAAGTTTGATGACGGTTATATTATGAGTTTATGTGTTTTGATGTGCCAAAGATAGTTCGGAGTCCCAGATGAGATCGGGGAGATGACGAGGAGTCTCTAAATGGTCGAGACGTAAAGATCGATATATTGGACGACTATATTCGGACTTCGGAAAAGTTCCTAGTGATTCGAGTATTTTTTGGAGTACCGGAGAGTTACAGGAATTCGCCGGGGGGTATATCGGCCTTATTGGGCCATACAGGAATAGAGGAGAGAGGCTAAAAGGAAGGAGGCGTGCGCCCCCCTCTGGTCCGAATTGGACAAGGGGTGCAGCCCCCTTTTCCTTCTCCATCTCCCCCTCTTTCCTTCTCTCCTACTCCGGAAAGGAAAGGGGAATCCTACTAGGACTTGGGAGTCCTAGTAGGACTCCCCACACTTGGCGCGCCCCCTCTAGGGCCGACCTCTCCCTCCCTCCTTTATAAACGGGGTCGGGGGGGGGGGCACCCCATAGACACAACAATTGATCTCTTGATTTCTTAGCCGGGTGCGGTGCCTCCTCCACCATATTCCACCTCGGTAATATCATAGCGGTGCTTAGGCGAAGCCCTGCGTCGGTAGCATCATCAACTCCGTCAACACGCCGTCGTGCTGACGGAACTCTCCCGCAAAGCTTGCTGGATCGGAGTTCGTGGGACGTCATCGAGCTGAATGTGTGCTGAACTCAGAGGTGCCATACGTTCGGTACTTGATCGGTCGGATCGTGAAGACGTACGACTACATCAACCGTGTTGTGCTAACGCTTCCGCTTTCGGTCTACAAGGGTACATGGACGACACTCTCCCCTCTCGTTGCTATGCATCACCATGATCTTGCGTGTGCGTAGGAAATTTTTGAAATTACTACGTTCCCCAACATATATATCTCAATATTTGCGGCCGAGTGATGGTGGTAGGGTGTTTGACATTCATTCTCATTTCTTGCATGGGACCTAATTAAGCATGCAACCAAGGACACATATTTGAATTTTCAACCAATTTATATGCATTAGAGCATATGTGTGTATGTAGTTCAAATTTGAATTAAGCACATGAATGCATAGAAAACTCAGTTAATGTGTAAAAATGTCCAAGCGAACCCCCAAAAATCCCAAAAATTGACACAACACCCCTGTTGTTCTATGCTGACACTAGGAAAAAAATTGAAATCGAGAAGAGGCAATGCATCTCGTTTCGTCCAGAAAGGTGAAACATTCCCTACCGAAACCATCGGGCTTGTTGTGAGAAGCTCTGGTTTGTGAGAAGCATATCCCCAAACCTGCCCCAAATGGGACAAAAAATTTACCACGACATGTTGATGCCGCTCCATGACATCATGCCAAGATTCATGAATTTTAGACGAGCTTTGGATTTACTAGAATTTTAAAACCAGTTATATATCTCAATGTTTGCGGCTGAGTGACGGTGGCAGGGTTTTTGAAATTCATTCTCATTTCTTGCATGTGACCTAATTAAGCATGCAACCAAGGACACAGATTTGAATTTTCAACCAATTTATATGCATTAGAGCATATGTGTGCATGTAGTTCAAATTTGACTTATGCACATGAATGCATAGAAAGTCAGTTAATGTATAATAATGTCCAAGCGAACCCCAAAAATCCCAAAAATTGACACAACACCCCTATTGATCTATGTTGACACTAGGAAAAATATTGGAACCGAGAAGAGGCAATGCATATCGTTTCGTCCAGAAAGGTGAAAGGTTCCCTACCGAAAACATCGGGCTTGTTGTGAGAAGCTCTGGTTTGTGAGAAGCATATCCCCAACCTGCCCCGAATGGGACAAAAAATTTACCACGACATGTTGATGCCGCTCCATGACTTTTCATGCCAAGTTTCATGAATTTCAGACGAGCTTTGGATTTACTAGAATTTAAAAACCAGGTATATATCTCAATGTTTGCGGCCGAGTGACGGCGGCAGGGTGTTTGACATTCATTCTCATTTCTTGAATGGGACGTAAGCATCAATCCATGGACACATATATCATTTTGCAACCCATTTTGGTGCACCGGAGTATGTGCATGTGGTTTAATTTTGAATTGTGCACCTGAAAAATCCCAAAATTTGACCCAACACCCCTGTTTTTCTATGTTGACACTAGAAAAAAAATTGAAATCGAGAAGATGCAACGGATATTGTTTCGTCCATAAAGGTGAAAGGTTCCCTACCGAAACCATCATGCTTATTGTGAGAGAAGCTCTGGTTAGCAAGAAGCTTATACCATGACCTGGCCCAAATGGGACAACATTTTTTTACCCATCATCTTCATGCCGTTCCATGATAGCATGCCAAGGTTCATGAATTTTAGGCGAGTTTTGTATTTACTAGAATTACAAAAGCAAGCACCTCAACATTTGGCGGAGAGCCACGGTGCCGTGGTGTTTCAAATTCATCACCATTTCTTGAATGGTATGTAAGCATCAATCCATGGAAACATATATCATTTTACAACCCATTTTGGTGCACCGGAGCACGTGCATGTGGTTTAATTTTGAATTGTGCACCTGAAATTCCTAGAAAACCAAGTTACCGTATAAAAATGTCCAACCGAATCCTGAATAAATCCAATTTTTTTGACGACACACCTATAGTTTCATGTTCACTACAGATAAAAGTTGTAGCAATTCAAACAACATCCTTTGCAGTTGTGACCCCATTATGTAATTCAAATCAAGATGAAAAATCAAGTAGATCCCACACAGGTTATTATCACCAACCGTGTGAGATGCAGTACAGAATTTCCTGGAGCATCGTCGGTGTATAGTACGCCTATGGCTTACTCGAGAAGGTTCGTCGGCTACAATCCACAGTCCGCTCTGAATAAGGGACCGTGTCTGATAACACTTTGTGCGCCGTTTTTTTCGCTGAAGCGATTCCAAATTTTTGGCTTCCGTGGAAATATTTACCTCCCCGCCCCCTCCCCCTTACCAAAAGCAACATTTCCCCTGTTTCCGCGTTCCTTTCCAAGTTGAAACCTTCACTCCCTGCTTGTAGCGCCGCCTCTTCGCTGGTGATCCTCCTTCATGCTGCTCGGCCTCACCTATCCAGGCAGGTAATCCACACCGAACCCCGTCCTCCTCCACCTTCCACATCCCACATGGCCCGACCGCCATCGCGAGCGCGACACCTTCCGCCCAAATCACCGACACCTCCACCAAATAAGCGTCGTCCTAAGCCATGGTGCGCGTAGTATAGCCAGGATCTCAAGGAACATTTGGCAGTGGAGAAGCAAATCATGGCCGCACGCGCGGATGAGGTCGCGATTGAAGGAAATATGCCCTAGCGGCAATAATAAAGTTATTATTTATTTCCTCATATCATGATAAATGTTTATTATTCATGCTAGAATTGTATTACCCAGAAACATAATACATGTGTGAATACATAGACAAACAGAGTGTCACTAGTATGCCTCTACTTGACTAGCTCGTGAATCAAAGATGGTTAAGTTACCTAACCATAGACATGAGTTGTCATTTGATTAACGGGATCACATCATTAGGAGAATGATGTGATTGACTTGACCCATTCCGTTAGCTTAGCACTTGATCGTTTAGTATGTTGCTATTGCTTTCTTCATGACTTATACATGTTCCTATGACTATGAGATTATGTAACTCCCGTTTACCGGAGGAACACTTTGTGCGCTACCAAACGTCACAACGTAACTGGGTGATTATAAAGGTGCTCTACAGGTATCTCCAAAGGTACTTGTTGAGTTGACGTATTTTGAGATTAGGATTTCTCACTCCGATTGTTGGAGAGGTATCTCTGGGCCCTCTCGGTAATGCACAACACTATAAGCCTTGCAAACAATGTAGCTAATGAGGTAGTTACGGGATGATACATTTCATAACGAGTAAAGAGACTTGCCGGTAACGAGATTGAACTAGGTATTGAGATACCGACGATCGAATCTCGGGCAAGTAACATACCGATGACAAAGGGAACAACATATGTTGTTAAGCATTTGACCGATAAAGATCTTCGTAGAATATATAGGAGCCAATATGAGCATCCAGGTTCCGCTATTGGTTATTTACCGGAGACGTGTCTCGGTCATGTCTAGATAGTTCTCGAACCCGTAGGGTCCGCACGCTTAAAGTTAGATGAGGGTTATATTATGAGTTTATGTGTTTTGATGTACCAAAGGTAGTTCAGAGTCCCAGATATGATCACAGACATGAGGAGGAGTCTCGAAATGGTTGAGACATGAAGATTGATATATTGTACGACTATATTCGGACACCGAAATGGTTCTGGGGGTTATCGGATATACCGGAGTACGGGGGTTTATCGGAACCACCCCGGAGGTTAATGGGCCTCATGGGCCCAAGTGGTGGAAGAGGAGAGGCGGCCAAGGGGCAGCTGTGCGCCCTCCCCCCAAGTCGGAATTGGACAAGGAGGGGAGGCGGCGCCCCCTTTCCTTTCCCCCCCTCTCTCCTTCCCTCTCCTCTCCTACTCCAACAAGGAAGGGGGGAGTCCTACTCCTGGTGGGAGTAGAACTCCTCATGGGGTGCCAAGGGTGTCCGGCCCCCTCCCCCTCCTCCACTCCTATATATACGGGGAGGGAGGGACACCTTAGCGACACAACAATTGATCCTTGAGATCTCTTAGCCGTGTGCAGTGCCCCCCTCCACCATAATCCACCTCGATAATATTGTAGCGGTGCTTAGGCGAAGCCCTGCGTTGGTAGAACATCATCATTGTCCTCACACCGTCGTGTTGACGGAACTCTCCCTCAAAGCTCAGTTGGATCGGAGTTCGACGGACGTCATCGAGCTGAACGTGCTGAACTCGGAGGTGCCGTGCGTTCGGTACTTGGTCGGTCGGACCATGAAGACGTACAACTACATCAACCGCGTTGTGCTAACGCTTCCGCTTTAGGTCTATGAGGGTACGTGGACAGACTCTCCCCTCTCGTTACTATGCATCACCATGATCTTGTGTGTGCGTAGGAATTTTTTTGAAATTACTACAATCCCCAATAGTGGTATCAGAGCCAGGTTTTATGCGTTGATGTTATATGCACGAGTAGAACACAAGTGAGTTGTGGGCAATACAAGTCATACTGATTACCAGCATGTCATACTTTGGTTCGGCGGTATTGTTGGATGAAGCGGCCCAGACCGACATTACGCGTACGCTTACGCGAGACTGGTTCTACCGACGTGCTTTGCACACAGGTGGCTGGCGGGTGTTAGTTTCTCCAACTTTAGTTGAACCGAGTGTGGCTACGCCCGGTCCTTGAGAAGGTTAAAACATCATTAACTTGACGAACTATCGTTGTGGTTTTGATGCGTAGGTAAGAACGGTTCTTGCTAAGCCCGTAGCAGCCACGTAAAACTTGCAACAACAAAGTAGAGGACGTCTAACTTGTTTTTGCAGGGCATGTTGTGATGTGATATGGTCAAGACGTGATGGTATATTTTATTGTATGATATGATCATGTTTTGTAACCGAGTTATCGACAACTGGCAGGAGCCATATGGTTGTCACTTTATTGTATGCAATGCAATCGCCCTGTAGTTGCTTTACTTTATCACTAAGGGGTAGCGATAGTCGTAGAAGCAATAGTTGGCGAGACGCCAACGATGCTACGATGGAGATCAAGGTGTCGCACCGGTGACGATGGTGATCATGACGGTGCTTCGGAGATGGAGATCACAAGCACAAGATGATGATGGCCATATCATATCACTTATATTGATTGCATGTGATGTTTATCTTTTACGCATCTTATCTTGCTTTGATTGACGGTAGCATTATAAGATGATCTCTTACTAAATTTCAAGATAAAAGTGTTCTCCCTGAGTATGCACCGTTGCCAAAGTTCGTCGTGCCCAGACACCACGTGATGATCGGGTGTGATAAGTTCTACGTCCATCTACAACGGGTGCAAGCCAGTTTTGCACACGCAGAATACTCAGGTTAAACTTGATGAGCCTAGCATATGCAGATATGGCCTCGTAACACTGAGACCGAAAGGTCAAGCTTGAATCATATAGTAGATATGATCAACATAGTGATGTTCACCATTGATAACTACTCCATTTCATGTGATGATTGGTTATGGTTTAGTTGATTTGGATCACGTGATCACTTAGATGATTAGAGGGATGTCTATCTAAGTGGGGGTTCTTAAGTAATATGATTAATTGAACTTAAATTTATCATGAACTTAGTACCTGATAGTATTTTGCTTGTCTATGTTTGTTGTAGATAGATGGACCGTGCCGTTGTTCCGTTGAATTTTAATGCATTCCTTGAGAAAGCAAAGTTGAAAGACGATGGTAGCAATTACACGGACTGGGTCCGTAACTTGAGGATTATCCTCATTTCTACACATAAAAGTTATGTCCTGGAAGCACCGCTAGGTGTACCACCTGCGCCAGCAACTACAGACATTGTGAATGCCTGGCAGTCGCGTGTTGATGACTACTCGATAGTTCAGTGTGCCATGCTTTACGGCTTAGAACCGGGACTTCAATGACGTTTTTAACGTCATGGAGCATATGAGATGTTCCAGGAGTTGAAGTTAATATTTCAAGCAAATGCCCGGATTGAGAGATATGCAGTTTCCAATAAGTTCTACAGCTGCAACATGGAGGAGAATGGTTCTGTCAGTGAACATATACTCAAAATGTCTAGGTATTGCAATCACTTGATTCAACTGGGAGTTAATCTTCCAGATGATAGTGTCATTGACAGAATTCTTCAATCACTGCCACCAAGCAACAAGAGCTTCGTGATGAACTATAATATGGAAGGGATGAACAAGACTATTCCCGAGCTCTTCGCCATGCTAAGCGCTGCGGAGGTAGAAATCAAGAAGGAGCATCAAGTGTTGATGGTAAATAAGACCACCAGTTTCAAGAAAAATGGTAAAGGGAAGAATAAGGGGAACTTCAAGAAGAATGGCAAACAAGTTGCTGCTCAAGATAAGAAACCCAAGTCGGGACCTAAGCCTGAAACTGAGTGCTTCTACTGTAAGCAGACTGGACATTGGAAGCGGAACTGCCCCAAGTATTTGGCGGATAAGAAGGATGGCAAGGTGAACAAAGGTATATGTGATATACATGTTATTGATGTGTACCTTACCAGAGCTTGCAGTAGCACCTGGGTATTTGATATTGGTTCTGTTGCTAATATTTGCAACTCGAAACAGGGACTACGGATTAAGCGGACACTAGCTAAGGACAAGGTGACGATGCGCGTGCGAAATGGTTCCAAAGTCGATGTGATTGCCGTCGGCACGCTACCTCTACATCTACCTTCGGGGTTAGTTTTAGACCTAAATAATTGTTATTTGGTGCCAGCGTTGAGCATGAACATTATATCTGGATCTTGTTTGATGCGAGACGGTTATTCATTTAAATCTAAGAATAATGGTTGTTCTATTTATATGAGTAATATCTTTTATGGTCATGCACCCTTAAAGAGTGGTCTATTTTTGATGAATCTCGATAGTAGTGATACACATATTCATAATATTGAAGCCAAAAGATGCAGAGTTGATAATGATAGTGCAATTTATTTGTGGCACTGCCGTTTGGGTCATATTGGTGTAAAGTGCATGAAGAAACTCCATACTGATGGACTTTTGGAATCACTTGATTATGAATCACTTGGTACTTGCGAACCATGCCTCATGGGCAAGATGACTAAAACGCCATTCTCCAGATCTATGGAGCGAGCAACTGATTTGTTGGAGATCATACATACTGATGTATGTGGTCCAATGAATGTTGAGGCTTGCGGCGAGTATCGTTATTTTCTCACCTTCACAGATGATTTGAGCAGATATGGGTATATCTACTTAATGAAACATAAGTCTGAAACATTTGAAAAGTTCAAAGAATTTCAGAGTGAAGTTGAAAATCATCGTAACAAGAAAATAAAGTTTCTACGATCTGATTGTCGAGGAGAATATTTGAGTTACGAGTTTGGTCTACATTTGAAGCAATGCGGAATAGTTTCGCAACTCACGCCACCCGGATCACCACAGCGTAATGGTGTGTCCGAACGTCGTAATCGTACTTTACTAGATATGGTGCGATCTATGATGTCTCTTACTGATTTACCGCTATCATTTTGGGGTTATGCTTTAGATACGGCTGCATTCACGTTAAATAGGGCACCAGCAAAATTCGTTGAGACGACGCCTTATGAACTGTGGTTTGGCAAGAAACCAAAGTTGTCATTTCTTAAAGTTTGGGGCTGCGATGCTTATGTGAAAAAGCTTCAACCTGATAAGCTCGAACCCAAATTGGAGAAATGTGTCTTCATAGGATACCCAAAGGAAACTATTGGGTACACCTTCTATCACAGATCCGTAGGCAAGACATTCGTTGCCAAGAATGGATCCTTTCTAGAGAAGGAGTTTCTCTCGAAAGAAGTGAGTGGGAGGAAAGTAGAACTTGATGAGGTAACTATACCTGCTCCTTTATTGGAAAATAGTTCATCACAGAAACTGGTTCCTGTGACGACTACACCAATTAGTGAGGAAGCTAATGATGTTGATCATGAAACTTCAGATCAAGTTACTAACGAACCTCGTAGGTCAACCAGAGTAAGATCCGCACCAGATTGGTACGGTAATCCTATTCTAGAGGTCATGTTACTTGACCATGGCGAACCTATGAACTATGAGGAAGCGATGATGAGCCCAGATTCCGCAAAATGGCTTGAGGCCATGAAATCTGAGATGGGATCCATGTATGAAAACAAAGTATGGACTTTGGTTGACTTGCCCGATGATCGGCAAGCCATCGAGAATAAATGGATCTTCAAGAAGAAGACTGACGCTAATGGTAATGTTACTGTCTACAAAGCTCGACTTGTTGCAAAAGGTTTTCAACAAGTTCGAGGGGTTGACTATGATGAGACTTTCTCACCCGTAGCGATGCTTAAGTCTGTCCGAATCATGTTAGCAATTGCCGCATTTTATGATTATGAAATTTGGCAAATGGATGTCAAAACTGCATTCCTGAATGCATTTCTGGAAGAAGAGTTGTATATGATGCAACCATAAGGTTTTGTCGATCCAAAGGGTGCTAACAAAGTGTGCAAGCTCCAGCGATCCATTAATCGACTGGTGCAAGCCTCTCGGAGTTGGAATAAACGCTTTGATGGTGTGATCAAAGCATATGGTTTTATACAGACATTTGGACAAGCCTGTTGTCGGTGTCAAAATCGGCGGATCTCGGGTAGGGGGTCCCGAACTGTGCGTCTAGGCGGATGGTAACAGGAGACAAGGGACACGATGTTTTTACCCAGGTTCGGGCCCTCTCGATGGAGGTAAAACCCTACTCCTGCTTGATTAATATTGATGATATGGGTAGTACAAGAATAGATATACCACGAGATCAGAGAGGCTAAACCCTAGAAGCTAGCCTATGGTATGATTGTTGTTCGTCCTACGGACTAAAACCCTCCGGTTTATATAGGCAACGAAGAGGGTTAGGGTTACACAGAGTCAGTTTCAATGGTAGGAGATCTACATATCCGTATCGCCAAGCTTGCCTTCCACGCCAAAAAAGTCCCATCCAGACACGGGACGAAGTCTTCAATCTTGTATCTTCATAGTCCAGGAGTCCGGCCAAAGGTGATAGTTCGGCTATCCGGACACCCCCTAATCCAGGACTCCCTCAGTAGCCCCTGAACCAAGCTTCAATGACGATGAGTCCGACACGCATATTGTCTTCGGCCTTGCAAGGTGGGTTCCTCCTCCGAATACTTGATAGAAGATTTTGAACACAAGGATAGTGTCCGGCTCTGCAAAATAAGTTCCACATACCACCGTACAGAGAATAATATTTACACAAACTCAATCTGCCATGACACCACGGCCAAGCCTTTATTCGAATCGTTTTTACTGTCCCACCTCAGCGCGTTTAGCGAGGCGGTTTCCTTGGCACGTCTTGTCGAAGCAGAGATCGTGTCCCTTTATTCCGGGATTCTCATCAATACGGGTGTGGGTAACCCAATCGTGCACGTTGGCACGTCTCCTCTATCGAAGGTGAGTCCCGAACAGTCACGGGGAAGGCTCTTGGTATTCAACCTCTTTATAAAGAGACCAAGGCTCCACTCCTTTCTTTCAATCTCAATCGAATCCACCCCTTGCCTCGAGTTCCAACACCCAAAGCTCCAGATTCAGGCGCTTCGGACCTTCGATGATGTCCGGCTCTGACCTGCAAGGCCGGTGGATGCCTTCCTCCATTACGGAAGAAGACGTGCTAAAGCTAAGAGACGCCAGGTATCTAACCGGTGAAATTTCGCATAGGCTGCCTGCCCAAGGGTAGGTTATTCCCACTCCCAAGCCTGGCGAAAGCGTGGTGTTCACGTCTCACTTTCTTCAGGGTCTAGGCTTCCCGACGGACTCCTTCGTGAGGGGGCTCATGTTTTATTATGGGTTGGAATTTCATGACTTGGATCCGGAGTCCATCCTCCACATCTCATCGTTCATTGTCATATGCGAAGCCTTCCTCCGCATTACCCCTCACTTCGGATTGTGGCTCAAGACCTTCAAGGTGGAGCCGAAGATGATCAAGGGGCAGCAGGCAGAATGCGGAGGGGCTGTTATAAGCAAGAATGCTGATGCTCTATGGCCCGAGGGCTCTTTTCAAGAGGAGCTCAGCCTATGGCAACAAGAGTGGTTTTACATCACAGTTCCCAGGGGCACCAAATGGGTGGCGCCACCTGCCTTTCGCTCGGGTCCTCCACCGCGGCTGGCGTCATGGATCAATAAAGGACCTGAGTGGGGGCCGTCCAAGGACGTGCCCCTGTTGCAGGGCCGCATTCAAGACCTCCGAGAGAGAGAAATCACTCTTGTTGTAGTAGTGCAGGTCATGCTGATTCGTCGCATCCTGCCCTGCAAACGTCGCCCCCTCCGCCTGTGGGAATTTAACCCGGAGGGACCACGAGCTCTCCAACATTTTATAGGTGCGACGCCCGTGGAGATGTACAAGCTTCTCTTCGGATCACAAGCGACTTGACCGAGGACGCAGGTCTGAGCTGCAATCGCCCGGATACTCAAGTAAGTAGCCCTGTACCCGGACACGCTATCTCATATTTATCACGAACTTGCCCTTTAAAAGAGCTATTCTTTGAACAGGAGTGGATAGCGAAAGCAAAGTTAATCAGGTGTCCGCCCCCCCTCCCTGAGACCACGCCGGATCCCGTGTTAACCAGGATGCTGGAGGTTGCGCCTTCGGAAGAAGGTGAAGGGGGGAACAAGGAAGCTACCGCCTCCGTGAAGGAGGCTGTCAGGATAGGAGGCATCGAGAAACCCTCCATCCAAGGGAAGAAGAGGACCACCTCTGAAGACCCAAAGACCATGGTCTCAAAGCGGGGGAAGAAATCTTCGTCAGAGGGTCTTGTGCCGAGAGATGCCTCGGCCGCATTATGCCCTCAAGGGGATCAGCCCTCCACCGAGACGTAAGTAAAAAGGGGAGTTTCTTTAAAATAAAGGATATCCCTGCCCTATTTCTAATGAAGATAACCAAAATTTTACCTTGTAGTTCGGATCTCAGCCCTTCTCAGCAGAGCTCCTCTTCGGGGGATCTCCGTCCGGATATGATAGAGAGCGAAACACCTCCCCCGCCGTACCGTCTTGCGAGGCGGGCGACCCTCAGGTGTCGTCGCGGATGGTTTCTTCGAATCCGGGGGGCCGGAAGGCAGTCGTATGTCCCCTCAAAGCCCTCTGCGTCCGGCCTTCGAAAAAGGCCATCGGACGAGTCCGGCACCACCTGGTGTATGGTCGGAGGAGCTGAAGGATCTGCTCGGCGAGCGTCTATCTCAGAAGATCACCGTGCGTTAATGGGTACGATGATTGAAAGGATTTCATCCGCTGAGAGCGGATTGCACGAAGCCGTCAGAAGTTTACTGACAGGATTTGAGGTACGCAAAATGATGTACCTTCTGACAGTTCCGCATATTAAATGCGCCCTGTGTAGATAGTAGCCCCTGAGGCTCGGTGTGTTGTCAAAAATGACAGCGTGCCGAGGATCATAAACCAAGGTATAATGTGTCGCCCTTCCTATGTAGGTGGCGAAGGGTCCAGTGGCTAGCCGGACTGATGAATGTGCCGAACTAAAGCGGCAACTTGACGTGGCGGATGCCGACATCGCGCTTGACAATAGGCGACTTGACGAGTCACAAGGTATGCATTTTCTCCGCTGACACCTGGTAAGGGAGCTTGATGCCCGTGTCTTACAACATGTATGCTTGATGCAGATGGTGCCGCTGCCATGGAGAACCTTCGGGCGGAGCTCGCCCGAGCCAAGGAGCAGGCCAGAAAGAGTGATGCGGCTGCCTTAAAGGCGGACGAAGAGCTAAAAGCCAAACAGGTAGCTCACTGCCGAAGCAAGAAGGAAATGGCCGAGATGGCTGTGAAGTGCAAGAATGCTGCCAACCGCTGCAAGCTCCTTGAAAAAGAAGATCGAGCGGTGCAAGAGGACCTGAAGAAGGCCACTTCCGAGGCCAAGGATGCTCGCTCTGTGATGAGAGCTATGAAGGAGGAGCTACGTCAGGCCGGAGATATCGCGGCTGGAAAGCCCTTTCTGCTGCGGAGGAAATTCGTGGATCCTAAATATGCTCAGTTGGACCGGCTATGGAGTGTAGAGGATGCTTATCTGGACTTGGCGGCAAGTGCCGCGGACGCGGCCGAACACTTCCGAGATCAAAAGGATCACAAAATGGAAAAGGTTTTTTGGTCGCAGTTCCATAATCCAGAGCGCCCACTTCCATTAACCGATCGCTTGGCCGAATGGGCGGAGCTGAATAGGTTATCCGGACTTGCCATGAAGGATGTCGTGAGTCTTTTGTGGCCGAAAAGGCCCGAGCCGAAGAGTTATTTGGGCTTGGTGCAGCAGTTCCTTGGTGCGGTGCCGCATATCAATGCAATGAGGAGGTCGGCATGCATAGAGGGTGCACGGATGGCTCTTGCCCGTGTCAAGACATACTGGGCGGAGATGAAGGCCACCGATGTTGTATCCCAAGATTCGGACGGAAGCTGAGTACCTGTCGAGCACTATTTTCAGGAAGTTCTGCAGGGCGCTCGCTTAATAGAGACGCAGTGCTGGAAGGATATTATGTTCGAATAACATGTTTTATTGTGAAACAATGTATCGATGGAATATAAGAGCTTTTTATACTTGTGCCTTTCAAGAATTAAAATACCTCCTGTGTGGCCACTAGTGTATATGTATATATAACCTGAAAGATGGCAGTCTTCGGCTTCAGCCCCCATGCATATAATACGGGGGTGTTTGCAAAAGGCGCATTTTCACACTTGATCCAACGTCTTGGTCCTATAAAGGAGGTGGTAGCGCAGCAAACTAGGCAACCGGACTATAATGCTTTATCACTTTCACTTAGCCATAGGAGTTTGACAGTGGGGCTACGATATAGCCCCTAGGGGCACCGCGCTCACTCGAATTCGGGGCGCGTATGTGCCTAACCGGGAAACGGTCCTTCGTCAATGCGGAGGAATCCTATAGATTCCGGTGGGTCATCGAGTGGTTTACCAGTCTCACGCTATATCATGACAGTCAGTTTTCGGCTTTCTCTACTGAGGTGCTCACCTGGCCGAACCGGGGCACAATCGCAGTAGTTCTCCTGGTGCCGCCTTAGCCGATAGAGCGGAACGTAAGGCAGCAAAACACAGGAACCGGGCAAACCCAACATTTGACCAAAGACATGATTCGGAGCTGATGCATATAAGGCCTAACTCGATACGCCGAACACTCCCTAAGGTACTCGGTCTTTATGAAAACGGGCCGAACAACGCCCTTTGTAATAAGCCCCTGGTGTCCAGGTACGCGCAAAATTCTGACGTGGCCCATGCCAAAATGCCAGCCTCCTCCTCGTTGATAGCAAAAAAACCGAGGGATGTATATCAACAAGAGACAGTAAAAAAGGTTTACGCAGGGTCTTAATTTGAAAAGAGTCCTTGCAACGGGTCCCTACTGCACGTCTGTGCCTGTGTCTCCATTGTGCCGTATCCTGGACGGGTGTAGCATAGTGTTCATCTGTAAAAGAGAGGAACTTAGTTGAAAAAGATTGTGCAAAAATGTACGTTATATTAAATAAACAAAGTATGACTCAAAAGATGAATACGATTGAGCTTTATTGTCTCTTGTTGTACATGCGCGGAGCCCCTTGTGCGGGGGTATGCGACTAGTAAGCCCTTATATGTTTACACCAGACTCGTCTAACCGTGTCCGAGGTCTGAACGACCTGTTTAGGTGCTTTGATTAGTGAAGCTGGTTTAGTGTGTGGCTGTCAAGGCAGTCACACAATCTTCCGCGCTCGAGGAACACTTGAGATTTCCCTTTAAGGAGATGATGCCTCGCGGACCGGGCATTTTAAGTGTAAGGGATGCATAATGCGGTATTGCATTAAAGCGGGCGAAAGCTTCGCGTCCCAGTAGTGCTTGGTAGCTACTTGTAAATGGGGCGAGGTGGAAGGTTAACTTTTCACGGCAGAAGTTGTCGGGTGAGCCGAACACAACTTCTAGCAATAGAGAGCCCGTACAATGGGCATATGGGCCTGGCATTACCCCTTGAAAGGTAGTGTTGCTATGGCGAAGTTTGGTTGGGTCTGTCCCCATTTGCGGATTGTGTCCTGGTATAGCAGGTTTAGATCACTGCCGCCGTCCATTAGGACTTGTGTACATTGGAGTCCGTCAATTATCGGATCTAATATCAAGGCAGTCCATCCTGCATTCCGGATACTTCTAGAGTAATCCTGATGGTCGAAGGTGATTGGTTTTAACAACCAGTGGCGGGACTCCTCTGGGATAGGTCATATGGCACGTACCTCTATGGGCGCCGCTATATTCTTCCCTTTTGTCACGTGAAGTGAGTTTACTGTTTTGACTTCTTGTGGGAAATCCTTTTGTTTTCCGGTGCTCTACTTGTGGGGTTCGTCATCATCCTCGCTTGGTGTGTCGAGCCCCTTGTGTTCGGCATTGAGTTTGCCAGAATGCTTGAAGACCCAACAATCTCTGTGGGTATGGTTTGCAGGCTTCCCGGGAGTACTGTGGATTTGGCATATCTTTTCCAAAATTTTGTTTAAGTTAGATAGCTCGTCCCTGTTATCCTTAAGGGGCTGTTTTTTATGATTCTGCCGAGAGCTTTTGAATCCGGCATTGACTGCCATGCTCTTCGGGCTGTTTCCCTTGGTCCGACGCTGGTCCTTGCTGCGTCGTGGTTTCCCGTTTCCCTCCCTGACTTCGGATGTACTTGGGTCACTGGTACTGCATCTTGCTAGCCAGCTATCCTCTCCCGCGCAAAAGCGGGTCATGAGGCTTGTTAATGCGGCCATTGTTCTTGCCTTTTCTTGGCCGAGGTGTCTGGCGAGCCATTCGTCCCGGATGTTGTGTTTGAAAGCTGCTAAGGCTTCGGCGTTCGGACAGTCGATTATTTGGTTCTTTTTAGTAAGGAATCTGTTCCAGAATTTTCGGGCTGACTCTCCGGGTTGTTGAGTTATGTGACTTAAATCATCTGCATCTGGAGGTCGGACATAGGTCCCTTGAAAATTTGCCCGAAAAGCATCCTCGAGCTCTTCCCAACTTCCAATGGTGTTTCCGGGGAGGCTTTTGAGCCAATGCCGGGCTGGCCCTTTGATCTTGAGGGGTAAGTATTTTATGGTGTGGAGGTCATCTCCTCTAGCCATGTGTATGTGGAGGATGTAATCCTCAATCCAGACTCCAGGGTCTGTTGTTCCGTCGTATGCCTCTATGTTTACGGGCTTGAATCCCGCTGGAAATTCATCATCCAGAACCTCATCAGTGAAACATAGGTGGTGTGCGGCACCCCTATATTTAGGTGTACCGTAATATTCGGATACTTGATGTGTTGCATTGCTTACTAGAGCTTGCTTTCTTGGCCCGTAGATAGATCTAACTGGGCCATCTTTTTGATCCGAATCCGTGTGCGGATCGCATGCCGGCTTGTGTGCGGCGCCGTTTTCCGCTCTATGTTTGCCATGGGGTTGTCTATCCGACCGGGTGGTCTCCTTGTTCTTTGATTGCGGGGGCTCTACGGCCTCCTCATCAAATTCGGGCAGTAGTTCTCGCTTCAGGTAGCTCTTTGTTCGGCGACTATCGCCGTATTTGTCTGTGGTGTTGAGTATTTTGCTCCATCCGATTCTGAGCGCATCTTCCGCTATTTTGAGCTTCTGCTTCTGCTTTTTCAGGCTACGCGCAGTGGCGACGAGCCTTTTGTGGAGGTTCTTCTGTTCCAGCAACTTGTCCGGCGTGAGATCGTTCGGGCTGTTATCTTCGCCGGGGATGGATTGTTTATCCATATTGTCCTGTTTGGACGGTTGCTCGATAGCATGTTCGTAGTCCACCGGTTCGCCCTGCTCTATGGTTGGGTCTGTATGGCTTCTGTTTTTGTCGAGGCGGGATTTTGAGCGGCGCTTACGATGCCGTTTTGACTGCTTTTCGAGGGAATTATCCCTCATGGTGTCCCGTTGTTCCTCGTCGTTGCTTCCTTTAGGTGTGTCCACCATGTGTACATCGTGAGATGAGGTGGCTGTCCAGTGCCTTATAGGTGCTGGTTCATGCTTATCTCCTACATCGTCGTCCATACCGTCGATGTCTTCGGAGTCGAAGTCGAGCACATTGTTTAAACTTTCGACAGTGGCTATGAAGTGGGTGGTGGGTGGGCTTGGAATTTCTTGATCGTCCGCATCCCATCCTTGCTGACCATAATCCGGCCAGGGCTCTACTAATAAAGAGAGAGACTTTAGTAAATTCAGGATGTTGCCAAAGGGCGAGTGCTGAAAGATGTCCGCGGTGGTGAACTCCATGATCGGCGCCCAATCGGATCCGGTTGGCAGGAGCGCAGAAGGTTCGGAGTCTGGAGAGGAGTCCGGCACCTTGGAGTCACGAGCTTCGTAAGGGACAGGGTTGGTGTTCGGCTCAATCGCCATAGAGATAGCAGCCCCCGAGGCGGTGTCCAGCCACCCGTCCTCGATCGGCGCAGTCGGCTCCGAGCTAAGGGTCGGAGCAGACACTTGTGCGGCCTCCAGGGCACTGTCCGGCGGCAGAGCTAGATCATGCCCATCGTGATAGTCCGGTGCGCTTGGCTGTGGCTCGAACCCGTCGAAGATCAAGTCTCCGCGGACGTCAGCCATATAGTTCGAACTTCCAAGTCTGACCTGATGGCCAGGGGCGTAGCTTTCGATCTGCTCCAGATGGCCAAGCGAATTGGCCCGGAGTGCAAAGCCGCCAAATACGAAGATCTGTCCAGGGAGAAAAGTCTCACCCTGGACCGCATCGTTGTTGATGATCGGAGGAGCCATCGGGCCTAAAGATGACGACACAGAGGAACTCTCAATGAAAGCACCAATGTCGGTGTCAAAACCGGCGGATCTCGGGTAGGGGGTCCCGAACTGTGCGTCTAGGCAGATGGTAACAGGAGACAAGGGACATGATGTTTTTACCCAGGTTCGGGCCGTCTCGATGGAGGTAAAACCCTACTCCTGCTTGATTAATATTGATGATATGGGTAGTACAAGAATAGATCTACCACGAGATCAGAGAGGCTAAACCCTAGAAGCTAGCCTATGGTATGATTGTAGTTCGTCCTACGGACTAAAGCCCTCCGGTTTATATAGGCACCGAAGAGGGTTAGGGTTACACAGAGTCGGTTAAAATGGTAGGAGATCTACATATCCGTATCGCCAAGCTTGCCTTCCATGCCAAGGAAAGTCCCATCTGGACACATGATGAAGTCTTCAATCTTGTATCTTCATAGTCCAGGATTGCGGCCAAAGGTGATAGTTCGGCTATTCAGACACCGCCCTAATCTAGGACTCCCTCACCTGTATTTAGAAGAAAGTGAGTGGGAGCTCTGTAGAATTTCTAATATTATATGTGGACGACATATTATTGATTGGAAATGACATAGAATTTCTGGATAGCATAAAAGGATACTTGAATAAAGTTTTTCTATGAAAGACCACGGTGAAGCTACTTATATATTGGGCATCAAGATCTATAGAGATAGATCAAGACGCTTAATTGGACTTTCACAAAGTGCATACCTTTATAAAGTTTTGAAAAAATTCAAAATGGATCAAGCAAAGAAAGGGTTCTTGCGTGTAATACAAGGTGTGAAATTGAGTCAGACACAATGCCCGACCACTGCAGAAGATAGAGAGAAAATGAAAGAAGTTCCCTATGCTTCAGCCATAGGCTCTATCATGTATGCAATGCTGTGTACCTGACCTGATGTGTGCATTGCTATTAGTTTAGTAGGGAGGTACCAAAGTAATCCAGGAGTAGATCACTGGACAGCGGTCAAGAACATCCTGAAATACCTGAAAAGGACTAAGGATATGTTTCTCGTTTATGGATGTGACAAAGAACTAGTCGTAAATGGTTACGTCGATGCAAGCTTTGACACTAATCCGGACGATTCTAAATTGCAAACCGGATACGTGTTTATATTGAACGGTGGAGCTGTCAGTTGGTGCAGTTCTAAACAAAGCGTTGTGGCAGGATCTACATCTGAAGCGGAGTACATAGCTGCTTCAGAAGCAGCAAATGAAGGAGTCTGGATGAAGGAGTTCATATCCGATCTAGGTGTCATACCTAGTGCATCGGGTCCAATGAAAATCTTTTGTGACAATATTGGTGCAATTGCCTTGGCAAAGGAATCCAGATTTCACAAGAGAACCAAGCACATCAAGAGACGCTTCAATTCCATCCGGGACCAAATCCAGGTGGGAGACATAGAGAGTTGCAAGATAATAAACGGATCTGAATGTTGCGGACCCGTTGACTAAGCCTCTTCCACGAGCAAAACATGATCAACACCAAGGCTCCATGGGTGTTTGAATCATTACTGTGTAATCTAGATTTTTGACTGTAGTGCAATTAGGAGACTGAAGGAAATATGCTCTAGAGGCAATAATAAAGTTGATATTTATTTCCTCATATCATGATAAATGTTTATTATTCATGCTAGAATTATATTACCCGGAAACATAATACATGTGTGAATACATAGACAAACAGAGTGTCACTAGTATGCCTCTACTTGACTAGCTCGTGAATCAAAGATGGTTAAGTTTCCTAACCATAGACATGAGTTGTCATTTGATTAACATGATCACATCATTAGGAGAATGATGTGATTAACTTGACCCATTCTGTTAGCTTAGCACTTGATCATTTAGTATGTTGCTATTGCTTTCTTCATGACTTATACATATTCCATTGACTATGAGATTATGTAACTCCCGTTTACCGGAGGAAAACTTTGTGTGCTACCAAATGTCACAACGTAATTGGGTGATTATAAAGGTGCTCTACAAGTGTCTCCAAAGGTACTTGTTGAGTTGACGTATTTTGAGATTAGGATTTGTCACTCAGATTGTCCGAGAGGTATCTCTAGGCCCTCTCGGTAATGCACATCACTATAAGCCTTGCAAGCAATGTAGCTAATGAGTTATTTACGGGATGATACATTACATAACAAGTAAAGAGACTTGCCGGTAACAAGATTGAACTAGGTATTGAGATACCGACAATCGAATCTCGGGAAAGTAACATACTGATGACAAAGGTAACAACATATGTTGTTATGCGGTTTGACCGATAACGATCTTCGTAGAATATGTAGGAGCCAATATGAGCATCCATGTTCCGCTATTGGTTATTGAACGGAGACGTGTCTCGGTCATGTCTACAAAGTTCTCGAACCCGTAGGGTCCGCATGCTTAAAGTTAGATGATGGTTATATTATGAGTGTTTTGATGTACCAAAGGTAGTTCGGAGTCCCGGATGTGATCACGGAGATGACGAGGAGTCTCGAAATGGTCGAGACATGAAGATTGATATATTGGACGGCTATATTCGGACACCAGAATGGTTCCGGGGGTTATCGGATATATACCGGAGTACTGGGGGTTTACCGGAACCCCCCGGAGGTTAATGGGCCTCATGGGCCCAAGTGGTGGAAGAGGAGAGGCGGCCAAGGGGCAGCCGCGCGTCCCTCCCCCCCAAGTCCGAATTGGACAAGGAGGGGGGGGGGGGCGGCGCCCCCCCTTTCCTTTCCCCCTCTCTCTCCTTCCCTCTCCTTTCCTATTCCAACAAGGAAGGGGGGAGTCCTACTCCCGGTGGGAGTAGGACTCCTCATGGGGCGCACCAAGGGTGGCCGGCCCCTCCCCCTCCTCTACTCTTTTATATATGGGGAGGGAGGCACCCCCTAGAGACACAACAATTGATCCTTGAGATCTCTTAGTCGTGTGCGGTGCCCCCCTCCACCATAATCCACCTCGATAATATCGTAGCGGTGCTTAGGCGAAGCCCTGCATCGGTAGAACATCATCATCGTCACCACGCCGTCGTGCTGACGGAATTCTCCCTCAAAGCTCGGTTGGATCGGAGTTCGAGGGACATCATCGAGCTGAACGTGTGCTGAACGCGGAGGTGCCGTGCATTCGGTACTTGATCGGTCGGATCATGAAGACATACGACTACATCAACCGCGTTGTGCTAACACTTCCTCTTTCGGTCTACGAGGGTATGTGGACACACTCTCCCCTCTTGCTGCTATGCATCACCATGATCTTGCGTGTGCGTAAGATTTTTTTTTTGAAATTACTACCTTCCCCAACAGTGATGGCGGCCATTCATGCCGACCCCAGATCTTGGAGGAGCACCTTGCTGTCGAGGCCACAGTCGACGCCTCGCGCGCTGACACCACGGCGCGGTTGGCTGCTTTAAACTGCAGTTCCTGGCATTTTCTCGAGGCCACCATCGGTGCCTTCGACGAAGACTACGAGGTGTTTTCTCAGCATGCACGTGCTTACCTCATCTCGAGAGCCAGCAGGTTGGTGCCCGGAGCGGCTCAGGCAACTCACCACTGCAACTAGGGCACCCACGAAGCAGAGACCTTGCCCTCTTCCATGTTCAAGGAGCCAATCGTCATCGATATCTTCGGTAATGAGTAGCTTGTCTTATTATCTCACTATAAGGACCCATGTTCAGCTTGCTAGCTACCGCCTTTCCTTAACAAATTTTAGTGAATTGTGCTATCTACTTTTACTACAATCTGCTGCTCTACTGTATATGTTCTATATGTCGTGCAATGTGATGTTCAGTTAACTGTTTTGTTCAATTCTGCAAATGTGATGCTCAATTCTTTAGGGTGCAATTTTCCAAGTTGTCATGCATGCTTGGTTTGGTTAACTGTCTGATCTTCTATTAGGATTATGTTATATTGTGCAATGTGGTCCTTAGTTAATGTTTGGTTCATTTGTTGTAGTGTTTAGTTAATTGTTTGGTTCAATTCTGCAATGCGATGTTCAATTGTTGTGTGTGCATTCTGTTATTGTATACCATGTGAGAAATAAATCGAATTTGGCTGAACTAAATACATGAGAAACAAATACAATTGCTATATTTGCAAGTTGTTAAGCATGCTTGGTTTGGTTAACTGCCCAATCTTCTATTAGGAGTATGTTATATTTGTGCAATGTGGTGTTCAGTTAATGGTTGGTTCATTTGTTGTGGTGTTTAGTTTAATGCTTGGTTCAATTCTACAATGCTATGTTCAATTGTTGTGTCTGCATTCTGTTATTGTATACCATGTGAGAAATAAATCAAATTTGACTGTACTAAATACATGAGAAACAAATACAATTGCTATATTTCCAAGTTGTTAAGCATGCTTGGTTTGGTTATCTGTCTGATCTTCTATTAGGAGTATGTTATATTTGTGCAATGTGGTGCTCAGTTAACGGTTGATTCATTTGTTGTGGTGTTTACTTAACTGCTTTGTTCAATTCTGCAATGCGATGTTCAATTGTTGTGCCTGCATTCTGTTACTGTATACTATTATACCTTGTCTTTTTTATTCCTTTGCCCCATTTCCAATATAGAGAAGATATTTATGCACATCCTTGTTTTCAGGCCTTTCCAAAACAGTTCACTGATGATTACCTCTCAAACCACCTGTATGTATAGGAGGCGAGGAAGGTTTTCATACAACACCCGTGGTTCAATGATGAAGTGTTCCTGAAGAGGATGAAGGATGGACGGTCAATCATCAACAGACACTGGCCTAAAGTTGCAAAGACCTTCAACATCAATGAATGCTCAATATTCACCTTCCGCTTCAGCAGTTTTCCCTATGAGATGCATCTGTCTATGTATCGTCTATGATGCTAATGTCGAAAGGTTCTAGATGTTGCACGTGAAACTTGGTGCTAGTGCAGTTGTGTAATGGGGTAGCTGAGAGCTGAAGCTATATCATGTTGTACTCTTATGTATTTCAATTATGAAATCCTGCTTCCTTAATATGAGAATGAAATATATTATGTGTTTAATATGAATGCCAATTAGATTAATAAATGAATTATTAATAATAGGTCAATTAGCCTGTTAATTGGTTTTTGCTATTGCAAACGGTTATTGAGATAATACCGTGGGGGATGACCTAAGGCAATGCACACAGTTTCTTCTACACATAGTGTGTGATGCATTAAATAATGCAAATGATAAAATTATTAATATTGTGCGCCGATGGGAAGGCCATCACAAACGATTTAATGGGGAAAATTGTGTGTGATGTACCTATGAACGGAAACGTTTTCCTTGCAGCGACTGTGTGGGATGTATGTACGAACGGAAACATTTCGCGGGGACTGACTATGTGGGATGAACTTACAACCGGAAATGATTTCGCCTGTACAATTGTATTTTTTTGAGCACTACTCTACGTATAACCGTATTTGCTTGCTCGCCGGTCGCATACGACCTCATTTTGCCGAGCGTGTGTGCCAGGAGGCCATATTCCCGACGGTTTGTTGGTCGTGTGCGAAGGACTCCCTAATCGCCCACACTCACTAGGTGACGGTTCCGAATGCCGTCGCGGAAAGGGGTTTAAAACCGTTTGTATAGTACCGACGCGTACCAGTGATAGATCTTGCGTGTGCGTAGATTTTTTTTTCCATGCAACATTTCCCAATTGTGGGATCAAAGCCAGGTCTATGCGTAGATGATATGCACGAGTAGAAAACAAAGAGTTGTGGGCAGTGATAGTCATACTTCTTACCACCAACGTCTTATTTTGATTCGGCGGTATTGTGGGATGAAGGGCTCAGACCAACCCTACATGCCCACGCACATGAGACCGGTTCCACTGACTGACATGCAACCTGTTTTGCATAAAGGTGGCTGGCGGGTATATATTTCTCTTGCTTTAGTTGAATCGAATTTGACTACGACCGGTCCTTGAAGATGATTAAAACAACAAACTTGATAAATCACCGTTGTGGTTTTTGCGTAGTTAAGAATGGTTCTTGCTAGAAGCCCGTAGCAGCCACGTAAAACTTGCAACAACAAAGTAGAGGACGTCTAACTTGTTTTTGTAGGGCATGTTGTGATGTGATATGGTCAAGATATGATGTGATATATGTTATTGTATGAGATGATCATGTTTTGTAATATAAACAACTAACAGGAGCCTTAGGGTTGTCTCTTAATTATTGTATGAAATACAAGCACCGTCTAATTTCTTTACTTTTTCGCTATGCGTTATCAATAGCTGTAGAAGCAATAGTTGGCGAGATGACCCCGACACAATGATGGAGATCAAGGTGTCAAGCCGGTGACGATGGAGATCATGACGATGCTTTGGAGATGGAGATCAAAAGCACAAGATGATGATGGCCGTATCGTGTCACATATTTTGATGTGATGTTTATCCTTTATACATCTTATTTTGCTTAGTACGGCGGTAGCATTATAAGACGATCCCTTCAATAAATTTTAAGAGAAAAGTGTTCTCCCCGAGTATGCACTGTTGCTAAAGTTCATCGTTTCAGAGCACCTCGTGATAATCGGGTGTGATAGACTCTATGTTCACATAGAACGGGTGTAAGACACTTTTGCACATGCAGAATACTTGGGTTAAACTTGATGATCCTAGCATGTACATACATGGTCTCGGAACACTGGAGACCAAAAGTTCGAACATGAGTCATAGTAGATATGATCAACATAGAGATGTTCTCCATTGATGACTACCCCATCTCACATGATGATCAGACATGGGTTAGTTGATTTGGATCATGGATCACTTAGATAACTTGAAGGATGTTTATTTAAGTGGGATTTCATTAGTAATTTGATTAATTGAACTTAACACTACAAAAAATACACTTCCGTGCTGATACATGTTTGTCATAGTAGGTCACGTTTTCTGTCATGCATGTACATCCATGACGATTTTATGACAGAATCAAGATAGTCATACCTATGCTGTCGTAGAAGTGTTCCATGACATTACCAAAATTATCATCACGGAAGTGTCCACTTCCATGACGATAAATCGCGCGTCACATAAGTGCTTTCGTCAAGAGTGACCGACACAGGGCATTCACCGTAACTAAACACCTTTAAGCTATCGGGTCAGCCTGGACCAATGGGGATTTTCCACGTGTAAAATCATCATTGGCCAGAGGAAACACGTGTTGCCTCACCGTTTGGACAGATGTCATCCACTCATTGGATAGGAGGCGCCTATGATAGGTCGACACGTGGCACGACCCAACAGTGGCCCATTCCGGTGAAAAAGGCCGGTCCAGTAAAAATTAGTAGGCCGGCCCATATAAGGCCTACTTGTGTCAGGTCCATTTAAGCCCACGACCCATACGAGATGTGCCAATTTGGCCCGTCAACGGTCCGTTAAAGTTTTGACACCATTGCGGCCCATCGTCAGTTCGAGCCCGTTAACAACCCGCTATATATTTGGGCTCAATATCAACCCAATGAGATTTCGCTTGTTAACGACCCATTCAAGAGATGGGCCAATTTTCAGGATGTACATCTTTCGGCCTTTTAGCGACCCATTTAAATGTTGGGCTAATTTCCGGCCCGATGTGTCTTTCAGCCTGTTGACGGCTCATAAATCAGTTGGGCCATTTCTAGTCGGACCTGAGTTTTTTTTGCCTTTTAGTGACCCGTTTAAGTGTTGGGCCAATTCCCGGCCCTGTGTGTCTTTCAGCCTGTTAATGGCCCAAAAATGAGTTGGGCCGTTTGTAGCCGGACCTGATTTTTGGCCTTTTAATGGCCATGCCCTTCATGGTCCAATACCAGCCCGGTTTCTCTTTCGGCCTGCTAAAGGCCCACAACACAGTTGGGCTATTTACAATACGACCTGACTTTCGGCCTCTTAGCGGCCCATGCTCTTCATGGTCCAGTACAAGCCCACTGTCTCTTTCGGCCTGCTAAAGGCCCACGGTATAGTTGGGCCATATGTAGCCTAACTTTAGTAACGGCATGTTAACGACTCGTGAAATCAAATGGGCCCACCTGTTGCCTGCTTTAATGTCGTCCTGTTAATGACCCGGGAGGTAAGAGGGCCGACCATTAACTTTTGGCCTGGTAAGGGCCCATTAACTTAAGGGGACCACAAAGTTCCTACATGTCTTTAGGACAAATTAGATAATTTGAGCCCATTACGACGAGCAATTATGCACAGGACCAAGACCGATCAAGCATAGGTACGACATACAGGGAAAAACGTTGCGAAATCTAGCATATCTTACAGGAAATTACATCCACTGGGCAATCAAAGATTGATGCCATTGCAAATAAATGAACATAACCTAATGATCTACAACGTCACAATCTGCAACCTCAACACGGATGACACCCATAAGCATGTGGGAAAGTTCTTGCTGCTAAGCTTATTTTCTAAAAGAGGGATGGGTAAGAAACATGTAGAAAATATGATCAGCATGCTATAAAATTTCATGATGCAAGGATACGCACACGCTTCTTAGAATGGAGTTGACATATTTTTGCTGGACTGGAGCGGACTAGTTCTTTGGCCACTGGAATCTGCTTATTATCAGTAGGAGTTGGGTTTCTCTGTGCTGGAGCAGTATCTATCAAAACTAGAGTTGGTTTACTATCTCCTGGTGTTTGGATCTTTTGCAAAGACCTTGTTTGTAACCCTTCAGATTCTAACATAGTCGTCTTCCCTTGCATGCCTTGTATAGAAGAATGGTGGTTCAATTATAAAACATGCTACAACAGAGGGATGGAATAGGTACTGAAGAATAGAAAGGCATGACATATTGACATGTATTCCCTCCATCCGGAAAAAAATTGATGGGTCTAGGCGTATTTTAGTTCTAGATACATCCTTTCTTATCCATTTCGGCAACATGTAATCTAGACGGAGGGAGTATGGTGTAAGAGCTAGGGATACAACAGGACAACACAGTAAAAAAACACTAATTGAATGTAAAATTGTGTGCTAGCGGAATATGTACAGAAAAAACTAAGGCAACATACACGTGCATGATTGGGAAACTAATATGACATTGCAACAAAGCACTAGAACAACACTTCAATGTAAAAAACATGGTATGGTAGACAAATGAAGTACATACTGATGAATAACAATGCACAAGATGTTCAGAAGCATGATGTCCAAATTAAGCAGATGGCATTGCGATAGAGTAGAATGACATCACTTGAATTTGGAAACATGTTATCATGAATGGAATAGGTACTGAAAAACAGGAAGGCATGACATATTTACATGCATGATCGGCATGCTAAGCACATGGCATTGCAAGAGAGTAGATACACTCTAGGAAATTATTTGCATGTTGTACCCATATCACGGGCCAAGTTAGAGCAAGGACCTTGTGAGGTGAAGAGGATTCATCATCTTTCTACAAGTCTTCTGAAGAACTGCCTTTACATGTTCCATCATATTGGGTATCATTGATATCAAGTTTATTGGCCTTTACATTGCTCCGTGAGATTCCTGTGGATATATCACTGTGTGCAATTATATCTGACATGCATGGAAGACAACTAGTACTTAGATTTATGTAATGAGTGCCTGTAGGAGACGACATAAATAGTAGGTCTGGGGTTAACTAGCAGCAACAGGTATCAAAAACTAAAGGGGGAACACAGATAAAAGTGACATAATATGTATCGTTTGTACTCGAGATGAACTAGATGGCACACAAAAGTATTAAAGAACAACATAGGTAATACTAGAAGTGGTATAATACTATAATCACCAGCCTATGGGATATCATTGGCTGATGGATGATAACTATGGAACAACGTTACCTAAAGTACAATTATCTTAGCTGAACTATGGAACAACGTTAACTCCTGAACAAGACCCGTAAGAGATCAGCATGAATATACAGTGAAATGTGATAATCTATTTTCCATGCTTAGATGAATAACAAAGCCATAAATGTTGCACATAAGCAAGATAATGGTACAACCTATCTAGCCGCCATCCATAGGAGTGAGCATCATGTGCTGACTTGTCGATGGCCCTGCAGTTGTTGTGGCTGTCCATGTCGGGCACGCGCATTCGATGCAGGGAACTGTTGAGTGGGGCCTATAGCTCCCTTCTGGTGTATGCTTCCCTTGTTAGAGCAGCTGAGGTGAGTCAAAAGACGGTGTGGCTGAAGATGTAGATAACGCATAATGTTAAGAATGAGACATCTCTTTGATCTGAAGAAATACCCTAAGAGATCAATAGCAAGGTACGAGAGTGGTCACATGTCTGTTGACTGAAGACTAAATTGGGGTCACACAATTTTATTTTATTTTGGTACTGTCTGATCTACGCCGGATGCCTTGATGGCCGTCTTGTGCCTCCCAGCTGACACTATTCGGAATCTTCCCCGAAGAGCCAGTGACCAACAGTAGAGTAGCCTGCCTCCGCCATCTGTGGACGTGATTAAAACCCCGATCCCCGCCCCACCTCACTGTTATGGTTGCGGCGCCCCTGGGCCAATTCACAAAGACTCGCCGTCATCCAGATCCTCGGCGGCAGTACCTTCAACCCACGCAACTCTAAGATAGCCATCTAAGCGCTGCTTCCGTGGCGAACTTGCGGCCCCGCACCCTTACGTTAGACACCAGCCAACCGACAGCCTAGGAGCTCCGCCACCTCAAGGGGTGCTGCTTCCCATTGGGAATCGATTGGCCCAGAATAAAAATTCAGACAACTGACGCCTAAATAAAGTGATGTGAGATGAGGGTGTGACCTATCTAGCGGCATGGTGAAGTAGGCAGCTCCAGCTGTCGAGTCGGTGAGGCCGGCGCGGTTGCGGTGGCGACTAGCGGCAGGGAAGCAGAGATGTCGCGACGGTCAACAGCTACGGGGAAGCAGCGCCGGGACTCTGGACGGATCCAAAGTTGGAGCTGCTCTGGCACCGTGAACAACGATGGGGGTGAATCGGCTCCGGTACGGTTCACGCGGCCGTCGTCGAGTTAGCTCCAGCAGCACAGAGTAAGAGGCACACGACCCAGTGCACGACGGCAAATGGACAGCGTCTCCGACATTAGGGAGGAGGGCGGCTATTAAATTTGTGCGGTGGGGGGTGCCATGGAGGAGGGGCTGAGGTTTCGCGTCTTGGGAGAAGGGAGTTTCCAAGGAGAAGGTGATTTGGCACCCACGAGGTATGAATGGGGAGGGAATTGGGAGGGGAGTGGAATCATGTCTTACGGGCGCATTTGTCTGAAATGTGTGTGT